>NC_086382.1:27821713-28474561 GCF_036588685.1 Mytilus trossulus
GCATCAAATTTTGCTAATTTGATAGAAAATATGGACCTTAGATTCTCTGTTTTTTACAATCCAAGATGGCGAAAGACACCCATACCACCTTAATTCTTAATAAGAAAAATCGTTGTACTTCTGGCCCTCTTTGAATTAAATGATTTTGAGATTTGAACACAACATTATGTGTCACGCTCCTTTAACGTTCACACTTAAAACAATAGTACTCGTAGTGCTTTGATTCTAAGGGGTTTGGTAAAATTTAACACGGATTCAAATCGGATTGATGAAAGGTCAAGGTTAATTTAATCAAACGGAAGTTATTGACATTCTGATTTAAATGGGCATGTGTTATAAGATTTGAACCGCTCACCTGCATTATAATTAAGTGAAAATGATATAGTTTTAATTGCAGGTAAGCTCCCATTAACATATTTTAAAAATAGAGATACGTCACAATGTGTGACAAGCCAGGGAATCTTAAAAATGAAGTCTGCCAACAGCTGATCATGACAGTGCCAGTGGTTTTGTTAAGCAGCACTTTTATTTCTATAGTCCGTATGAAATATAGCATTTGTTTGTCAGTAGTTGAATGAAGAATCTGTGAGTAGTAGAAATATTCAGCTTGGCAACTGCTTCCATTTTTTGTATAGTCATTTTAGAACCAGGAAAGGTGAGGGTATGGCCTAGGAAGCTATGTCATGCTATATATATATGTGTTGTAGACCTAGAGATTTAAAGTGAGTCTAACAAGTTGAGGGAAGATCTCCTTTGACTCAATTAGTTAGAGTGCTGCCTTTAGATCCCAAGATTGAGGATTTGAATCCCGCTGGTACCATCCGTGGATTTTTCACGGCAATGGCGCTGTGAGCATCTGCTAATGATACAAACAGTGTATATAGTTTATTTCCTGGCAGATCAATGTTAGATATGGGAATGAGCTTCGACCAGGTCATAGATTGACAGTTACAGGTGTAGGGTCACATGCAGGAAACTGGCACAAGGGTTTACAGGGTCGTAGCTGCCGTTAGGCACTATAGGCACGTGCCTACACATAATTTTTGCACAAATAATTTTTTTATTATAAACATCGTACGTTATCTGTAGATGAAAGCCAGTGAAGTTGTCAATACTCTTTCATCGAATGTCATTTGTACACTAGTCTCTCGTCCTTAGTGAATGGAATATTGGATAGAATTTAATGTTTTATATGATTTTACGTACTTCTATAGAAACTAAACAAGAACTTTGGTTCAGATAGTTTCACTTCTGTCAATAAAAACTTGAATGAAGCTCAATTTAGACACATGATTTTTTTAATTAGTTGTTGTTAATTTTCAACTAGCTTTCCACTTTGTCTTCACCCGACCTACAATAAAAACCCTTGCCAATGTTGTTCGTCTGTTTGGCTGTGCAGGATGTATAAATACACAGTCACGTCTGGTTAGAATGGGGACATTAAATCCGACGCCTAGCTGTAGAGAGAATGCTACTCTTTGATGAGTTCGTAGTTGGTCTGCCGAAAGGCAAAATTTCTGCTCCTATCCAATATAAATCCATCATTTTTCAATTGCAATGCATGGCATCTTAAAATTTCTAGACCTTCGTCCCGTACGACACTTATAACAGGACCTAGATCCCTGTTGTATTTATTGCTAAAAACAAATTATGCTTAACTTGCATAAATATTTATTAAAATCCTGAACTCGCATAAATATTTATGAAAATCAATCAATCAACTAGTTTCCAGTAATTTTGGGAACTCCCTTATCTGTGTTGATGACCACAATTTTCAAACTCCTAAGCAGGTAGGGATTTTAAAGTAGAGGATATAAAGACATATCAATTTCTTGAATTGTGTTATGATAGTATGAACAGAACAGAACTTTTGCATAAGGCATCGACTATTGTGTGTATATGTTTGTGTGACTTCGTTGAAGGTTTAAGAATCAAAAGATTGATGGTTGATGTCTAGCCAAAAGGATAGTTTTATTATAAAGTAATATCATTGTTTACGTGCCTTTTTTTTAAGGAATGATCACCAATATGTACTGTTAATTAAATTAAAATCAGAGATATGAAAATACCAAACAGGTTGTACTGCTTAATTAGAGGAATACGCTGATCTACGCTGGGCAATGCATATTGTATTTTTTTTTTTTTTTTTAATATCATTTCCGATTGTACTGCGTTTATATTTTTAATTCACCAGTCAGATGTTATGGTAAATTAAAATCATAATTCTTCGAACTTTTCATCATGTACATTATAATTTTCTTGATTAAACAACCAGTAAATTTAACATTTTGTACATAAAATTTTGCAGCTAAAACGCTGAAAACCGTTTTCCGTCGGGGGGCTTCGCCCCCCTGAACCCCCTACCAGGGCTATGCCCTGGACCCTACTGGGGCCCTTAAGCGGCCCCCGGACTCCCTGCCGATTGGTGCCTACAGTTGACGGAGTACCTAGCTACGCCCCTGGTTTACAAACAGAACTTTGTCAGAAGTCTCAGGGTTGTACAGTAGTGGACCAGTGAGTTGCTCAGATGGATGGTACACAGCTTGAAAAGAGAAAATGGGGAAGAGTGTTGTAGACCTGAGAATATAAATAACTATTTGAGTTGGGGAAGATTTTTGATTGGTTAGAGCTCTGCCTTTAAAATGCTTTAGATCCAGAGATTGATGGTTTGGATCCCGCTATTATCATCCTTTGATTTTCACAACATATTATGCACAGGCATTTGTTTTCTATCCATGGCAAGATCTTCTAAATCTATAAGGGTGTCTTTAAGGTGGTATAAGAGTCTAAATTAAAAATGATAGAATTTTTTTCATACACTGCTGAAATCATGAAAATGTAGTATCTACAATGTATGGGTACATGTATGTATGTTAAAAAATATAATAAAAATGATAGGTCGCCACGCATTTTCTCAAGCTACAGGTTGTGACAAAATGGCAAATTTTGTATGGATTCTATAATACGGGGGAAAACACCATTTTGTGATTAGAAACTAAACAAAATGATAGAATTGTAAAATGAATTAGGAAAAGATAGCCTTCAGACAATGCATTGAGAATATCAAAAGAAAAGATGGGGTCACTGTACGTTTTTTCTGGCTAAAATATAAAATAGAAATATTCCATGACAGTGTAGATTCCTTCAGAAAATGCACTGTTTTAGAGTCACCTCCCCTTAAATGCAAAATTAAAAACATTTAAAAACAACCCAAAATAATCTACACTTGTAAAAATATTAATATTTATAAGTTATATTTTTATAAATTGGTTATTTTAAATGAAAATTCACATTAAATATCTGCATTCCGGTATTACATTTTGCTAACTTCATAGAAAATCTGGACCTTAGGTTTTCTGTTTTTCCTATCCAAGATGGCGGAAGACACTCATACCACCTTAACGTGCAAGAGATATGGGTTTCTCTTAACAGAGAGACAGATTATCATCGTTTCCTTGAGACCATACTCGCTAATGGTGTCAAGGGAGGCTGAAATTGTGTGGTTAATCTGCAGTCGAAATTTCCATAATTCTTTTGGAGGCTAACTGCACAAATTCCTGAACACATCATTTAAATTTAACTTGTTATACTGACTGGTAGACTTAACTTTTAAAAAAATATTTTCTGAACAATTTTCATTTGTTTTACTTAACCCTTGAACATTGTTGAACACTTTATTGCTATACATTTTGTACATGCATATGTATCCTATATATATCAGTGGAGAGTCCAGAAGTTTTCATAAGGGGGGGGGGCCTGCTGACTGACCTAAGGGGGGGGGGGTCGCTGACTAACTTAAAGGGGGGATCTAGTCATGCTTCAGCGATTCCCTAAATTATCAACCAAATTCCCCCACCCCCTACTGATCTGCTTATGTACATGTATATGGTCTAGTGACATGAGTAAGAATCATTTGTCAATGTGCTGAATAGGGGCGTATGACATTTGCGCCGATTTTGAAAATTTTCATTCTTTCATTTGCGCCGATTTAATATTTACTCCTAATTAGATTTACAGGTAAGTTAAAACTTGTACATGTACTG
This sequence comes from Mytilus trossulus, assembly GCF_036588685.1. Lineage (NCBI taxonomy): Eukaryota > Metazoa > Mollusca > Bivalvia > Mytilida > Mytilidae > Mytilus > Mytilus trossulus. Next base: position 27,825,757 of record NC_086382.1, read on the forward strand.
TGCTATACCATTGGTAAAATTTGGTTATAATTGTTTTTCATCCATGTTTAAGTTAAGTTTGATTCATATTGTAACTTGGTGGAATTATTGCACACTGAAACGGACCGAGGAGTCAATTCTTTAATCATCGAGGGCCATACATATCGTAAGGTCAGTGTTTTGAAACTTACATTGTAACTACATATCTTACTAATGTACCATGAAATCGTGTAAAGCCAGAGTTACCACGGATTCTATTGTCAAAACATAGCTCGAGCATAACCATGTGGCAGATGTCCGAAAGACAGATTCTAAAGAACTACAGATACGGTCAACAAGGAAAAAAGTATGGAGATGTATCGTGTAGGCCTTCTTCCACCTTCCAGTGGTGAGAAGGGGACAACAGTTATATACATGTTGTGATTGACAATTCATTACATTTGTACAAGTAGCAAATGGAAGAGGTCTATAATGAGAAATGAAAAATAACATGACTTGGATGGAGAGTTCTCTCATTGACACTCATATCACATCTTCTTATATCTATTCACATGTGATTTACCTGTAATAAAATCGGCGCAAATGAAAGAAAAAATCGGCGCAAATGAAATGCAGATCGGCGCAAATGCAAAACGCCGGTGAATAGTAGTCCATGGTGGTTACAAATGTACCTACACATGTTTGGATTGATCTGCTCATTTTTTCATCTATTACTATTACCATGGGCCATTCCAGTTAATTTCTGACAGGTGGGGATGGATGGGGAGATTTTTGTTCATACATATCAGAAAAAAACATCATGAAAAACTACCTATCAGATCTATAAATTAAGACCTATCAGATGTAGAGTTTCTGTTTATATTGGGTGGATGGGCTTTCATGGGGAAAATTGACCTATCAGAATTTTTACTGCAAGGTTTGTACCCATCAGAATTTTAAATCCAATACCAGGTAATGCATAATACGAAACTGTCTACATTCCAAAGCACCCCTAAGATATGAAAAAGGTATTTTTTGTAACCCCTAAGATGTAATTATTTTTAATTATTTACTGTTGCAAGACCCTCAGAAATTGTTGCGTAAAAGTGTACCTGTCAGATGAAAAAAAACTAAATTTCACCCCTAAGATGTATAAATTTTACACCCCTCAGAAAGGACCATCCATCCCCCATTATCAGATATTAACTGGAATGGGCCAATGATTACAGAAGTTTAAGTTACACTGAGCCACATTTTTTGTAAAGTTTTATTTTTCCATCATGTTGTTGATCATAAAATACAGTCATGACAGTTTGAAATTTAGGTGGATTTGAAATTACTATTTGAAATTTTTGTGCCTCAAGCCTCTTGAGGCACAAAAGTTTTTGTCAACCTATACCTGATTCTCATATACATGTACACTTTTTGCACTGTTGTGTATACATGTACATTTTGTTGCACATGTATGTCAAAACATGTGCATTGAATAGGCAATAAAAAGTTTTCATTAAATGCATTGCAGATGGATTTAGCATGTTTAGCAGTTGTTGAAGGGACATCTCTCCTTTGATAAACACTAAATGGGTTGATTTATTCACTTGTCCATCTAACATACTTATAAATAGAAGGCCTAAGGAATGCTATAAAACAATTCTAAAGGTAAGAAAAATGACTATGTCTACATTCTTTTTAAATTACCCTGACCTTACAAAAAACATGCATTCCTGTTAACAATATAATTAAGTAAGTTGAGGAAATAGATTATCTAACACATGGTTGTATTAATCAAGTATCATTATAGTCCAGCTAAGGTATATATATGTAGATTATATATTCTTGATGTGGTTCCTGTAAATTCAGAAATTTTGCAATGTTTTGATTAGGCAAACAAAAAATATATGTCTGTTTCCTGTTTCCCTACCGACCCTGAATCAAACCCCCCGAACCTAGATCTTTTTATTCAAATCCGGGAAAAAAATCGTTTTCTGTCCGGAAAAAATTGGTTTCCAGTCCGATCCAGATCCGTATCTTACTATGGTAGCACTCCACAGTAAGAAAGTAAAATTAAAAATGAGCCACAAAATGTTTACTCATCTCCTATTCCTTGATTTCTAATTCATTAACCTTACTGTTTGTGTTGTACATGTGCAAATGTATGTAATCAGTATCTTCCATAGATTTCATTTTTCAAAGTTAAAAGGGTGAAAAATAATTCCTTTTATGTGTATCCATGGCAACATTCTGCATTTATTTACAATAAAATATTGCTAAAAGGGGGGTAAACACGTTGCATATCCCCCCAAAATTTGGATCAAACTAGAATTTCAATTCCTTTGAGTGATACCTTTTTAAAAACTGTTTGCATAGATCTTCCTTATGATCAAATAAAAAATGGGTGTCTTTTGCCTATTTTTTTCGTAAAATCTTCTCAAAGTTAGTGCGACCAAAAGTTGGAAAAAAACATTACAATAATTGCTGTACCAATGTACATGGTATGGGCATGCAAATACGGTCTGTCATACAGAAAACAGCCTATATTACATGCATTACATAATCTTGGTGTTCATATAAACCCAATATGAAGGCAATTTTAGTACACAGCTATCCAAAAATGAACTTTATTTCACACTACATGTAGCTCTCATATTTTAAAAATCCACAGGGGCCAAAATGTGAAACTACACACCTAACTGTGGAGTGCTACCTATGCCCAAACAGTCAAAATGGCTGCTCCCAGCACAAATGTGCTACAATTAAGGTTTTAAAAATGTCCGCACGGGGAGTATTATTCAATTAAAGCTTCTTTAGAGGGATTAAATCAATTTGAGATACAGGACCCTTACCAAACATGACATTTAACCGACTGCAAATTTGACAGGGAGTGCAAAAATTAAAAAAATTAAAAAAATGCAGACCTACCGACCCTGATTTATTTGCCTTGGCAGCAGGAAACAGACATATATTTTTTTGGGGCCTTATTGCGAAAAAATGCAAGAGAGTTTTATCTGCAAAAATTTAAACTCGCATTTTGAAATTTTTTATATGAATTATACAAGATTTTTCTCAATCATGTCAATATTGCCAATAACTCCAAAATGACAAAATCACCATAAATTCTGAATATACAGTAATCTGGTTTTGCTAGAAATTATGATACAGAAAGTATTTTCATAACTCAGGCCAAACCAAAAGATGATGATACTTATTTACAGCAACTGTCAATTTTTATTTATATGCCTCATATCTACATGTACAATAGCAGAGAGGCATTATGTTTTCTAGTCTGTTCGTCCATTTGTTCGTCCATCCATCCATCTGACCCGTTACAGAGAAAATGATAGTGCAAGTGGGCTGTCAGTGTACTATGGACACATTCTTTTCTAATAACATTTTACGTCAACAATAGGGAAATATTTTGGACTTGTCTCAGAACATGTAGCATGTACACAAAAGGTAATACTGATTTATGACTTTTGAACAGCAGTATACAGGGGGTCTCATTGGGGGGTTCTGATCCCGGATCCCGCTTACCGTTTTGTCAGATTCCCGTATCCCGCTTACACTATGAACGTAAGCAATTCTCATTTTTTTGTCATTTCCCGGGTCCCGCAAGAGCTCATTTCCCGTTTTCACGCAACAATAATTTGACTTTCACGTGTCATGCTTACAAAAAATCGGCAATCCCTTGTCACGCTTAGACCCCAATGAGACCCACTAGACTACATAATGTTGCCTTAATTTACTAAAGGAATAGACATGAAATTTAGGGCTGGAGAATAGACAGGAGAAACCCAACTCTCTATGCCACCCCTGTAGCGTAGGATGCATTAAGTTTTTATTTTGTCTGTCGATAGTTCTGTATTCCCCAAAGTTGCTTTCTGTTCCATAACTTTAGTTTGCCTCAACCAAATGTTATGAAAGTTATGTAAAATGCTAATTATTTAACCACAAAAAACAGATCAAGATTGAATTCTGGTGGCAACACTTTAACCGTGCTAGAGTAATTATAACCCTTTATAATTGGAAATCGCTGATTTTTTGTTTTCTGTTCTCTTACTTTAGTTTGCCTCAACATGTGCTCAACCAAATGGTATAAAACTTATACTCAATGCTTATTACCACAAAATATACATTGTAGGTTTTAGTTTATACATCTAACTGTTCTAGAATTATGCCCCTTTACAAATGGAAAAATTGCTGAACTAATAGTAATACTCAAATTCACAATACTGGTACATGTACTTGTTACCACAAATCTTAGATCATATACAAATTTGGCCAATTTGGGGTGGGATCACTTTTACTGCTACAGTTATGTCCCTTTATAACTTTATATGATTTGCAAGTGAGGGCATCATCATGATCATCTGTGTCCCATGGACACATTACGCTTTTATATGTGCCTAAATATAATGGTGTTGTATAACTGACACTTTTCCTATCTGACCAGAACTTGTATGGCACCTACATTGGGGTCTAAGAGTGACTCGTGAAAGTCAAATTATTATGCCGAGAAAACGGGAAATGAAGTCAAGCGGTACTCAGGAAATTACAAAAAAAAATGAGAATTACTTACTGACATAGTGTAAGCAGGATACAGGAATCTGACAAACAGAAAGCAGGATCTAGGATCCCCCCCCCCCCTAAATGAGACCCCTACTGTACTGTTTCCTATTTTAATATCCAGCAATATTGTGTGTATATATCCTGTCTTATCATTGAAAGATGACAGAATATCAAATATTGACACCTTGATATCTAAAGTAAATTATACATGCCATAAAATCAATAAGACAATATCCTGTCTCAACTCACTCAACAATTTCTCACATTAATTGGAATATTGTGGCCATTAGCTTTTACATTTATATATTATGGTACTTTCAGTGAAATATTTTATGTTTTTTTAAAACAGGGATCTAGTTATTAATTTGGGGTTTTACATGTACTGCCAAGATTGAAAGTGGGCCTATCCAGTTATTTCAATCCAATGAAATAAGATAAAATTGAGAATGGAATTAGAACCAATTTCAATGACCAATGCTTTTTTAAATCTTTATTTTAAGTTGTAAATAATCGATGGTGGTCAAGTTTGGTAAATTATCATTTTCACGTATGCTGCTTTGGAATGACCACTGAAATGGGCATACTTTGTTTCTATGTCATTACATCAACCCTTCAACAAACAGTTTTCATATTTTTATGCCCCAATTATGGGCATTACGTTTTTCGGTCTGCGTCTGTTCTTCCTCTGTTCTTCGGTTCATTCATGTCTGTTCTGCTTCAGGTTAAAGTTTTGGTCCAGGTAATTTTTCATGAAATTGAAGTCCAATCAACTTGAAACTTAGAACATTTGAACAGAAGCAATTGATAAAGATTAAATATGGTATTGATTTAATTGGAGAATAGCATTGATACTAATTAGTTGGTTCAACAAATGAATCCTATAGTGTGAATTTGTAAGGTCAATTAAAATTAATTGCTAGATTTTCATTCCCGCCTGCCCCTCTGAAATTGGTACAAAAAACATGACTAGATTAAAGAAATGGATACAAGCACGAACTTGTTTGATTTATGACTGTATATTGAGAAAAAAAAGTCGACACACAGGAAATTTAATTATAACAAGCCCTTATAATTTATGCATGGCTGTACATGTTGTGTTAGGTGACAAACAGCAAACACCCTCTGTAACTGTCCCAATACCCTCAATTTAATCATTAAACAACAACTACCGGTACTTTTTGGTTAAGTTCATGTTTTACATCATAATTACTTTCAACACTGCCTGAGTTTACATTTTATTCTGTGCTCATAATACTTGTGTTGCATACAATTGTGCCAATACATTTTACGAGGACTACAAACCATTGCTTAGAAAGCAACATAAATTTGGTGGAGGTATAGTCCAACTGAAGAGAGCATTTCTCTTCTTATTGGTATATATGTATACTATAAATACAATGTAGGTTTCTAAAGGGGCAATTACTGTACATGTATAACAGTGGTTGCAATCAGGGATTTTTATTTAAGAGTTTAAAAAAGTGTAGGATTCCTTATACAGCATTTATACACATTATACAAGCTTGTTTTCCACTAGCATATATACCCCTGCGGTATGAAGAACTCCTAACAAGGGTTTCATATGAAATAAAATTTTAAAAATAAAATCCTCCCACCCAATACCTGCCAACTGTCACTATTTGCGGGGGATTTCCCCCATGAAAGCTCCCAAATGGAAATTTTGCAAGAGCAATTTTGCCCACAATTTTAAACCAAGCAATTAATTTTACAATGGCTATATGCTTTAATCAGTATGATGAAGCCAAAAAAACAACTTTGAGATACATTTGAATGCCCCTTGAATGTTTTTTAGGACTGTTAGAGCATCTTGCACGTAAAACCCCCATGGACATTTTGAAAAGTTGGCAGGTATGCCACCCGGTACCCGCCCCATTTTTTTTCAAAAATTTGGATGAAAATCTACTATTTAATTTTAGTTGGCCTAACAGTTTAAATATACATCTCATAAAACAACTCAATGGCTGGGTATTGATTGTTTTAATGTATATTTAATATTTTTATTATGTCATTGAATAATGTACAATCAGTATGTGACATAATAATAAACTAAAATTTATTAATTATTTATTATGGTTAATTTGAAATATTGACTGATTCATATCTGTTTATGATCAAGCATTGATCCCAAGTGCCCAAAATTAATTAAGGGGGGTAATGGGGGTACCTTCATTTCTTTTAATGGTGAAAATTTTTGCCAAATGACATTAACAGTGATTTTTGTTGCCTGACAATAATATGTGCACTTTCTTTTAGACGATACCTTTTTTGAGTTAACCTGTTCTGGCCCTTTTCAAGGTGTTGTTAGGGGCCATGGTGGCCAAGTGGTCTAAGTAGTTAATACTGTAATCACTAGCTAGTCAACACTGAGGTTGTGAGTTCCCGCTCATGTGGGTGCACTCAACCCCAATCTTAATTGACTAGGATTGTCAGTTTTCCTATCAAACGTCTGTTGTTTTTCTTGACACCATGGACACTTCAGCTTCCTCCACCAATAAAAACTGACCGCCAAGAAATAGTCTAAATGGGGTGCTTAAAAGTGGCGTTAAAACACAAAAAATCAAAATTAGCAGTTTAATCAAGTGAAAAATTCAGTTGTATAATATATAATTAGAACAATACCTCACTGATTAAAATGTCACCAAAGGGAATGCAATCTAGACTGTTAAATAAGTATGCCATAGATAAACTGATATGGATATCCTACTAATAGTTTGTCAGATTAGACCATGTTTATTCTAAGGGACGACATCAAAAGTTCAATGTAGGATAAAATAACTTAATATTCATATAGTTTTTTCACTGACCCCCCACCCCTCCTCTTAACTTAATTTGGGAAAAATTGATTTATCTATATGGATATATGTAAAATCGATTTTGGATTAACAAAACTTGCAGCAATGTTGACCCCACCCCCCAACTATTTGATTTAAGTTTTTTATCCTACATCGATCTTTTGATCTAAGTTTGATTTGTACTGTAGGATTTAGTCATTGTTAGTGTTTCATGTGGGTTTGTTAAGCGTAGGCCAACCAATTTAGTTTAATGAGTATTTTTAGACACCAGGGATTTGTTTTTATCTCATAAATCTGACAAAAATTGTAGGCCGACCAATTTAATTCAATAAATATTTAAAGACAAGAGGGATTTTATAAATGTGACAAAAATTTGTTTATTATTGGACAAGATACAAGTTATTTAATATGTACAGTAATTTTTGTTTTCTGTTGATATTGAAAAAGCAATGACATAAATAACTATTTTGGACATATTATTTTGTCACCTGCAACAGTATGAATCTATTTTGAAATGATGTATCATGCTTTTATCCTACAAACATCATCATATTATCTTCATATACATGTATTTTGGACAAAATTGGGATATTTTAATACATTTATAATGTAACATTATAAACATGATGTGGGAAATTATGACTATTAGTATATATATACGTATATAGATTTATAAAAGTGCTTTCATTTTTATTCAGTCAAGTAGATTTTATGAAAGTGTTTAGTTTTCATTTCCTCAACAAATCGCTGGATTATTGGATTTTTATCTTTCATTCTATGACATTTTTGTAAGTTTGCTTTGTATAGAAATATTTTTGTATTTATTTGAGAAAAGAATGGAAGTTAATGATCAGAATACAATATTGTTAAAATTTGATCAGGTTTTCTAGAATATATATAATTTCATTTGCTGTTATATTTGTAAATGTTAAATTTAAGATATTTGACTTTTAAGCTGTTTTTTTTTTCTCTGGATAACTACTTGAAGGACTGTGCTTGGCAATAGGTTTAAAAGGTTTGATTAACATTTGATTTGTTTATATGAACATCTTATGACTGATCTGTTGACCATCTATCTACATCTGTCTTATATTCATGTTTCTGCAGTGAATGTTTATTTTTGCATAGTGCCCTTTTCTTTCTTGAAGTAAATGATTATTTTTTGCTAGTATAGATGTGGTATGAGTGTCAATGAGAAAACAAAGGTCAAAATATGGTCCTATAGAACCATACAAGACTTTTTTTGCCTTGAAAAAAATTATAACTAGATATATTGTCAGCTATAACAGGCCTGAAAATGACAAATGTCAAATGAGAAAACTAACAACACCGATTTATTTACAAAATTATGATCGAAAAGCAAATATGATATGCAGAAACAAACGGCAACCACTGAATTACATGACTTATCAGGGACTAAACTTTACGGTCGGCCAATGTGTTTATTAATCTAGAAATCGGTTTGGCCCCTAAAATTTCAACTAGGCCCCTGGAGGATAAAAGTTAAGTTAAGTCCCTGCTTAATATGTCTAATATGTGCATAAATGTTTGAAAACTTGTTGAATGTTATAGATATATATATAGTCATGTACAGTATATATCTATATAGAATAAATGGGCTTAAAAAATTATCTAAAATTTTCTCATCTTTTCTGTTTATTTTACAGATACATGAAGTCAGTGTGATGAAGAATGGGGTGTATTTTGTCAAAAAGAGACGGAGGGAGAAATTCATTGGTATTCAGAGTGTACAATGTTGATGAAAATGGCATAAAACACAATCCTGGAAAAATTGAAATAACTGATACAGATCTTATTCTTCGTCAAAAAGGCAGAGACCATATTACATGGCCATTACGATGCTTAAGACGTTACGGATGGGAGGAAGAATTGTTCTCCTTTGAAAGTGGGCGTCGCTGCTACACTGGGCCGGGAATTTATGCCTTTAAATGTAGACGAGCAGAAACTTTGTTTAGAGCTGTTCAGGAAAGTATAATGAGAGTAGGACAGGGAGACTTGTCTTCCAGTCGAGCATTTGATAATCATGGACATTCAAACAGTAGACCACCGTCAACAATCGAAATGAGTGATTTGATGGCCTTTTCTATTCCTAATGAAAATACAGGACTTTCAAGTATGCGTGAAATGAATTATGTCAATCAGACCGTTGTAAACGAACATGAACAACACACGTACCAGAATACGGCTCCCGTAAGAGCCAATGGCTCGGCGGCATCCACAGCAGAAACTGCTGCTTCTGCTTTGATAGACTTTCTGCACAATCCATTGCAACAAACTGATCCAAAGTTAAATTATATTGACCCTGATTTTCCTACCAGTACTGAGAGCTTAACAAATTTAAATTTGAATATGAATGGACAAGCTACTGGTGCAAGGCAGGAGCAAACAAACATAAAAAGACGATTAGATTCTGACGGGAGACATCCTTCTATAGATATTATTGACTGTGATGATACAAACATGAATGAAGTTTTTGATCAAGATTCAGCTTTTGAGTCGGAACGACCAGCAGAATATATAAACGTGGGGCCATTACAAGATAATGGACGACTGGAATCCAAACCTGCAATACCCCCTTCTCCAATGATTAGGGAACCAGAATATACAAATATTAATCCTAAGAACACAGCAGTTCATCAGTTAAATTATATTGAAGTGGGTCCAGGAAATTTTTCAAATTCCAAGCCCTCAACAGGGATTGTTTCCCCTTCCTCGATCGATGCAACTGTTCCCTCAGCACCAGGACCCAGTTCCTATGCTGAGATAGATTTTCATCGGACTAAAGCTCTTTCCAATCGTCAAGTGCTTGAACAAGATGAAGGTAGTCGAAAGACAAGACACAATAGCTCTATCAGTAATGCATTTTAATTTTGCCAAGTTGTTGTTTAGAAATTGATGTGTAAAAATTATGGTGCTTTGTGATCATGCAGTACTGCTACATTGTAATATGTATGTATAGGTTCTATATATGTATACAGGCATTTCTGCTACACATGTGTATTATTTATTGTCAGGATGATATGATGTACATGTATTACATGTACATATGTACACACAATCTGTTGCCCCAATCACTTGTTGTTTTGCCAAATTACATTTTATGATATAATAATATTGATTATGATCATGCACATATGTTTTGTTTCTTTTAAATTTAAAATGATTCATTTCAATGTCTTTGAAACAATTTAACTGTTTTCACTCAACAAAAAGAGTGATACATTTTATTAGATTCAAGATTATATTTTTTTTAAATATCTGTTTTATCCAAAAAAAATCTTGCAAATACAATATTTTTGCAGCCATGCAGGTATGATTAAAAGATTAAAGAACATTTGTGTATTTGTAGTTCTGTGACAATGACATCAGCATATGTATTAAGCATTGCAAATTTTGTTTTATATTTTTTTAATTTTGACAATTTAATTTTGATTATTTGCTTCTCAATATGTTTTATATGACCTGTTTTATGATGGCGCACCACCACCGTTAGAATATCTTCTGCCACTGTCAAATGATCCATTTTATCTTTTAATTATCTTCCGTTGTTGTCAAATGATCCCAGCCATTGTCAAAATTTGTTTTTGTTTTTCTAGCCACCTCCATTTTTTTTAGCAAGTAAAATCAATAAGAATATCTTTTTATCTCATATATGTTGTTACTGTTAGGTTTTTAAGTGAGAAATATGACCACCATGTATCATCGTACAACAGATATAGGTACTAACCAAGCGGGCATGAGCAATTTTGATCACATAATATCAATGTGTACTTCGATCTAAACATAATTGCTGTTTTAAGAAATGATTTGGTCGTAGATTGATGATTAAAGATGTCTCATTATTTTTTCAAAACAAGAGGAATTACTAAAACATTGTAAAAGCATGTGCCAATACATGTACTTGTCAAAGAAGTTGGCCCTCGTTTCATCGGATATAATTCTATATTCATTGCAACTCTTTTGCTGATAGAAAGTCAATGTATGTGTGTAATAAGTACAGCTGTTTCAATAATTGGCATTGAAATCTTTCATATATATGTTATTTTTCGATATTTTATCCCTAAAGAAGCGTTGTGTACGGTGTTTAGCTGACCACATAACTCCTTAAGTACGGGCATAGTTAAGTTGTTGTACACCGTACACAAAAACTTTATTTTCATACCCGTTTATTACCCAAAAAGTTTCAAGGAATGGGTACGGTATTAGGTTTCTTTCAGATAAAACATGTAAATGTCTCAACAACTGTATCAAAATTTGAATGTTGGTTTTGACATTTACAACTATCTGTGCATTTACAAGTCAATTGTTCTTATTAGAATATCAAAGTTGTTTTATGAATAAGAAAAAATCGATGCGAAAATCATTTGGGAACAGGAATTTCAAATATTGATAAATGTACATTGAATATTAATAAAGCAAAACAAAGTTTTCTGTTACTGTGTAAGGTCAAAATCTATCATGCCCGCTTGGTTAGTACCTATATCCGGTGTACTGAGGATACATGGTGATGACATTTAACAGTAATCAAATGCACACATTGTATTTGATTAAATTTTTACATTTTCAATGTAATTGAATTCCCATGATCATAACTACCACTACATAGCAAAGAAAAAGAAAAATGGTGTTGATTTACTCAATATTCTAGTGTTAATTGAAGGTGAATCAATTTCTGTTTTTATGAAAATAAATAAATGTACAAATTAATATTTAACTGAATTTATGATTAGAATGAGTTATTATGGCTGATAATGATTATTCATCATGTTTGTAACTTAAATTTTAGAGTTATATGGGATCCTACATGTATAATGGTCTGCATACTTAAGTAGAATACATGTATGTTATGTTGTAAGGGCAAATGTCATTTGAAGGTCTTAAAATATCATTGGAACAGTCGGAAACATAAGAAAACATAACTTCTGCCCTCACAACAAAATGTTTGAATTTTTTATCGTTTTCTGCATGTTCTTTCAGAGGTGAAATACACAGAATCCAGCCACTTTTAAAAAGAGGAGGAGGGTTCCAAGTTCCCAACCCAGGATAAAGGGGGGTTCCAACTATATGTCCCAATTCAAATGCATTGATCAAAAAGGAGGGGGGTGTCCAACCCCCTGAATCCACCCTGCCCCCACCCCCTGGATCTGCCACTGTTCTTGAATAGTTTTTCAAATGTATACCGATAATCAATTTTCAACCAATCGAAAAGAATTAAAATTAGATTGTTAATCTTGATGCTGAGACATGGTTGCTTTGATTTCTATTCAAATTTGACCTCTTTTATAACCAATACTATAGCTAGTTGTCCCATAATAATATGTTTCTAGGTCAATTTTTTTAAATTTTAATCTTCAAATGTCAACTACTTGTAACACTTTTAACAATGCTTAAATGTCGTATTTAATCTGTTGATCCTATTTGAATTGTTACATTATTACTAGTACTTAGTTATAATGTTACATGGAGATACAAAATTAATTGCTTTTATTCCCAAGGCAACCATATTTAATGGGTGTAATTTACTCCATAAGATGATATGTAATACTATTCTTACAAAACTTCTGTAAGATCTATAGGATCCTCTGCTTAGGCTTTAACAAGGAAAATTTCAAAATATGGAAACAAAAATTGGAAAAAACAGACACTTCCCGTTTCAGACATCTATTTTCAGTTTGTGAGTTAAGTTGAAACTCATCTTTATTAAATTGATATTCAGTGGTGGGTCCGGTGGATTTTAAAAAAATAAATTCTGGTCTGGTAAAATTAGAAAATAAAAAAACATACTTAAAACAAAATGAAATTGTATATTCTGGCCTAGTAAGAACTGAAAATAAATAACCTTGCCAAAACAGAATGAAATTAATTAAATATTCTAGCCTAGTTAGAATCGAAAATAAATAATCTCGCCCAAAACAAAATGAAAATAAATATTCTGATCCAATAAGAATCTAAAACTTATAACCTTGCCTAAAACAAAATGAAAAAGAGTGTTCTGGTCTAGATCTGGTAAACATGGTCAGGAACTGAAAATGAATAAAACTCTTTTTTTATTAAATTGATATTCAGGAGTGGGCCTGGTGTCTAATTTTTGATATAATACAATTTTTTTGTAATTGTTTGTGCATTTTACAATCGTCTAGTCACACATATTAAAGTGTTCAATCAGTTATTTTTTTATTATTTTTTTTAAATCATTTTAATGTCAGATAATTTGCTTCAGTTTTATAGTGCTTACCATTTATTAGAAATAAAGGAATTATTTTTTACATGATGATAATTAGGTTGTATCTTTGTGGTAAACATTGTATAATTACATGATTTTTCATTTTACTTGTATTATTGATTTCATTGGCTTGTATATAATTTTTTAATACCTTATGTAGACTCATTTTAATAAACTACCACTGAATTGAATGTGAAACAATATTTCTACTCTTGAGACAGATAAATTTTCAAAATAAAAAAATGCCAGTCTTGCAGAGCTTGTTAAATATTTAGACTTTATACTGTTATGAGTGGAGAATTGTTCTTTCACACAAGATATGGTTGTAGAATTTGTTTCCCTAATGATTTTTAGACAATGTGTAGACAAACTGTGTCTTTCTTTTTAATGCTCTCTTGATATCAACCTCTTCTTGCTGCCCATCCATGTATGTATCAGTCTCCAATTTATCTGCCTATTCTTTTGTACGATATTCTTTTGTACGATATTCATTTGAATTATGTCTAGGGAGTTACAGATCAAATTTTGAGTCAACAGACACAAACACTGTGACTAAAATTAATGTGGTTCATTTAATTTTCATAAAATTATGACAAAATATCATTTTGAAACAATTGACTGTTATTAAAATGTTCAGCTGATTTTTACAGAGTTATCTCCCTGTAGTGTTTTGTACCACCTATAAACACTTTTGTGTTGGTAGGTATTTAATCATATACCCCTTTTTGTATGGTCACATAATAAAGTTTGAATTTTATTTTTTGAGGGATCTCAGAAATAGCTACTAGAAATGTCTTTAAATCATTTTACCAAACATTTTAGGGCAAGCAGTGTAATTATACTATTTTTAGTTGTTTAAATTTTTGTTTTTTATTTAATTGTTTTTCTTGCAGCTTTTTATTGGTTGTGTGTCCCTTTCTATTAATGTATTTTTCTAGGTTGTGTCATGTTACATGTACATTGTGATTATATCTGCTTTTCCTATAGATTAATATTACAATGTTATTTCAAGGCATTTAATTTGCAATGTATGAACTGTATGAGATCACTTTTTCCATTCAATGATATTAAATGATATCAATTTTGACAATTCTCCCTTTCAAGATTGAATTTTGTTTATATTTGAAAGGAAAGAACTAACAGGTTGGATAATGTTTTAAACCAATCAACATTTTACTGTACACTTTTGAAAATATATCCCAGAATGCATTAGATTCTAAAATGGCCAAATGATATGAATACATTACTACATTAGAAAGTAGTAATCTGAACTAGTATGTCTTTTAACTTTGATTTTAGCTATTAACAATTGTATCAAAATAGACTCTTTCTTGTATCATAAAACAGCATATATCTTTATCATAATTGTATTATTTGTGTCATAAGTTGAAAATGTATTGTCACTATAAAGGAAGAATTATTTCATCTTGTTTTACAATAATACTCAAATTTTCTAGCTTTTTTAAGGTTTTAGGTTCTGTGAACTAATCGTTGAGAATGAAAAGTGCAATATTTTTAGACAGTACAGGAAAGATAAACATTGTGTTTATTTTTAGCTTACTTTTTTTTTCATGTGTGTTCAAACTAATGTGCAATAAATGTGCAAACAATCATCTGCATATCATATGTACTTCTTCTTCATTGTCAGTATATTGATCATACTTTATACAGTATAATTTTCAGAAAGAGATTTTTTCTGATTTCTAATGACAAATAATGGGTCTAACTCTTTATTTTGTGTACCAATGTTATTATAAACTTTATACTGCATACATTGTTATTATACTGTACAAATTGGATGATTCAGTTAAAATCTACTCAGAGGGGAATGACATGTGGGATCTAGGGGTTGAAAAGGGGGATCTCAGAAAAAAAGGGGGGTAAAAAAAGGGGGATTTGTCAAATGAGCACGGCTGTGTTGTCCCTTCAGGAGTATTTGTCTGAATATGCCATGTTTTTTAAAACAACAGTGAGATAAATTAGAGTGTTATCATGACATAAAGTTACCATCAAACACATTGCTTCATGTTGATTTATATATACATTTAAGGAGGCTCGCGGGTATAAGATTTTCAGAAAAAAAATAAACATTAATTTTTCAATACAAATTTTATTTACAACCTTTAATAGTTGTAACTTCATCATTTGGTACAAAAATCGTTCCAAAAAATTAATTTGTGTTGACCCCAGGTGACTTTTAAAATGTAGATATCATGTAAGAAGCTCCAAATTATCTACCTTTGGTGCAAAAATGCCATTTTTTGGCATTAAAATTGAAATATCTTTTTTAACTTAAAGGTGACCTATATTTTTTATTGTTGTTTTCAAATAAGCTGTACATAAACTAAATAATTGTAAAATTTGAGCGATTTCTGTAATTTAGTTCTTTTTTTATTTCGATATTACCGTTTTTTCTCCTATTAGTTCAACAGAAAAAAAGGACATCAACAAAAATGTATGCTTCTTTCCAAGGCAGATTGTGAGCGTAAATGAACGGTGACCCCATTTTTTTATTTCATTTTTCTATTAAGTATAAGATAAAGTTCATTTATAGAAAAATAAAGAGAAATCCTATATTAAATAAAAAAAATCATTTAGACCCGCGAGCCCCCTTAACATTAGCTGCAGTGAATTTAACTATTTATCTTTATATGTGTACAGGATGTTATGAAGTTGAACTACAAATGTATCTCTAACGTACCCAACACTTACACTAAAATTAATTTGGCTCGTTTAATTTTCATAAAATTTTGACAAAGTATTTACTTTGAGCCTCAAACAAAAGTATAAAAATTTAAAAAAAATTTAACCAACCATTTATCAGAAAAATTACACTGGTTATATAGCAGTTTGACAAACACCAATTTTGATCACTGAGAAGCTTAATATTCCTTTTACAACACAACGTATCAAAACATTAAGATGACTTTACAGAGTTATCTCCCTGTAGTGTTAGGTACCCCCTTAAATAGTTTCTAATGAAAACTTTATATTAAAATAGAGATATGTTGTGATTACCAATGAGACAACTATACAACTAAACCAAGTGAATCCTTTAACCTTGAGCAAAACCCATACCTTATAGTTAGCTTGTTTACTTTTTAATAGGTCTCGTATCTGTCTACTATGAAATACAATTCTGGTTTGAATTTCAGTTTTATCACATTTAACAGGCTATTATATGAACTTGGAATTATTTTTAATTATGGAATTTGCTTGATTTCTTGTTATGGAATTTTTTAATAAATTCCATGTTTATTCTGTACTGAAATGTTCTGTGCTGTGCACAACACTTTCTATTACAAAGAAAATAGTATATTTTCAATAGAATGTACTGTGCCGCGCACAACAATATCTAACCAAAATACATTGTATGGAAAGTGTTATTAACCACTCAAAAGATTATAATACCAAATAAACATAGAATTTATCAAAAAAATTTAAACACAAGAAATTAAACAAATTCCATAATTAAAAATTATTCCAAGTTCAAATAATAGCCTGTTATTTGTAACATTCAGAGTTATGCCCCTTGTTAATGAGTGATTGAACAACTGAAAGTACCTTAATATCTTAGCCTGGCTTTCCATCATTATTTGATATTTATACATGTATAACACATTTGTATTTAAGCGACTAGTATCTTGAGAAAATCCCCTTCCAAAACATTTTTTAACTAGGGACCATAACTGTTTTCTGAATTTCAAAGGGATTTTTTTTTCAATTGGAGAATTCAAATTTTTGCAAAATACATGTACATAAGTTGAATGCTAAATTATGTTGAGTACTAGGAAATACATTAGGTAAAAAACACTGGTAAAATTTAGACATATTTGCTAGTAAGCATGCATCAGGAATTCAGGACGCTTGTTATTCCTTCATTGTATGAACTGCCTTGGAAAGAAATCGATCTTATGCAAGTGCATGTATATACATTAAACATACTTTGATTGCTTTTATAACATTCAAATAGGAAATGAAAGCTGTGTTTTTAACATAACTTTCAAACAATTAATTTTTTGCATAGAGATGTTTTCATCCAGAAAAGGTTAACAGATGTATTGATAATCATTTGCATAAGATTGATTTCTATTTGATGCAGATCATATATGTTAAATGTTTGTTTAATGTATGAAATAATATGCATTTTTGTTTAAAATTCAATATGACTAGCCATTAGCTAACCCTAACTTAACTTTGGTACATATGTTCTGTATATTGGATGACATTGTGACATTTAACTTTTTGTTTAAGATGAATTTTTGAACAAATCGGTTGGTTTTATGTGGAATAATAATTAAGACAAATATCCTGTTTTCATATATCATTATACATAATAATAATATCTTTTTAGGGAAATTATAAGATTTAAAAAGATTTGATTGTGCAATATGTTTATGTACAGTAAAAGTCGTCAATATAATCCATGACATTATTTCATTTATTGTTATCAAAAAGTTATGTTTAAATGATTTGAATGAAGTGATACATACCATATAGCGGGTTATTTTCACAGGTTAAAATTTTGTGATTTTCCTTTAATAAGGTATACAAAATATTTTGGCGGTTATAATTTTGGGCGGATTCAAAACTTTTATCAATACCTTCGCATGTGCACTTTTAATTTGGCAGAATTTATTTTAGCGATTTTGTTGTATCCGCAAAAATTTACACCACGCTAAAATAACCTGCGATACGGTAATAGAGGCGTCAAGAGAAACATAATTTAAACTGTATGTAAATTAGAGAATTTAAACACCTGCTGAATATTCATTTGTAATGTGCGATGGCATCAACATCATTTGGTCTTAGGTGGATAGTTGTTTCATTGGCAATATTCTTATTTTTATAATAAAAAATATTTTAGATTGGGTTATCTCCCCTGTACCAGAAAAATTGGCAATTAGAAATTATGTGTTTTTATTGCGAATTTCAAATGCACTATAGGTATGGCTGATGAGTATGTTAAATAAGTAAAGTACAATTTGTGTTAATTCTCAATATACCTCTAATATGAAAAAGGGCTAATGAACAAATAATGTTTGACTGATGCTTGTATCATTGCATGGTTAAATTTAACATGTGCCAATCAGCAGTTTTAATGATTATGACTGCTTTGTTTACTGGTGCAACTCAATGGGATAGAAACTAGTGTTTTCAAACATAGGGCTTTTTATTTTATGTTACTGCTGTTTTTGAAAGTCATCTCTTATAAATGATAACTACAGTGTAACCTGTTTAAACCGAAATTCTTCAGGACTTAAGATTTTGTTCAATTTTAGCCAAGGTTCGGATTTTCAGGTTCACAATGCATACAATTTCATCTGACGGTGCTTAAGAACATGTTTGGTTTATACAGGTTTTCTGTTTATGCAGGATTCGGTTTAGTCAGGTTTAACTGTATAATTTGTAGAATCTATGATTTGAGAACTTCAGGATTTGTTTACATTACATATTGAAAGATTACAATATAAATGTGATAATTGTGTGTAACATTACAATATAAATGTGATAAGTGTATGTTGTAAAACCATACTGATATTAGTATGATTGTTCTTCATTGTTTAATCAAGCAATAAAATCATCAAGTGGAAAAATTTGTCAATTTTTGTCCATTAATTAGTACATATTATGAAAAAATAAACATCGTCCATTGAACCTAAAAAAAAAAGAGAAGACATGGTCAACTGAACCGTGCCTCATGATAATGGAAATTTTTAACAAACTTGAATGGCTATAACTTGTACTATGTATTAAATAAAAAGAGAACACCATGAAAACTTTAAATTACAATGAACCATGAAAAATTAGGTCATGGCTGATGAAACCTGCCAGACACAGGCATCTTTCAATCATTCCACACACCAAATATAGTGATCTCATTTTTTAAAGTTGCTGAATCTGAAAAACAGACAAAACCATGCCAAGTCATTGCAAACTAAAAATTAAACAATGAACCTCGAACCATGAAAATGAGGTCAAAATTAGATGAAACCCGCCAAACATGTACACCTGACAATCATTGACAATCACCCGACACTAATAGGAATCTCATTGCTTTTAGTATCTGAAAAACAAGAGTGCATGCACACGCTGAAAAAGTCTGGCCTTCTTTACTAACCATTGCTATTATGTTGATAGTCCTAAATAGAGAGCTTTACTACAACTATAACATTAACTTAGCATGATCCAAGAAAGTGAGGTCAAGGTCATTTAAACCAAACAAGAAATATATGTACACCTTACAATCATTCAACACACTAAATATAGTTGACCTTTTACTTATAGTTTCTAAGAAACAGACTTTAACCAAGAAAACTAAACATTGACCAATTAACCATGAAAATGAGTTCAAGGTTAGAGGAACCATGCCAGACAGACATGCACAGCTAACAATCCTTCCATACATCAAATATAATTGACCTATTGTTTATAGTTTAAGAAAGACCGAAACCCAAAAACTTAACACTTAGCAATGCACCTTGAAATTGAGGTCAAGGTCAAATGAGAGACCAACATGTACATCATATAATATTTCGATGAACCAAATATAGTTGACCCATTGCATTTAGTATTAGAAAAAAGACCAAAACCAAAAAACTTGACTTTGACCACTAAACCATAAAAATGAAATCAAGGTCAGATGGCACCTTACACCAAATATAGTAGACCTATTGCATACAATATAAGCAAACCAGAGGAAAACACCAAAACTTAACTGTAACCACTGAACCATGAAAATGAGGTCAAGGTCAGATGACACCTGCTAGATGTACATGTACACCTTACAATCCTTCCATACACTGAATATACTCGACCTATATTGCTCATAGTATCTGAGATATTGACTTGACAACCAAAACTTAACCTTGTTCACTGATCCATAAAATAATGTTGAGGTCAATTGAAAACTGTGTAACGGGCATGAGGACAGGGCAAGGTACGCACATACCAAATATAGTACTCATAATAAGTGAGAAATTAACATTACAAAATTTGTTAACTTTTTTTTCAAGTAGTCATAGAACAATGAAAATGGGATCGAGGACAATAAAAATGTCTTGCACCTTCTAAAATATAAAACTTAAGAAGTTAGCTGAATGCTGCCTTCGCCAGATCACTATCTCTATGTCAAGCCATCTGCAACAAAAGTTGCAGACTGGACAACAAAAGAAAACACACAAAAGTGTGTTGGCAAAAGTACAAAGCCCTGTTCTGATGCAAACAAAAAGCAAAAGTTTGTCCAGAAACTCTTGAATGTGTGGGTAAATTGCAAATGGACCTGTTTTATAGTCCATAACAACATTTCAAATTTCAATTAATTTTGTGTAGGTTTAATGATGATCTTCTGTGGAAACCAAATGCTTTGCATTATCAATAGGCAAGACATAAGAAAAACAAATTGAAATAATTCAAATTCAAACTGTGCTTAGTGGTTTGTAATGTTTTCAAATTTCAAATGATTTGGTGGAGCCTTACTCATGAGTAAGTAATTTGTTGGATCAACAACAGTAAAATTAATCAAATCTGAAAAGGATGTAAAAAGGTCCCTAACAACATATACAGATCAAATGAGTTGGTTGAACCCACAACTATGTTGACACGAGGTGTATTTGGCCATTTCATTTTAGTTTTCATCATATATTGATGTACCTATACACCCAAGGCTTCAAATTTTAATTTATATATTCCTGATAAAGATAAATCTAGTGAAACACTGCTGACACAATACCTTTTTTATAAAGTAATATTTTTATTTATTTTGAAGAGGCAAAACAACAAAACAATCATTAGTTAAATGGAAATGAATCTATGCTTAGAGGTGTGTTGTAACATGTTTTAATGATTTGCTTTTTCTGTCATGGTGGTAAATTACTCAGGTCCAAAAGGTGCAAAATCTGTAAACAAGAACTAGATTGTTGTTTTATAGTGGTCCTTTACAACATGTATTAGTTTCAAATGATTTGATGGAAGCCAAGTAAAATTACTGATCAAGTTTGGCTTCAAGTGACCCAGTGTCTACACACGAAAGAATCTTTATGGAATATCTGTTTCAGATGATATTGTTTATGTTCCTTAAATCATAACAACCGGTGCATTCCAGTTCTCTTTTCACAAATATGGCCTACGGAATAAGACTATTTAAGAGGTTTGTAATAACATCAGCATAATGATGTGTGCCACATGTGGAGCAGAATGTGGGCTATCCTTCTGGAGCACCTGATATCACCTCAAATTTTTAGTGGGGTTCGTGTTGCTTTGTCTTCAGTTTTCTAAGTTGTGTCATGGGTACAATTATTTGTCTGTTTGTCTTTTTCATTTTTAGCCATGGCGTTGTCAGTTTATTTACGACCTATGAGTTTGAATGTCCCTTTGGTACCTTTTGCCCCTCTTTTAAAAGTTTATAGATAGTAATGTAAAACATTTCAGGATATTAAGGAAATCCTCAATCTATAGGTAATTTTTTTACAATTAAAGACAACAATAAATAACTTATTATTTTATTCAACTATAACAAGTGTGTTGTTGTTTTTGAACCACAACATAATAAAATACAACATGTGATTTACATCTGACCATGTCGAAGATAACCATATATAAATGTGACCAGTTGAATATTTATAAATAAATACACACATATAAATGTGAACTGGTATACATTTATCAATTTAAATTGCCATCTTATAATTGAAGGCCAGGTCTGATATGCATAAAACTACTAACGTTAAGATTTATTCTGAACAAACACTTACAGATTTCCTACATTGGATATCTTAACTTAAATGGTTTAAAGCATATCAGCCCTGATCTACGATTGTCTACAGGTATTTAATCATGTATATAATATAATAAAACCAATATACTGTGCATTAGCACTGGAGCACAATATTCTGTCTGGAACAATAATATCAATGTCAAAGATAGACCACTTTAAATATTTGTTTGTTCAACAAACCTAAACATGCATTTTTTCATAGAACAGGCATAAAAACAAGATAAGATAATTCTGCACCATATATTACATAAATATTAACTCTCTTTCCTTTCTAATTTTTATTCTTCATAAAAATCATGGAGGTGTTTTAAATGGTAATGTTAAAGTGAATTATTTGTCATAATTCTATGCTTAAATATGTGCTTTTAACAATGCTTTAAACACTGATAACACTACAGAAAGAAGCATTCAATATTAAAATCAATCTTAGACATTATGTATATGCTTCTACAATATTCTGCCAACTTCATATTTTAAAGAAATAGATAATTCAAACTAATGTAAATATAAAATATATATACACAGAATGTATTTTTAAGGTTTAACATCATTTATAACTGTACATTATTAATTTGCCTCATCACACCTGTTTGTTTCTGTACTATCTGAACTGTTCATTTAGTTGTCAGGTTGTTATTACAACTTAAAACTTCAGGAGTATCGGAATTGTTCAATTCTCGTCATGTTGTTGTTACAACTAAAAACTTCAGAAGTATTGGAATTGTTCAATTCTCGTCATGTTGTTGTTACAACTAAAAACTTCAGAAGTATTGGAATTGTTCAATTCTCATCATGTTGTTGTTACAACTAAAAACTTCAGAAGTATTGGAATTGTTAAATTCTCGTCATGTTGTTGTTACAACTAAAAACTTCAGAAGTATCTGAATTTTTCAATTAGTCGTCGGTACAACTAAAAACTTCAGAAGTATTGGAATTGTTCAATTAGTTGTCGGTACAACTAAAATCTTCAGAAGTATCTGAATTGTTCAATTAGTCGTCATTTCAAGGACAAACTTCAGAAGTATCTTGATTGTTCAATTAGTTGTCATGTTATAACCTCTGAATTGTTGCGGCTGATTTTCCTCTGATGTCTGACTATGTGTATAATTATTTCCAACAGCCATCATGGGCATTTTGGATGGATGATTACCAGACTTGTGACCTTTACCATGCTTGGCGAACTCTTCATGTAAAGGCTTTGGTATAGATGCAGCTGGAAAACAGAATAATACATAAAAAGAAGCTCTTCCATAAGTCATACAATACTTAGTTAAAATATGTTTTTTTGTTGAAGATGTACAATATTTCGTTAAGTTTATATATGCTCTTTGGTTGAAGGATGTACAATATTTCTTTAAGTTTATATATGCTCTTTTGTTGAAGGATGTACAATATTTCTTTAAGTTTATATATGCTCTTTGGTTGAAGGATGTACAATATTTCTTTAAGTTTATATATGCTCTTTTGTTGAAGGATGTACAATATTTCTTTAAGTTTATATATGCTCTTTTGTTGAAGGTCGTACAACATGTTGTTTACATATGCTTTTTTTTTTTTTTTTGTTGAAGGTTGTACACTATTTTGTTTATATATGCTTTTTTGTTGAAAGTCATACAATATTTTGTTTATAATATATATATGCTTTTTTGTTGAAAGTCGTACAATATAGTTGTAACTTCAATGTTAATTGGTATCTGGTGGAGAGTTATTTCATTGGCATCCATACCACATCTTCTTATTTTTCTTTATCAGAAATTATTCATATTTTGTTTACTGGTCATTATATGTGCATCATTTTATATCTTGGAAATATTTGAACTTCTGCAAGAAGAGTCGCCATTTTGAAATTGAAAATCAAGAATTCAAGCTTAAACTTAGGGGTTACACAAAGAATTAAAATTTGATAACAAAGTTCCAATTAAACTGTACATGAAATGTAAAAGTTGACCTACCAGCTGAAGCTCTTAAAGCTAAGTGTTGATAGACTTGTTTCATTCGTTCTGTGTTTACTTTACTGACTTCAGCATGGTTGACCATTGGTAATGGGTAATCTTTACCAATGATACATTTAGCAGCTTTCTGGACACTTTCAGGAGCATTCCACGGCTCATAGATATATTTTGGTGGAAAAGCCTTAAGTACTGGTAAATATTTTCTGGAAAAAGAAAAAAATAAAGAATTGATGACGACTTTAAAATAATTCTGCTTCTTTTTAAATATTTCACTATGATATGACGAAGTGACAATTCAGATATTTACCATGTACTATGAAAGTACTTTTATTCCTGAGTACCAATTTTCGTAATTTAAGCAAAAGTTCTATGTTCTTGGGTTTTAGTTTGTGGTTTTTAGATACATGTTCTTTACATGGCTTTAAGTTGACAACAGTTGTTATTTTTCCTTGAATATTTAAATTTGTGGATAAAGCCATCCACAATAACAACTAAAATTGGTAACCAACAAATAAAAGTAGTTTCACTAAATAATCATGATAATTACGAAAACATAATTGATTTCTTCAACAATAACCTGAAAATAAGGAAAGTAGCCCAATAAGTAGGTATTTTTTATAATGTGTATTCCCGTGGGATATAATTGTGATACAAGATTAGCATCTAATTAGTTATTTGATTGAGAATAGATGATAATGACATGAACAAATGCAATGTGAATAGCCTGAACTAATCCATTGGCAAGGTGCTTTAACCGTACAAAATGAAGTGATAAATGAATGATTAGTTGATAATTAAAAAAAGAATAGAAATTTTGATCACATTTTACTGTAAATTCAGAAATTATTTAGTGCATTTATTATTGCGATTATGTCATTTCAAAATGCGAGTGTAAATTATTAACAGTACATGTTTAAAATAATGAATGCATACATTTTCTAATATGATAAGTTTCATTTGGTTACTGTCCTTTTATTCTTATATTTGCTACTGTACAAAGTGATACCAATGACTGGTTTGAACAGCCATCATTGAAATTAGGTATTGATTAAAGATAAGATAGATATTTGGTGTTTTATCGCCCCTTTTAAGCATTTTTATTTTTAAGGCTATTTTGTGGCGGTCAGTTTTAATTGGTGGTATTGCTTATATAATTACCTGATGAAGTCACCACTGGGATCAGCTCTTCTACCAAACCCAACAGGACAATAACAATGGAAAAATTGTTGAAAAAATGAACTACATGATAACCACATCCACGTGCCTGCATTTACACTCCAATCAGCATCTAATAATAACTCATCAAAAACCTAAAACACAAAACAAAACAGGGTTATGCTATATTGTTAATTTTAGGTTAACTGGATTGTTTAATTTTATACAAGATGAAATGGTGGACCCTCAATTGGAAATAACATGTAAAGGAAGATTAGGTTCTAAATTGAAAACAAGATTGAAGCACCAATATAAAGATAAAGCTGTTTTTTAATCATAGCAGTTTATACATGCAAAAACCATAGTTATTGTAATATATATAGATTATGGTTGGTTATCTCGACAAGATTGATTTTCAATGCAGTTGAGTTGAGATGACCAATGATAATCTGTTTATCGCTATTTTACCTATGACGACGTTGTCAATGTCATGTCAATTTTGTTAGCAACACCACATGCCTCCTTAGTTTTTTGTGATTATTTTCCATCTCAAGCGAGTAGCATGATATGAAAATTTATAACAAAAAATATCAAAGGGAAAATGTACAAAATAGCAATAAAAAAGATTATCATAAAAAAAAAGCTAATATAATAAGTGTAAATGAAAAGAACTATGAAACAAATTTGCATTTCAAATTTGCAGCTACGAAACAGAACTTAAAAACCTAATCAAGAAAATTAAGTTTATTAATCAGTACCTTCATGCCTTCCTCCCATGATATCCACAGGTCTCCTCTCGTCAGAAAACATGCCACAGAATGTCTTGCAAGATGATGTATCCACCCCACTTGTCTTAGCTGTGTCATTATTGCATCTATCCATGGAAAACCAGTTTTGCCCTAAAATGTTAAATAAGGTTATCGGTTAAAAGTAATCAGAATGTAGCCGACCATGTGAGGGCTGCCAAAGTCGTTCAACACTTCTATCATCATCATCAGATTTTTATTTTGCCCGTTATGTTTTTCGGTGTCTTTTTGTTGTTTTTGTGACTGCTTAAAAGCTTAAATTATTTTTGGTATTTTTTTAACTTATTTAACCTTAAAAAAATTTAAATGATTGTGTAAAAAAGATGTGTCCATTGGACTCCTGCTAACAAACAAGGTTATATGACCACTATTCCATAATATAATTTCTTAAACTAAAGTTTGAACCAGATAAGGAACTGACAAACAGAGGGAGTCTAAAGTACCAACACACAGAGCAGAAAACAATAAGTCCCTCTACTATTTATGTGTCATGTGAAAGTATGAGGAGTCAACAGATCATTTTTAAGTCTAAGGATGTACTTAGGTGAAATTCAAAAAATTAAGAACTTAAAATTGATGCTTTTGGAAATATTACCCAGAATGCATTAGACTCTAAAACATTGAATTATGTAATATTTACCTCTGCCCATTTTGCTAAAGCTTCTGGATTTTTATCCCACGGAACCTGTACACATATAGGGTTGTCTGTCATCTGGTCAAAGTTAGGGTTATTTGTGGCAGCAGAATAAAAGAACTCTCTCCAAAGCAACTGACCATGTAATGATAACGGGGGATCACTACTTTTCTTCACCTAGAATAAAATCATGTAATCTTAATGATTAAATTTTCTCACACTTATTGCAACTGTCTATGTATTTATAATGATGGATCACTTCTGTTTTTCACTTAAAATAAAATCGTGTTTATACATGTATATATCTTAATGGTCAAATTTTCTCATATTTATTGAAAAGTATTCAGGATAACACATATACAATAATATTTTGAGCTGATCTGAGATGAAAATAGGTATATCAAATTCTGTATATACATACACAATACATTAATTATTCATGGTGTGTTGATTTTATCAAGGGGGTCTCATTGGGGGGTTCCCATCCCGGATCCCGCTTACCGTTTTGTCCGATTCCCGTATCCCGCTTACACTATGTAAGCAACCAATTCTCATTTTTTTGTCATTTCCCGGGTCCCCCAAGGCCTCATTTCCTGTTTTCACGACACAATAATATGGCTTTCACGTGTCATGCTTACAAAAAATCGGCAATCCCACCTCACGCTTAGACCCCAATGAGACCCACTATCAACAGTGGAAATGACTCATTTGCTTCACTGATTAAAATTGAATTCGATGCTGATTTTTTTATAAAGATCAAGGTGTAACTTAAATTGAACTTTTTCCATGTACTGTGCATTATTATTCGTTAGATACCAATTTTCGTGGTTTTCGGGGGGTACAAATGAACCACCAATTAAAATGTTCAACGAATTACACATTTTCTATAGGATATGTATGCAGTGATTACTATAACCACGAAATCAAATACCCAGGAAAATGCAAGTATTCTTCAATCCACGAAAATTGATACCCACAAAAATAAATGAATCCACAGTATCTGGTCTATAGTTTCATGAGTTTCTATTCCAAACTTCATTTTTCTTCCTGATATATGCTGGAAACACTAGGATGTTTGATCTGGTGAAGTACTAACCACATCTTTCACAACTGATGAACATAAAACTATTTCGAAACATGGTTGTTACATTCATAAACATGAAATTATCATAAAAAGTTTATAATCAACATGGTCTTATCTACAAACATAAACAGAGTATTCTGATGTATGAATGTGCAGTCTTCACTCTAAGCCAATAGCCCAGCTGCCTGGTCTTTTGAATTGTCTATAGGAATTTCTTCTACATACAATTGGAATATGTACAATATTTTACCAAAACAATAGCATTGGGTTTATGGCGGCAAATATTACTGTTGAGATTGCATGTGTTTATATAGTGTGTTATAATTACCTTTCTAAACAATTCCCTCAGCTTCCAGTAAAAAGTTCGAGAAGACAAACAACCAAACCTCAGGTAAGGACTTAGTGCTGTCTGGCTGGGAAACAGTGACTGTGTGGTCATTTTTGGCTTCTCAAAACTGGCAACCCATGCCTACAATAATATCCATTTATTGATATAAAGCAATATATAAGGAGTTGATCTTTGAATTGAGGTTCAAATTCAGATAATGACAAGCAAAATAAATGAAGTTTTCATTACATTTCTTTTAAATTTACACTTCAACAAATTTTTAGTGTTAATTATTAACACTCAAAATTTGTTGAAGTGTAAATAGAGTGCTAATAGATTACTTGTAAGAAAATTAAATCAATAACAAATTACAACATCCAATTATATTACAAAGCAGCTGTCATGTGATAAATGGGTTATTAAATTCATGACATTTATGTAAAGTATCAAATTGGGTTATGTAAGGGATAATAAATCAAAACATATAGGGAAGAGGGTACCCAGGGTAGGTACTTGTCAAAGATAAAACCAATTTACGAAATTACACTTTTATCACTGTTTCTAAAATAAGAAGTATATGACAGCAAATCATCGCTGAAATTTAGAAAGGCTTTCTCTGGGTCCTTATGTATGTTTTTTATGGAATAGCCTCTTTCTCATATACTGTGTGGGATATCAAATCTTTATTTTATAACTCCTCATCAAAACATTTACATCATTAAGCTTACCTTTCTCTCCAAATGTCTCTCTAATCTGGCTAATGCTTCTGTTTCACCACCTCTGAAGATTGTTGGTCCAAGACCTTCTGTGTCAAAACCTACAGAAAAATATTCATGTTTAGGAAAGGTTTTTGGACAATAGTTAAAAAAAAAAAAATAGTTGAGAAATGTCTTTTTCAGAAACTGTTTAATTTTAATTTTTTTTCACATTCACAGTGATAAATTATGTACCCATATACATGCCTTTTTTACTTGTTTTTGCAAATTTTTTATTTTTATTTCAAAATAAGGTGTATTTTCTTATATTGTGCTTTATTTGATTAGAATGTTTGTTAACAGTAGAGCAACATTCATGGAATTGTTTTAAACGGTAAGTTACATTTTAACTTTTAATAAAGTGATTCTTCTTGAAAACTTGCAATTCAGAAATAATTGCATGCAGTTATTATTGTGATTGCTGTATAATACATATAAATGTTAACTGGAATTTCATTGTAATTTGCAAACAATTCTCAACTCATGGTGCATCTTTTTCAACTACTTCCAAGAACAAATATGTGCTACTTTTCCCCATAAATCATAATATGCCTGAACATTATATCGTTTATTGGTAAAGAAAGAAAGTTTATAACTACATTCTGTGGATTCATTATTTCCGTGGGATTCATGGGTACAGGTGAACCCCAAATTTAAATGTTCAACCAATTATAAATTTTCTATAGTTTTGGTATATATGCAGATATCGAAAAAAACAGGAAATTAAATATCAATGAAAATGTAAGTTCTTTTCAATGCACGAAAAATATTACCCTCGAAAATAATTAGTCCACAGTATCATATTGGTATACAAATATAAGTATACAAACCTAGTTCTTCAAGTGATGGTACACCAAACTTGTCGTCATGGTCTTCTGAAATAGGTGTTTTGGTATGGCCAATGAATTGTCTAGTGATAGTGTCTTCTGGCTGTTTGGGTGGGTCCATCTTTGATAGAATTGCCTGGAATCGTTTGTATGTGAGAGGAGGTACACCATTATTATAGCCTATTATCCTAAAAGTAAAATAAGATTTTGAATTATATGCAAAAAGGACAGACACGTTTGTAAAGGGGCATAACTGTAGAACAGTTAACGTGAAGCCACTGAAATTCAGACTTGATCTGTGTTTTGTGGTAATAAGCATTTTGTATAAGTTTCATAACATTTGTTTGAGGCAAAGTAAAGGGATGGATGTACAAGGGTAAAACTTAATGCCCCTCTGCTATGACAGGTGCATAAAAAGTTTGGTACACTTAAATATATAAAATTCACAATGAAGTGCTTAGAAGAACAGATTTTTTAATATTCTTACTTTTGTAATTCATATAATGTATGTGAGGTTTTGACAATGACTTCTACACCGGCTTCTTTGGCTAAATGTCTTATAGCAGCATCCCTTTCTTTACCAAATGGTTCTGGATCCTCCTCAAAAGACAAAGTTGTAATGTTCCATTCCTTCAAAGAAATAATAAGACTACTTAAAATATATCAACACAGCTGAATTTAGTTTACTCCAGCTCTTAATCAGTCAAGGGAGTTGATTTTTAAAATCACTTTCTCAAGTGATTTTTTCAACAAAACAAGAGTTAATTCCCTTTCATTACTTTGTTAATGAGAGTTATGATCTTTTAAAGAATTTTTTTACTCAATTTCAGAAAAAAATGCCAAACACTATAATAGATGATAAATCTGAAAAGAAAAAATGATCAACTGATGTAAGATCAACAAAAAAAGAGATAATAGTCAGGAATTATATTCTCGTTTTTGTTATGTTTGAGTGACCATTGTTGAAACTGTATCGAGACCAGGTGAGCCTCTAGTTTAGCATTCAATATTAAATAAATTGCATAAATATAAATACACTATTTATTTAAAACATAGTGTTATTTAGCAATAATTCATTGTAAATGAATACCAGTGTCTTAAGAAATCTTTGAGAGAAAGGAGTGGTAAGGACCGATTTTGGCCTCAAATTTAAGGTTCATCTGACGAAAGATTTTGACCACTTTTTAATCACTTAAGTGTCTATTTCATTTGAATCAATAAGTTTATGTGAAAGATTTTAACAGATTTAGTCATTAAAAACGATCCGATTCAAGCTCAAATATGAAAAATCTACCAAATATGCCGAAAAAATGTCACTTTTCAGATGGTTTTGCAAAAAATGAAAGGGGCCTCATCCGTGTTCATCCTCAACCTTTATATATGTTATAAATTATCATAAAATACAACTAACGTTTTATTATTAAGGATGAACACGAATGCGGCCACTTTTGTTTTACACGAAAACAGTCTAAAATTTAACTAAAATGCTAGAATTGTGAAGATTTCAGTAATTTAGCATGACTTTATGGTGCTAGTACCCGATATATGTGCATTGTTATGTCAAAAACAGCCAATATTTATGTAGCAGGAGCATTCTACTGTCCAATAAATAACTAAAAGTTTACGTTTCAACAAGTTTGTAAAATTGCTATATTTTTGGGCCAAAAAGGGGTCTTAGTGGACCTACTCCTTTATGTCCTAAGACATGACTTTTAAAAACAATAAAAAGAATTGTAACACAACTGATAATTATTTGCTACATTACAAACTGTACATGTATTGTACCCATGTTCATGTACTGAAAATCCATAAATCCATTTACATGTAGTTTTATACCACATCTCTAATTAGCTATAGTTAATGAAAAGTTATATCAAGAATTTGACTGTAGAAGATTTGATTTTGAGTATTACCCGAAATATTCTAGGAAACACGTCTGTTGGTTGTCCTCTAATGACAAAAAGTCGTGAGTTCAGTTTTCTTAATGCTGCATCTAAATCCTCTAAACACTGCAGCAAAAATCTGAAAAATATAAATAATGATTTGTTATTATTGTACTACACAATTTAGAAATTCCTCTGTTAAAAAAAAAACATTGAAAAAATCTGCCCCCAAATGCTTGAAATTGATCATTACATAAATACATGTACATGTAAAAGTATGTCTGAACCAGAGACAACTCTACAAAAAATTGATCCATCGGATCACCAGCAGTGATGGTGATACATGGCTGTGTACATTCTGTACATGTATATACAACTCCTGTACATACATGTATCCTCTGCATTCACCTTTCCTGCACATTCCTTTCTTTCCATGTTTTTGAAATATTGATGATCTGTTCTTTTTTTAATGGATTGTTTATACATGTAAAATAGATAATGTAGCTTTGTAAACAGTGTGTAGGAATAAGGCGCCATGAATTAATATATAATATATATTCCTTTTGGTTCAAAGCTGCTATTTAAAGATTTTATACTCCTGAGCGGAATTTCTTTGCTTAAAACCGTAGGGTTGGCAGGTATGATATACAAATGATGAATATATCTGCTTTTAATATTTAGTTATAACATGATAGCTATATATAGCCATAGCATAGGCTTAACAAAATAAATATAATGAACAATCGTCATGATTGGATAAATTCAGAAGCCAACAGTTGACACAAGACATGCTTTTCCAGAAGAAAAGAAAATCAGTTAAAACCCTGTATTGCAGTACATTATAATAATGTGACTGAGCAGGTTTTAAGTAGGGTATGATTGCCTTACAAAACAAGCTAAATTTATCATCTAGGGATTGTTTAACATGTTTAATGTTTTGTGATGGGTTCAATTTATTATAAATGATATACTTATTCAGCTTATTTACAGTGTACAACAAGAAGACAGTGATATTACATTTTTCTTAAACTTTTATATCTCACCTCATTATGCAAACCAACATTAATACTCAGACACCATATTTTATAATTCTGAGACAACAGTCAATGGTACTTTATTATTGAAATAAGATATTTCAATGTGTCAAGTTTATTTCAATAAACATTAATAAAGAATCTAGCATTAAAAGCTACACTTGAATATTAGGGTCATCTGCATTATCATGATCATGTGCATGAGTAATATTTTTATTTTTTTTAGCAATACATGTACAATGTAAGTCTAAAATTACTTATTTAAAAAAATGCCCCGACTACAAGGGCATAAGTTTGGAACAATGATTTTACCAAAGTATGAACTGTCAAAATAGAACAAGACCTGCATTTCATTATTTTTACTTGTCTAAGTGTGGTGATATTGTAAAGTCTTATTTCCAAGACAATTAAAAGCTGAGATATATCTAGAATCCATTTTTACCATTATGCTGTATACAAGAAGTCCAAGGGCGATTATCTCTTGAATAGTTATTACTAAAATTGCTAAACTGTGTCCTAAATTTTGGGATACATGTATAATGATAAATTGGATAATTGTGTAATTAACTAAATGTAGGTAATTATCCATCTAAATTCTAAAATATTCAAGGTTGAATGGTATTTACCTCCCATGGTATTTACCGGTATATACATGTACCGCCCTGAATAATACTCTTCAAGTGGTCAATAGTGGCAAATACTGGTCAATTGAAATTTTCATGGTGGGTTTTACTAATTCATTATGTAAAAACTTTATAAAAAGCAAAATATATTTATTTTTTTATCCCCAGCAGGTTCACCTGATATAATTCAAGTGAATGAATTGGATATGTATTATTCATCTTTAACACGATATATCCCTTTAAATCTAGTTCTTATAAATTATATATATGATATATATATATATTATTGTAGACAAATTCCATAAAGTCCTTACAACCATCAAGAAACAGATCTGATTTCATATTTCATTGTACATTTTTGTATTTAAATTAATGTAAGTCCTGATTATAAAGTTCACATCCTCGTCATATGGTCTCTGGTGAAAAGTTGTCTTATTCAGTGATATTGTTTGCCTTAAATTACTGGAGAATAAAGGCTTTTTCCCCTGGAAAAGAATCCCAATTTAAAAAAAATATGGCTTAAAATTATTCCCAAAAAGACTTTTTTCCCAAACAGTGCAGTCAAACAGTAATTGTGCATCAATACAAACCGAAAATTTCAGGGAAAACACGCATTTAAACATTTCTCATGCCTAAAAATGACTGTATGTGCAGATTTGAGGGTCTATTTATGTATCATCACTGACAATAAGGGCTCTTATTTCAAATGAGGGTTTACCTCTTGCATGTCTTGAAAGGGGATCTGCAAATTGAAGTTCCAGTCAAATTCGAATTCATGGTTTATTATAAATTTCCCAATTTGATACAAATGACACATATTTTCCCAATAAAAAAGGGTAGAGGTAGTTTTGAAAAAAGCCAACAATATCACTCAGTTATTGACGATCATAGATTGTACATCTCCTTATTATACATGTATGAATACAAAAGCTATACAAATGACAATTGAGTATATAATTAAATGTCACAGAGATTCAGAATGTTACAAATTTGCTTTATTTACAATAGATCTACATTTGTAGCTAATCACTTTCCAAGTTTACATTTCCGTCAAAAACTTTAGTAACTACATGTAACATATAGCTCTTGGTTAAAGTTAACATCAGCTACATGAATGTCTTTTGGCCTTTAGAGACACTTCCTTTATATCATGTGCTAGGGTTGAAAAAAATGTGATACTATATAATATATTCATAATTGCACAAATTATTCGTCAACTTAAATTCTTATAATTGATAATCAGCTAGTTAAGAACATTACACAAAATTAAATTGGTCTATTCCCTAGAAAATGAAGCATGCAATTTTTAGAAAAAGGCTGATCTTTGAACATTATTGGAAGCCTTTTAGATTGAAAAAAGAATTGTGTAGATTCAGAATATTCTCTAAATCTGTTTTCCATGGTCATAGCTGGTGGTCTTGAATACATTTTACTATTGCAAAATACCAAAACTGTGCCTGTCAATTGATTTTTTTTCGCAACAAAACCTCTCAAACCACTGCAAATTTTTCAATTGGAAACCAAATTAAATGAACATGTAACCGTAGAGCACGGTTCTCATTACATTATTGGCTTGTCTTTACCATTCAAATCCCAAACCTCTGTATAAAAAGTCAGCCCTGTAACCAAGTGACTTAAAGAAGTACTTCCCTACATTAATGCTAATTTCCAGCTACAAGCATCTACTGAAGTGAAGAGAAGCAATAACACTATCATTTGTATGACAGGATGTTTTATATATAAATGAAATGTTTAGTGACTTTTAAAAAGCATGACAATTGTCATTCTATATATACAATGTAGTCACTATCAAATATACCATGTTGTTTTATATATACACAATGGTGTCACTATATATACAATGTATAGTATAGTATGACATTGTATATATATCACATCAACAAAATAATTTATGCCAATGATTTCAGTACCTTGAAATTGAAATTTAATGAACTACTAAACAGACAAATTAGACAGTAAAAGCTTACCTCCACTTAGCAATTCCCACTTGTGTAGATCCTGCAAACCAAGGGTCTAAAATATATACACAACGATATGTATCAGCTCCTTTTAAAGCCTCTTTTAGTGCTGGGTTGTCGTGAAGCCTAAGTCCTTTTCTAAACCAATGTAAGATCTGCTTTTTGTTATTTCTAGGCATATTATATCCAGTGTTATCGTTTTAAATTAAAATTTTAGTTTAAGATCAACTGTAAAATGTATAAGACCGTGTAAGATGAAATGTTTCTCAAGAATCTAGAATCTAAACAAACATACTGTAAACATGCTACGATCAACGTGACTTGAAATGAAATGGTGGCTGTGGCTAAGTTCTTCGTTTTGATTGGTTAGTTATTTTTAGAAACACGTTGCACTTGGCATTGAAAATTGTCAACGGCGAAAGTAAAGCAACAATTAATTTTAATGTGAAATCGATTCATCAATAGTTAGAATAACCACAGAATCTGAATAAGATGATTAAACTTTATTAGACTTATTAATAATAAAAATAAATAGAGCTTTTTGTCCAGCAATGGATCTGGAGTAATTAGGTCACATGTTTATTTTTTTAAATAGGCAGTGGCTATTTTGTCGGCTCTGATTAAAATATCTTAATCAAATCAAATCAAATATAGTTTATTTTATTTATATATTTTCTTATTAAATATTTATTTTAGTTGATTCAATCCGGCAAAATAGCCTATATCTATAAAAAATGGTTCATGATTTGACCGGTACCAGAAAGATAGTGAATTTGTTGCTGGCGCTTAAACATAGAAAAAAAAGTTATTTTGCTGGTATTTATAGATAGGTAAGCGGAATCAAAGTCAAAAAGTATTTAGTTTACACACATGCAATCTTTGACTATTATACTATTATACTAGTGTTATAGTCCTAGCTGTTCCTGAATAGTCCGAGATGCAATTCAAAATTGACATAGCTTATTATAAATTCAAAGGCAAGTTTAATTTAAACATTTTTGAATTTTGAAGCTATGCAATTGGCTTTGTTCATGTTGCTATGTTGTATAGATCTAATGTTTTATCAAATTTATGATGTAAAGAGACTTTTAATCTTCTTTCTTTTATAACAGTTAAAAAAATCTGAGGTTTTATACTTATGCATGCATGTAGCAATTTACTGACTGATTATAACCCGAGATAATTTGAACTATATGTTAAAATGTGATTTCATTGCAACAAATGGATGCCCAATAAAAATTTTTCTTGTTATAAATTCTCTGAGACTACTATAACTATGTGTTATAGTAGTCTCAGTAAATTCTTAAAAAGGGACACTAGCTGTCAAATTCATGATCACTGATTTGACTCAAATTCTCATATTTGGTTTATAACAATGTAAAACATTTATCCAAACTATCAAAAAGTCTAAAATAAACAGTTTACAGAGCATGGGGAAGATAACATATAGGTTCGTTTCGTGTGTATTTTAGTCTAGACGTCATCTGATTAACTATCGATTTCACCTCAGATGACCATATAAGCGATGTATAAATAAAGATATGAATATATTAAACCAACACGTGCAATTGGATTTTTATAGGTCTGTTTGATTTTATTTTATAGATTAAAAATAGATGTTTCTCATTGCTTTTAACCGTATAAGAATGATTTTATGTGCATCGAATTAGTAATCAAATGATTACCGTAGTTTCACTTTCATTGTTGACATTCTTTTTCTTTAAATAACCAGTACACGAACAATGCATGCGTTGTCAATCTCTAGCTAGGGGTTAAATTGAAGTTCACATGAATACGGATTTAAAGAGGTCCACTCATTCACTTGCAAGTGAATAACTAATAATCAATGTTTCTTGGTGTAATTTGACAAAATTGAACTTTTTTGGCTGCAAAAAGCGAATTGTTATTTCACTATTTTACTTTCATTATTGATTGAACAGAAAAAAATCAAACTTTAGCTTTTTTATATATCTCGTAGCTAGTGCCACTGTAACTGTTTAAATTCTGGACACTGAAATATAAGACCCTCGTGTCGATCAATTCAAATCCAAATGTGATAGATTAACATTAATATATATACGTTAAGGATAAGTGCTCATACTTATATATCTGTTAAAAGAGGGCGATACTTATATTTATACTGCACTCGTTCTATTTGAGCAGTCAAAATGCGTTGACTGTATATTTCTTTGTCATATACAGTCACTGACCTGATATCACTTTTCCTCATGAATATGTAAATAGAAATTGCCGAAATTGTTATTAATTATTCATACGACCTATTCAACCTGTTCTTGTTTCCAATGTATACAACGACGCAAACTTATTTCTTTTACAATTTTTAGAGGAAAAAAAAACCTACATTTCACTTAAATCATATTGTTTTATGCTTATTGTTGATATTCTAGTTCATTCTCAAGCAATTCCTTCACCATCAATTAAGGGTTTCATTAGGAAATGTACATTTCATTGTGTTGTATATTTCTGCTTGATATGGGGCCTTTTTATAAAAGGGAGAGTTTCCAATATTCAAATCAAATAATGAAATTAACACATTAAACAACAATTAAAAATGTTTTTTTAGATTGCAGTATAAAGACAATAATAGTGCATTGACTTGACATATCAACTATATAAGGATTCGGCACGAAACGGGGAAAATGCTCGGCATAGCCTCGCTTTCCCCGTTTCTAAGCCTCATCCTTATATCGTTGATATGTCAAGTCAATGCACTATTATTGTCTATTTCTGTTAAAAGAGGGCGATACTTACATTAACTGAAGCAGGTTATGACTTTGCTGCAACGATGGAGACATGGAAGATGGACTACATTTTCTTTTAAAATGTTCATTCTATAAATATTTGAGAGATAACCTCGTTAAACAAGGTTCTTTTGAACAACAAATAACTTTCTTTATCATATATCTTGCTGATATCAATTCTAAATGGTTATTCCCCAACAGTATAAAAAAAAATGTTGTGAAATATTTGAATGTATGCTTGTTGGTGAGAAATTCATTGCCTTAAAATGTACTTTTTGTCGAGCCTTCGACTTAAGTCGAAAAAGCGAGACTAAGCGATCCTACATTCCGTCGTCGTCGTCGTCGCCGGCGGCGGCGTCCACAAATATTCACTCTGTGGTTAAAGTTTTTGAAATTTTAATAACTTTCTTAAACTAGACTGGATTTCTACCATACTTGAACAGAAGCTTGTTTATAATCATAAGATAGTATTCAGAAGTAAATTTTGTAAAAATAAAATTCCATTTTTTCCGTATTTTACTTATAAATGGACTTAGTTTTTTTCTGCGGGGAAACATAAAATAAATTCTGTGGTTAAAGTTTTTAGAATTTTAATAACTTTCTTAAACTATCCTGGGTTTGTACAAAACTTGGACAGAAGCTTGTTTATGATCATAAGATAGTATCCAGAAGTAAATTTTGAAAAAAAAAATCCATTTTTTCCGTATTTTACATTTAAATGGACTTAGTTTTTTTCTGCAGGGAAACATAACATTCACTCTGTGGTTAAAGTTTTTAAATTTTAATAACTTTTTTAAACTATCCTGGGTTTATACCAAACTTGGACAGAAGCTTCTTACAATCATAAGATAGTATCCAGAAATAAATTTTGTAAAAAAATATATCTATTCTTTCCGTATTTTACTTTTAAATGGACTTAGTTTTTTTCTGAGGGGAAACATAACATTCACTCTGTGGTTAAAGTTTTTAGAATTTTAATAACTTTCTTAATCTATCCTGGGTTTGTACCAAACTTGGACAGAAGATCAAGAGGAATATTTTTATTGTTTTTTTTCCTCATTTTTGTTGAGCCTGCGATTTACAGCAAAAGTAGGCGAGACACTGGGTTCCGTGGAACCCTTACAATTTTTTTTAATGCATGTTTTTCTCTTACATGTGCACTGTCATTCCTACATTGTGCATGTGTTATTGCAGTTTGTTTGATTTGTTGCCATAACCATTTATTGTTAATGTGTTAGTGAAAATAAAGTTAATTCATCTTATCATTAAACGCTTATTTTTAGATCTTTTTAACACTTTCAGCTTTAGAAATAGAATTTTCTGTACACAAACATTTCGATAAATGACAGTTTGGCTAAACATTTAATGGTCAAGGATTTATGTAGTATGACTCGCATTTGAACTTGAATTCTGACTAAAAACTAATGCGTCCACTTTTAAACGATTCAGTTTTTTTTTATTAAGCCACAACAGTATAGTAGAAACCAGTGACCATACATTGAATAGACTCACAATGCTGTCTTATATCACTATGCTGTTCAGTTTTAAGTTTGTCAATTAAACAATATTAGACGTGTTTACTCTAAAACAGGCCGTTGGTAAAAGATGCAAAACGCACCTCGGGACAGAAATGGTTCAATAAAAATAATACTTGATCATGGCAACCTCACTATTAAAACCACGTTAATCTGAAGAGGACCAAAACAAGTTGAGATAGACACACGATCTTTATTTCATACCAATCGCACTTACACCTCATTGTCTTTTATATATATATATGCAAATATTTGACGTTGATATTATTTTTCCATTGTGTATATTGTATTGTATTGTTTGTATATGCCTTCAACCCCCAGGGGTTTACATGTGCATTTCATAAATAAAATAAAGATATAGTCCAGAATAATCATGACGTCTGCTGTTGATATTTTTTGATAATAGTTTACCTCCCACAATATGTCAAATAAATAAGACGTCTTTGAAGGCTAATTATTTTTTTATTTGACACCTCTCTGCGATGAGGGATCCAAAATTTGAAAATATTCCCCGGTAGCAGACGTCAGGAGTAACTGCAATAAGTTTGTAAGGAAGAGGTGAAAGCCCAAATTAAATTCCAAGACGTCATAAATATTTGGACTAACCTGAGACTATACTACAACACATGTCACGGGTGTCATTCGGTTTATCGAGAGAAATGAGCGTGAAAGAATATCTAACGGCGGTCAAGTATTGAGCGACGATCGTGAAATCTCTGGTAACGGATCGTGAAAGACATTTAAGGTGGCTAGGGCGTCTTAATTAAAACTGACAGAATTTTTTGATAACTTGTCAAGATAAAGCTTTTATCATGCTTTTTTCAAAACTGTATTAAAAAGTATGGGTCACCGGACTTTTTTTCACGCTACAGGTTGCGCAAAATTGTCAGATTTTGTATAGATTATTCATGGAAAATTAAATTTTGTGTGATAAAACGAAAACATACTATAAGAACTTTAAGATAAAATGTGAGAATATTGCTCTTATAACATGCTTTCAAATAAACAAAAGAAAAAATGGGGTCACCGAACTTGTTTTCTTGCTACATATCCAAATAGGTAAATTCATAACACTTTCTATTGTAAAATTTACTTTATCGGAGTTATCTCCCCTTATTTGGCAAAGTTTGAAAAAAAATTTAATCAAACACAAGCAAGGCGTTTTTACAAAATTACAACTGAAGTTATGTTAAAACACACAATTTTCTATATTTATATCAAAAGTCTTTTACATAATTTACATACAACTCTCAAAATTTGCACATTTCATCAAATATATAGACCAAAGATATCTGCTTATTTAAAATCCAAGATGGAGGAAGACACCCGAGCCACCTTAATGGGAATTCTAGGTCAGAATCTTTAAAAATATTGCTTAATTTTCAAAACGCGGAACAAATCCGAATAAAAAAATATGTCTGTCAAAATGGTTTAACTTCCCCAACATAACTGTGAAATAAGAAAGAGAAAATATGCAGTACTTTATGAAAAAACACAAAAGGCGCAATGCATGTATATGCAATTAATTACAAATAACACGCTTTTTGTTACTATAATGGTCATGTTT
Source organism: Mytilus trossulus (assembly GCF_036588685.1). Classification (NCBI taxonomy): domain Eukaryota; kingdom Metazoa; phylum Mollusca; class Bivalvia; order Mytilida; family Mytilidae; genus Mytilus; species Mytilus trossulus. The sequence goes on from NC_086382.1 coordinate 27,867,035, forward strand.
CAGTTCATCGTGGTATATTTGAAATGTAATCTTTGGTGTATCTGATAGTACAGTAACATTAAGGTATGTTCTCCTCTTAAAACCATTAATTTGTATATGAAAACCTTGAATTTGTTGAATATCAATCAAACTTGATCGTGAAAGATCAGGCAACGCATTATTTTGATCGTGAAAGATAATGCGTGACCAGACTTATTGCTAGTTATCAGAAATCAGTATTTCTTTTACCATTTGATAAACCTGAAACTGGTTAAAGCCTCTAACTTTTTTGATAAGGATGAACATTAAAGCTTTTTTTTTATTCAACGCTTTATCTCGAAAGTTAAAAAACAACAACTAAAACATCTCTAGATAAGTTTGAAAGATTCAGCTCTGAGAATCGGTCAAGTGCAATTCATGCAGACTGACACTATTTACTAATAGCCAATAATATGGATATGCAACGTTTAAACCAAAATGATATCCATCAAACAAAAAAATTACAGCAAAACAGCATCTTTCATTTTGTGCAACAGTACTTTCTTAAGTTCTGTATATACAACGCAGATGTGGATTGATTTAACTATATACTACAGACTAAAAAATACCAAATCGAAAATGCTGTAATGTCTTGTCTGCTTTACTTATGATAGTTAATGTTATGGAACGTCTATAATATCAAGGGTTTTACTAGAAGTGTCAAATGCGATTTATGCGCTTAATGTACTTTTGTCCATCTGATGAATTAAGCCTTTTCAATTCATTTTTATAGTTCGTTCTTATATTGTACTGTTATACCACTGTCCCAGGTTAGGGGAAGGTTGGGATCACAATAACGTGTCTAACCCCGCCACATTATTAATGTAAGTGCCTGTCTAAAGCCAGGAGCCTGTAATTTAGTGGTTGTTGTTTGTTTATGTGTTACATGTTTGGTATTCGTTCATTTTTTTTATACAAATAAGGCCGTTAGTTTTCTCGTTTTACATTGTCACTATGGGGGCCTGTTATAGCTGACTATGCGGTATGGGCTTTGCTCATTGTTGAAGGCCGTACGGTGACCTATAGTTGTTAATGTATGTGTCACTTTGGTCTCTTGTGGATAATTGTCTCTTTTGCATCCTACCACATTTTTTTTTTAAATTATGATTGTCAATGGTTAATAAAAAGAGTGCAAGGTCAGATGAACCATGACATACAGATCTCTACAAATATCCCGTAGACCAAATAAATGTGTTCCGATCCTTACAGTGCCTTAGAAACTGATAAATATAAAAGTTATGCTGGCCAATTAATTCGAAACATAAGGTCAAAAGTATTTGAACCCTGACCGACAGCCAGACATAGACATCTTTCTATCATTCAATATATCAAATACAATTGACGGCATTATGGTCATTTATGAAACATGCAAACAGACATGTACACCATACACGAAATACCATGGCGCTATAGCATACAGGTATATATCCAAAGGCTAGACAACATAAAACGAGCATTGCCGAATGATGCATGACAATGGGTTCAAATTTCAGGGTTTCCCCTGGGTCAATTATTTTTTTCGCCACATCTTTCGCCAAAACAATATATTTTTCGCCACTTTATTATTTTTTTCGCCAAGTAACACAAATATTTTTTTCCTTCAAATTTTCCTTTTTTTCCAGCCCCCCCCCTCCTCCCTACATAGGAAGTGGTTTTTTTACAGCAAAACGAAGCTCGTGTAAGGTGTAGTCATTACATTGGAGGGTTACTCTCATGCCAACCTTTTGAATAGATTTCTTCATAACGACAGTTTTCTTTTATAGACCATCGTAAATAAGTAAAACAATGCTTGAAACACGTGTGTAACTGAAACGACTTTGAAGTTCCCATTCAAATCAATGACCTATATGTAAGTTAAATGATAAAGTTTTAAATCAGATAACTTTCTTGCTTATGAACATTTTTCGTCATAACAACAATTTTTTTGGCACTATCATTAAAAGAAGGAGAGGAAGTGTAAACATTTTGCTTCAAACACGTACGTCGCAAAGTGGTTAATAATAAATCCCTTTTGTGACATGTGACAGAAGCCATTTAACAATATCATTTTGTCATATCATACAATCAACACCTTTATTAATTAGTCCTTTGATGTCGATAGCTATGAATGCAATCAGCTGATTATTGATTTTCTGTCAAAATCTTAACGAGTTCAAGCTGAATTCCGTGTATTGTCTGATCGGTAAAGTCAGAAAAACCCGAAAAAAGTAAATAAACAAAATGGCTGAAAATAAATCGTAATATATTTCTTTCGCCAAATTCTTTCGCCAATGACGAATTTTAATCGCCACAATTATAATTTTTTCGCAAATTGCGAAAATGGCGACCGCCAGCGGAAACCCTGGGTTCAATGTCATTTGAAACCTTGCAGAAGTCGAAAATATACACCTCACAATCATAACAACAGACACTTATCCTAAAGCTTAACGAATCCGCGATACGGACTTCACCACAAAAAAGAATCTTCATCCATGAAATAAGGCAAATTCTGGGTCAGGTGAATCCTGTCTGACGGACATGTAGTTTATAGGATCTAATATACCAAATGTGGATATCCTATAACTCGTGATAAGTGTAGTACTTCACATGACAATAAAAAGCTTCATCCTACAATCATCCAACTATTTTACATTTCATATTCTGAAAATATTTATACTTTGAAAAGCTTAAACCTATTGAGGATGTTGACCTATATAGCTTTTCTCAATATCAATAACAAATATTAACTACGATATAATTGAAGAAAAATTTGAACGTCTTCGTAGCATCAGATCTTTCACGATCCTTTTCACGATCTTCAAAAATATCTTTCACGATCCTTTTCACGATCTTCAAAAAATACGGTACATGATCTTTCACGATCCAAAAAAATCCATTTTTGTGTAAATAGTTCTTTATCTTCCAAGTTTCATATTATGTTTATACAAAATAACTATAAAAACCATTTGATTAATTCAAATAGAATGCCCTTATTCGTATTAAAGTAGGTTTTCTAGTCGAATTTGTGAAAAAATCATGTTTGTTTACATTTTTTATGTCATTGAAATGTCGAGAAGCAATCTGCCTTTTGTTGTTTTGTAATAACTATGAACTTTTAAAACTGGATATTCTGACATACTGATCATAATGTTGAACCATTTTGACAGACAGTTTTATTTTGTCTTAAATTTGTCTGTGTTATTAAGTTATTTAGAATATGTATTGACCTTTCATATGTCTTCTCAATTAAATGTCTTTCACGATCCGTTACCAGAACTTTCACGATCGTTGCTCAATACTTGACCGCCGTTAGATATTCTTTCACGCTCATTTCTCTCGATAAACCGAATGACACCCGTGACATGTGGTATGGAAGTCTTAGGACTAACTCGACACTAATTCAAAGTCATTTACAACATAGCATGCAATGCATATTTTTCTTAACTGGCCAGGAGCTTTAACTTTAATTAAAGTCAACATGCAGAACCCTCTAAAAGTTTGGACGATTTCATTGTTATTTCATTTTTATTTAGTATTACAATTAATTTACAATCATAAACCATAGACGAAGATGCGGAAGTTTCTAACTACATTGAAGACCCATTGATGACCTTCGGCTGTTGTCTGCTCTATGGTCGGATTGTTGTCTATTTGACACATTTTCCATTTCCATCCTCAATTGTACTTATACATGTAGTTACTCGGTATAGTTACAAAGAAACAATAGATAATAAAATGTATATAAAGAAGCAAGAATATTAAATGACACCATATCGATCAATACTACAAAATTATTGGATTAAAATGCATAATTCGGAAAGGGGTAATTGCAAGAAGGAGGCGGTGAAATTTCTTCTCGTTTTTCGATTTTTCAGCACGGAAACTTCATACATCACGGCCGACACTCGGCTAAACGAGTGATTGGTCCGTTTATCTAGATTGAGTACGCGACTATATCGGCGGTTGGTCTGTTAATCGGGTTGGTTATACGTCTGTTAAGAGTAAAACGCACAATTTAATGTTAAACTCTATTAAATATTTGACTTGATTTATCATTGATATGTTCATAATTATAAATTAACTGTTAACAAAACTTTGAAATTTTGAAATACTGGGGCTTTTCTGCCGTGGTAGTAGATTGCGTTAGCTGAGTTTGGCAAGACTTTAAGGAACTTTTGTTCCTTGGTGCTCTTCAGCTTCGTACTTTATATGGCCTTTTTAACATTTTTTTATTCGAGCGTCACTGATGAGTCTTTTGTAGACGAAACGCGCGTCTGGCGTAAATATAAAATTTCACTCCTACAGTAGTATTTATTATAAGTTTATTTATATGATATGGGATTTACCCTTGCCGTATTGTAACCCATATTTGCTCACATTTGCGTCAATGTGTCTGTGGTGGATATAGGCCTCATTTGTAATCATACAAAATCTCCGTATCTTTATTTCATATATATGCAAAAATTCCCTTGATGAATAAAAATCATTAACTTTTGCGGCGCATTACAGTGTGGCGAATTGCATTTCTAAACAATCCAATTACAAAATAGATCTCTGCTTTCGTTATCCTTATATATACGAACACGCGAATTAAGACAGATCTGAGGTTTAATCAGATTGTTAATATAACAAGTGTACACATATTGAATTAGGACCCATTGGTTGACTTCGGCTGTTGTTTGCTCTTTGGTCGGGTTGTTGTCTCTTTGACACATTCCCTATTTCCATTCTCAATTTTACACACCGAAATGTCTCGCCAGAGAGACGGATTGATGTAAGGAAACTATCGTTTCCGAATCCCTTTGTATTAATATATGTCATGAACATGATTTTTTTTGATTTTCGCATATTTAATCTTTGAATTCACGCTGGAAGTCTGTAGTATAAATATTTTACTTCAAGTAACAATCTGAATGTTGTATGAAAATGAGGCCACGGACAAATGTCAGACAGACATTTAAATGTACAACTTGCAATCATGTATTACACCGACATTGCTAATAGTACATGCGAACATGACAGATCAAACCACAAAATCTGTAAACCTTTTGGCCAATGAATCATGAAAATAAGGCCAAGGTCAAATTAACCCTGCGATTAACACAGACATATACAATCATTGTATACACCAATTATATATAGATGACCTACTCAGGCTATTGCTTAAAAAGTATCTGATAAACAGACAAAATGAAGAAAACTTGTATGTAAATATAGTTATACTGAAATCCTACTAATCTTATTTTAATTAGTTGCGAATCAACTATGTATGTTGAGTATAAGTTTCACCTATTTATCGGATTTTTGCATCACGTTTATATCATTAGTCTTAACTACAAACTGAAGAATCAATATATTCAATATTGTCTTTGTTTCATTATTTGCGTTGTATCTACTACGCTGTTTATATTTTTGTTTTTTTATAAGTGCTGAGACGTTTTCAATTATAACAAAATATCAAACGCCAATTTGTGGATCATGTGAAGACGTTTTGCGTGTAAATATTGAGGTAAAAGAGTTCACTTGCCATTTCAAGTTTTCCATTTGTTCATGCTTTCATATAAATAAGGTTTATGGGCTAAGATTTTGGCTCAAGCAAATTTAAACTAGAGGCCATATGGAGTATTCATCGATCACTATCTAGTTTTGCATAGCATGCATGTAAACATTAACATCTTAGTGTAAACAATATTTTTTATTATGATAAATACAAGTATAAATTATAAACACATATTCACAATAAGGATCCAGAAACAAGCAGTAATTGCTTATATTAATCTGTATCCTTAATCTGTGTCATTAACATCTTCTTCGAGATCTATACCAAAAATGAAAATCGTCTTTTCCAAAATCTTGACGATCATCATAGGCTGATCGAGTGGGCCGCCCCCCCCTTTTCGTGGAAAAAAGTTGGTTGATTACATAAGGAATCACTGAAGCATGACTGGAGCACCCATTCCCCCTTTAGGTCAGTCAGCGGGCCCCCTTATAAAAAGTTCTGGATCCGCCAGTGATATTTTTTGGCTGATCTGAGTCCCTATGTATGAGCAAAAAAATAAACAATATGTAAAAATGAGTCATAAGGGTGAAACTGCATGTATTGATAATTATATTCCCATAATAATAGTAGATGATTGATTTTTGAAACCCGGATTCTTAGAACCTTTTGTCTTTCCTTTTTCCTTTTTGCTTTCTGCGCGGTATGGGTCTTGCTTTTGTTGAAGGTAGCACAGTGACGTGCAATTGATTACTTTTTTCTTTGGTCTGAATTCATAGTTTCCCATTTATAGCCTAGTACCTTTGATAACTGTTTACACCACTCGGTCGATGCCACTGCTGGTGGACGTTTCGTCCCCGAGGGTATCTCCAGCCCAGTAGTCAGCACTTCGTATACAGCATCATATACACATTTTATAAGCAGCCACTGAACTGATAACGATTATAATTCGTGATTTAGAATTTAAATTATATTTTTATACGGTCTTAAATGGGCTAAGACGGATTCCCAGTACCCTAATCTTTATAAGCAAATTTCGTTCACTACAAGAGCTAAAACATCAACTGAATTCACAATAAAATGCAAACGTGTATATATGTTTTTAAAAAAAAAGTTTCTACAGAAAAGGATTAGTGTCCAACGGATTAACTTGGTGTCGCTAAAGTTGTCCTTGACAACCAAACATTATAGTTATAGAATTAATTTATCACAGAAGGTTGGCAGACGGTTTAACAAATTGTCTTTTTAGCCCTAAAATATATTGCTTGAAATTAATTCATTTCTTATTTATACAGTGGTCCAAATCTTTCTGGTTATATATACTAGTATATAAGGTAAGCAATTACATATAGGCCTTGTTGTTTTTTAAAGTATGAAGATTTATACAAATAGCAGTAGGCGCCCTCGGATAATCATCCCTTCCAACTTTATACCCCAAGGATAACTGTGACCATATTTGGATCCAGTTGGCCCTATCTGTTAGTGCTTGATAAATAAAAGTAAAAGAAAATTTCCAACCTAAGCTTGGCTATATGACCTTATTTCCATCTAGTAGACCCCAGACCGAACCTTAAGAAAACCATAATAATCTCGCGCAAATCCTTTCTGAAAGGGGTACGGAATTCATAATCTGGTCCTTATAGCTCGTTTGAATCAATAAATTACGTCATACGTTGTTAAAAGACTGCGCCTGGAATACCAACACATGAAGTTGTTAGTGTCAACATACTTATCTCGTTAAGAAACACGTGCCTGAAGTATCTCTTGTAACTTTACGGCATCGGAATTTTAGTCAGTCACACTGACTACAGTACCAAGAACAATATAATAATTAAATATTTGTACAGAGCTCTTTGGGTTATTAATAAGTTACAAATCGATGAAATTCCTGTCAAGGTGTTACTTCCGTGGTCGAACCAAGGAGGTATTTTAAAAACCGGTCAGACGTTACGTACGTTATTGCGTCAATGCATTAATGCCTAAAAAAATCATACGCGATGTATGACCTATAGCCAAATTAAAGAAAGCTCTACCTGGAATAATGACCCCACATGCAAAATTCAAAAGACCCAATAATGGCTGTAGCTCTCCTTAAGTCTCTCAGCACGACTCATTAAAGTTTGCAATGCTGTAAAGCAATTATTAGTAACAGACTTTCCTACAAAGAAAAAAAAGTCATCAAGTAAGTGAGAGACCCAAATGAATGTGAAATTTCTCATTTAAAATCCATTGAAGTGCCGTTGAAAAAGCTTCAAGTAACTGACAGGATGAAGATGCGTCATAATAAAATTAACTATCCCACTGAAATTCTAATAAATGATAATCCGTTTCTGATATAGGAATTAATCGAAATGCGTCTTTAATGTCACTTTTAAACATTATGCACCGTGAACCATACTGTACTAATTCTATAACTGTCTCAATATTTTGGTATTGCAGTGCTGACAATTCTGGAGAAATACATCAAATACCTCAATACCTCAATTAACTGAATTTCCGTTAAGGAAGGATTAATCATTAATTAAACTAAATAAATTCGGCTCTTTCTTTGGAACTAACCATAAAGGCGAACAAACAAAATAAGGGGAAGGTGCATTTATGAAGGGACCTTTAATACCCCCCCCCCCCCCCCCAACTTTACTTCTTTTTCAATTCTTGATTATACTACAACTGAATTTTCTCTGGTGCTGTTAAGATTTGTACACATGAGGGAACAATGTTTATTACTGCAATGGACACACTGGTGTTTACATTTACATTTTTGTTATGTACATTCCCCTGACTTACAAAGCCCAATAACAGCCCATGAGGAACTGAAATTATTGTTGAACCCTTCTTGGAAATGTATTTTTAAAGGTACAACTGGTATAAACCGGAAATCCGGACTGCCACTGGAAAAAGATGCTAAGGTTAGATGAATAGGGAAAGACATATAAAAAGCCTCAATTGCAACAGACCTAATACGGACTTTCGTAGTTCTGAACATGCAAGTATAGAGTGTGGCATACAATTTCAAAGACAAGAGTGCACACGCTGAAATGTCTCGCCTTCTTTACTAATCGTTGATACTATGTTGATAGGCCTAAATATAAAACTGTCACATCAACTCAACATTAACCAAGAAAACTAAACATTGATCAATGAACCATGAAAATGAGGTCAAGGTCAGATGAACCATGCCAGGCAGACATGTACAGCTAACAATTCTTCAATACAACAAATATAGTTGACTTATTGCTTGTAAATTAAGAAAAACAGACCAAAACACAAACACTTAACACTTAGCAATGGACCGTGAAAATGAGGTCAATGTCAAATAAAACCTGCGTAACAGACATATAGATCATACAACATTTCCATACATCAAATATAGTTAACCTAATGCATAAAGTATTAGAAAAATAGACCAAAACTCAAAACTTAACTTTGACCACTGAACCATGAAAATGAGGTCAAGGTCAGATAACACCTGTCAGCTAGACATGTACACCTTACAATTATTCCATACACCAAATATAGTTGACCTATTACATATAGTATAAGAAAAAAAGACAAAACACAAAAACTTTAACTATAACCACTGAACCATGAAAATGAGTTCAAGGTCAAATGACACCTGCCAGTTGGATATGTACACCTTACAATCCTTCCATACACCGAATATACTAGACCTATTGCTTATAGTATCTGAGATATGGACTTGACCACCAAAACTTAACCTTGTTCACTGATCCATAAAATGAGGTCGAGGTCAAGTGAAAACTGTCTGAAAGGCATGAGGACCTTGCAAGGTACGTACATACCAAATATAGTTATCCAATTACTTATAATAAGAGAGAATTTAACGTTACCAAAAATCCTAACTTTTTTTTCAAGTAGTCACTGAACCATGAAAATGAGGTCAAGGACATTGGACATCTGACTGACGGAAAGTTCGTAACATGAGGCATCTATATACAAAGTATGAAGCATCCAGGTCTTTTACCTTCTAAAATATAAAGGTTTTAAGAAGTTAGCTAACACCGCCGCCGCTGCCGCCGCTGGATCACTATCCCTATGTCTAGCTTTCTGCAACAAAAGTTGCAGGCTCGACAAAAATGAGATGTGTCAATGTAAATACAACTTCACACTATTGACCTACCACAAATGGCTTCCCATAAATGAACTTAATCATAATTTAATACATGTTGACGCCTCCACCGCCGGACACATCACGGTTTAGTCTCGCTTTTTAGACTTCGTCGAGGCGAGACAACAGATACTTCTTTAAAACAAAAATTGCATTTTCTAGATTGTGCCATTACCTTATGCTCCCTCATTTGTTCGTAACATTTTAAGTGGATACTCGGTATGGAACCACTGATCCTGCAATAAATAATGGTTATAGTACGGTCATAGAAGTACTATGTTGACAATATATAATACTTTAATGGTACCAAAGTTTAGTATATGTATTGATTTTTTTTATAATCTTTTACAATATACATATATATGAAGTTATTGAATCATATGTTTATTATTGCATATTTACAAAGCATTATGAAAATCTGTACATCAATATCCTCTTAATATGAAGTACAGTACATCAATATCCTCTTTAAAATATGTACATCAATTCTTAGAATTTTTTTAAGAAAGTTTTAAGATTTTAGGAAAAAACCGGCATTTTTTGCGGTATATTCATCGATTTGAAAAACACGAGTGCACACGGTGAATGTTTCGCCTTCTTTAATAACCATTGGTATTATGTTAATAGTCCTAAATATAAAGCATTACAACAACTACCACATAAATTTACATCATTCAAAAAAAAATAGGTCAAGGTCAGATAAATCAAACGAGAAGTACATGTACACCTTACAATCATTTAATACACTAAATATATTGACCTATTGCTTATAGTTTCTAAGAAACAGGCTCTTAACAGAGAAAACTAAACATTGACCATTGAACCATGAACATAAGGTCAAGGTTAGATTAACCATATCAATCAGACATGTACACCTTGCAATCAATCTATGCATTAATTATAGTAGATAAAGGCAACAGTAGTATACCGCTGTTCAAAACTCATAAATCCATGAACAAAAAACAAAATCGGGGTATCAAACTAAAACCGAGGGAAACGCATTAAATATAAGAGAACATTGACATAACAACGAAACGTAACACACACAGAAACGGACCAAGCATCAGACAAAACACCACGAGGATAACAAATAGTAGAACTAACCATGGAAACCTAACATTGACCAACGAATCACCAAAATGAGGTCAAGGTCAGATGATACCTACTAGATAGACATATACAGCTTACAATCCTTCCCTACAACAAATATAGTTGACCTATTGACTTTTGCATTCAAATTGGTTCAAGTAATCTTTCTCATTTTTTTATATAGATTAGAGCGTTGGTTTTACACTAGTTATTTTGGGGCCCTTTATAGGTTGTTGTTCGGTGTGAGCCAATGCTCCGTGTTGAAGGCCGTACCTTAACCTTTAATGGTTTACTTTTATAAATTGTTATTAGAATGGAGAGCTGTCTCATTGGCACTCATACCACATATTCCTATATCTATTTATACGTAATCAAACTAATACTAATGCCTTTTTTAAAAGGGGTCTATGAATAAAAAAAATTGTAAGGGTTCCGCGGAACCCAATGTCTCGCCTTCTTTTGCTGTAAATTGCAGGCGCAACAAAAATGAGGTAAAAATCAATAAAAATCTTCCTCTTGATACTATCTTATGATTGTAAGAAGCTTCTGTCCAAGTTTGGTAAAAACCTAGGATAGTTAATGAATCTAATAAATGCTTTGAAAACTTTAACTGCAGACTGTATGTAATGTTAACTGGAAGAAAATCTAAGTCCTTTTAAAAGTAAAATACAGAAAAAAAGGAGTTATCTTTTTACAAAATTTACTTCTGGATACTATCTTATGATCATAAATATTCTGTTAAAGTTTGGTACAAACCCAGGATAGTTTAAGAAAGTTATTAAAATTTAAAAAACTTTAACCACAGAGTGAATGTAATGTTTCCCAGCAGAAAAACTAAGTCCATTTAAAAGTAAAATACGGAAAAAATGGATTTATTTTTTTACAAAATTTACTTCTTGATACTATCTTATGATCATAAAAAAGCTTCTGTCCAAGTTTGGTACAAACCCAGGATATTTTAAGAAAGTAATTAAAATTCTAAAAACATTAACCACAGAGTGAATGTTATGTTTCCCCGCAGAAAAAACTAAGTCCATTATAAGTGAAATACGGAAAAAATGGGATTTTATTTTTACAAAATTTACTTCTGGATACTATCATATGATCATAAACAAGCTTCTGTCCAAGTTTGGTAGAAATCCAGTATATTTTAAGAAAGTTATTAAAATTTCAAAAACTTTAACCACAGAGTGAATATTTGTGGACGCCGCCGACGACGACACCGACGACGGAATGTAGGATCTCTTAGTCTCGCTTTTTCGACAAAAAGAAGATGTGGTATGATTGCCAATGAGACAACTATCCACAAAAGACCAAAATGACACAAACATTAACAATTATAGGTCACCGTACGGCCTTCAACAATGAGCAAAGCCCATACTGCATATAATCAGCTATAAAAGGCCCCGATATGTACTCGTTTTCAAGTTAAATCGAATTAAATTATAAAAAAAACATAAGACAAATGCATCTTTGCCCGACATGTCATAGTTTGACGTTGCAAGAAAAAACAAAAACATTTTACGTTATCATGCCATTACATCCCCTGTAACTGTACAGTATGCTCTTAAAATATAAAAGCCAGAATCAGAACAACATGAAACAAGAGTGAACACGCTGAAATATCTCGCCCTTTTTTTTACTAATCATTGATATTATGTTGCTAGTCCTAAATACTAGTATAAAGCTATACTACAACTATCACATAAACTTAACATGAGGTCAAGTTCATATTAACGAAACAAGAAATTCAGGTACATCTGACAATCATTCATATTGCATATAGTATTGAAAAAAAATTGTAATTTTGTACGTGAAGTTGTAAATTGACATTTTAAGCATGTCTGCACCTGCCAGGCTACATGGATAGCCGTGTTGGACTACAAATACGCGATACACCAAGAACAACTATTTGGAAAACTAAATGCGAAATTAGGAACTTGCGAAAGGTATTCAACTGAACCGAGGCTTGGACATACTAATTCATTTAATAGGTCCAGGCCAAATCATTAGACAACCGTGCTATTGCTGCACATCCTTCAAAGGGTTGTAACATTCATATTGTTTTTAAACCTTGTCGATAAATAAACTCATCAATGGATACCAGGAATGCACCTGGAACACAAATAGGTGTTACCCAAAGGGTGTATGCGTCAATCCATCTCGTTAAATAACACGTGCCCGAAGCATCTGTTATTAGTTTTTTACCACGACATTGGAATCACAGTTAGTCACACTTATAAACAAGTCTATTAACACTTATGTAATAATTAACAAAATTCTTTTAATAAGTGATAATAAATTGGTAAAGTTCCTGCAAATAAAGAACTATCTCGGTCAAACTATATTACCTCCTTGGTCATTATCCTACGTACGCTATTGCGTCAATGCCTTAAAATCTATCCCCCGTGACATTAAAAGCGACTTTTTATTTATTTAGTGGTCCCAGATGTAAACAGAATATGTATGTTGAAACTATCTAAAACATCAATGTATTTGAAACCAACTTGATTTGAACAATACTGTATAGATGTATAAGTTTTAGATAAAGTATTGACATCACACCAAACGCTGATTACATTCGTCAAGTTTTGTTGTCACGCATGGTGATAATTATTCATAATAAGTAGTATATTGCTGACGGTCATTACAAATAAATTTCCAATCGGAAGATTGCTTTATCATAATTGTTTGATTCGATTGATTGAGTGTTGCTTTTTTAATATCCAGTGTAAAATATCTATATTATATTACATGAATGTTTAGGAGGAAAACAAATTAAAATGGGGATCGACCGAGAAAAAACGGGAAATTGGGACTGCCACTGGCAAAATATGGTAAACTCGATATATACTTGGACAGACATTTCAAAAGATAAACACTAGCGATTTCTTGTAAATACATTTAAAAAATCTTCTTTACAAAAACTGAACTAATGTTTGGATATATAATTTCGTTTAATAGGTCCAGGCCTTAGACAACAATCACATTGTCGCACATATTTTTCAAAGGGTTGTTACCACGTTGTTACACTCATATCTGGTCCTATTATTGCTGCATAAATTCATTTGTTTTTAAACCTTGTTGATGAATATCCTCATCATAGATACCAGGAATGCACCTGGAACACAAATAGGTGTTATCCAAAAGGTGTATTCGTCAATCTATCTCGTTAAAAACACGTGAATTGAGTATCTCTTGTTTGTGTCAAAACGAAATTGAAATCGCAGTTAGTCACACTTGTAAACGATCAACGCTAAATTAATGAAATAATTAAAAACAAAATCTTTTAATAAGTGATAATAAATCGATGAAATTCCTTCCAGTAATGTACTTTCTCGGACAGACCAATACCGGTATTACCTCCTTGGTCATTGTATTACGTAAGTTCGTAAGTTATTGCGTCAATGTATCAAAGTAACACCCCTGCGACATTAAAAGCGATTCTTCATTTTTCTAATGGTCCCAGATGTTAACATAATAGTTATCCAAAACATCAATGTTTTTGAAACAAACTGGATTCTGAACAATGTTGTAGATGTATAAGCTTTAGATAAAGTATTGACACCACACCCAAAGCTGGTGACATTCGACCAGTTTTGTTTACCCGCATGGTGTTAATCATTATTAAATATGTAGGTGCCGTCTGTTCTAACAAATACATTGCCAATCGAAAGAGTGCTTTTTGATAATTGTTTTGATTTGATTAATTGTTGGTTGCTTAACATCAAGCGTCAAATATTTATATTTATTTATTTTTCATGCATGTTTAGGATGAAAACAAATGAACAATACATACAATAGGGAATTTTGTTATTGGGGTCGAGCTGTATAAACTGGAAATTTGGACTCCCAGTGGAAAAAAATGGTAAACTGGATATATAATGGGACAGACATTTCAAAAAGATAAAAACAAGCGGTTCCTTGTAAATCATTCTGATTTTTTTTTACATCAATAAGCTCTTAATATGTACGAAAATTCTTTGCAAAAGAATAATTTAGCTGGATTTGGCAAAACTTTAAGCAATTTTGGTCCTCAATGCTCTTCAACTTCGTACTTAATTTGGCTTTTTTAATATTTTTGGATTCGAGCGTCACTGATGAGTCTTTTGTAGATGAAACGCGCGTCTTGCGTATATAGAAATTTAGTCCTGGTATCTATGATGAGTTTATTTAAACAAAGTTTCAAGATTTAAAGGGGGAACGGCATTACATGCGGCATGGTTATTCGAAAAAAAAATTGTAAGGGTTCCGCGGAACCCAGTGTCTCGCCTACTTTTGCTGTAAATCGCAGGCTACAACAAAATGAGGAAAAAAATCAATAAAAATATTCCTCTTGATACTATCTTATGATTGTAAGAAGCTTCTGTCCAAGTTTGGTAAAAATCTAGGATAGTTAATGAATCTAATTAATGTTTTGAAAACTTAAACTGCCGACTGTATGTAATGTTAACTGGAAGAAAGTCTAAGTCCATTTAAAAGTAAAATACAGAAAAAATGGAGTTATCTTTTTACAATATTTACTTCTGGATACTATCTTATGATCATAAACAAGCTTCTGTCAAAATTTGGTTCAAACCAAGGATAGTTTAAGAAAGTTATTAAAAATCTAAAAACTTTAACCACAGAGTGAATATTTGTGGACGCCGCCGACGACGACGCCGACGCCGACGGAAAGTAGGATCGCTTAGTCTCGCTTTTTCGACTAAAGTCGAAGGCTCGACAAAAAACCATCATCGTTGACTTTTCCCTCAAGTTAAAATTAATACCAATAAACTTCATACGTAAACAAACCTAATGCCATTTAAAAAAAGAAGGGTCCATATGTACTCGATTTCAAGTTAAATCAGTTTAAATCATAAAAAAAAACTGTCAAAATATGCATATTTTCCCGATATGTCAAGGTTTGACATCACGAAAAAAAACATATTTTACGTTAGCATTTGTCATTACCTCCCATGTAGCTGTATCGTATGACCTTAAAATGTAATAGCCGAAAACAAAATTGAAAAACAAAGGACAAAACTACACTTAAGAGTCGTCCGAAAATTTTGTACTTGAAGTTGTAAATTGACATTTTGAACATTTCTGCACCTGCCAGGCTACACGTCTAGCCATGCTGGACTATTTAAAATACTTCATACCCCAAAATGACTATAGCCAACTAAATGCGAAAATAGGAATTTGCGAAGGGTATGCAACAGAACCGAGGCTTGGACATTCTAATTCTTTTAATAGGTCCAGTCCGAATTCTTACACCAAAATCCTATTGTAAAACATCTTTTTAAGTTTGTATCATACATAATCTGGTTCTTTTATTTGCTTCATCACTTTCAATTTTTCATACCCCAAGGATGACTATGGTCAACCTAATGCAAAAATATGATCTTGCGAAAGAATTCAACTTAACCAAGGCTTGGATATATCAAATCCTTTAATAGGTCCACGCCGAATTCTTAAACAAACATCATATTGTCGCACATCTTATTCAAAGAATTGTAACATTCATAAGCTGGTCCTATTAATGCTGCAACAATCTGTTTGGTTTCAAACCTTGTTGATAAATAAACTCATTATAGATAAGAGGAATACACTTGGTAAACAAAAATAGGTGTTACCCAACGAGTGTTTGCGTCCAACTTTATCCAAACATCCAGTGTCAAAAATGTATATTCTATTCCATGCATGTTTCGGACGAACACATATAATAAATTTAAACATTTCACATGCGGACTTGATCCGTAACGATCTTAAGTTGACACGCTTTCTACACAAACATCAAATTCAATCTAATTCTGACCAGATTTTACTGCGAAAATAAACATCCTACCCCACCAAAAAAGAACGCCTCATTTTGTCAAGTGGCAAGGATTATACTGTCAGTCAGAAGAAGACCAAGGGTGACCGTGTTTTACTTCCCCTGTCATTCTTGGCATTTGGTTATCCTCGTTAAAGTTCTACCGTAGAGCTACAATTATACATCTATAGCTCTACTCGAGGCACACGTATTATTGGTCTCTGGTTCCACCCAAAAAAAATTAGGGAGGGGGTAATTTCAACGAGCCATTTTAACATTCATTGCCTTCTATCTCATATACACATTAATATGAGGAAAGAGACAATGTAATTCCAAGGTCAAATGACGTAATTTGTCTTGTTCATTTAAATACAAGAATGAATTTTTCTATTGTGAATTACAAATTTGCAAACGCAAAAGCAATGTGATACGTGTCAGAACTGTATATGTTCTACTCCCATGTGATCATATTAACAAGTAATCTGATGCAGAATTTTAATAATCATTTAATACATATCGTATATCACGTAGAAATACTGCTTAGTAGCACCACTGACTGCTTGAGATATTGTCCATGTACACATGTTTACGAACTAATACATATCGTATGTCATGTAGCAGCACTGCTTAGCACCACTCACTGTTTGAGATATTGCCCCTGTCTGTATACGTGTTTACGAACAAATATTTTTATAACATTTTACGCTATCATATTTCTCAAATTTAGGGACTGTGAATATGTTCCAGATCATACTATCATTAATGTTGGACAAAACCTGTATGGTAATGATCATTTGAGCATTGTCTGGCTCATTCTATTGGGATCATATTATACAAGTGTGAAAATGTAACACAACAATTTTTAGAATCAAATTTTTATGTTGACAATTTTTTGTCTTTCAACAGGAGCTGAACTAACACATTTGATACACTGTAGCACCAAATCTCTTAGCCTCATGTCCAGTGCTCTAGACCATTCGACCGCATCCCCTATTTACAAAATATAATTTCATTAGTCTAGGCGTTTCCTTGTCACGTAAATCAAATCTAGAGATATACATAAGACATGCATGTGTAATAATCGTGTGTAGATGGGTGTGTTTTTTTTTTCAAATATAACGTTTTATTTATCTGTCAAAAATTACTCAACATTTTGTATATACCGGATTATGATCTTCATACGGTACATTCTACAACCATACGTGTAAGGTCAACTAATCTTTTTTTTTAATAGTTAAAAATCGAATTGTAATCAAAAAGGGATAATAAAAAAATATAGTTATTGAATTATATTTTTTATTATTGCAACATTACTGACATTACTAATTTTAAAAGTAATGAATAAGCAAATGAATTTTACCGGTTTTTAAATTGAAGTTAATACTTTGTCTATCTAGTTAAAATATAGATCCATCGTAGCTTGCAATGTGATTAAAGTATAGATTCATCGTAACTCGCAATGTAATTAAAATATAGATCTATCGTAACTTGCAATGTAATTAAAATATAGATCTATCGTAACTTGCAATCTAATCAAAATATAGGTCTCTCATTTCGTTATACCCAATTAAAATATAGATCTATCGGAACTTGCGTCGAAGCTCGTCTGAGTATAACGAAATCAGAGATAGACACTTTATTTCCTAGACAATATCGGTTTGTCCTTTAAATACGAAAGTCACTTTTTTTAACTTGCGAGAATATCCACAAGAAATATCTACAGTCCAATCATCGACCATTGGTTTATTATTTGATGTATCTCTCATATGGATCGTTAAAGCCATGTCATTTTTAAATGGATGACCGACTGGAAGCGATACGTTGACAATAAAATACTTTAAATAATGTACGTAGGATTTGTATAATAAATTTTTTTAACTAAATAATTTTACGATGTAAATTTTTTATCTTTAGTAGCTCATATGTACAGCAGATTATTTTACATTTTTAACCGCTTTTCTCTATCTAATATACATTTTTTTTTACTTGAAAGATAAAAGCCATAACATTTTTTTTTTTATAAAAATAAAAAGTTAACGCAATTTTAGAGTCGTATGACTATCTTGCGGGTTTACTTTTAACTTGACATTTTGGGCATATTTGTACCTGCCAGGCTACATGCTTAGGCTTGGGCGCCTTGTAAGTTGGCAAACGGGACCGTCCGATAACGTATTACTTCATACCCAAATGATGACTGTGGCCAACTTTGGTTCAAACTGGCCCAGTCTGCAAATCCGTAATACAAAAGTAGGGGCTTGCAAAAGATATTCATCCAAAGCTTGGATCTCTTATTGTATTTAAAAGGTCCAAGACCGAACATATAGACAACCATAAAATTATCACATATAAAAATATGAAGATGTAGTATGAATGCTAATGAGACATCTCTCAAACAAAGACCAAATGACATATACACCAACTAAAGTTCACCGTACGGCCTTCCACTATGAGCAACACCAACATGCCGCATAGTAAACACCAACTAAAGTTCACCGTACGGCCTTCCACTATGAGCAACACCCACATGCCGCATAGTATACACCGACTAAAGTTCATCGTACGGCCTTCCACTATGAGCAACACACATGCCGCATAGTATACACCAACTAAAGTTCACCGTACGGCCTTCCACTATGAGCAACACCCACATGCCGCATAGTTTACACCAACTAAAGTTCACCATACGGCCTTCCATTATCAGCAACACCCACATGCCGCATAGTATACACCAACTAAAGTTCACCGTACGGCCTTCCACTATGAGCAGCACCCACATGCCCCATAGTATACACCAACTAAAGTTCACTGTACGGCCTTCCACTATGAGCAACACCCACATGCCGCATAGTATACACCGACTAAAGTTCACTGTACGGCCTTCCACTATGAGCAACACCTACATGCCGCATAGTATACACCGACTAAAGTTCACCGTACGGCCTTCCACTATGAGCAACACCCACATGCCGCATAGTCAGCTGCAGCATTCACACTCTGGTCATACGGTTGTTACATCCATCCATTTGTTTTCATACATTGGTAAAAGACTGCACTTCAAATACAACTAGGTGTTTTACCCAACAGGTATATGCGTCAATCTATCTCGTTAAAAACACTTGCCTTGTGAACCAGGTTATTATTACGACCATGGAATCGCACTGAATCACACTGTTTAAATAAGCTGTGAACGATAATTTAATAATTAACATTTCCTTGCTTTTACAGTCTTCCGCAATCTCTTTAATCAGCTGTTGTTTCTAACAATAAAGTACTTTCGTAACCAATTTTACCTACTGGGTGAATATGTTACGTACGCTAGTGCGTCAGTGTGTCGAAATCTAACACATCCGTAACATGATAAGCAGCTTGTTTATTAATCTTTTGGTTACAGATGTGACCAGGTTATAAATGCCTAAAGTTATCCCAATACATCTACGTTTTTCAAACCTACTGGATTTTGATCAATACTGAGTAAAGCATATATGTATAAACTTAAGATAAAGTATTGGCCCTACATCACTAGCAGCTGATATTAGCACAATTTTGATCTCATGCATGGTTTTAATCACAAGTTTTTTAATGACCTAATATAAGTAGGTATTAAAGTAAATATTAAAAAAAAATGAGGGCTCTTTTTGATTATTAGTTTGATTGATTGATAATTGGTTGCTTAGCATCCAGTGACAAATTCGATCTGTCAATCGCAGATGAGGGTAAAATACATAAGGAAACATTTAGAATTCATAAGGGTTTCCGCGGAACCCTGTGTCTCGCCTGATTTTGCTGCTGACAGTGTTAAAGACTGTATTTAAATGTTTACTTTAAACAAGTGAGCACACGTTGAAATGTCTCATCTTATTTACTAACCATTGATCTTATGTCGATAGTCTTATATGTTAAGCTTGATTAGAACAATCACATACCTTTAACATGATCCAAGAAAATGAGATCACGGTCAGATAAATCGAACTGGAAATACATGTAAACCTTGCAATTGTTCCGTAAAGCAAATATGCTTCAAATAAATAAAGTTGATTCTATTGCACATCTTAGAAACAAACTTGTTATTATCATTGTGAAAATGAGGTCAAGGTCAGATGAACCCTGTCAGATTGACATATACACCGTACAATAATTACTTGCTTTAAATATAGTTGACCTATTACATCTAGTATCTAAGAAACAAATTACTAAAGTAAATCAGGGAAACTTTAAATTGACCAACTGCAATAAACCATAAAAATAAGGTCATGGTCAGATTAACATTATGTTGCAAAATATATTTTCAAAGGTTTGCTTTAGCCATTATCTCTGTACTGTTAAAAGCTACTCTCAAAGTGTCATAAACATCTATGAAGGTTTGACAAAGATATTGATGTGTAATAAACTTTAATACCGCTATTGCTCGCTTAAGCGAAATTAATTAAGCATGCTCGACAAAAAGACAAGCTATAGGCCACCTACAGATAATTTAATGTTCTTATCGTACATAGAGCGCAGAGAGCGTGGCACTGCACAAGGACGCGGATTTAAAGTCGCCATTCTTAACGAAAGTATCTATGAATGTATACATCCTACACAAACCAAACAGACGCCAACTTTGGCAAGGGTTTGACTGAATGTGGGAAGAAGACAAAGAGTGACCATGTTTCTCTTCCCCTGTCAACTTTGGGATCGGGTTAGTTTTGTTATTTTAAGTTCTACCATAGAGCTTTACTAATAATATATGTTCTACTAGAGACACAAGTATTATATCTCTCTAGTTCTAGGTAATTCGACGAGACATTTTTACATTACATGCCATCGATGATACTAATGAAACTGAATTTACAGCAGAAACAAGTGTTTATAAAATTACAATTGAGAATAGAAATGAGGAATGTGTCAAAGAGACAACAACTTGATCATAGAACAGACAACATCAGAAGGTCACCAAAAGGTCTTCACTGAAGCGAGAAATTTCCGCACCCGGAGGCGTCCTTCAGATGGCCCCAAAACAAATATATTTACTAGTTCAGTGACAATGAATGCCTTACTAAACTCCAAATTCTACACAATAAAACAAAATAAAAAATCATACAAGGCCAAATGATCTTTGTTAACAAGCAGCATTGCATAAGGCACCACCCACTACACAACCTTTCGTTCGCGAAGACGTATTTACGAACAAATATTTAACTATCATTTAACGTTGTTTCCCAAATTTAAGGATAGTGAGTATGTTCCGGATCATACGAGTATTTGAATAATACGTGTAGCGTATGATAATGACAGCATGTGTAGACATATTCATGCTATCCTATTATACACAAAAACATTATAAAATTTGAAATGTTAACCTTGAATAAAATCAATTCCATAAAGTATGATCTTTCAAACATCATATAAAAAGGGTTTATAAAAATATTCTTTTGTTAATCAGTTATGATTATCAAGGTTACACGAGCAATTAAATAAAATGATCACGAATAGCCAAAGAAATTTAACACTTTTTTTAAAATTATAGTTATCAAGTTATGTGCTAATCAAGGTTACACGATTAATTAAATAAAGTGACCATGAATTAACCAAGTGAATTTTACACCTTTTTGTATTATAGTTATTAAACCCATTAACACATAGTTATTATTGGTTTGTTCTTGCGATTGCCGAATGACAAAATGTAGAGGATATCTTCAAGAAATATTCATAATTCAGTCTTCGACCACTTGTTTCTTACTTGCTGTCTATTCGCATCTTACATATGCAAATATATAACCGCACAGGCCTTCAGAAAACCTCCTGTGACACATAAGTGCTGCAACAACAAAGCAACCCACTCCACCTCCGCATTGCTGCAAACAACGTGTGAGAAGGAATAGGTTATGTTATAAAGCTGTCAATACTAGCATTTCTTTCATTAGCTCCTTTACAAAACAAAGTTGTACAATCTGCACAAACATCTACTGTAAAATGGAGAAAATCAAATTATGTATTTACATGTCACACCTGTGGCATTCAGTACGTGTGAGAAATAATGAACAAACCTAATATTCCGCTAAATAACCATCGACCATTGTACAAAACCAACAAAAACTGTCCCCTTACATGACATCTTCAAACAAAAATCATTTTGCTAATATTTCTTAGTTTCCAAATCATAGAAGATAACAATGGGTAAGACCCTGGGCGTAAAGGAGATAAGAAAACATTTGAATCCACCAGCTTCATACTTTAGAGCCTGGTGGGCTGAATAAAAAAAGACGAGAAAAGAAATCCACACAAGATAGACGTTTTGAAACCCCAGCAAAGCAAAAATTTAGAGGAACAAGAAAAGACATAAAGGCAGATGTTCTGCGTACTTTGAAAATATTTCGAATTTTGATAGGAATGAGCCGGTGCTCATGACAACGTAAAAAGTCAAGCAGGTACATTTATGCATGGTCTACAACTAATGTACCAAATTATTGGGATAGTGTTATCGATATATTCTTACATGGAAGTATATCGGTACAGGAAGGTTAGGAAAAACAACAGGAGACTCGTTTAGAGATTTTGGACATGCAATAAAAGATCAGCATAGCGATATCTGTAGGGTTGTATCTGTATAGTAGAACACCTGATTGCAGGATAAATACTAGTATGCACGTAGTGACGGAAAACCTTAATTGGGAATGTACTCAATTACAAGATGAAACATAATTCGAAGAACTACCGAGAAGAGTGTCATAATTTAAGAAGCATATTTAAAGATTAAAAGTACCAAAGAATCAAAGAGCTGAAAGCTTTGAGGAAAAATGACGCCAGTGTCTCAAATATTGGGATATTTTTTATGCAAGTCTTGATTTTCACATACCGTAATAAGTTTAACATTGCAACATGTCTCGTACGCATATAATTGATATTCGTATATGTGTGAGTGAAGTGAAGATGACAACTGACTGGGTTTTCTTTAAATACAAATGAACAGGTCAAGGGTCAAGACATCTTCGCTAGCCACTCCCGCTCTCTTCACCCTTGGCGGATTGTGCCAACATTTGTGATAACAGTGTTGCGCCATCTATCGGAAGATATAAATCACGCCAATTCCAAATAAATTATTTTTGACCAATGGTAGCAATTGAACTCTTCAGTTTGGAGGTAAAAACACGGTAGCGTCTAGATTCTACACACTTGGTAAAACCGGAAATGAAAACATAGGTCAACATTCCTGCATTTGTGCATGAAATATACACAGGAACTGCTATTTGTTGATTAAAAACATTCAAGTTTTCGTTAAATATAGTCGTATGTTTAAGGATGTAAAGATTTGTTGCACAAAAAACACGTGGCAATTGTTTACAAACACTTTCTACATTTACACGTGATCATGTTATTGGCGCATTTTGATTGGATGCAGCGAGTTTTGACTGCAACCAATAAAAATCCTTACCTTGTGTCTCCGAAATTCTATCTCAATCCGCCAAGGGTGAAGAGAGCGGGAGTGGATCGTAACCCTTGGCTAGCGAAGATGGGGTCAAGACTACCTGAATGATCTACAGTATCCAATGACTACTGGCTGGTTTTTTTTGTACAAATAAATAGGTCAAGACTATTTAAATGATCTTCAATATCTAATGACTACTGGCTGTTCTTTTGTACATAATAAATAAAGACTACCTGAATGACCTAAAGTATTCTAGACTACTAGTATCCTTTCAAACGAAATGATTACGAAGGGCCTGTTGTAACAAGCTCTTATACCCCACTAGTCCTATAACATATGACTTCGCATTCTTATTCAATTCTAAACGTTTTTATTGATATTTTCAATTTTTTTTAATTCGAATTTTGACACATTGATAGTAAAAATGTTTCATTAGAACAGTAAATAGAAATAGTAAATATAATATTCCCGAGGTCATATGTTATAGGACCAATTACCCACATACTCATTAAATAAGTTACTAGTGACATAGTTATTTCTGTTACTTGAAGCAAATCCTATTTCTGTAGATTTACATAAAAGCATAATATTGTTATACTTGTTTTATTTCACCTTGAAGATTAGACAAATAGGGATACCTCTTTGATTTTTTATTTTATGTCAGTCAGGTCCCTTTATATGAAACTTGAATCCACTTCTCTGCCATATTGATATTTTATAACAACTCTGCCCATGACCGATCAATCCTTGTAAGACAGTGATCGCGCCAAATCAGCTAGACGACACTGTTGTACACGCATCAAACGTAGAGAGCTTCAAATCTGTTCTCCCGCCCGGCCAATAAATCGGCGGTCATCTCTCAAACCGTTGTATTAAAGTCAGCATCTATCTATCTATCGCTGAATCTTCTTCTGTCCTTCAGGACAACCTCCATAGGATTAGTAAACAACCTCCACCATCAAGAATATATCAACAGTTGTTTGTACACAATATATATAGTTTTTTTTTGTACACAGTGTTACATTCACACGCGATTCGATGCTTATCTTTAAGTTCAAATAGGTTCGTGAAATGAACTCCTTTTCACTGTAATTTTAACTGAAGGCGTTAATCGTCATCTCGTACAGTATAGTGTGGAGTGACCCATGCTTACTATGCTTTCATAATATTCGTTCATTTTCAGCATCGATATCGACAGTTTATTCACATTGTATACAGATACAGTTTGTTACAGACTCTACTGTTGTAACTGTGGACCAACACGGACACATATTTTCTTATAAAAAGGGCAGTTGTTTGAAAAACGAAAAGACTATCAATTAAGTTTTCCCCGATTAATTATATATCTATAATGTTTCAACAATGTTTTAGTTTTACTTCACATAATCAATAAAGATATAAAAAATAAATTTATGAGGATCTTAACAACATTGGTTGGTACACTTCGATCTTTTTAATAATAAGGACCCGATTTATGTAAACTAGTTCTCGGTTGATTACTACACAAAAAATGATAATAATACAAGTAGATTCAAGTTTGTATGTAAAATAGTAAATATGAAACCAAGAGCGGTAGACGGAGAAATGTAATGGAAAGTAAATATGAACCAAGCGTGGTAGGCAGAGAAATGTAATGGAAGTTCAGGTCAAAAGTATCGGAAACATGCCGCTGAAAGCTTCATTTTCCAAAAAGCATGTAGTCCATGGTATGATGCCAATAAAAGATTCATCATCCCGGCCCTGTGTGGATTACTGGAGGTTAAATGGAAAGACCATAAAAAATGAGTATCCTTCACCAAGGAATGAAGTTTACTTGGATATTGTTTGTGGATCTCGGCAGTTCTCTTCCATTGACTTCAATATGGTTTATAGTACAACACTGCATTTCAACCTTAATCATTAATGGCGTATTTCATCAGTTAACATCAATGACAATTGGACAAATTAATACATCATCTTTCCTGAGAATAAATGAAACTGCAGTTAGCAGACTCTAACCTGTTGACCAGATGGCACCTAAGCAAAATGTAAAAGAATTTAGATCAGTCTTCTGTTTGGTTTCAAATTACAGAAATTCATTAAAAACTTTCATCAACAGCCTACAGTCTATATCAACTGAAAAAATCAATTAGTAAATGTAATAGGACAGAAAAATGTAGTAAAGCCTGTGCAATTTTAAAGAATACATTAATTGTCATAGTATTTAATCAATATTTTGAAATGGGAATTTTAATTGATACTTGTAGGTGGGGGATTTTAATAATTTTTTAAGATTTAGATTTCGAAATAATCGAATTTTAATACTTGTATCAATACTTAATAAAATAATAGACACTTGCTGAGTTTAGACTATCCCATTTCATGCTGGTTTAAATATTTTTTTAAGTTGACAAATTCCTTTAAAGGAAACTGAGTTTTCATTCCCGATTTTGACTTTCAACAGAAAATTTATATATATTATAATTCCTGCACCAAGTCAGAAAAATGGCCATTGTTAAATTAAAGTTCATTTCTCTGTGTGTTACATTTTAATGTTATGTTTCTGTTGTGTCGTATTTCTCCTCTTTTAATTGATGTGTTTTACTCAGATTTGTTTTTTTCTCAATCGATTTATGAACTTTGATCAGGGGTATACTACTGTTGTCTTTATCTTTTTAATCCATTTTATCATATAATAAGAGGACTGGAGAAATTTCATTTTAAACATGTAGAAGGAGCAAATAAAACTAGAGGCTCAAAAGAGCCTGTGTCGCTCACCTTGGTCTATGTGAATATTAAACACAGGAAGCAGATGGATTCATGACAAAATTGTGTTTTGGTGATGGTGATATGTTTGTACATTTTACTTTACTGAACATTCTTGCTGCTTACAATTATCACTATCTATAATGAACTTGGCCCAGTAGTTTCTGTGGAAAATGTTACCGGTAGTAAAAATTTACAAATTTTATGAAAATTGTTTAAAATTGACTATAAAGGACAATAACTCCTTAGGGGGTCAGGTCAATTGACCATTTTGGTCATGTTGACTTATTTGTAAATCTTACTTTGCTAAACATTATTGCTGTTTACAGTTTATCTCTATCTATAATAATATTCAAGATAATAACCAAAAACAGCAAAATTTTCTTAAAATTACCAATTCAGGGACAGCAACCCAACAACGAATTCTCTGATTCATCTGAAAATTTAAGGGCAGATAGATCTTGACCTTATAAACAATTTTACCTCATGTCAGATTTGCTATAAATGCTTTGGTTTTTGAATATAAGCCAAAAGCTGCATTTAACCCCTATGTTCTATTTTTAGCCATGGCGGCCATCTTGGTTGGTTT
This sequence comes from Mytilus trossulus, assembly GCF_036588685.1. Classification (NCBI taxonomy): domain Eukaryota; kingdom Metazoa; phylum Mollusca; class Bivalvia; order Mytilida; family Mytilidae; genus Mytilus; species Mytilus trossulus. The sequence goes on from NC_086382.1 coordinate 27,894,283, forward strand.
GGCGGGTCACGCCACACATTTTTTTAACTTAATACCCCAAAGATGATTGCGGCCAAGTTTGGATTAATTTGGCCCAGTAGTTTCAGAGGGGGGATTTTTGTAAAAGATTACTTAAATTTACGAAAAATGGTTGAAAATTTACTTTAAAGGGCAATAACTCCTAAAGGGGTCAACTAATCATTTTGGTCATGTTGACTTATTTGTAAATCTTACTTTGCTGAACATTTTTGCTGTTTACAGTTTATCTTTATCTATAATAATATTCAAGATAATAACCAAAACCAGCAAAATTTCCCTAAAATTACCAATTCAGGGGCAGCAACCCAACAACGGGTTCTCTGATTCATCTGAAAATTTAAGGGCAGATAGATCTTGACCTGATAAACAATTTTACCCAGTGTCAGATTTGCTCTAAATGCTTTGGTTTTTGAGTTATAAGCCAAAAAATACATTTTACCCCTATGTTCTATTTTTAGCCATGGCGGCCATCTTGGTTGGTTTGGCGGGTCACGCCACAAATTTTTAAACTAGAAACCCCAATCATGATTGTGGCCAAGTTTGGTTTAATTTGGCCCAGTAGTTTCAGAGGAGAAGATTTTTGTAAAAGTTAACGATGACGACGGACGCCAGACACCAAGTGACCTTCGGGCCAGGTGAGCTAAAAAGGAAATCTGGAATAGGTTTCTTATGGAGAGTTGACCATCAATAAAACACTATCTTTTAAATCATTTTTATTATTTTTTTCTGTCTTCTGTGAAATTTGACAAAATGAAGTTCTTCATATATAAATGTAAACATAAATGATTTGTTGAGATGATGATAGTATATAACAATTGATTAACCCAAAAGAATACATTAGTTCCAATTTTTCCTGATACAATAAGTATCAGAACAAACTTTCAGTAGAGAACTGTAAGAACATTATGATTCATATCCAAAAGATCAAAGGTCAGTTTATTTATCTTTAAAATGAAAGTCACATATTCAAAGTTAAAATTCATCTATAAATAATGATTTATACAAAAAAAAGAAGTATTATAGTGCAAATAAAATGAAATGTATAACCCATAGAAATGAATTCCCCACCAAAATGACAATGAATGATACAGTACAAAATGTACTACAAATCCCATTGTATGTTATCAACAATAGTAATCAATTCATTTACTGTAGTTTACAATCATATCCAATTCATTTACTGCTTTCAGTGAGGATATAGTACTCACTTAAAGAAATTACTCCTTTTCCAGTTATTTAATTTTTTCTGTTCATTCACACCTAGGGCATTAAATGCTGGATGTAAGAAAAGCAGTTAGTTTATCAATATGAAGAAAAAAAATAGTCCAAATAGCAAAAAACCTACTTCATCCATTCCCTTCCGCCATGCCCCTTGTTGAAACCTTTAATCAACACTACCAGGACTTTTTCTATGCAATGAAAAGAGTCAAAATACACAGAAACAGAACATAATTTTTGTAATCCTTATTGTATATATTGCAGAGATATTCAAGTATAAGATATTTGAATAAAGGTTTTACTATTTTGAAAAATCTAAATCAAACGACATGACTGAGGTATCATGTTATTGCCTTTCAGAGTATTCCAGATAAGTTAAGTGACTCAGAAACAAACACTACTCTTTTTACTTGTTCGATCCCGGAATAGAACAAAGTACTTTGTTGGGTACTCAGATTAACATCCAGAATCTTGTAGTTTATGTAATACTTTCTAAACCATAAAGAATCATTAAAAGAGCTGATGATGCTGTTGCTGGATTTGCACATATATGTTCTGTGTTTTTTTTAATTGGCCTTTTTAACTTTTTTGGATTCAAGCATCACTGATGAGTCTTTTGTAGACGAAACGCGCGTCTGGCATATATTTTAAATTTAGTCCTGGTATTTATGATGAGTTTATTTGTCATAAAGGAAACATTTTTTTTTCCATTGTAACTTGTTCTCCAGTACATGCAATCAAGAATTAAATCAGGGTACATGTATATTTTGATGGAAAATGGAAAATTGTTACATATGAAAAATGTGGTTTTACCCATTTAAAATGGATTTTTGATTCAAGTGGTCACAATTAAACAGTCATTTGTATGGAAACTAGAATAAAAAATGCCAATGTCATTCATAAATAATTATTTCAGCAATCTGATAACCTTTTAAAGCTGTTTGTACATCTAAAGTTAGATAGCATCAAATCTAATATATTTAACCAAAAAGTTATATCTAAATTCAGTTCACTTTTATGCCATTTCAATGTATTTCTATGGAAATTCTGTGAATATCAGTTAGTCTGCCATGTAAATACACAAGGTTCATGCAATAACAAATAAACCTATTGTTACAATCTAACATTAACTGGATGGATAAATCACACTGCGCTCATATTTATCAGATTTGTTGCATCATTTTGACAAGACACTAAACCTATATACATGAGTAGAGTGAAACCTCTTATTTTAAGTCAGTCTAATATATACTGACAATATAACTGTTTGTTAACAGTATTTACTTTCTGAACAGATGTAACAACATTTAAATACATTAAAACAATAAAATATCTCATTTGATACGTTTCTGTTGTCGACTTCTATAAATGTCATGTAGAGGTGGCGCTGTCTCTGAGTTTTCATCATCGCTATCTTCTCCTTCTGTTATCCTTCGTTTTCTGCCAAGTGCAATGTCAATTGAGTACTGAGTACCAGTATCTGGTCGGAGAAGTCCTTCAACTCCATTTTCTATGATGATTGGAGCTGTCACAAAAACAAAAACATTTTAATGTGCTTCTTAAATACAAAGGTATATCAGATTAAAGAATAATCACAAAGACAATAATAACATGTAAAATGGCTGTCAGACTTAAAACAATATCAGAAAAACAAGAAAGATTTACACAAGCCCTGCCCATAGATATTGACAGAAAATGCAATCTCAAATGATATCATAACAAACAGGAAATGATTGTCTATTAGATCTGATAATTTCCAGCATGGTACAACTCAACAATTATAGTTCCAGACCATATAAAATGGAAAACATTCCTTAATGCAGAGGAAAAATAACACATGACTAACATACCCAATGCTCAGTTGTTATAAATGTTGTTTTTGGTAATTATATATTTTGGCATTGCATTTTCTCTGATTGTTCATGACAACTTTTCTAAATCTGTTGGATGAGTACTGATTGATACATTAGTCTGGGAGAACATGGTTTATTTATAAGTTGTTGATGTTTTTTGAATTAGCTTTAAGTTGTTATTAGTACACTTAAATTGATTCTTTTTGTCATTTATCCTTACGTTATTTAGTGATTTTTGACAATATGACAAGACAAGGCATTTTCAACTGATTTTTAATTTGTCTTCAAATGTTGTGCTGGTTCACCACTGATCCCAAGTCAAGAAAGGGTTGAGCTCTCAAAGACATGATTAGTAAGTGCCAAAAGGAAAGATAAGAAAAGACAAAATAAATAAGAACAGACAAATGAACAGATGAAGTGACAGAGAAGGTACTTGCAGAATGTCAACCCCTCTGTCAGTAGGGTTTTATAATCACTTTCTCCTCCACTGTCAAATTAATAATGTTTACATATAAAACTTTTTAATGACATGGCAAAAGATAATCCTATGTTCCCAAATCTATCTGATACTCAAAAACTAGTAGTCCTACTAAATTCTTCTAATATAAACTAAGTGAAAAACAGGTTCCTTTATAAAACAAGTCTTTAGAGCTGAGGACAGGGGACTCTTAGTTAATTTCACTTGTATATATATAGATATGTGTGTGTTCAACCCTGACAGCTATTTTATCGTTGTTATTACTTTTGTTTATGTCACAAGTATAATGTTACTCATATGATATAATAAAGGTTATCCAGTATACTTTAAGTAATTCAATGGAGTACTTATTTATTTTTTATTTTTTACCACATTTTACCAACAATTAGGAAAAAATAACCGAAAAAACTTTTATTTTGACATGTCCATGACATCACACATGACATTTCTGACCATATTATATCATCTTAGTCATTTTTTCAAACTGAAATAAACAAGGTGCTAATTTTCTTATAAAGTCAAGGGAAGAAAAAACACTTTTGTCGTCAGACCTCCTATGTTTTTATAGGGTCACTTATAGAATATGAAAAATATATTAAATTTCAAGGAAAAAAAACTCTTATGTTATTATAGTGTCACTTTTAGAATATCAGAAATAGGTTCAATAATACCTTCTGGTAGAGTCAGATTCTTCATATGTTCTATAAATTTATCCATCATAACAAATGGTCCCTGTAAAAAAAAAGTTCATGAAAAAATTCATCTGTACAGTATTAGGTTGTGTATAGTCCCCACTTTTTAACCCAAAATATGTAGTTGGAACTATGGGTGCTGATTATACATAACTATAGAGGGTAGTTATAAATAGGTACAGTTTTAACACATAAAGTACAACTATTTTCATCTCAACTTGAAATAATAAGCCACTGTTTTCACTGAAAATTTATTTTTTTGAGAAATGTGCCACAACTGTTAGAGTTCAATATAGGTGGGTAAATATCAAAATCAGCTGACAAGAGGACTAAATGCTTTCGTCTTTTTACTAATTATGACTATTATCAAATTTAACCCAGTGGCTGATCTAGAAATTTTTATAAAAGGGGGCCCAATGACTGTCTAATTAGAGGCATGCTTCAGTGATTCTTTATATAATCAACCAAGTTTTTCCCACAAAAGGGGGGGGGGCACTAGGCCTCCTGTAAAAATCCTCTAAATCTGCCTCTATAACCCAATGGCAATTAAGGGATTGTCAAATAAAAAACAGGAAATGCTTAACTTCTGTATGGCCTGATGCCAGTAGTTTTTTAAACAGATTTTTTTGTATTGCAAATAGGATTAGAAGATTCTAATATTTCTGTTTTTTATTCACCTCTTGACATAATCTTTGTTACTCTTAATAAATTTGCGTTGTTTGTAAACTGTTCCATAGACTAATATTTCTGTCTGAGTTATAACTTACATGAAAACATTCTGGAGGTGGTAACACAGTCAATAGGCTACCAGCTGCAGGAGGTGGAGGGAACTCTCCACCAGAGACAGGATGGGAACCAGGCACTGAAACAGAAAGCAGAACAAGTAACATCACAACTTAAAATTTCTACAGAAAATTCAATGTAACTTTCTACTTAAAATTTCTACAGAAAATTCAATGTAACTTTTTCACTCATATACTTTTAAACATACTTTCATTGCACATATTTCATAAATGTAAACTGAATTTCACAAATTATTAATCTTTTGTCAGATTCATTTTTCTTTGATTTTCTTAACAGGTAGTTTTAAGTATCAATAATAGTCTTTATATTTGCCTGCACAAACATTGATAAGAATTCAAATATTGTCTTACAAACAACAGCCTTTGGTTTAAAGGGCAACATCTGTTCTATGTCAGGCTTTGGGTACTCTGGTTGTCTTTTATTATCCTCCTCAATCATAACAGCTTTAGTGACAGAGCTGGATGGAGCCTGAACCACCTGTTGTTTAACAAGATCCTGAAAGAATATACATTTTATACCTATAATAATAAGAATATACATTTTATAACTATAATTATTAGAATATACATTTTATACCTATAATTATAAGAATATACATTTTATACCTATAATTCTAACATGACGTCCTTCAAACGCTTTGAGTACACACCCGTGGTAAAATATGAATATATTTCATGGGCTGTTCCCATTGTACCCCCACGTCATATGTTTTTTAATGAATGAGCGACTCGACGTCATAGAACAATGACGTCAGAATATAAGCAATTTACGGGAAAATACACGCTTGTGAAACGGAAAATCATCACAACAAGGAAACGTTAACAAATGATGCTAAAATGAGTTATATTAGCCGTTTTTGTATACATATGAGACATATAAGTACAATAATAATTAGATTAATCTAAAATTATCTAAATATGTTATTATAAATAGTTTAAGCATCATCATTTATTCAGTTTGCTCCGTTATTTTACGTCAATTTAATAGTGCGTTTATATATTGGAACGGCAAATAATGCCATCACCTAGAGCGCTTCGATCCAAAATAATTGCCGTATTTGTCCTATTAGAATCGAAATAATTCATGGGGGCTTGAATATATCTAGATTTTACCACGGGTTGTCCCTTTATGCCGATATTTTACCCCTGGCTATCACTCAGGGTAAAATATTTGTCATAAAGGGCCAACCCGTGGTAAAATCACGATATATTCAAGCCCCCATGAATTATTTCTTAATTATATCTTATAACAGGATAAAAGTCAAAGTACTTTCTGTTTATTATATTTTTAGTTGTGGACTAATTTACTACTTATATATAGTGATTTCGCAATTTTCTTTTAATATCCAAAGAGCTTGTAAAAGAGCCAAAAAATGGATTAAGGTGGTATATAATCCTCCAGGGAGATAACTCTGTTAAAATTAACTTAACACTTTAATCACATTTTATTGTTAATCAAGATTCTAAATGATAAAAATTGGTGTTCCTCAAACTGCAATATATCCAGTTAAATTTTTTCTGTAGAATATGTAGTTAGTTTCTTTTATATAGTCAAAATGGATTTTAGTCAAGGTATTTGGTACCACCTAAATTTTAATTTACATCAGAAAAAATACCCTTTTACTTCAGTCTATAAAATAAAAGAAGATGTGTAGCTTTCCATCTCCACTTAGTATACATATTCAGAAACGACAAAAATCTATGTTTTAGTGTTGGAAACCCCAAAAATCTTATACTCAAATTTAAGATATCGATTGGGATTCTCAAAATAATTTTACTGATCTTTACATAACACAGTAACTACTAACAAAAAATTCACAGATTTCACATCTAATTTTATAGGTGTTAAATAGACCTTCATACTGATTATTTCCAAATGTCATATGACTTGATTAAGGCTATCATATGTCATGGGAGAACAAAATAAATCTCTGATAGGCTATTTACCCCATTATAAATGAGAACTCTGAGGAACAATAGCAAGAAGAAACATTAACACAGGTCTAAAATCATCAATTGACACCAACAACCCCTAAATGAGAATATGTCAAGCTTTTGGTCATTTTAGGTTTTTTTTAGATCTTGTAATGATATTTTTTGCGTTCAAATTTTTCATAATATCTAAACTTCCAGATCATTTGGAAATTATAAAGGTTTATAAATAACAACCATTCTGAGAATATTGTATGGCAATACATAGTACCCTACCAGTTAGAAATAAATTGTACTGGATCAAAATGCTAAATTGGTCTATAACTTGACATGATGTAATCAGCAGAGATACTTACATAATAACCAATAGCTTTTAATTCTGTCTGTGTACAAGGATACAAATCTATGTATTTATATCTATCTATCAACAGAGCTGTGTCTTTGTCTTCAAATTCTTGAACCTGGAAATCATTAAAGAGATATATTTACTATAAAATAGAAATATTTACTTCTGTTGTCTCTTTGGGTCCTGTTGAAAATTCATTCAGAAAAGCAATAAAGGTATTTTCTTTTTATATTAATTACAACTGTTTTCAAATAGCTGATTTTTACTTGTAGTTCATTACTAGTCCATGTGAATTATACATGTTATTTAACTCCTTGAACAAAACAAGCAATGAAGTTCAAGTTCGATGCATTTCCGTCAAAAACTCTGGTTTTAGTGAACATCATTTGTGCGTTTAGGGGCGTTGTCACATCCATTCCAATGTTGAGCTAGTGGTTGGAAATTTATAATTCTATATTGTACGAATTATTTGGCAAATTGAATTCTCAAAATTGAAAATCGGCACTGCTGTCATTAGGGAATTTTCATTAAGTACCTACAAAACAACCCTTATTTCTAGTTTATCCTGCACAATGACAATCACTAAAGACCCTTGATGAACGTAAATAGTGCAGGGATACAGGCGACCCCCTAATTCTGGTAAATGACTTCATAAAGGCGTGTATAATTGATGAGATTTTTCCAGTGACGGATGAACTCGAAAGTGGTCTATTGATTCAAAGTAATTTCACTTATGATGTTCAACATACTTTTTCGATCGCCTGTGCTCTTCTCTTTTCTACTTTCTGTATACAGGCTAAATCTCCAACTTCAGATTCAAATGCCAGAAATCTACTCCATATTTCTCTGAAAAGAAAAATCAGTTTACAAAACTTGGAACATAGTTATTGGTTCAAATATAAAACAGTTACTCTTTGAATTTTCAAGTTCTAAAAAATTATTAATTAATTGATGAACAAATATGAAGAACTCTAAATCTAAATTTGTATTTTCAGTGAGAAGAAGGCAATGGAAGTAAAGCAATCATCTATCTATACTTACATTGATTTTTCAGGAAGTATTTGTCCAGATGATAAAACTCGCTCATATAGCACTCTTGTGTTATTATCCTCTGAAAGGAGAAAAAAGTTTAAGTCAATAGTAATACACCATGTGAAACAGGCGCAGATCTAGAGGGGGGGTGGTTCTGGGGGTTGGGACCCCCCTTTTTTGGGACGATCAATGCATTTGAATGGGGACATGTAATTGGAAACACCCCCCTTTTTGTCCTGGGTTAGGAACCCCCCTTTTTAAAATGGCTGAATCCGCCCCTGTGAAAAGATATGAAAAAAAAATCCTCTGCTTTCTTATCAACAACTATTTTAGAAGTAGAATTTTCCACATTTATGTGAATCATTTAAGTGAAAACTTTTTTTATTGTACAAAAAATAACAATGTAAGCTTTCCTAGCTATAATAAAAAAAAAAAAAAATGTAGTAAGTCATCTCATTCAATTTCCTCTTATTAAACATTTGTTAACCAAAGTAAAAAGCTTAAGTCTATAATATACAAGCTGAATTCCTTTGTAAAGGTGCTGGAAATAGCAATCATAAATCTGAAATAAAATATCTTGAGGAATATGTATATGTATAAATAAACTTAGAAATATGCTGACTTACCATTCAAATGAGACATAAAATCCATGTAACAAAGAGCGTATTCAGGATGTCCTCCGTATTTCTTTAATCCGAGTTCAAAAATCTTCAGGGCCACGTTTTTCTCCTGTTAGGTTTGAATAACAATATTTTAAGAAGTTTTATTAATGAATTATCTGAAACAATAAACTTCATCAACAAAGACCAGATATGCTGACACAACATGTAACCCCCCCCCCCCCCCCCCCCCCCCCAACACATTAAACATTATATAGGGTGCAATACAATTTAAAAAAAAAGGATCATTGATGGATCCAAGGTGGTCAAGGAGTTGGAACCAACTCTTCTTTTCCAATTAAAAAAAAAGGAAAAAAGTTTTATGATTGGATCTGTGTCTGATAAACTGTAATGAAATAAACAAAATAACAAAGAAAGTTAATGACACTTTTATTGGGACCATGCTATGCATGTAAATATATGCATAGACATTCAATTTTTTACATAAAATATTCACACATACATATATGCATTATCTTTAAATACCAGAAGTATTATGAAATGTTATGATAACATATAGCAATTCAAGGAAGGAACATAGTTTAATCTTAAAGTAAACTATATTTCACCCTCCAATGAACTTTCCGATTATGACATGCTACTGAAATAACATATGCTACAAAGATTCTTTTCTCACAACTAAGTCCAACCTTTTAGAGTAAATTCACAAGTTTAAAAAATTGATGAATACTTAAAACACCAGGTTAAACTTTCAACAGAATATAAACACTAGTGTGAAGAAGATATACACTAGGATATTTCATATATATGTATTTAAATAATTCTACACACTGTAAAAAATGTACACACACACATACCAGATGTTTACTCAAGCATGGACAACATCAGATTATGTAAAACTCAAAAGTCAATGTATTGAAATCAAGAAAAGTTTGCATTTGATGGAGATAAATAAATTATGAGTTTTAAAAAGTAGTTAATATATGATTTACAAAATTTAACTTTTGTGTAATAACCTTTTGTCTGGGCAAATATTTGTTTTATTCAAATAAAAGATAATAGATTGTTTACACCTTAAACATAATTATAGATTATCGGTGATCATCTCAACGAGATTGATTTTCTCGCTTGAGCTGGTACAGCGAAAGTGAGAAAAGCAATCGAGTTGAGATGACCAATGATAATCTATTTATCGCTATTTTACCTATGACGGCGTTGTCAATTTCATGTCAATTTCGTTAGCAACGCCACATGGCCTCCTTAGTTTCTGGTGATAATTTTTCCATCTCAAGCGAGAAGCATGATATGAAAATTATCACAAAAAAAGATCAAAAGAAAAATGCACAAAATAGCGATAATGTCCAATATCAAAGGACGTTTTTTCTGCTGCATTATCATAGCAACAATAACAACAATTTTAGTCTTTACCGCTGTCAATAAATCCATTGATTCTTGGCAGTGAGTGTTTACTAAATACTCAACAGCTGCAAGCACACACAAATTCTAATTACTGGAGATTATTTTTTTTCGTGGGTATCAATTTTCATGGATTGCTGAGAATTTCATATTTGTGGATATTTAATTTTGTGGTTTTGCCAATCTCTGTATTCAAAGCTTATTGAAACTATGTAATTAGTTTCAACATTTAAATTCATGGTTAACCTGTACCCATTAAACCCACGAAAATTGGTATCCAACGAATAATAATGAATTCACAGTATATAATCTCTCACTAACCTTGCTGCAGTAATATTCCATCAATGCTGCTGCTACATAAACTTGATATTTTGTTTTATTGTTTTCTCTCGCCATTTTAAATACAAGACGTGCCGACTTAATCCCTTCTGCTCTCCTGGCAAATTTCATATATTGTATATAGCCCTGAAAGAAATCATTTTAATCAGTTGTCAACCAACGATTGTTCAACCCAACATATGTTCCTCTGACAACTCTGTTATAATGGTTATAAACAATAACATAATATTTATTCCTGTTGGAGCAAATATTCCTCAACCATTATTTTGTAAGAAAATCCCCATATTTAACAAAGGACAGAAATATAACTCATGAGAAATGTCTCTGTTTTGATGATCTTGGGTTGCTGATCATTAAGTCTGTTTAGTATCTTTCTATCTACTTTGGCTTCTGCTCAAAACACAAAAGAGGGTAAACAAATCCTCATTTAAGGATGTACTTATGTGAGGTTTTGGAATAAGTGTCAAATGTTCAGACTCCTTAATGTTTTTCTATACAAAACAAGGTAAAATATTTTGCCTTAAAACACCTATTTATCTTTTAACATAAGAGCTCATAAAATGTCATTTGACAAATTTTACTTTTTAATTTTACCTTAGATCACCTAAGTACATCCTTAGGGGCAATCACTAACTATATCAGCACATTTGACTCGTTAGAAGATATTGCATTGCTGATTATTTTTGTAATATAAAGTGTCTATTCCTCTATCATAACTTTTATCACATGAGGCAAAATGCAAATAAATGGTTAAAATCGTATTTACTCAATAAGAAGTCTTTGGAAAAATTGCCTACATGTAGAACTTGTCTTGCTGTTCATTTTTGTTTATTTAATTATCTATCTTTCCATTTTCGTTTTAAAGATACAAGGCAAAAAATTGGTAAAAATCATCAGCTATTTAAGAGTCGACTAAAAGTTTCGAGCACACAATCTTATTAGTAGTATGTTGTTCTGATCATTTTTACAATTTGAAGGTTCCCCCAAACTATTATCGCTTTCAAGATAATGGCCAACAAAAGTGAAAATAAAATGAAAAAATTTGCCATCATAAAATCGGGCCATCATACACATTTCTTTAATTACAGTAGATATCCCAATGATGAATGCATCAAGTTTGGTTAAATTGGCCTTGTTGTTTCAAAAGAGAAGATTTTTTGTAAAAGTGAACAGTCGAAAGACAACGGACACCTTTCAGCTAGGTAAGCTAAAAAGGCTTGAGCTGCTAATTGCCTTAAAGAAGTTTGTGATGCACAGTCTAATAACATAAGGGACACATTTGAAAATCTTCCACCATTAATATAATTATTAATATCAAAAACAGCATGTCCTGTTACATATTCCTAATTTATCATTACATATTCCTAATGTATCATTTTACTCCCACAAATATAACGAAGGTATGATGCAGTTGAAGAGATAGGTGTGACAAATATGTCATACACCTGCATGATATTTTCATAATAAACTATAATTAATATTGAAAATATTTTAATATACATAACATTCTGTTCAATCAGAATATTTTGTGTGATTTATATATAAATAATGACCTTTGGATTATGAAATAAAAAATGTGTTATCTTATTAAAAAATCTTTCAATAAGTGGAAGTAGAACATTGTAAGGTACAGAAAATATGTCAAATGGAATGTCATATCAAAATCAAGTTTGGTACCATATCATAGACATGTATGTAGATGCTAACAAAAATGTGAGAAATTTTTTTTTTACAAACAAAAAGACAGAGATCAAACCAGTATACCCATCCTTTTTAGTAGGAATAATATAATATAATTGCAATTAATTGCTTCAAGACAAGTCCTTCTTTTCCTTATATAAACAAGTGTATGTATGATTGCTGATGAGACAACTATCCATCAAAGAACAACACACAAGCTGATTGTGGAACAATCTGAGACTGAAGCAATGAAAAATAATTTGAATAACTATATGTGGTAATTACCAAAGTGGGATCTGTGTCCTGCATGGCAAGAAATCTTTTATATATGGTGTGCACCTTTTCATACTTCATTCTTCCCTGTTAAAAGCATTACAGATTAATTACGAATACAATCTTGATAAGTATTGAATTATGTGTGTAGGTGTATTGCTTATTTTAACTTTTATAAAATAGAACTTTTAATTATAAATTCTTTTCTAATAATCTCAATTTACAAATGTTAGCATTTGTTATGCGTTTAGTCTATGTATTGATATATTTTAAAGAAACTTTGCATTAACTGTGAAAGTACTTTTGTTCAAAGAACTAGTTTTTGTAATTGGGGTTCAAATTCCCAACAGAATGTAAAATTTCCATATAAAACTAAAATGCTCTAATATCCAAAAATCAAAACCCCACGAACTGAGGATTTTTTTAAATCCACGAATCAATGCCCACAAATAACAAGTGAAACTGTGAGCTACTGCTCACTGATGATACCCCCGCCGCAAGTGGATAATATTAATAGTGTAAAAATATGCAAGTGTTCGGTAAACAGGAAGTTGTCAAGTGATGAATCTGAAAACGCATCACACGGTATAGCTGACTTAGATAAACCCTGAAACCAAATTTTAGAAATCCTTGTATTGTAGTTCCTGAGAAAAATGTGACGAAAATTTTCTACTTGGCTATCAAGTGTAAAATCATACAAGTGTTCGGTTAACAGGAAGTTGTCAAGTGATCAATCTGAAAACGCATCACACGATATAGCTGACTTATATAAACCCTGAAACCAAATTTCAGAAATCCTTGTATTGTAGTTCCTGAGAAAAATGTGACAAAAATTTTCAACTTGGCTATCATGTGTAAAATCATACAAGTGTTCGGTAAACAGGAAGTCTATGAATGATGAATCTGAAAACGAATCACACGGTATGGCTGACATATATAAATGTTGATACCAAATTACAGAAAGGGTGGATGTGTAGTTCCTGAGAAAAATGTGACGAAAGTTTCATGGGACTGACTGAGGGACTGACTGACGGACTGACAGACAGAGGTAAAACAGTATACCCCCCCTTTTTAAAGCGGGGGTATAAAAATACCTTCACACTAGTTAAGGGACTTCCCTGTTGTGGAGTTTAACATATTATGGACATTTGGTTTGTTTATTCCAATGACCCAAACTAATGGAGAATTTTGAGATTAAGAGTTTAAGCATGCCACATGTGCCTGCCATAAGTCAATAACCTTATCAATATTATTTTTTTTAGTTAAACCTACTCTTTTTGTCACTTTGGGATTTTATGTTAATATCAGATCTTGATAGCCTCTGTCAAATTGATTTACAACTTTTCTCTCTTATGATTTGTGCATTACAGTTTAAATAAAGCATGTGGCTTTTGTTGGAGACTGTATGTTGACTGCTCAAGGTTTTTATTCATTTTTGTGTCTTTAGATTGTTTTCTCAATGATCTATATATCCAACATCTCCTTTTATTCATGTGGGAATTTGAAGGATTACAATAATCAGAACCATAAACATTTGAATTCCATTTTCTTATTTCACTCACTTCTTCAAAATCAGCGTAAGCAAAGAACAGTAACATATTACTTTTCATCAATGTTGTTATTGACCTTTCATAGATGGCTGCAGCTTCATCGGCAAACATTTTACCAGCATTTTGGTCCTGCAAAAATGTAATAGCAACTTCAAAATTATGTTATATCTTAGGCCAAATAAAAATATATGTTTGGTTCAAGTTACCCACCTGACCCTAGTTTAAACCCCAACCCTAGAACTTTTTTTTTCATTTCTGTAAAATAATTTTTTCGAACGATCAAATTTGGAGGTTGTAAATTTACATAATTAATTTGATAGATTTCTGTCATCTGAATTTCCATCAGAAGTATCTGTTATGGCTAAAATGCAACTATTCATAACAGAATGCAACAAAATTAAATAAAAACGTAACATTTCTGTTTATTTTACAACCCAACACTTGAAAATGGCTAACTTCTGGTTGGACATGTATAATTCCGGAATTAGTTTTGGTAAACACAAGATTTTTTCCAGATTTTGACAATCCAAAATTAAAAACAAGAGGCTCTCAAGAGCCTGAATCGCTCACCTGAATTTTTTTGGTTTAATCTCTCATCAATGATTATTTTGGCTTTTCAATTTATTTAAATGTTCTTTGAATCGTCCTATTTTCTTCAAAAGCAAAAAAAAATCATTTTCTCCAATGTTCTATTTTAGCCATAGGAGCTATGTTTCTTGACATACAAGGAAATGAAATATAAAATGTATACTAGATACTCTGAAACTCTGAAACTCATTTAGCCTAAGTTTGGCTGAAATTGATACAGCAGTTTCAAAGGAGAAGATTTTTTAAAGTAAGTCAACATGATGAACAAATTGTGAAAAAAAGTCTTTAAAGGGCAATAACTCCTTAAGAGGTCAATTGACAATTTTGGTCAAATTGACTTAATTGTAGATCTTACTCTGCTTAACTTTGTTTGATTAATCTGAAAATTTCAGGGCTTATAGATCTTGACCTAATGAACCTTTTTATCCTTTGTCAGATTTGCTCTAAATGCTTTCGTTTTTGAGATATAAGCCAAAAACTGCATTTGACCCCTATGTTCTATTTTAAGTAACGGCATCCATGTTTTATGACGGATCAAAAATCTAAGCACACACTTAGTGCAGGATAATCTAAGGAGCAATCATGCTAAGTTTCATCCAAATCCATTCAGTAGTTTCAGAAGAGAAGATTTTTTTAAAGTTAGCAAATATGATGAACAAATTGTGAAAAATTGTCATTTAAGGACAATAACCCCTTAAGGCATGTAAGGGGTCAGTTGACAATTTTGGTTATATTAACTTATTTGTAGATCTTACTTTGCTGATCATTTTTGCTGTTTACAGTTTATCTTTATCTATAATAATATTCAAGATAATGACCAAAAACTGCAAAATTTCCTTGAAATTACCAATGAAGTGGCAGCAACCTAACAATGGTTTGTTTGATTAATCTAAAAAATTTCAGGGCTTATAGATCTTGACCAAATGAACATTTTTATCCCTTGTCAGATTTGCTCTAAATGCTTTCGTTTTTGAGATATAAGCCAAAAACTGCATTTGACCCCTATGTTCTATTTTAAGTAATGGTGGCCATGTTTTTTGACGGATCAAAAATCTAAGCACACACTTTGTGCAGGATAATCTAAGGAACAATCATGCTAAGTTTCATCCAAATCCATTCAGTAGTTTCAGAAGAGAAGATTTTTTTAAAGTTAGCAAATATGATGAACAAATTGTGAAAAATTGTCATTTAAGGACAATAACCCTTTAAGGGGTCAGTTGACAATTTTGGTCATATTAACTTATTTGTAGATCTTACTTTGCTGATCATTTTTGCTGTTTACAGTTTATCTTTATCTATAATAATATTCAAGATAATGACCAAAAACTGCAAAATTTCCTTGAAATTACCAATTAAGTGGCAGCAACCCAACAATATTTTGTTTGATTAATCTGAAAATTTCAGGGCTTATAGATCTTGACCTAATGAACATTTTTATCCCTTGTCAGATTTGCTCTAAATGCTTTTGTTTTTGAGATATAAGCCAAAAACTGCATTTGACCCCTATGTTCTATTTTAAGTAACGGCGGCCATGTTTTTTGACGGATCAAAAATCTAAGCACACACTTAGTGCAGGATAATCTAAGGAACAATCATGCTAAGTTTCATCCAAATCCATTCAGTAGTTTCAGAAGAGAAGATTTTTCTAAAGTTAGCAAATATGATGAACAAATTGTGAAAAATTGTCATTTAAGGACAATAACCCCTTTAAGGGGTCAGTTGACAATTTTGGTCATATTAACTTATTTGTAGATCTTTACTTTGCTGATAATTTTTGCTCTTTACAGTTTATCTTTATCTATAATAATATTCAAGATAATGACCAAAAACTGCAAAATTTCCTTGAAATTACCAATTAAGGGGCAGCAACCCAACAATGATTTGTTTGATTAATCTGAAAATTTCAGGGCTTATAGATCTTGACCTAATGAACATTTTTATCCCTTGTCAGATTTGCTCTAAATGCTTTTGTTTTTGAGATATTAGCCAAAAACTGCATTTGACCCCTATGTTCTATTTTAAGTAACGGCGGCCATGTTTTTTGACGGATCAAAATTCTAAGCACACACTTTGTGCAGGATAATCTAAGGAACAATCATGCTAAGTTTCATCCAAATCCATTCAGTAGTTTCAGAGGAGAAGATTTTTTAAAGTTAGCAAATATGATGAACAAATTGTGAAAAATTGTCATTAAAGGACAATAACCCCTTGAGGGGTCAATTGACAATTTTGGTCATATAAACTTATTTGTAGATCTTACTTTGCTGATCATTTTTGCTGTTTAAAGTTTATCTTTATCTATAATAATATTCAAGATAATGACCAAAAACTGCAAAATTTCCTAGAAATTACCAATTAAGTGGCAGCAACCCAACAATATTTTGTTTGATTAATCTGAAAATTTCAGGGCTTATAGATCTTGACCTAATGAACATTTTTATCCCTTGTCAGATTTGCTCTAAATGCTTTTGTTTTTGAGATATAAGCCAAAAACTGCATTTGACCCCTATGTTCTATTTTAAGTAACGGCGGCCATGTTTTTTGACGGATCAAAAATCTAAGCACACACTTAGTGCAGGATAATCTAAGGAACAATCATGCTAAGTTTCATCCAAATCCATTCAGTAGTTTCAGAAGAGAAGATGTTTTTAAAGTTAGCAAATATGATGAACAAATTGTGAAAAATTGTCATTTAAGGACAATAACCCCTTAAGGGGTCAGTTGACAATTTTGGTCATATTAACTTATTTGTAGATCTTACTTTGTTGATAATTTTTGCTCTTTACAGTTTATCTTTATCTATAATAATATTCAAGATAATGACCAAAAACTGCAAAATTTCCTTAAAATTACCAATTAAGTGGCAGCAACCCAACAATGGTTTGTTTGATTCATCTGAAAATTTCAGGGCTGATAGATCTTGAGCTAATGAATATTTTTACCCCATATCAGATTTGCTCTAAATGCTTTCGTTTTTGAGATATAAGCCAAAAACTGCATTTGACCCCTATGTTCTATTTTAAGTAACGGCGGCCATGTTTTTTGACGGATCAAAAATCGAAGCACACACTTTATGCAGGATACTCTAAGGAACAATCATGCTAAGTTTCATCCAAATCCATTCAGTAGTTTCAGAGGAGAAGATGTTTTAAAAATTGTTAACGACGACAGAAGACGACGTCGACGATGTCGACGGACGCCAAGTGATGAGAAAAGCTCACATGGCCTTTTAGGCCAGGTGAGCTAATAAATAAAAATGCAGACCAAGCGACCCTTTTTTTTTTAAAGTATGTAACTGGAACCACACATATATTTTTATTTGGCCTTATATTACTAATGTAATTCAGTGTTCTCCCTAGGACCTTTAAGCACCTTATTTTGGAAAACCGGTGCTATGTTAATTTCCATAGTGCTATATAAAGTCTTGGGAGAATACTTTTATAATGTTAGTTTCATATGCTGTAAATTCAGACATGTTTTTTAATTACTGTAAAAATTGTGACTAGATAGGTACACATATCACAAAAATTAAAATGTCCCCTTATGTCCTGAAATTGTAATATAAATCTCCAATTTTTATCCATTGTTCAATGAATCACAATTATACTCTGCAAACAGAAATTTCTGAATTTACAGTCATTTAAACTGTTAAATTGGGTTGAAAATAGTATAGAGAGTTCTGACTAATATTCTACATATAGGATCTTTTCAATTTTATAAAATCTACAATGAATTGCATTCAATTGATTATAAGAGTTGTATGAAATGGACAAAGTTATCTTATACTTTACAAAACCTTTGTGTGCACATGTTTTCACCAACAGTTAAGATAGGAATTTGACTCATAGTTACAAAATAAGATGGGAAAGTTTTGACCTACAAGCTAAGAAACCTTCATAAAAATCTCAATGAAAAGTCAATAGATGGCCTAGGTGACATAATGGCCTTTTGTCTCACATGTTAGAACATCTGTAAAACTATCATTCAAACTTCAATATAGAAATAAACTTATAAAAATGTTACAATGTGTGAATACATATTAAGAAATATCATATACATGTGAATTGTGACAATCCTTTAAACTAGTTTTTTTTTTTAAATGTTTTATGACAACCCTTTTATCTAAATATTATTTATTATTAAATTAAGTTTAGTTTTTTTTGCTTCATGAATAATACTGTGAATTCATTTATTTTCTTGGGTACCAAACTTCGTGGATGGAAGAAAACTTGCATATTTCGTGGATATTTAATTTCGTGGTTTTGACAAAGTCTGCATAGATTTCTGAAGAAAAACAGTTTGTCATTGAACATTTAAATTCATGGTTACCCTGTTACCACGAAATCCACGAAAATTGGTATCCAACGAATATAAATAAATCAACAGTAAATCTATATTATTTTAGTTTTAGTTTCTTGTGTACTATTTGGAAATTAGTATGGCGTTCATTATCACTGAACTAGTTTATATTTGTTTAGGGGCCAGCTGAAGGACGCCTCCAGGTGCGGGAATTTCTTGCTACATTGAAAATCTGTTGGTGACCTTCTGTTGTTGTTTTTTCTATGGTCCTGTTGTTGTTCTCTTTGACACATTCCCCATTTCCATTCTCAATTTTATTAATATTGACAAAGCTTACCCCTTTTTCTGTTAATATCCTGCTTGAATGTTCCAAATATGATGCTGCTTCATACCAGATGTCAGGATGATGTCCCAGGCAGAGTAAACATTGCTCATAGGCAAACATTACTGAAATACAACATTCAGATTATTTCACTGCAGGGATAATTCTTAACCCTTACCATGCTGAGTTGTTTTCAGAAATTGTCTAAATTTCGAGTATTTGCAAAAATATGCAAATGATATGCAAATGAGCTGTACCCTGATGCTGATGCATACTGATTGCAATAAATCTAAAATAAGGGATCACAGGGTGGGGTGGTCGGGGTGAGGAGGCGGGGAAGGGTGGGCGGGAATTTGCCCCAAAGTTGGTCCTCAGGTGCAAAAAGCATCAATTTTGACGTTTTTCGTTCTTTTTCTCGACCTATAATTCCGAGGGATGCTAATAGATGCATCCATCTGTAGTTTACATGTAGGGTGGACACCAGTGAACACTTTTATCACAACAGTTGTTAGGTCGGAGTGAAACTGATCTTGGTTCATCAGTGTAAAGAAGGTCATTTGCACCAAAATTCACAAAGTTTCGGAATTTTTCCAATTTTGAACTTTAACTGGACTTGCAACCGGAAGTAGTCGTTTCCTCGGCGCATTTTGATAATAAACACGACCATTCATTATGTGCCTTTAAGTTAACAGTATTTGTCAAGTTTTCAGTCCTCTGAACTCCGTGATTCAGACCTTGAAGGTAAGCCCACCCCTCCAAAAAAACCAATTTTGTCCGATATCAAATTTTGAAGTTCGTACTTGAGCTCAAAATGATTATTAAAAGTGAGAAACATGACATGAATAGTTTCAGATTGAGGAAACGTGCATACACTAAGATTTAAATGGTATTACGATGACCTCTAAATGTATGGAGCGCCATTGATGCCAAAATAACGGTAATCTGGGTACGGCCGTAATATTACGGCCCCCGCACGACAAGGGTTAATAAGTGGACAAACATGACCATGCTATGATTTTTATTTGGGATGGCAATGAAAAATCACTGGTCAAAGTATTCTTAGTTTGTTCAAGTATCAAATGTTAAAATAACTCCATTATTTATATTTTTTGTAAGGTATGATAAACAGTAGAAATCAGAAACTAGAGGCTCCAAAGAGCCTGTGTCGCTCACCTTGGTCTATGTGAATATTAAACAAAGGACACAGATGGATTTATGACAAAATTGGGTTTTGGTGATGGGGATGAGTTTGTAGATCTTACTTTTCTAAACATTCTTGGTGCTTACAATAATCTCTATCTAGTATCTATAATGAACTTGGCCCAATAGATTCAGTGGAAAATGTTAGTGAAAATTTACAAATTTTATGAAAATTGTAAAAAAATGACTAAAAAGGGCAATAACTCCCTAGGGGATCAATTGACCATTTTGGTCATGTTGACTTATTTGTAGATCTTACTTTGCTGAACATTTTTGCTGTTTACAGTTTATCTCTATCTATAATAATATTCAAGATAATATCCCAAAACAGCAAAATTTCCTTAAAATAACCAATTCAGGGGCAGCAACAGGTTGTCCGATTCATCTGAAAATGTCAGGGCAGATAGATCAGATCATCTTGACCTAATAATTTTTTTTACCCAAGTGAGATTTGCTCTAAATGCTTTGGTTTTTGAGTTGTAAGCCAAAAACGGCATTTTACCCCTATATTCTATTTTTAGCTGTAGCAGCCATCTTGGTTGGTATGCCCAGTCACCGGACACACTTTTTTAAGTAAATATCCCAATGATGATTGTGCCTAAGTTTGGTTTAATTGTCCCATTAGTTTCAGAGGAGAAGATTTTCCAAAAGATAACGAAGATTTACAAAAAATTGTTAAAAATTGACTAAAAAGGGCAATAACTCCTTAGGGGATCAATTGACCATTTTGGTCATGTTGACTTATTTGTAAATCTTACTTTGCTGAACATTTTTGCTGTTTACAGTTTACCTCTATCTATAATAATATATGAAAATAACCCAAAACAGCAAAATTTCCTTAAAATTACCAATTCAGGGGCAAAAACCTAACAACGGGTTGTCTAATTCATCTGAAAATTTCAGGGCAGATAGATCTTGACCTGATAAACACTTTAGCTCCATGTCAGATTGCTCTAAATGCTTTGGTTTTTGAGTTATAAGCCAAAAACTGCATTTTACCCCATGTTCTATTTTTAGCCGTGGCGGCCATCTTGGTTGGTATGTCGGATCATCGGATACCCCAATGATGATTGTGAGCAGTTTGGTTAAATTTGGCCCAGTAGTTTCAGAGGAGAAGATTTTTGTAAAAAATTACGGACGACGGACGCCAAGTGATGAGAAAAGCTCACTTGGCCCTTTGGGCCAGGTGGGCTAAAAATAAAGTGGCATTTGATCATCGGCCATAGATTTTTATACAATTTTCAGAATGTTTGGTACTGAAAGCTAGATTGCTTGAAAGCTATAGTTTTTATTCCATTGTCAAAAGTTTGGTACTGAAAGTGAGATTGATTGTAAGCCATAGTTTTTTATACCATTTTCAGACTGTTTTATATGGAAAGTGATATTGCTCCAACGCCATATGTTATGTACTAAAAGTGAGGTTTGATTTGATGAACAGAAGACAACGACACAGTAATAGCATGTTTTATGTGACAGTCAGTGAGGTGTAGAAAATAATCAACTTCATCTCATTTCATTAGAATACAAACGTTCTAGTACAAGATATTATGACTTATTTTGAAGTACTGTTGATTCATTTATATTCGTGGGTTACCAATTTACGTGGATTTTGTTAGGTGATCCATGAAATTAAACGTTCAACGAACTATAAATTTACAATAAGTCTTGAATGCAGACTATGACAAAACCACAAAATAAATTATTCACCAAAATGCAAATTTTCCTCAATTCATTAAAAATGCTACTCACGAAAATAAATGAATTTACAGTTACTGAAATCAGAATAATAATAATCACCTCTTCTGGTAATAAGAGCATGATCTTCTGTCTTTAGAGGATTGCTTTTTTCCCATGAAATATATTTCTTCCACAAATCCACCTAAAAATAAATTTAAATGTCTTGAACAACAATTCAACTAATTGGATTTTAAAACACAACTTCCAATCTAAGGAGTCATGAACATTTTTGAATTCATGAAGGTTTTTTTTAATCATGCAGGTTTTTTGGAGTCATAAAGGTTGTATTTCTTTATCCAGATTTTTTCCCCAATTTATTAGACAAAAAAAAATAATTATACATACAATTACATTTTTGGTGTGAAATTTTCATTTATGCATAAGAAAAACTTGAAGGTTGTATTTCTTTATCCAGATGTTTTTTTTCAAATTTATTAGACAAAAAAAAATATAATTATATTTTGGGTGTGAAATTTTCATTACACAAGAAAAAAATAGCTTATGAACTTAATAGATTTTGTAGCACTTTAAGTCAATTTCAACGAGTCTTGATTTCAAATATGACAGAAATCAAAAATTTAAGTACAATTTCTCTTATAAGGAATATTAAAAACATTTTTTTCAAGAATCTTTACAATTTAATTTAGTTTAGTTTGATAAGCGAAATCATTTAAGACCCACCTGTGTAGCTTCTTCAGGTATATTCATTGGAGGTATGGATGGCATGTTTTTATTTATTCCTCTCGTCACTGCCTCATATTCTTTAGCTACACGTCTAGAATTCATATACTCTCTACCTCTATCTTCAGTCATTTTCTTTGCTATCAGAGGATTAATACTCTGAAAATAGAAAATGTTAATTCCTTTCAAAGAACATTGAGGTGTTTATGAACTTTCTGTTTTGCATAATTAACATAGATAGAATTACTGAAATCTTCAAAATGTTAATGTGCATCTCTCAAGAAGGATTTTGTCTAAAATGAAACTTGCCCCACTTGTGTTCAATCTTTTAATATCTAAATATATGTTGTACTTTGTGATATTACATAACATATATAGAGGTTGAGACTGAACATGAATGCGGCCTCTTTCATTTTAGACAAAAACAATTTGAGCGACTTAAATGATCAAATCATTTCAAATCTTTTACAAAAATATTATTGAATAAACTGAAGTATACACCTGTGTTTTAAAAATATGTTCAAAATCTTTAATCAGATGTAATTCGAATGTTAGGCCAAAATAAGGCCATACTTCTTTGTTTTACTTTATTTGATTTGATTTAATTTAATTAATTACTGTAAAAAGTTTATTTTCATTTTTCACAGTGTAAATTTCTATGTCCAACCCTGATTGAAGGGTTTCATGTTCACATTTTTCTTGTCCATGTCTTTATTTCAATATACATTATTCTTCTGAGAAGAGAATAAACTAGCATTTTTATATTACTGGCAAAATTAGTAAAAATATACCCCTCACGAAATGTTTTCACTTTACAGTATGCACTAATACAATTTCATGGCAGTCAGTTTTATAAGCTATGTAAACTTGAGTGTGCAGGATGAAATACAATTTTCAACATGCAAATTTAACAAATTTTATCTTAAAATGTTAAACTGACAGCACTTCATCATCCATCTGCAAAATATCCAAGTTAAAACAAAAATCCCTTTATCACCCAATAGACACATAGAGAATATTTGAATCCTCGGTCCCTTCATATATTAGTTTATTTTTAGTATTTTATGGATTAGTTGTGTCATGTAAAACCACCCCCTGGTACCTTGATAATACAATATCTGAAATAAATAGCCATACGTTTTCATAAGCACAATATTCCTTCCAGAATATTTCTATGTTTATCATTGGGTTGACAACTCCTCGCTGGTAGACCTTCCGTACAGCTGTAATTCTCTGGTTTTCAGCATATGATCCAACTGCCTCCCTGTAAATCAAGAAAATAATCATCAATTTATAAATAAGGAAAAGTGGTAAAACTGCTGTTATTTAATATAATTGCATTCCTGTAAATCAAGTAAATTATCATCAATTTATAAATAAGGAAAAGTGGTAAAACTGCTGTTATTTAATATAATTGCATTCCTGTAAATCAAGTAAATTATCATCAATTTATAAATAAGGAAAAGTGGTAAAACTGCAGTTATTTAATATAATTGCATTCCTGTAAATAAAAAAAATTATCATCAATTTATAAGAAGGAAATGTGGTAAAAAAGCTGTTATTTAATCCAAGTGCCTCCCTGAAAAACCAAAAAATAAACGCAGCTAATGTCACTTAAAATTTTTGTTTGTTATACAAGGTCTAATACTAGACCAATGATCTCCATCAGTTGACACAAGCACTCTACTACAAGACTTTTGAGAGGGTACAACTGATATCTTTAAGAACCAGTTTAAAATGGGAAGATTTGAAGACCGATCTTTGACCTATAATGGTTTAAACAAATTGTGACTTGGATGGAGAGCTGTCTCATTGGCAATCATAACACATGTTCTTACATCTATGTTTTGTGTTGAAGACCTCACTGAGACTTGAAGATGGAAAACAGCAATAAGGTTGCAGAGGCGGATCCAGCCATTTTAAAAGGGAGGGGTTCCCAACCCAGAGTAAAGGGGGGTTCCAACTATATGCTCCCATTCAAATGCATTGATCGTCAAAAAAAAAGGGGGGTTCCAACCCCCGGAACCCCCCCCCCCCCCCCACCCCCTGGATCTGCCAATGAAGTTGCTCTTCCTTTGCTTATTGTGGATTTTTTTGGGTGTCTATATTAAATTGGTGTCAGATAGATGTATCCTTTGTTTTTCATTATCTATAAATCAGTGAAAATAAAAAAATAAAAACTACTTAGCTATTTATACAAATATATACTTACACAGACTTTAGAAAGTTAACATAATCAGCCCAGATCTGATATGACATAATATCCATCCCCATCTTGTCTAGAGCAAAGTCGTAAGCCTGTGCCATCTTTTCCCTGAAATAAGTTACATTTTACACTATTATCCAAGGTACTGTGAATTCATTATTATTCGTTGGATACCAATTTTCGTGGGTTTCGTTGGTATAGGTGAACCACAAATTTAAATGTTCAACGAATTACAAATTTATAATAGGGTTTGCATGTCGAGGTTCGCAAACCACGAAATTAATTATCCAGGAAAATGCAAATTTTCCTCAATCCATGAAAATTGATACCAACGAAAATAAATGAATCCAAACTGATTTTTTTTAAGTTTGTGTTTTGTTGATATTTAGTTTTGATATTTCAGCTTTATGTGTTGTTTTTTTTATGTCTGTTTACCTTTTTGTAGAAAAATGTTGTGTTTAACTTTGACTATAGGAAATACTAGTAGTAGACTAAGGTGAAGACATAATGTACTCTATTTCAACCGGGTCAGTATTCTTGGCTACTATGCTAAACACAACATTATTTATATTATAAGCTGTATCTCAATTTTTAAATCAAACAAGGAAAAACAATATTCATTTTGTTATCTGTAGCGTGCAGAGAATATTTTTTTTATACAATTTACCGGGTTTGTAATAACATGAGCAACATGACAGGTGCCACATGTGGAGCAGGATCTGTTTATCCTTCAGGGGCATCTGAGATAACCGTAAGTTTTTGGTGGGATTCATGTTGCTAAGTTTTCTATGTTGTGTGTTATGTACTATTATTTGTTTGTTTTTCCTTTTTCTTTTTTAGCCATGGCATTGTCAGTTTATTTTCAATCTACGGGTTTGAATGTCCATCTGGTATTTTTTGCCCTTCTTTCATATTCTAAAGAGTCTACCTATGACATTTTACAGAAAGAAGGATAAAATTGATTATGATGAATTACCTGTAAGATGGAAGTGAACCCTTGGTATCTTTTATGTAGTTCAGATACAGCTTCCAAAGGTCTATGTTTAATACTTTTACTAAACATCTTTGAAATAACTGAAAAAAATAACAAAAGCAAATAAAAGGTCATCATATATTTCGAAAAAAAATGTAGTTCATGCACTCATATTTGACTTAAAAAGGACATGTCCTTTGTATTTTACACTAATTTGACTGTTTTTTTTCTCTGATAACTGTCAATATAACACCTGAACTAATCAAAGTGTTATATTTAGAACCAAACTGTTTATTTGGTTTAGAATAGCAAAAACCAAACTGTATAAGTAGTTTAAAATAGCAAAATTGTTTTATAATAGCAAACATCAAAAACTGTACTTGGTTTAAGAAGTAAAAAACTGTTTAATTGGTTTACAACATTAAAAACCCAGCTGTTTAATTCATTAGAAATGTAAAAAGAATAGTTTAATTTAGAAGAAAGAGGCAGAGCAATTTGGAAGGCTACAATGATGTCATGAATATACATGAAGGAAATGCAAATTGGATTTAAGATACTACAGACTAGCTCTAGAACGGTAGCTCTTATTGTTCCTATACTATTTTTGGGGGACTGTCCCCAATTGTAAAAAAAAATACCATGAGTACCTAAGAACTACAGTTTGGCATCTAACTACAGACATGACATCAAAAGTCAATACAACATTATATAGAAAGGTGAAAGATACCACAAAGTCACACTGTGACTTTAATATGAAGAACAGCAATACAAGCACTGTTATATCTGTGGGGTTTATCAAGAGTGTTTAAGAATTTTATACGATGAGCTAATTTTTTTACATAAATAAGGCCGTTAGTTTTCTCGTTTGAATTGTTTTACATTGTCTTATCGGGGCCTTTTATAGCCGACTACGCGGTATGGGCTTTGCTCATCGTTGAAGGCCATGCGGTGACCTATAGTTGTTAATGTCTGTGTCATTTTGGTCTTTTGTGGATAGTTGTCTCATTGTCAATCATACCACATCTTCTTTTTTATAATACATAAACCAAATGCTTTCTTCTCCAACCATTACACCAACTGTTCATGGCCAATGAGAAATGATAATCTATATATTTCTTCCTCATCTAATATATCAAGTTCTTCAACTCTCTTTTAAAGTTTTTGAATAAAAGGGGGAACATATTTGTTCTTCCAATGGTGCAACCCACCAATCACCTGTTCTGCAATCTATGTATAAATCAGGTTTCAATTCTTAGCAAAGTGAAAGTACCAAATAATATATCTTTAGATTTTCTACATGGAAAAAAGAGAAGATTTTATTGGATTATCTCCTATCAACACTTAACTGTAATAGTGTAGATAAAAATCTTACATTAGTTATCCTCTAACAGAGGAGGATATCAAAAAAAATTTTAAAAATTTTGCAACTGCAGAGAAACTCAAATATAATTTTCACTTTATATACTTGATTGTTACCACCAAGCTCAAGAGTCAACAGAACGTGGACAAGTCGATAGGATACATTGTTCAGTGGTTGTCGTTTGTTGATGTGGTTCATAAGTGTTTCTCCTTTCTTGTTTTATTTTATATAGATAAAACTGCTGGTTTTCCTTTTTGGGGATAATTTTAGCTTGCTATTTGGTAAGACTTCATGCTGAAGGCTGAACTTTTACCTATAATGGTTTATTTAAAAAAAAAAATGTAATTTGAATGGAAGTTGTCTTATTGGCACTCATTCCAAATCTTGTATCTATTTATCCTTCATAGTCCTGCTAAAACATGGTTTGATAGTACTTTTCCTTTAGAAGTTCCCTTTAATATCTTTTAGGGTATATAGATCTTGCAATCAAAATTTCATAAAAAAAATCAGAGATTTAACAATTTCTTAACATTTGATATGTTTGCTATTTTCCTACCTTTTCTACTCTTTCAAAATTCTTTGCCTTTAGCTGTAAAATAAAGACATTTTTTTTATATAATAATTCCATTTTCAAGAAGTTGATTCTCTGTTTACAACATTTATACATCTGATATAAAGAGCTTGGTCCACATTAATTGGTTAAGACCTTTCATGGCTGTACAATTTGATCTTCTACTGAACAAATTTTTAATTGGTGGCTCTATTCTGCACACTTCCAGTTTAACCACAGCACAAATATTTGTCATTAATCTCGTCTGTGATTGTCCCTGTTCAGTTTTACATGATCTTCAAGTCTACTAAACAAGGTCAGGGGAGGATCCAGCCATTTTAAAAAGGGGGGGTTTCCAACCCAGGACAAAGGGGGGGTTCCAACTATATGTCCCCATTCAAATGCATTGATCGGCCGGGAAAAAAAAGGGGGTTCCAACCCCGGGAACAACCCCCCCTGGATCCACATATGAAGGTTATAACTGGTTGGTCTATTCTACCCAATACTACTTAAACAATAACACATATTCAAATCATTCATCTAATGGTATGGTTATCATGTTTGGTTTTGTTCCTGTCTATTTATAAATTCTTGTGGATGTCAGATCTCTATCTCCTGTGATGAATTCAACTACAAATTGCATAGTCTTGTGGCAATAGAATGATCTGCTTGCCATAAGGATTGCTGACTTGTTGTCCATCTTTGGAGGCCTATTTCTATTTAACATATATACAAGACATTTATACATGTACAAGTTTTTGCATTGTAGGCATTATGTTCACAGATATCAATCAATTCAATTTTAGGATTTTTTTTCATACCATTTAAAATTGCTGCCTATTTTGTATTAATACTAACAAGAATGTGTCCGTAGTACACGGATGCCCCACTCACACTATCATTTTACATGTTCACTGGACCGTGAAATTGGGGTCAATACTTTAATTTGGCATTAAAATTAGAAAGATCATATCATAGTTAACATGTGTACTAAGTTTCAAATTGATTGGACTTCAACTTCATCAAAAACTACCTTGACCAAAAACTTTAACTTGAGCTTCACACTATCTTTTTCTTTGTTCAGTGGACCATGAAATTGGGGTCAATACTTTAATTTGTCATTAAAATTAGAAAGATCATATCATAGGGAACATGTGTACTAAGTTTCAATTTGATTGGACTTCAACTTCATCAAAAACTTTAACCTGAAGCGGAACGAACGAACGGACGAACGAAGACGAACGGAGGCACAGACCAGAAAACATAATACCCCTCTTCTATCGTAGGTGGGACATAAAAATTTCATAGGATGATATCTGTATAACTTCATTTCTATTTGAAATTTTACAGCCTTTGAATCTTGACATTATAACTCTGGGTTCAAAATTAATATGAATGAATGTCTGTGTAATTGCCCGACAAAAAATACTATCGGTTGAGGAACAACACAAAGCTAAGTAAATAAGGTGTTAATAGACAAGAGAGATAGGGTAGGAGGGGTCCTGACCCTGAAATCCTGGGCTTAAAAACACGAAATCCAGAGGTCCCCAAAATTCGAAAAAAGAATTCCCAGATTCTGAAAGGGTCAATCCCAAAATCCTAAGCTTAAATACACCCGATCCCAATGTCCTGATAAAGGTCCTATCCCTCTCACAAGAGGTACTGGGAACAAAACTCACAATTGATACTGTGTCCCCCTCTTGTCATCCTTCAAAAAAAGTATTGACCTTGACCACAATGTTTTCAACCTCATTCGCCAATACACTCTCTCTCTCGAGTATTTGGCAAGAATTATAATACCAAATAATTTATAATCTTGAAGACTTTCAAAGGTTTGTAAGTTAATATAACTTTAAATATTTAATATGGATGGAAAGTGGTAAACATTGTAAGTTAAAAGAGTTTTCTCCAAAGAGTTTCTTTTAAAAATCATTGAAGACAATCTGTCAATTTCTGACTAATCTGGTTTCTAAACTAGTACAGGATTTTGAACTACCCCCTTATTTATATGATACTTATGAAACTAAAATTCAAGACATTTACCCATTATTTACACCAATCCTGTGTCTATAAAAGGCATGAACTGGATTTATCCGGATATCATAAATTATTGACATTTCATAAAAAAATATTTATATGTCACATATACTTCAGAGGTTCTGAATCACCAATGATGTTGTAATCTTCTTTTATGTAGGAAAGAGTATCAATAACAAACTTGAGGCTCCATGGAGATTGTGTAATGCTCACCTAGATCTATGCGTATCTTAAAAAAACCTCTATCATTGTAGACTAGAATTCAATTCATGAATGAAATATTGTTTTTGAGTGATCTACTGTAGCTGATTTGTTATCTATGTACAGTTTATCTATCCTTACTATAGTTTTTGATAGAGATAAACAAAAATGGTTAAAAATCATCATTCAAAGGCAAGAAATGAGCTGATAATTTTATTATTTAAAAATCACTCATTTAAGTTCCCAGACTGTTTTTAACATAAAAACACGAAATCCAGAGGTCCTGAAATTCGAAAAAAGAATTCCCAGATCCTGAAAGGGTCAATCCCAAAATCCTAAGCTTAAATACACCCGATCCCAATGTCCTGATAAAGGTCCTATCCCTCTCACAAGAGGTACTGGGAACAAAACTCACAAATTGATACTGTGTCCCCCTCTTGTCATCCTTCAAAAAAAGTATTGACCTTGACCACAATGTTTTCAACCTCATTCGCCAATACACTCTCTCTCTCGAGTATTGGGCAAGAATTATAATACCACATAATTTATAATCTTGAAGACTTTCAAAGGTTTGTAAGTTAATATAACTTTAAATATTTAATATGGATGGAAAGTGGTAAACATTTAAGTTAAAAGAGTTTTCTCCAAAGAGTTTCTTTTAAAAATCATTGAAGACAATCTGTCAATTTCTGACTTATCTGGTTTCTCAACTAGTACAGGATTTTGAACTACCCACTTATTTATATGATACTTATGAAACTAAAATTCAAGACATTAACCCATTATTTACACCAATCCTGTGTCTATAAAAGTCATGAACTGGAATTATCCGGAAATCATAAACTATCGACATTTCATAAAAAAATATTTAAATGTCACATATACTTCAGAGGTTCTGAGTCACCAATGATGTTGTAATCTTCTTTTATGTAAGAAAGAGTATCAATACAAACTTGAGGCTCCATGGAGATTGTGAAATGCTCACCTAAGATCTATGCGTATCTTAAAAAAACCTCTATCATTGTAGACTAGAATTCATGAATGAATGAAATCTTGTTTCTATATCTGATTTGTTATCTATGTACAGTTTATCTATCCTTACTATAGTTTTTGAGAGAGATAAACAAAAAATGGTTAAAAATCATCATTCAAAGGCAAGAAATGAGCTGATAATTTTATGATTTAAAAATCACTCATTTAAGTTCCCAGACTGTTTTTAACATAAGAAAACAATTCAGTGCACACACTGAAATATCTAGCCTGTTTTACTTATCATTGAGTTCCTGATGTAAGTCTGTGAAATGATGGTCTTGCTAAAACTATCACATTAACTTGACATTAGCAATTGCCTATTAAAATTGGGGCACAGTCAGATGAACCATGCCATACATCTTAAATCATTCAATACACCAAATATAGTGGTCCAATTGCTAAAAGTACCAGAGAAACAGATTAAACCACAAAATCTTAATATTGACCAATAAACCACTAAAATGAGGTCAATGGCAGATCTGCCAGACAGACATTGATGCAGGATTTTCTTGCTGTGTTAAAAAGATCCAATGGTGGCTGTTTTCTGCACTTTGTTCTGGTTGACACATTCCCATTTGATTCTTAATCTCATTCCATAAACCAATTATAGGTAACCTATTGACTATATTATCTAATAAACTAACAGAGTTATAAAAACTCATCATTTATCAATGAACCAAGTTATAAGATCAAGGGCAGATGAAACCTACCAGAGAGACATGTGCACTTTATAAACATTCTATACACCAAATATAGTGGTCATATTCCTTATACGATCTAAAATATATCTACATGTAAAATTTCACATGAACAAAATTAATAACCTTTGCAAAGGGAAATAACTGTAACAATTTTTATGTACTTGTTGCCTTCTGGTCCATTATAAATCTGTCCACTGAAAAAATACTGTTTCCTTTGTCTTGAGAAGCACATACAAAACCTCAGTTGAAAGTTAGCTTGTGTCAATATTAATGCATTGAAGGGTGATAAAAATCAATAACTGGTCCATTGTAATTATGCAAGATGTCCACTGACAAAATCTATTTTCTATAACTTCTTCAAGTAACTTGTCAGAGGTGGATTTAGAGGGGGCCTATGTCAACTTTTCATTAACGTTCACAAAAACGTACAATTGGCTAAACAATTTTTCATGTTATGTCTAAATGATAAATGAGACAACATATTCTATAATTCTGAATTAAAAATTAAAATTCAGGATCCTTTTGAATAAAATCAAATCATGAAAATGTACTGCAAACACTGATGACCTTACTGAATATTAAAGTGGGATTTAATCAAATAGTAATAGTCCAGTCAAACTAAGTTTGAACCTCAAACTAATTGCAAAAGAAAATGTTTTAGTTATAATCTATAAATATACAGAGAAAAAAGTTCCATAAAATCTAACTTAAGGAAAACTAAAATTTAGCATTTTTAATTTATGGAAATTAACATTGGAAAGGGAGATAACTCTGCAAAAGTTATTCTTTTTTTTGTCAGTTTTTGTCAGTTTTTCTTAAAAGTCATGTAAAATATGACACTTTGATGAGATTAATAGTTTGTAATTGACTACATTATATAATCTTTTGCTAATGAAATGTACAAAACAGAAGTGTTATGGGAATTTTTATTTTTGTTGGCATATTTCTCATTAAAGAAAGACATTGCAAATTTATGGCTTTGTGACCTTTTTGAAAAAATGATGTGAATACATTTGTATAAGGTATTGTTTATATATGTAAATCATATTTTTTCAGCATCTAACTTGTTTAAAGGAAGTTTAAACCACAAAAAGGAGAATATATTCTGAACTAGTTTTATTCAATTTGAGATTCTTTACCTTGACATGCTGAAAAATCTAATAATGGTCAACTAATGAATTATGAAATCTAAGTTGTAGCTTGATAAAAGATTTGAAACCCCCTTCAGAGTTGTTTTTTATACTATAAAGACAGCTAAAATATAAAGAATGAAAACATTCTATTGAATAGAAGTGGAAAAGTTATAATTTTGTATCAATTTTATTGATAGTTCTGCCTTTCTTGCAGAGTTATCTCCCATATCAATGCAAATCTCCTTAGAACTTTTTTCAGTGTATATTTTGGGTTTAATGCAAAAGATTTAAACTTAAAAATCATCTGTTGCAATTACTTCAAGGTTAGGGTCAAATTATGCTAGATTGACTGGACTTTAATGAAAACTATTGGAGAGAAATATGTAACAGTAGATTCAATAAAGCTAAAAATAGGTCATCTTCATATACTGTAAATTCAGAAATTAATGCGAGGTTTTTATTATTGCGAAAAATGCGATTGAGTTGTAAACGCAATAATTTAAACTCGCATTTTGAAATATTTTATATGAATTTAACAGGATTTTTCTCAAAATCGTAAAAATTAAAATCGCATTCAAGTCTAAAATGACAAAATCGCAAAAATAAATGCACGCAATAATTTCTGAATTTACAGTATTGGAATTGATTCGGAGATGAAAATGTGAAATCATTTACTTATTTTTAAAAGCATTGTGTATACGTTTCACAACATTTAGTTGAGGCAAACTCATAGGCCTCCCCCTTACATTGGAAAAATTAATATAGGGAATCATTGAAGCATGACTGGAGAGGGCCCCCCCCCCCCCTTAGGAAAAGTTCTGGATCCACCACTGAAACTTAAGTTAGAAAACCAAAAAGAAAACCCAGCAATGTGTCAATGGTACATAGATGATGCCACTGCTTACATATAATGTCATAAAGGGACATAACTCTAGAATGGTAAAAGTGACACTACCAAAGTTCAAATTTGATCTGTGTTTTGAGGTAATAAGCATTGTGTATCAGTTTCATAACATTAGGTTGAGGCAAACTAAAGTTAGCGAATGGAAAGAAGAAAATTAACATTTTTCACTTGTAAAGGAGCATAACTCTAGAACTACAAAAGTGACATCACCAAAATTCAAACATTGGTATGTGTTTTTAGGTAACAAGCATTGTGTATATGTTTTATAACATTTGGTAGAGGCAAACTGATGTTAGAGAAACAAAATATTTAGCATTTTTTCCATTTGTAAAGGGGCAAAACTCTAGAACAGTTAAAGTTAAAAAAACAAAGGAGTAGGAGCAATAAGGCCCTTATTTGGCCCAAAAATTACTGCAAATTTTAAAGTTATCATACATACTCTTAAATTACTGACTTGTCTAAGGTATAAGGTACTTAGAAAAACAAAACAAATTTGACATAGAACAAGTTACCATGGCAACAAATCTTAACCTAATTTGCATATTTTGTTAAATTTTGTGATTTTCCTTGTTTTTTCATCAAATTTGAAGTATATTTTAGACTGAAAAAGTATGTGCGCACCCAAGAAACAACTTTATTTTTGGTGAGATAATGCCAATAGTTATAATAAAGCTTTTGTTAAATTATTTTGTTGTTTCTCGGCTGCGCAGGATGTTTCCTAAACGGAAATAAAGTAAGAAAAATGCATAAATTTTGTATTTTTCATCGTTTTTGTGAAAATAGTACATATTATGACGTAATTGTGACGTCATCGGATACAAATCTTCATGTTTTTCATTTATATTTCTTGACCCTATGCATTTCTGAACGTTATGTGCCTATTTGAAATAGTTTTCAAACATTTCATTTTCTTGGGCCAAAACTAGGGCTTAATGCCCCTACTCCTTTTAAAACTTGGTCTGTGTTATGTGGTAATAAGCATTGTGTATAAGTTTCATATTATTAGGTTGAGGCAAACTAAAGTTAGAGAACTGAAACTAAATAATCAGCTATTTTCCATTTGTAAAGGGGCATAACTCAAGAATGGCAAAAGTGATTAAGCCTCCAAAATTTCAACTTGACCTGTGATAATAAGAATTGTGTATAAGTTGCATAACATTTGGTTGAGGCAAACTAAAGCGAGAGAATAAACATCAATTTTAGGTACGGCCATGCAGATGGACAAGGGTAAAACTTAATCCCAAAAAGTGTTGAAAGCCGATTATCAAAATGAATTTGTCAGTCCAAGGACCATAACTCTGCACAATATTGTCAGACCAGAACAAAATTGGAACTTGATCTGTAACTTCTCATGATAACAATTTATAGTAATTTTCAAATCAATTTCTTCCAGCATGAGAAAGTGATTATTTGAGTGAATCTATTTTGTCCAAGGACCATAATTCAAACTTGAAATGTTACTCATCGTGATAATATAATACGATTATCAATTATCAAATAAAAATCTTCAAGAATGACAAACTAGAGGCTCTAAAGAGCCTCTGTTGCTCACCTTGGTCTATGTGAATATTAAACAAAGGAAGCAGATGGATTCGTGATGTGTTTGTACATCTTACTTTACTGAACACCAGACACATTTTTTAAACTAGATACACCAAAGATGATTGTGACCAAGTTTGGATTCATTTGAAAGGGGTCAACTGACTATCTATAATAATATTAAAGATAATAACCAAAAACAGCAAAATTTCCTTAAAATTACCAAATCAGGGGCAGCAACCCAACAATCAGTTGTCTAATTCATCTGAAAATTTCAGGGCAAATATGTCTTTGACCTTATAAACAATTTAACCACATGTGAGATTTGCTCTAAATGCTCTGGTTTTTGAGTTATAGCCAAAAACTGCATTTTACCCCTATGTTCTATTTTCTAGCCATGGCGGCCATCTTGGTTGGTTGGCCAGGTCACCAGACACATTTTTTAAACTAGATACCCCAATGATTGTGGCCAAGTTTGGTTTAATTTGGCCCAGTAGTTTCAGAGGAGAAGATTTTTGTAAAACTTAACGACGACGGACAACGACAGACGCAAAGTGATGAGAAAAGCTCACTTGGCCCTTCGCGCCAGGTGAGCTAAAAAGGAGCAGAAAACTGATTATTTGAGTCCTTTTTCTAGGTCCAAAGACCATAACTTTGTGCAAAATCATTAGACCGGGACAAAATTGGAACATCAACTGTAACTTATCTCGATAAAACTACATACCAATTATTAAATTGATATCTTCAAGGATGAAAGAAACAAGTTTGGAAAACTGATTTGCCGTACTGAAGATCACTGGAGGTTGGACAGACAGACAGACAGACAGACTGAGTGTAAACCTAAAGTTCCCTGATAGTTTGTCTATAGGGGACTAATAAATATTTGAAACTGATTTTTAAAATTGCAGATATAAACCTTTGATATAAATTTCAAAAATGTATGTGTGGGAGTGCTTTCAATGCAATATTGCATGTTAATTTATAATTCCAAAGCGTATAACTTGTTCAAAAAAAAGGTTTTCAACTGATTTCTCAATCTTTTTCTCTAGCCATTGCAGATATAAACCTTTCCAATAAATTTTATAATCCTACAAGAAATGTAGCTGTGAGAGCACTTTCAATGCAAAATACCATAATTTTATTCCAATAACTTTTAAAATAAATGTTTTGAACCAACTAAAAGATCTTGACTTAAGTCATAAAATTCTGGCAAGGTTTGTTTTAGTGAGAGATCTTACAAGAAAGAATGGACATGCACCAAAGCCAATTATTATATGCATCACATGATAAAATAAAGGAATCTTTCGCATTGTAGTTTCAGGTGGGCTTACTGATAAGGATAAAACAAAGGAATGATTTCTTTGACAAGCCAAATACCACTGGTTTATAAGCACCGTCTATCCTAAGGCCCTTTAATCATTTATTTTTTGTATGGCTTTTATAACCCTTCATTTAATAACTCAAGGATGCAGTATAATCATAAAAATTCCTAAAAATTGTTAATGATCTGCTCCCATTTTATTTAAGCTTACCTGTTTCAGCATAGAAACTCATACAGGAATGTAACCCGCTGTTCCTTACATATTGTATATAATCAGTCCATGAACCCTCATGGTTTGGATTAAATTGTATGTTAAAGTTTATCAGATTTCTAAAGCAGTGTTTTTGCTCCTAAATTATGTTTCTAATCATGCCTAGAGACAAATTTCTTCTTGACAGAGATGTTTTCTTTTTGAGAATACTACTTGTTTGTTGTTGTTTGTTTGTTTGTTTCAAGTTTTGTTTTAATTGACATAAGCTTTCTAGTATTTTTGTTTTCTAGTTAAAATATCTACGGCACAAAAGCATTTAACAAATAAACCTGAAATATGTTGTATGCTCAAATAGTATACATATCAATCAAAGCAACTGCGGTACTGACATTAGCATGAAAACTTTAACACCGATATAATAAACCCTGAAAATGAGAATGTCCGGAGACACGTCACTGTATAAAGATATGTTCATTTTATAATGACCCTGTAGATAGAATATAGTCGACATATTACTTAAAGTGACAAGAAATCAAGTGACCTATTTTTGTTGCTTTCAAGAGTCAATATTATTCAAGTCTGTTTGATTGATGTCTCAAGGCAATCATACCACATCTCCTAATTGTATACAAAGCACAAAAACTGAAAAAACAAAAAGGCCACTGAGAGTCTTGCAAAGACCAATATTGTTTCCAAAGAAACTGACAAAATTAAACTGACCACTGACTTCCCAATTAAGTTACTGAACCAAAATAACAATTGAATTATGACAACCAGAAATTTTATAGCATGAGCCATACATGTATATAGATTGTTTTAAACTTATTTACCGTAACCATATGTTATGGTTTTTTTTATACAACAATACAACTGTTGTCATTAACTGATCAGGAAACCTTTGTTTTGTGAAAAACAAACAATACAGTACTAGGCCAAAAATGAATTAAGGTGATACATAACACTACAGGGAGATAACTCTGTAAATTTGCTGAATGTTTTAATCACCTTCTATTGTTATGAAATATAAAGCTTTTCAACGATCAAAATTAGTGTTTGCTAAACTGCTATATTTCCAATGAAATTATAACGATAAAGTGTGTGGTTCAAGTTTTTTGAAATTTTCATTTTTTGTCAGAGGTTCAACATGTTCAAAGAAAATATATTTTCAGAAATTAAATTTAAAGAAAATTAAACAAGCCAAATCAGTTTTAGTCATGATGTTGGGTACCACCTTAACAATATAAACTTGAATTGATCTGCACGTGCACACCCTGAAGCGATCTGAAATGTTTTGACTGGTTCAAATTTACTTATCATGATTGAACTGATGTTGTAAGTGTGTAATACAGGAAATATTAAGGTATGATTTTAAGTTAGTATCATTGAGGTCAAGGTCAGATGAACCCAGCCAGACATATATAAACTTAGCCTAATGCTTCAAGTATATGAGAAACCAACCTAATTACTTTTGACCAATAAACCTTAAAATGAGATCATGGTCAAATGCAACCTGCCAGACAACATGAATCATCATGCAATCATTCCATACCATACACTCATTCCATATACCAAATATAGTTGATAAATCGTTATAAAATATGATTAAGGACAAAACAAGTAAAAACCTAAAATTGACCAATAAACAATGAAAATGATGTCAAGGTCCGATGAAACCTGCCAGAGGAACATTTACGCTACAATTAATTCCTACAGTAAATATATAGACACGTCGACCTATTGGAATTGCTTTGAGTATCTGAAGTAAACTTCACGATGAAAATTTCACTTTGATAAATGATCCATGAAATGAGGTAAAGTCAGGTGAACTCAATAGATTACCAGAGGCAGAGCAATCCCCCCTTATATGGTTGACTCTCTACATGTACCACAACAAACATCGCCTACAGGTTTGTGGGCCCTGCCCCTCTTTCCTTAACAAAATCCTGGATCCACATCTGCTCACTGTGTGATGGACATGAAGACCTTGAGAGGAACTCAAACACCATATAAAGTTATCTTGTAACTTATAGAGGGGTATTCCACATTACAAAAACTCTATTTTCAAGCAATTGATGAAACATGAAAATGGCATCATCCACAATGAACATATGACAGACGGAAACTTCTTAACATGAGGCATCTGCATACAATGTACATGAATGTTTGGAGTAGAGTATGGCGTTCATTATCACTGAACTAGTATATATATTTGTTTAGGGACCAGCTTTAGGACGCCTCCAGGTGCTGGAATTTCTCGCTGCATTAAAGACCTATTGGTGACCTTCTGCTGTTCTCTGTTCTATGGTCAGGTTGTTGTCTCTTTGAAATATTCCCCATTTCCATTCTCAATTTTATATACACATTCGACAATAACAAGTCAACTGAAGCAGATTTGTTGCTATAATTAGCTATTTCCTATGAATAATGAAAATGGAGCACAGAGAAAGAAAGAATTTTTGTCACATTGAGAAAAAAAGTCTATAAACAGCTATAGTTCAAAGCCCAATTTCCACCTACATTATAGTTAGATAATGTTCAAAGTCATCAGTTTTAATTAGTATTTTGACCTATTGACATCTTTTGTTTATTTTTATTTGCTGTATATGTGTCTGTCAATGGTCATTTTGTAGTGTAAAGGCTTAATCACATAGGACATGCTATAGAATTTAATTTGAATTTCATGAATGGATTCTGCAAATTGACATTTTCCAATGTTTAACCTTAAACATATTTCTCTTGTTTGTGCGAGTGTAATAAATATACCACAAGCTATATTTGTGCTTCAATCAAGATAATTCTGTCATTGAAGGCTGAAACTAAAAAAAAATTCTATACTTGGAATCAAATGAAAGCTTCCTTAAACTACTAATGCTTGAAGCTATCAGTTGATGAATACACATTTGTAGCGGAAAATTTCACACATTCTGCTTCATATAAGAAATATGCCACAACAATGAATTGTAGCTTAAAATTCATTTTCATAATAAGTTAACAATATACATGTTGAATACATGTGTTTTATACTTCCAAACTTGTACATTTAGCGCCTGTAAATATATTCAGCCTTGTGTGAAATTTTCCTGTTAAAGCTGGAATTTAAAACACAATTAAAAACAACCATTTGATTATGTCATTGGCAATATTTATTTATGTACCATAACATTACCCTTCTTTTTCAAGTTTTTACTTTATATAAATAAATAAAATTGTAAATAAACATCTATACTGATTACTTATCATCATGCAGATTGAATTATATACATGTAACACAAAAAATGTAAGTGTTAATATTATATTTTCTTTTAAATTATGCTGAATGCTGAAATAAAGATTTTCAATTAAACACTTCCTCTCATTCCATTCATTCTAATACCTGTATACCAAGACTCCCAAGGAGAATGTATTGCTTATAATATATCTGCAAATCAAAAAGGGCTTATCCCCCCTTTAGTCAGGTTAATGTTGCTAGTCTTTAGTTTTCCATTTGTGTATTCTTGTCTTTTCTCTACGGCCATGCATTTTTTATATTGATTACACACTGATTAAGTTTGATTTTAACTGGTTGAACACACTTTTCGAACTAATCACTATTGGCAGTATTGGGATAAGTGTTAAATAAATATAGGAAGATGTGGTGATAGTGCCAATGAGACAACTCTCCATCCAAATAACAATTTAAAAAGTAAACCATTATAGGTTAAAGTACGGCATTCAACACGGAGCCTTGGCTCACACTGAACAACAAGCTATAAAGGGCCCCAAAATTACTATAGTGTAAAACCATTCAAACGGGAAAACCAACGGTGTGGTTCCAATTGGTCCAAAGGCTTTTAAAAATGTCACCAGCACATGTTATTTCTACAAGATATGGTATTTGCTCAAGAATAAGAACTACAAATGTATTGTAGGAGATGTAAATCCGACGTCCATTATAAAATTCCTCAAAAACAAAATAATGGGCTTTAATGGGGCACTATAAGTCAAATTCAGTTCACTGATTTGACTTTAGTTCTCATATTAGAATTAAAACAATGTAAAACATTGATCTAAATTATAAAGTATAAAATAAACAATTAAAAGGGCATGGGCACGATAATATTTAGCTTAATTTTGTGAGTTTTTTAGTCTGGATGCCATCTAATAGACCACTTTCGAGTTCATCCGCCACCGGAAAAAACTCGTCAATTATACGCGCCTTTATCATCGTCATTTGTGCGTTTAGGGGCATCGCCACTTCCTTCCAATGTTGAGCGAGTGGTTGGAAAACTATAATTCTATATTGTACGAATTATTCGGCAAATTGAATTCTCAAAATTGACAATCAACACTGCTGTCATTAGGGAAATGTCAGTAAGTATCTACAGAGCAACCATTATTTCTAGTTTATCCTGCACAAAGACGATCACTAAGACGCTTGATGAACGTAAATAGTGCAGGGATACAGGCGAGCCCCTCTATCTGGTAAATGACGTCATAAAGGCGTGTATAATTGACGAGTTTTTGCCGGTGACGAATGAACTCGAAAGTGGTCTATTAACTATGGAGAAAATTTATAGCAGATGTTTGACAACTCTCATTCAATCACATTCACAAGTAAATAAGTCAACAACATATAAAACAAGAACTCTAAAGACTTTGTAAATGATTTATATTCATCAGTAACAATGTAAAGTTACTTAACAGACCTTGTACCCTCAGCATAATGACATCACATGACCATAATGACTGCAATTGCAATTATGTAACTTTATATAAAAAATCATTTTAAAACAGTCAATATAAATCAAAATTTAATTCAACTATAGTTAATTTTCAGCACTTTAAGGTCATGTGACATCAATAATAAAAACAAAATTTAAATAACCTCTTGTTCTATGTAAATCCTCCAATATTTTCCAGAAGTCGGAAACTGTTCTACAAGCTGTTCATAGACTGGTCTTGCATTCTCTATAGGTTTCATCTAAAACAAAAGTAAAATCATTGTGACCTATTTTCAAAAGTTGAGAACAAAAGTTTTGCAGATTATTAAAACTCTAAACTTCTAGCGGTTGTCTGGATATAATATGGAAGCAGATAAATAAAGTTTTTTACAACAACTTTTAACAAGGTCATGATACATTGTTATATACTTATTGTACAAATGTAGGAGGAAAGTGTACATGTTACATGTACAATAAAAAAATTAGGCAGTCTGATTGAATGATAGATTAAAATTGAGTACAAAAAGACAATATGTACTTGATATAAAAATGGACAGTTCTATAAATATAAAGTTTCCCCACTTGTATTGTAATGGTACAATGTAGATACCTGCGAGTCTCTTATTAACACACTCCATGCTTCTGTATCGTAAGATTGCGTACGAATTCTTTTTTCTGCTTTCTTCAATTTGTCAGGGACATATCCCACTTGCTGAAAAGTTTACAATAAAACATTTGTTAAATCATTACATTTCTGATCCTCTAGGTATTCCAGTTGACATTTAAAAGGCCATGGAATTTGGAATCATTATAATTGCTTCTTCTTAATTTTCAAATTTTTAAAGTTTAACATTAAAATGATTTAAAATTTTGAATGAATTTTGTTAAAAGTTAAAAGGCATATACATGTATATCCTCTTGTATTTCAGTTGACATTGAAAAGAATTTGAAAGTGTCATTATTCCAATCTATAGAACATCAAAACTAAAATCAGTAGAATTGCTTCTACTTAGTTTTCATATGTTGAATATATTTTTTTCTTTTAACTAGTAAGTTAAATAATTGCCTTCAAATTTACAGATGTTTAACCTTTTATAAAACTGAAATGGGATGTTCCATTTATATCAATGCTCCTTTTACCATGTTTACAGAAAAAGAAAAAAAAAGAAAATTTAAAATGCATCTGTTGAAATGAACCTTACACACTTTCAAAAGAAGAATGCTGGGTTAATTTAATTGTAATATAATTACAATACATGTACATGTATCATGGTGCTTTAAAAAACCCCACATTGTCATGATTTTAATCAACAACAAAAAAATGTGTTATATATATCCTGCCCAAGAGAAATATTTTCAAAACCTTATAGATGATTGTATATTATTTTAAATTGTTGACATCATTTATGAGTCATTATTTCCTTCTTTTCTTGATCATGTTAATTTATATATATACATGTACTGAAAATCTAAAGTATGAATGGCAAAATTGCTCAACTCTGTACAGAATGTTATTTAAATAGAGCCTATAGCTAGCTAGAGCCAACAAATTAGCTACTGCCAAATTTAAAATAGCCTTTAACACATCATGATTATTTAGATTAGTTTTTTTTCAAGATGTAAATTTTTGGTGTTTCTATATATATATGTTGCTTTTAAAAATAAAAACATTATTTATGCTATATGGTGTGCTAACAGTCAGTAGTGTTTCAATTTTGTAAATATGGTTGAGCCATGGAAGTTTATATGTTGCATGTATAGAGGAAATTATGAAGTTGCATCTGATTCCATGAAGTACAATTTTAGGGATTTATTTCCCAGTTTCCCGAGAACATAAATTTACAAACTGTCATGCATTGGACAAAAGTGAGTTCCCAGTCAAAAAATTGTCCCATCATTTCAACTAAAAACAATATTTTTCAAAAAATTATTATGAAGTAACTGTATGAGCGATTTTCATAATATAGATACCAAAAGATGTAGAAACTTCTCAAGTTTTATTGTTTATTTGATTATAATATTATTCATGCCCATTTTAATTTTCTAACGAGATGAACACAAAGAAAAAATATTTCTTGAAAAGTTTTCTTTTATTCTAACCAAATTAAAATCAT
Source organism: Mytilus trossulus (assembly GCF_036588685.1). Classification (NCBI taxonomy): domain Eukaryota; kingdom Metazoa; phylum Mollusca; class Bivalvia; order Mytilida; family Mytilidae; genus Mytilus; species Mytilus trossulus. The sequence goes on from NC_086382.1 coordinate 27,938,342, forward strand.
AAAAATTTGCATTTGTGTTTAACTCTTCAGATGAGGAAAACGAAACTCAAGAAAATTATGACTAAATAAACAATAAAATTTCAGACATTTTTACATCTTTTGGTATCTATTTTATAATAATCGCTTATACAGGTACTTGGTATTAATTTTTTGAAAAATATCGATTTCGGTTGAAATGATAGAACAATTTTTTAGTGAGAACTCACTCTTGTCCCATGACTGTACATGTATAATGGTCAGATCTAGTCCAAATTATAGCCTTGCCAGATGCTATAATTTATTTGGACTAGGTCAGATCATGAATATGTTTTCTTACTATGCATGCTTTTTCAATGGAAATTGTGGCATCATAATGCATTCTTAATATAACGAAAACCCATGAGATGATGATATTAAAATATTATTTTTTTTATATATAGTTAGATGACGGTTTTTTCAACAGGGTACTTGAGGGATCATGAAAATTTTACAGACATGTCAGTTACGTCGAATGGACAGATGCATAAGATAAACGATGGGCATTTAATGACAGAAATAAATGCTAGAACAGAACAGGGATAATCGAGTTTTATGGGGGCCCGGGTCTACACTCTGAACTTTAACAACTGAAACAATAAGTAATAGTTGTTTTCGCCACGGATTACCATATCCGTGTCTCGCCTTCCTTCAAAACCCTCAAAATAAAAGTGTTATGGTTGAATTGTTTGATTCGTATGCCCATTTCGAAGCCAGCGTGGGTACGTATTATAAATTGATAAAACAAAACAAAATGTCGCGTTGATTTATGAACACGTTCTTACCTCCGGTGGCATTGCTGCCATGATTCAAATAAATAACTACAACACGTAAATAATAATAAAACTTCTACGTTAACATGTTAACTATTTATTTCTTTGTAGACATCGCGAGATTCCATGCATAATCAGTTTTCCAATGTGCTGCTAGCCGGCCGACATGCTGTTCGTCATCAAATGGTTTGTAACGTTAAATTTGATTGGCTAGCATTATATTTTGGGAACACCTAAACACATGACACTATTTCGATCTCATTCCCATGACAAAACCAATGGTTAAAAGGATTACAATAGAGAAAATTGTTCAGTTTAAACTGTATTTATTAATGAAAGAATTACAACATTAAAGAAATAAAATATAACATGAAATTCAAATAAGGGATTCAGAAACAAGATTGGAAAAACTTTTATAAATCCGTCGCCCGTCCCTCCCCCCAATTAATAATAAAATAATGATATATCTAGTATATTCACCTGTTACCTAGGCCTATTACCTTATCTGTACGTTCCGCATCTGAATAATTTACCACCAGATATAGAAGAATTGTTAAATTCTCCAATAACAGTAGAAGAAATAAAATGTGCTGTAAAAAAATTAAAGAATAATAAATCTGCTGGATATGATAATATATTAAATGAATATATTAAATGTACATTAGATGATATGATTAATGTGTATGTAATGTTATTTAACATTGTGTTAGATACAGGTATTATACCAGAATGTTGGACCAAAGGAATAATGGTTCCAATTTTCAAGAACAAGGGTTCCAAATCTGATGCGCACCCCCGGAACCCCCCATCTGGATCCGCCACTGAATACGTTTATAGTACCAGAGATTTGGATTTACAATTAGAAAGATTATATCAATGGGGAACATGTGTACTAAGTTTCAAGTTGATTGGACTTCAACTTCATCAACAACTACATTGACGAAAATTTTAACCTGAAGCGAGACGAACGGACGGAGGTACAGACCAGAAAGCATAATGCCTCTCTACTATCGTAGGTTGGGCATAAAACGAAACAGTAAACTTTAACTTTCTTGATAGACAGTCACGTAACCACCACACATGTCCGATTTTAGTCGATTACGGGCAATTCACTCGGATCCACTCGATTTGATATCAATATGTTATATAGTTATTGACCAAGCAAGTCGATGTATATCATTTAACTGCATACAACTCGTCTAAACATCAACCCAACAATGTTAGATCGGTAAATTTGCTTTCGCAAATTTTTGGTTCTTCCCCGGCTCGCCGGGATTCGAACCCATGCTACTGTGATATCGTGACACCAAATCGCCTGCACTGCAGCCGTCCCGCTAGACCAAACGACCCAAACGACGTAGGAGTTCATATTAAATGGTCATCCCAAGCGTTTAGATTAAAGGCTATATACCGATTTGATTGGTCAATTATAACTTGTTTTTTTAAATACATGACGCCACCAATAAACGTGAACATTTTGGAAATATGCGGACGATTTTAAGCAATCCACGGCTCCTACCGGAAAAGTTTCTTGTAGGGTAGAGAAATGGAGAAATATGCTTTTACGTGGTAAGTATTAAAATACTAACTTTATTTTATATTTAAGCTTCTTCCTAAATTGCCGTACATTATTTGGAGAATTGCGATATAATGGTAGATTTTTTTTATCGTTTCTGTTGAATAATTCTCAATTTTTATAAAGATTGACGATTTAGAAAGTGATAAATTGTGTAGAAATCTATCTATTTGGAGAAATTATACTATATGTTGCCCTCTAGATGTCCTTAGCTTGTATAAACAAGTTAAAATGTAATATAAAAAAGTGTGTTTCAGAGGAATATGAAAAAAATACTTTAATTAAACTTTCAAAAATGGATTCCTCATCCAAACTTTGTCTTTATGGGAAATTAAAAAATAATTGTCAGTCTGAGGAATATTTAAATTGCAATAATTTTATACATAGGCAGTTACTCTCAAAATTTAGACTAAGTGGTCATTCCCTAGGCATTTAATTAGGAAGGTACAGAAACATTCCAAGAGTACAAAGATTATGTAAAAAATGTGAAGTCTTAGATGATGAATTTCATTTCTTTTTGTACTGTGACATTAACATATCTTTGCGTAAGCCGTTATAATCTTTTTGCTTATCTAAAAGACTATGTACCATTATTTCAACATCTTAATGCATTCAATAAACTTAAGCACATTCTAAACCCCATCCCTGAACTTGTTTGTCATATTGGAGTCTTCATTAAACAGTCTTTAGAACTGTGTTAGTGATAATACGGACGTAAAGGGCCTCACTATTGTAAAATCAGTCAAAATTGGAAAACATGCAACGCTGTTTTCTATATAAAAAATAAGCGAAACGAGAAACATATATTATGAACCACATCAACAAACGACAAGCACTGAACATTAGGTTCCTGACTTGGGGCAGGTGCATAAAATGCAGCGGGTTTAGACGTTTTAATAGGTACCAAGCTTCACCCTTAACTGAAACAATAGTGTAACATCACAACATATAAGCCACTCTATAAAAATATCAATTGAAATGGCTTAACTCGACCAAAATGACACATGAAAACAAACGGCACGTGAATATAGCGCCACTGAACAAATACATTTTATCTATGACACAATGTAAATAAAAAGTCAATAAAAAAAGAAGTGATCTAAAAAAACAATTTCAAAATAACTCAAGTCATGAAACCATAACCTTGAACAAATTGCCGCCATATTTATAAACAATATTAGGTCAATTTCATAGAACTATGAACTTTTTTTTGTATTCGGCGCAAAACTGGGGAAGGGATCAGTAGAAACTCGCCCTTCCCCAGTTTCTTAGCCTCATACAAAAAAGTTAATATTTTCCTGCACCCGATGCAACTGAGGTTATCCTATTAAATAGATCTTATGTTAGTGAGGTTACGTTGTTCAATAGAGGGTATGGTATACTATGTTAACACATGTTAGGGGGTTATTCTATTGAAATAGAGTAACACAGTAGTATAACCATGCTAGTATATGGTATGAGGTTATCTTATTCAAGTAAAATAACACAGCAATGATACACATTTTGCAGATGGTATGGAGTTATACTATTCTCATAGGGTAAAACGGTACAACTATGTTGAAGCCAATAATTTTTTTTTATCCTAAATCCGGAAATTAAAACTGCTGCCTAACCACCATATACCATGAGACTAACACTTTATTTGATTTATTATTGTTGACCTTATAAATTATAAATTATAAAGATGGTATATGTTTGATGGAACTTCCAGATATACAGCCGAGACCGCATTCGAATAACGGCAATTGTAGTTGAAAAGCATAAGACAATATCGAAAATGATTATTTTTTATATAAAGAAGCATCCCTTTGAAATCACCAAATTATGGAAAATGTGTAATAAAATTACTTAGATTAGTTCACAATAATTTATTCAAAGTAAAAAAGATAAGCACTGTTCCCTAATATAATGATATAATAGAAGTACTTATAACCATCATAATTATCCTATAAGTACGGTATAAATGCTTAAAATATTAATAACAAAGTTTATTTTCCAATCAAAATTCAAGGTGGCTATAGTGACAAAACTAAATCGGTGACCCCTATTTTTTCATAGTATTTTGTTCCTGAAATCATGAAATACCTTCACACAAAATTATTAGGGGGAAATCACTACTCAGACACTAGTAGAACTGAATAGGCTGTTCGGTCTTTTAAAGCTTTTTCAAAGTTTAGGACTACTTTATCATAGGAAAGGATTTATGTGGATGAAAATATACCAGAGATAAACTTAGAGACCTTGGAAAATAGTTTTATTCCCAGCTTTTCATCGAAGGAGCATTTAGTGTTTCTAAACTAAATAATAATCTCGAGCTGATCTATTAAAGGATGACGCGGCGCCGGACAGCTTTTCTCTTTGGACATTCTCGTCACAAAAGCAGAACACTAATTTCATATCATTGTATGTCAGTAATGACAGTATATCGGAAGTTTCTCTCTAAGCAAGTAGAAAATTTCAGCGACAATTAAGTTGTTACATCTCTTTCAGATTATAGTTACTTGCCGAAACAGTCAGGTTGTTGAATAATATACTTATGTGGAACCCCGGAACACATAGTTTTTATTTTTTTGTATATGTTTCTTGCTTTTTGCTAATTATCTGAAAGCGAGACTCATGATATTATAACGTGCAGTAGTCTCAGTCTGAAACTGAGGCGAGCTGACTCATCGTTGCACACACCTTCACATAGAAGACCTTCAAGTTGAACCATATGTAAAAGACAAAGAAATAGCTCAAACAACATTTAAAGAGGATACAACATGACTAATATATAAACTCAGTGATGATGAAACTCAAACATACTTACACAAATCTAACATGATTACTTAATCTAATATAACTTATCTTTAACCCCCCTTTATAGAGGAACCATATTTTCATACGTAGAACAGATGCTCTCTTTATAAATACATTTAGTACTGCAAGTTCTCCCTTTATCATTGGGCATCTAACCATAGTTACGTCATGCTCATCTCTGCCCTAAGTGCTCTCTACTTTACTATCCACACCGATATGTGTCCACACTTGTAAAAAAATTAATCGGAAAATACTCATTTCCATTCGGAACTTACCACGATGTTGATGAAGAGGCGCCGCCATTATCATTGGAACGCATTGTAGGTTCTACAATTTTTTTTTAATCTATCCTATTCTGAAGATAAATTCCACATTTATAGGGATGAAACTTTTACAAGAAATTCAAGTACAGGAGTAATACGGGGTTTCATATATATAGCTACTAGCTAGTGGAGAAGAAGAAAAAAAATGTATAGAAAATCAGTTATCTATTTTGAAGTTTTGACCCCTAAAATAATGGTTTTTTTCAGTTTTTAACTGACCATGATAAGCTAGTTTAAAAATAAGTTGGAAAATGGAGCAGTATGACAAGATGTATTATTTTTTACTGAAATTTGAAGAAAATCCTGTAAACCTGTTTTGGAGTTATTCCCCCTGAAATAATATAAATTTGTAGTTTTTTTGTTTTTTTCCATGAAAAAATAGGAGCTCAGGTAAAAATTGAACATGTAAAGAGGTTCAATACAACAAGATACATATATCCTAAAAATTAGTGTATATATTTGGTTCCGGTGTAAACATCACTAGCGGATCTAGAAACTTTCACAAGTGGGGCCCACTGACTGCCTAAGAGGGGGCCAGCTCCAGTCACGCTTCAGTGATTCCCTTTATAAGTAACCAAATTTTTTCCCAAAAAGGGTCCCCCTCCCCCCCAAATCGCCTCTGAACATATATATGTTTAGCCAAACAGAAGTTCCACTGGAAACTTTGTTTTTAACAATGTCATAATATCTATACCTGTAGGAATAAATATTCTATCCCATTTATTCCAATTGGAACACATTTTTCATGTGTTTTGCTGTAATTTTGAAAACATATTTTGAATATATACATTTAAAGAGAATATATGGCATACCAATGAGACAACTCTCCACATTAAGTGATACAGAAATTAACAACTATAGGTCACTAACACTGTACAACCTTCAACAATAAGCAAAGTCTTTAAAATTGTTTTGTCTGTTTTTGATTGCTATATTTGTATCTTCTCCCTTTTTTTACATCCTGCAATGAATATCATGATTCTTAATGCTTAATTTCTTTCCTTCCATATTTAAATAAGGAGACAACTATCCATGCGACTTCAAATGAAGGGGATGTTAAACCATATACTGTACATGTTGCCTTCAGCTTTGAGAAAAACTTGTACACTCATGCAATGTGAAAGAGAAAACTTGTGATCTGATCTGTAATATACAGTTTGACAACCATTTAAAAAATCTGGTTTCATGTTATTATATAACACATCACTTACATGTTAAATGACAGGGACTTGTAAAACAATAAAGGGGCACTAGCTACATGTATCAAATTCATGTTCACCGATTCTAATCAAATTCTCATATTTGATTTATAACAATGTAAAACATTTATCCAAACTATTATAAGGCTAAAGAAAACAATAAACAAGGCACAGGCATGAAAATATGTAGCTTTATTTCGTGTACGTGTATTTAAGTCTAGACACCTTCTAATTATTTATCTATTTGACTTCTATAGCCATCCGATGACCATATAAGCGATGTAAACATAAATATATATATATAATAATAAATAGATTAGGTAAACAGGTGCTGTTGAATTATTCTAGGTCTATTTAATTGCATATTATAGATAAAAAATGTATGTTTATCATCGGTTTTACCTGTATTAGAATTTTTATTTGTGGATCGAATCAGTCAATCAAATGATTTTCCTTAGTTTCACTTTTAATGTTGACATTTTCTTCCTTTAAATAACTTTACACATACAATTCATGTGTTATCCATCTCAAGCTAAGGGGTTAAATTAAAGTTCATATGAATATGAATACAATGAGATGGAATTTTTCACTTGCAAGTGAATAATTCATAATTAATTTTTTGTTGTTGCTTATTTTGACAAAATTGAACCTATAATATTGGGTACTAAAAAGGAATTATCATTTCACTATTTGTATTTCATTACTGATTAAGTCAAGAAAAATAATGTATTAGGTGTTTCATATATCTTGTGTAGCTAGTGTCCCTTTAAATGAGTGATATGAGTAAATATATAAGTTACAGTAATCATGTACATTGAAGAATAAATAGTTCTGTCACCATTCATACATTTGACTGATGAAAAACTTCAGTGAATGATATAAGTTCATAACTATGGGTCATGAGATATATAAGAAGATTTTATATGACATGTATGAATGCCAATGAAACAATTCTCCATCCAAGTCACTATTTGTAAATCATTATAGGTCAAAGTACAGTCTTCAACATGCCAGGAGTCTTGGCTTTTACCAAACAGCAAGCTATAAAGGGCCCCAAAAATGACAAGTGGGAAACCATTCAATTAGAAAAACCAACAGTCTAATCTATATAAAAACGAGAACGACTTATAAACCTCATCAACAAATGGCAACCACTAAACATCATGTTCCTGACTAATAGGACAGGTGCAAATAAATGCAGCTGGATTGAACGTCAGAATGTTTTGATAGGTACCAACCTTCACTCTTATCTGAAACAACAGTGTAACATTACAACATAGACACACTGTACATATGTATTGTCTTCAACAATGAACAAAACCCATGCATAGTAAAAAAAAACAACTCAAAAAGGCCCTGAAATAACAAATATAAAACAATTCTAGGGGAAAAAACTAAGTTACTTGATTTATGTACAAAACAAAGTAAATGAAAGAATAGATATACATGCATGTATAAAAAAACATTTAAATATTTAACCAGGGTTGTTTGTATGTCCAATATATATTGAATATGATAAAACAAAGATTTTTTACAATACAAACAATCATGTATTTTAGATTTGATGTTGTTTATATCCTACATCTGATGTGATTTCCAAAATTTGATCTTTAAATTCTAGTTAAATTATTGAGAGTTTATTTCCACAAAACCCAGATACAAAAAGGCTGTTTATCTTAAACTAACATGAAAATCAGTAAACCCACTTTAAAATCTGCTTTATGATAGAGTGTCAAGTACGATAAAAGATGTACATGCATGAGTGAACATGGAGAAAATAAAAATGAAATTATATTTTTTTTTATATATATATTGGTGGATACCCCCCATTTTAAAATGGCCTCCCATGAACACCAAGTATGTTTAAATTGATCATCCCTTAGGCCTAATAGACATCCCTAATAAAAAAAAAGCATACCTAAAATTACTTGTTTCAAGCTTTACCTCAAAGGAAGATATTGTTTTGTAAAAATTTACTCATTCAAGTTTTATGAAAACATTGTGTACATACATGAGTTCCACTACATCTTATAGGAGTTATCTAGAAATTATAATTTGTATATATAGAAATCTTTAATCAAAAACTTTAATCATACATTTCAGGTCAACCTTCTCATTTATATTGACAGAATATACAATTACTACATGTATTAATTGATGAAAAATTAAGGAACTGTTGAACATGTTGAAAATGCATGGAGAAATTTGTTGGGCAAGGCACAGACATTAAGCTTAAGGCTAACATCAGAAAACCTCTGGATTCTTGGAACTGTTTATCACATGCAAATTATGAACACGGCATGATCAAATCAGAAAGGTTTGAAAAAAGTATATATTGTAAAAGACTTTTATTGCACCTTTCAGAAAATATCTTACTACTAAAAATGATAGCAAGTATTGAAATGTTCCTGACTCGCAATTATTATCATACCTCGTATCTTGAAAAGATGGGGCATTTATTGATGCACATGATTGTCAGTATATCATGTATATTGTTTGTCCACCATTCAAAATTTTAGTTTTATGATGTTTATTAAATTATCACTTGACCAAATTTGATGAAATTTAAACACATCATTCTAGGACCTTAATAACCATGATAACCTACATGTACAGGTTGATTTTGATATTAATGGTTTTAACATATACTGTTCAAGAGTTTTGTCCCTTGTTTACTACTAGAGGTGGGTTTTGGCATGTTTTTCCTGATGATAATAATTAATGATCACCAAATCTTATTAAAATTTGAACATATTGTCTTGTATAATATTATACTGGTCAAGTTTGATTATGATAACTTTGATGTTTATTGTTATCAAGAGTTATGACTAAAAAATAATGCCCCTTATATAATTATCCACCTTGGACAATGTTGGAAGTTTTTTAAAAATCTCTTGCCAACTATTTTTAACTTAAACAATGTTAAAGAACACAGTGCAAGTTGGTTCATTAATGACAGATCAAGTTTAATTTTGAGTTATTACCCTTATTTACCTGAAATTTGGATTTATTTTGTGTTTCTAGTTGATATTATGCACCATTTGAAAAAATCTATTTCAATTTCATTATAATTTAACACAAGTGAGGAAACTTGAAATATATGTCACCCTCAATTGTGATTTTGGTTTGTGGCAACTACAGTAAGAGTGTTTTTGCAACCAGGGGTACCTGTGATCACTTGATCACCTACATTGTAGACTTACAATTTCAAGTTTCTAGTTAGAACTTTTATGAAATGGATAGAAAGTTTATAGTTTTTTAACACAGTTATATTCATGTACATTTACATTACCTACATTACCTATGAAATGTCAACAAAAAAAACAATATAGCAAAAGTCCTTAATTTAGGTTCATGCATTCCACTTTTGTGATATTTGTGTTATATATATATATGATATTTATATATATGAAGATAGTTTAGTTTTTGGAAAACCAGTTTGAATTTGAATTTTCAGACAAACCAAAACTAATTACAATATTAATGTAGCTAGTGAATAATAAAATATGAAGCCTAAAAATATAGGATGGAACAAAAAGTATTTAAGGGCATACGATACAGTTACAGGGGAGGTAATGACGTTGCCAACGTAAAATTAGGAGATGTCTGTATTGTATTTTAAGTTTGGCCTTCGTAATAGTAGATTTTACTGTCGCAAATTGAGTTTACCTAGCGACTTGGTGCGGAGATAGGTAAACGGATATTTGCGACAGTAAAATCAAGTTTTACGAAGGCCAAGCTTAAAATACAATACAGTTATCTCCATTCTAATGCCACATATTAAAATAATTGTCATTTGATAAATATTTTGGCTTAAAAATGGCATAAATGAAAAAGTCCGCGAAACTGTTGCATTGTCTTTAGCATCTAAACAATGTGACGTCATGTGTTTACTCTGGGTGTCAAACATGAATACTAAACATATTTTTACTTTTCGTACGCTTCAGAATGGTTTTAATATAGACTGAAAGAAGATTTTGAGGCTCAAAATGTAAATATCTTGTTTATTTTTTGAAAAATTACATATCCCAGAATTCAAAATGGTGGCTTTCTTAGTTACGGACTGGTAGAACGTGGGATCTAACTCCTCAAAATATTTATCAACGTCCAATGAAAATTATCGTTACAAACTAATTGCATTAGAATGTTATTTTGACGACGTCAAACTTTGACATATCGGGGAAAGATGCATTTTTCGACTGATTTTTATCATTCAAACTGATTTAATTTGAAAATGAGTTCATGGACCCCTATTTTTCAAAACAGCAATTTGTTTCATTTTGCAGGGAGATTATGTGACCCAAATTTTATAAAACTATAAATAGAGGATTTTTTTTAATTTTGATAAACATGCAGCAAAAAATGACGTTTTTTCCTCAATTTTATAAACATTTGATAAATATGAGTTATTCTGAATAAAAAATTGCATATTTTTTAGGATACTTATAAAATACAGAAATTAACGATTTATTAATATTTAACAAAAATCTATTTGTGTTTATCTTTTATAACAAAAAAGTTGTATCTTTCTTTCGATAAAGAAATAACGGCCACAAATCTGAATTTTGAGCCAATATACAAAATTTCGACCTCATTTTACTCAAAAAGTAGCACATAAAGGTATATTTTTATTACATATTCAATTAAATCAGGTAAAAAATAGTCTATATGCAAATTTTCATGAACTTGTAAATACAGGATCAAAACTGTATCGTATGCCCTTAATGAATTGGCATGGCTTTTAATTTAGTTTTATAGTGAATTCAACAACAACAAAAATACCACTTGTACAATATTCAGAGACATTTATTTGATGAAACCTTAAACTACAATGAACTAGTGTTTTGTGAAATTGACCACAATTGTATGTTAATTATGCTGTCAAGTATATATGCTGAAAAAAAATGTCATATTTATTAAACATAGTTATGAATGTTCATTGAACAAATCCTAGTATCAATTATATATAGAGTATATAAAATGTTATTCTGCAACTAATACACCTGTATTCCAACTTTATTCTAGGCTTAAAGAATTTTCAGTTTCACTTGACAGCTTAAAGAATTTTCAGTTTCACTTGACAGCTTAAAGAATTTTCAGCTTCACAGGAGTGCAGGATGATTTCAGCTATGATCACCACACAGTACTGGGAAGAAGTTTTAAAAGACACATCATGTGGTATATGCCTATATTTTGTCTGTCACAGATGAAATAGTGAAGACAAGCCTCACTAGGAAATATGATATTGATCCACAAGGATTTCATTTTATTGTCCATTTAACAGCATGTGATTAGATATAAGTCTTAGTTTTCCACTACTATTGGGAGCTGTTGTGGGGTGTATGATTAATGGAAGAAACCACCGATCAAACAAAACTAAAATGAAACTTATTTATCTTATTTGTTTGTGTTTATATATAGATAAATAACTGCATATCTCAAATTTTTAAAGAAAATCGTAATATTTAATAGTTTTCTGAAAGTGTTTATTGATGGTAACAACTTAACATTATTTATGTAAACCAACTTATTTTTCAGCCGACTTAGCAGCAATTTATTCTTGTGATTTTCAACAAAAATACTATTTATATCTGTTAGAAAAGACCCCAATTTTAGTTATACCTGACAATTTTCATTTCAATTAAATGCCTTGGGTTGAGCAATATCAAATTACCTAGTAAGACTGGCTTTTTCTCCCCTGCTTCACCTCTAACAAACAAATGTGCCTTAATATAATTTCTTTTAACTCACAAAAGTTTCAAAAGTAAAAATTCTGCAAAAATAATTTAGCTTGTGTACAGTTTCGTAGATTTAGGATATTCTTTAAATTATATATTTATTACACACTTTTTAATTACAGTGAGATAATTTCTATGATGAAAAGTGAGCTAGAAGTAAGGTGCAAACCATGAAAGTACCTGACAAGTGGACTTGCAAGATCTGGTGGAAGTGAAAAATTGTGAATTGTTGAAGAAGCACATTAAAAAGAAGTCAGTAAAGTTTTTGAAGATCTTGTTTTCATGTTACTTTCAAGTCAATCCCTTTACACATTCGTTTGCCTTAATTGATATATCCCCATTGATTAACATATATAACCAGTCCAAAAAACTAGTCACCTGAAATTGTTTGCCATCAGATCTTTTAACTTGTTGAAATAGTGTACATGGCTTTGTGCTTTGAACATTAAGTCTAATTAAAACTTTCAACAGATTGTCAACTATATTAAGCAAACAAGTGACAAATAACATCAAAATATTTTAACACCCTCAGCACTTTTAGAATACATTTATGAACAATATCAGAATTATTGAAATTTATGTTATTTGTCCAATGATTTAACAAAAAATATAAGGAGGGTCAGTAGTTTGATTGATTTGAAATAAGCTATCAAATATCAGAATGACAACTGAAGAAAATATAGAGAATGAACAGACTATAAGAAAATGTAGAGAATGCACAGACAATATAAGCAAATATGTTGATTCACAGAAACAATTGTTGTATATCATGTAAATCATGTATATAGGTTTAATAGGTCAAATATTAAGACTTCTAATTCTGGATACTATTTTTTGCCCAGAATTCAGAGATGTATTGAATATATTTTAAATGACACTGTTAAATCAATGACACAAAATAATTTAATAGATGTTGTAATTTTTTTTCAGTATCTGACTTCATTGGAAGATGCAATTGAACAGTTTAATAAACCAGCTCAATCAAATCTAGATCATTGTTCCAATACTCCAGCAAAAAGATTTATCATTAGAATTCCAGGAATTCACAGGAACAGATGTATTTTATGGTTTGATCCTAAACACTATCATCATTGTTATGGGGTTAATATTATACCAGGCTATTGAGTCTGAGGATGGAAAAGTTCTTTTCCTTAGTTTACTGTTAAAATGGGAAACTAAATTATGAAAAGAAGCTTTTTTTCTGGCATGTGATAGTAATTATTTTATTGAAGTTGTATACTGAGTTTACCCTGCATCCATTTTCTTCTTGCCACGCCTTTGGCTAATGCTTTAAGCTGTTTTCATGAAACTTTAATGAATCATTTATTTGTATTGAAATGAGCTACCTTTTGTTTTATAATAGAAATTTTAGATTTTCTTTTCCTAGCTATGGGGATTTTGATTTTTTTTAAAAGGGGGATTTTCCTGTTTTTGGACAATAACTCATAAGTGCTTTGAGCAGTTTTCATGGAACTTTGATGACTGCCTTATTTCTATTGAAGTGAGCTCCTTTTAACTTTTTTTTTTAATTTCTGATATGACATATGGAATGTTATAAATGAGAGGCATATCATATGCTCATTGCACTGCTGTATATTTAATTAGTACATTGTAAATTCTATTTCTCAAATAAGTTTTTTGTTTAACATCTTTTTGTCGAGCCTTCGACTTTAGTCGAAAAAGCGAGACTAAGCATCGGTGTCCACAAATATTTATTCTGTGGTTAAAGTTTTTGAAATTTTAATAACTTTCTTAAACTAAACTGGATTTCTACCAAGCTTGGAAAGAAGCTTGTTTATGATTATAAGATAGCATCCAGAAGTTAATTTTGTAAAAATAAAATTCCATTTTTTCTGTATTTTACTTAGTTTTTCTGCGGGGAAACATTACATTCACTCTGTGGTTAAGGTTTTTAAAATTTTAATAACTTTCTTAAACTGTCCTGGGTTTGTACCATACTTGGACAGAAGCTTGTTTATGATCATAAGATATATAGTATCCAGAAGTAAATGTTGTAAAAAAAATCATTTTTTTTCGTATTTTACTTATAAATGGACTTAGATTTTCTTCCAGTTAACATTACATACAGTCTGCAGTTAAAGTTTTTAAAACAATTATTAGATTCAAAAACTTCCCTGGATTTTTACCAAACTTGGACAGAAGCTTCTTACAATCAAAAGATAGTATCAAGAGGAATATTTTTATTGATTTTTGTCCTCACTTTTGTTGAGTCTGCAATATACAGCAAAAGTAGGCAAGACACCAGATTCCGTGAAACCCTTACAATTTTTTTAAGTTTTTTAAAGTTCCTCATGCTCATTTTTCTCTTACCTGTTTTATTGTGAATTTTTAAGTTTTTAACCAATTGTAACTGGTTGACTTTTGTTTTTAAACATCAATTATGGCATCAACTATTTGTTGTGATGTTTTTTTGTTGTTGTAAACTTTGATATGTGAGAAACAATAAATGTCCGATGTTTCATTGTGAATGTCACATGTTTTGTATCTTGAGTAGCAATCTGGTATTCTTAAAAGGAACATTTGTTTAATCTGAACTTCCAACCTCATTTAGAAACCAACTTACACTTTATTTTCTGAAAATATTTAACCATATCTAAATTAATCCTGCAAGTACCAAGATAGGCTTTAGGATTTTGTGAATGGAAAAGAAAACATTGTCTGGTATTGTAAGGACTATTATGGGTACAATTTGTTTCCACATTTATGAAATTTATATCAAAGGTTTATACATGTATCAGCAACGTCTCATCCAAATATATATCTGTTTTCAGTGATTGTGATGAATTTTATATTATATATCTGTTATCTGTTTTCTTTAAAATATGTATAACTATCTAGTTTTCTTGTATGAAGCAAAATGTTATGTTATTTTAATTTCAAGGTTAATTATTTTAACTTTGATATTTATTTTTTCACTATGAAATCAAAAAGACTTGACATATTTTTTTTGTTTTTTTCATGTCAATAAAGTTTATAACAGTTTCTTATTATTACTAATACACTGAGGCACACATTGTGTGCAACAAGAGCAACTCAATATACTATACAAAATGATAAATTGGTCAATAAATATGACAAGAGAAGAAAAAATGCAACCCTTTTATCACTAAGGGTAAAAAGAGTTTTTATAAGTATTTGTGAAATATGATCAGGGTAGTACTAGCATAGGACAAAATTTACCAGATACATATTCAATGGGTAAAAACTCAATAAATACTTATAAGTGTCATTTTTTATGCTTCAGTCAAAAATGAGAAATATATTTATTGTTGCTTTAAGGGTATAAAATGTGTTAGGTTTATGTTTTCTATTGAAGATTTGGAAGTGATATTAAATGAGTATTTCTTATGGTATATATCCTTTGTAGAAATTAAATTTTTAGTTGCCTTTTTAATAAAGCAATCATTTATTATTATGAAATGTTTGTGTTTGTTGCAAATCTCAAATGGTTTTAACAGCAAAAGCAGAACAGTAGAAAAAAACAAATTGACCACAGCAAGTCTTTTAGAAATTAAAGTAATAAGTAAAAAGCTGCATTGGTCATGATGTACATAATGTTGTTGATTAGAAAATCTTGTATTTCCTGGAAGTCATAAACAGTTTGTGTACAAGTAAAATATAATTTCCAGTTGTATTAACAATAATAAAATGGTATGGCTATTGAAATGGTGTTTAAATGATAATTCTAACATGACGTCCTTCAAACGTTTTGAGTACACACCCGTGGTAAAATATGAATATATTGCATTGGCTGTTCCAATCGTACTCCCACGTCATATGTTTTTTTATGAATGAAGTACCCGACGTCATAGAATGATGACGTTATAATTTTAGCATTTTACGGGAAAATACACGCTTCTGATAACGAAAATCATCACAACAAGGAAACGTCAACAAACGATGCTAAAATGTGGTATACGCCCATTTTTTTATACACAGAAGACATATAAGTTAATTATCATTTAAATTCATCCAAATCTATCTAAATAAGTTTTGTGAATAGTTTGAGCATGTCACTTTTTCTGTTTGCTCCGTTCTTTTACGCCAATCTAAAAGTGAGTTAATTTGTGAGAACGGCAAATAATGGCCTCCACCTAGAGCGCTTCGATCCAAAACAATTGCCGTATTTGTCCTATTAGAATCGAAATAATTCATGGGGGCTTGAATATATCTAGATTTTACCACGGGTTGTCCCTTTATGCCGATATTTTACCCCTCGCTATCGCTCAGGGTAAAATATTTGTCATAAAGGGCCAACCCGTGGTAAAATAACGATATATTCAAGCCCCCATGAATTATTTCTTAAATCAAAGTCTTTGATTCTTGGGATTATGAAAAATGCTGGATCTAACTGCACATCTAGAATTTGGACCCCACTTTAAATTGGTCCATATTAAAGTCCAAAGGATCCAAATTGTTTGATTTCCAACAAATATTTAATATGTGGGGTCCCTTAAGATTCTGAATCTAAAGTGAATTTAGGCATTGATTTTTTGGACACAATTTTCAAATTAACTGCTCCATCAGGTCTAAAGGGTCCAAAATTGAAGATAAATTGACTTCTTGAAAAATTGAATTCTTCGGATTGTTGGATATATTGAATTAAAACTTGTGTTTAAATTTGTGATATCGGGTCAAGTTTAAAAAAAAAAAATTTGGATATTGGGTCCATTTGATATGTTGAATTTTTTGTGTAATTAGACTATAAACTTTATAAGATATCTTGTATAATTGATTAGTTATCTCATATAGTTTATAAGATATAGTATATAGTTCATGAGATTTCTTACCGGGTATAAAGTTTATAAGATATATATATATATAAAAGAAGATGTGGTATGATTGCCAATGAGACAACTGTCCACAAGAGACCAAAATGACTCGGACATTAACAACTAGAGGTCACTGTACAGCCTTCAACAATGAGCAAAGCCCATACTGCATAGTCAGCTATAAAAGGCCCCATATGACAATGTAAAACAATTTATTTTATATATTTTATATATTTGTATAAAAAATTAACAAAAAACAAATATGTAACACAAAAACAATCGACAACCAAGGAGTTACAGGCACTTAAATAATGTGGCAGGGTTAAACATATTAGCGGGATTCCAACCATATTTTTTTTTATAAGATATCATCTAAAGTTTATGAGATATCTTATATAGTTTATAAGATATCTCAAATAATTTTCTTTAAAAGATATCACATATATAAGTTATCTTATAAACAATATGAGATATCTCATATTATACTTTAGAAGATATCTTATAAAGTATATTAGATATCTTGTAAACTATATAATATATTTTATATATTATATGAAATATATTTTATATATTATATGAGATATTTTAGAAGATATCTTTTAAAATAGTCAAACAGTTTTCAATACATATTGGTCAGTCTTAAGGTCCAACAGGTCCTAAGTTAAATTTTGTATGATGAATACAAGATGTTTTGTTATATGGTGAATCCAGAGACCTGTATTTTCTGCTGAATCTAATATATATTTATAGATAAATAGAATAACAAGATGCGTTATGATTGCCAGCAAGACAACTCTGATCAAGAGACAAAAATGACACAGTCATTTAAAACAACTATAGGTCAATTTGCAGCTTTCAGCAATGTAAAAAAACACATACTGAATTGTCGGCTATAAAAGGACATCAAATTACAAATGTAAAACAATTCAAACAAGAAAACTTATAGCCAATATATGTTAAAAATAATGAAAGAAAAACAAATATGTAAAAACAGCAACAAACGACAGCCACATACAAAATGTGATGGAGATAAATTAGTTTGATGGTGCAAAACCCTCTCCTAATATGGGACAGTGGTACAACAGCACTAAACAATGAATGATAAAATGTGCAACAAACAACAACCATTCAAAGGCTCCTTCCTGGCTTGGAACAGGCACATACTATATTGTGGCGGGGTTAAACTAGTTTGAATGCTCCAACATTTCCCCTAACAAACTTTATAAAAATCAGTTGAGAATGTCAACTCATCAGATGGGTCAAAATAAAAATATAGATTATTAACAAAAACAATGTTTCCAATTTCTAAATTCTTGGAACACACTCATTCTGTGTTAGAAACCTATGCTGTGTAGAATATTTCAATCCCAATTCAAATTAAGAGCTGTATCAAGATTAAAGTAATGTGTATATTTTCCCCAACTGTTCAGTGTTGGATAAGGAACATTAATTATTCCATGGTTCAAAGGAGCAAAGTATATGACATAACCAGTTTACTGTTTCTTAATATTCGTGTATCTATTTACCAGCATTACCACCAGTCTAGTATACGCTAGATTAAGTGATTGTTGATTGCTTTAGTCCAGTGGCAAAACATTCATGCATATGAGACATAGTTTGTTGTTTGATTCAGGCCAGTGGCAAATATTTCATATATATTTGAGAAGAGAAAACTATGCGTACAATAGGTAGGTCTTGTAAATGTTTAAAAAAACTGGACAGAAAACTTATTTTTTTGGCATTCTATAAGATGGAATTATCTTGTCCTTTATTGCAACTTCGTAATAACTCAGGTGTATGAAGGTTATATAGGGTATATACCAATCGAATGACTTTGTCGCATGGAGTCTTTTTTAAAGACTATTATTATCGAATTTATCTGATTCACTGTATGAAAACTATATCCATCGAATAGCTTTGTTTCACTGGTGAACGAATGTTGTATAGGGCCTATGACCCGGCATCGAAAAACTGTGTTTGATTGGTATAATATGAACGTTATAGAGCTTATAACCATCGAATAACTCATTCTCTTTGGTGTATGAATATTATACAGGGTTTATACTTCTCAAATAACTCTGTCTCATTTACCCATCGAATAATTTTGTCTCGTTGGTGTATGAATGTTGTATATAGGCTTTACCTAATGAATATCTCATGGTCTCATAGATGCATGAACACTATACAGGGTCCATACTTCTCAAATAAGTGCCTTATTGGTGTATGGACGACGGTTATAAAGGGTCTATAGCCATCGAATAACAACCCTGTTTCATTGATATATGAACGTTATATAGAGCCTAAACTTATCGACTATAGGTCACCGTACGGCCTTCAACAATAAGCAAAGCCAATACCGCATAGTCAGCTGCTCATTGTTGAAGGCAATACGGTGACATCTGGTTGTTAATTTCTGTGTCATTTTTTACTCTTGTTGACAGTTGTCTCATTGAATATCATACCCGGCACATCTTACTTTTTATATACACCAATTAGACATAGTTATTCGATATATAAAAACCCTATACAACGTTCATACACCCATGAGACGGTGCTATGGGTATGCATCTAGCATATACTTATCGAATAATAAAAGTAATGACAGTATGCATTTCAATTTAAGTTGTCTTTCAGTGTGTCTTTTTACCTACATTGGCACGTTGTAGTAACCGCTAGATTGATTGATTGCTGTTTGATTTACGTCCAGTAACAAATATTTCATTCATGTTCATATTAACGATCACTACTATAGTAAGGGTAACCACTAGACTCTGTCCGTCCAACAGGCTATTTACGTCCAGTGGCAAGTATTAATTACGGGGGCTTTCAAATAAAGAAGATATAAACCAGTAATAGTTTAATTTTGGCAGCTTGAATTAACATATAAGATACATAAATAAATATAATTTACGCACAAAATATTCATATAATACAATACAAAAGATACACATACGAATAATCTTAATAAAGCGGGCCTAAAAGAAATAACAAAATGCGCCAAACAACCCGCCAAAAAAGATTAACAAACACAAATTACACACACACGCAAATAGAAGAATTGAAACCCAAGGAATGAAACACTTCCTTGTAAGTTTCAGTTGAATAAAAAGGAATAAGAAACTTCCTTTATACGACACACTCAGAGAATATGACGGACTCCCCTGTAAGTGCACTAACTTCAAGTAAGCTTATGATCCCAAAGAATAGTACACTTCTTTGTAAGATCAAAATCCTAAGGGATAAATTGCTCCCTTATAAGATTAACATCGATGACCTCCTATCAATATACAAAGCATACAAACAAACCATAAGGTGATTATCATACAACAAAAAATACATAATACAAATTATATATGACTGATAACATGTTGAAAGCATCTGCGAAGCTCGTATAGACCAGCGATTTAACGTCTAACTCGAACAATCTAAATCAAATAATAAGGATATAATATAACAGTGTGAGCAGGTTTCACTCACTTACAAATTTATTTACATTTTATGCCTTAAGGCTATCCAGTCAAATTTGCAGACGAATTTCAGCCAAGTAATTACTGGTTTTTAAATTATAAAAACAAACCAATTGCATTCATGTTCAAATTTACAGCGAATACAATAGTAAGGCTTCTACTTGACGAAATGTTTTTGAGATTTGGTCTGCAGCTTGGTATTAGTATTGTGGCCAGTTAATAAGTACATCCGCCGTGCAGCCGCTTAACTGTCCGCCTGCATACCTTTATATGTGTAAGTAATGTATCCGTATCACCATGTTACAAATATATTATATGGGCGATGGTGTCCGCCTGTTTCAATTATTTGTTATATACGAAATGGTGACGTCCGCCTGTTTCAGTGATATATATGTTATAAGAAACAAATATGTCCGCCTGTATCCCTCGTTGATTCTTTGTATATATTTTTTTATAAAAGGAAATAGCCATTTGTCCATTTCAATGATTTTGTTTAAACGGGGTTTTATAAAATTAACCATGTGACACCCCATGTCTGTTTCAATAATTTAAAAAAAGTAATTGAAGTTACTTGTATGAATGGTCAGAAATCTACGTATCGGTCCTTTGCCAGTACTTTCATACCATATATAAGATTGTATCTAAGAACCACAGACAATACTCACAGACTATTTTTATCCATGAATCCCATGCAAACAAAACTTAATGACTGTATGAAAGAACCACAGACAATAATTACAGACTGTACGTAAGTACCACAGACAAAACTTACAGACAGCAAAGACTATACAATACTTGGACTGTATCTATTAAGAACCACTGACAAAACTTACAGACTGTACGTAAGAAACACAGGCAAGACTTACAGACAGTATCTACGAACCACATACATTACTTACATGCAGACTGTTGTCCCTAATAATTTTATTAACTATGCATTTGCATTCAGGTATCGCAGATCAAATTTATTCGTTCATAGTGTGTTAATATACGTTTTTTTATGAGTTAAGCCTCCCAATTGATATGTTATCGTGTGTTTTACTATGTTGTGATGTTATACTATTGTTTCAGAAAAGGGAAAAGGTTTGGTACAATTAAAATGTTTAATCCCGCTACAAATGTTTGCACCTGCTCTAAGTCAGGAATCTGACGTAGAGTAGTTGTAGTTTGTTTATGTCATTTACACGTGTTTTTAGTTTTTCGTTTTATACATAGATATTTTCCCGTTTGAATGGTTTTATCTGATGTACAGTAGTTTTCGTTTGTTTATGTAATATATACGTGTTTCTCGCTTCTCGTTTTTTTTTACTATATATAGATTAGACCGTTGGTTTTCCCGTTTGAATGGTTTTACACTAGTAATTTTGGAGCCCTTTACAGCTTCTTGTTCGGTGTGAGCCAATGCTCCGTGTTGAAGGCCGTACATTGACCTATAATGGTTTACTTTTATGAATTGTTATTTGGATTGAGGGTTGTCTCATTGGCACTCATACCACATCTTCCTATACCTATGTATCTAAGAACCACAGACAATACTTACAGACTGTATATAAGAACCACAGACATGACTTACAGACAGTATATAAGAACCACAGACAATACATACGGACTGTATATAAGAACCAAAGACAATACATACGGACTGTATATAAGAACCACAGACAATACTTACAGACAGTATATAAATACCACAGACAATACTTACAGACAGTATCTAAGAACCACATAAATTACATACAGACAGTATCTAAGAACCACATACAATACATACGGACTGTATATAAGAACCACAGACAATACATACGGACTGTATATAAGAACCATAGACAATACATACGGACTGTATATAAGAACCACAGACAATACATACAGACAGTTGACTGTATCTAAGAACCACAGACAATACTAACAGACAGTATCTGAGAACCACATACAATACGTAGACAGTATCTAAGAACCACAAACATTACTTACAGACAGTTGACTGTATCTAAGAACCACAGACAATACGTACAGCCTGTATCTAAGAACCACGGACATTACTTCCAGACTGTATATAAGTACCACAAACATTACTTACAGACAGATGACTGTATCTAAGAACCAGGGACATTGATTACAGACTGTATACAAGAACCACAGTCATTTCTTACAGATTTGCATATTAGAACCACAGACAATACATACGGACTGTATTTAAGAACCACAGACAATACTTACAGACAGTATCTAAGAACCAGAGACATTACTTACAGACAGTATACTGTATCTAAGAAACACAGACAATACGTATACAGCATGTATCTAAGGACCAAAAACATTACTTACATACTGTATATATAAGAACCACATACAATACATACGGACTGTATATAAGAACAACAGACAATACATACGGACTGTATATAAGAACCATAGACAATACATACGGACTGTATACAAGAACCACAGACAATACATACGGACTGTATCTAAGAACCACAGACAATACGTACAGCCTGTATCTAAGAACCACTGACATTACTTAAAGACTGTATATAATTACCACAAACATAACTTACAGACAGATGACTGTATCTAAGAACCAGGGACATTGATTACAGACTGTATACAAGAACCACAGTCATTTCTTACAGATTGGCATATTAGAACCACAGACAATACATACGGACTGTATTTAAGAACCACAGACAATACTTACAGACAGTATCTAAGAACCAGAGACATTACTTACAGACAGTATACTGTATCTAAGAAACACAGACAATACGTATACAGCATGTATCTAAGAACCACAAACATTACTTACAGACTGTATATATAAGAACCACATACAATGCATACGGACTGTATATAAGAACCACAGACAATACTTACAGACAGTATCTAAGAACCACAGACAAACCTTACAGACAGTATCTAAGAACCACAGACATTACATACGGACTGTATCTAAGAACCACAGGCAATACATACGGACTGTATATAAGAACCACAGACAATACTTACATACAGTATCTAAGAACCACTGACAATACTTACAGACAGTATCTAAGAACCACAGACATTACATAGAGACAGTATCTAAGAACCACAGACAATACATACGGACTATAAAACATATTGCAGACTGTATCTAAGAACCACAGAAACAGCATACACGCTGTTACATTTGAATATTGGAAAATACCGGGTACTTTTAGACTAGATCTTTGAACCAGACATAATATACTGACAATATCTTAAATTCAAAGACAATTCATACATGTATATTAGAAGACTCTATCGAAGAAAACCATATAATTCAGTTTTACTTGGTGAAAATAGTAGTCATCTTTTAATAAACAAGAATGTGTTCCAAGTACACGGATGTCCCATCCGCACTATCATTTTCTATGTTCAGTGGACCGTGAAAATGGGATAAAATCACTAATTTGGCATTTAAATTAGAAAGATCATATCAAAGGGAACATGCTTACTAAGTTTCAAGTTGATTGGACTTTAACTTTATCTATCAAAAACTATCTCAACCAAAAACTTGATTCTGGAGAGGGAAGGATGAACGACTAACAGACGGATGAACGACTAACAGACGGATGAACAAACTTGAAGCGGGACGAACGAATGATCATACAAACGAACGCACTAACAGACGGATGAACAAACCAATGAATGAAAAAACGGATGCTCTGACCAGAAAACAAATTGCCCATAAATCGGGCATAAAAAGAATTTCACTCATGCTTAGCTACAATACCAAGTTCAACTGAGGCTTTATGTTGCACTCAATTCCCTCTGTTTTCTATCTTTTGTTGTTTGATTTTCTATATGATGCAAATTATATTTAAACTCTATATATATTACTGGAACAGCCTTCCTTTCAATATACATATTGGATAAAATCAAATCAATCAAAAATGTTTAATTAATTTTATTCTTTATTGTAAAACTTTAAATTTTCTAAATTTATCTATACATTAGTGACATGCATAAAGCACAATTGATATTTTCATACAAAATATGGTACAAAATAAAATAGACAAACAAGTTACCTATCTAAAAATTGTGAGCATTTATAGAGGGCACAAAGTGTTTTTGAGAAAAAAAAATTAATAGGAAGACGATTTCAATAGATATCTTTAGATATATATTTTAATCTATTATAGACCAAACAAATTTATCAACAAATTTACCAGTTTCAAAAATTAATAATGAACAACCAATTTATCTTACAAAAAGACAATGTTTTATACATTTTCTTTTCTACATTTAAGGATGTTTGCTGCTCAGTTTCAAAATAAATAACTTTCCATAATACCAGTATATATTGATAGGGGATAAATTGAGGAATCAAAAAAGCAAAAAAATATAGGGGTCAATGTGCTTATTTTCGAGATACTAGCCAATGATATTTTGGTGGGAAAATGTTCTCTCTTGATGTTTCATAGCTTTATCATTGACCATTTAAAGTTGTCAAAAACTATTAAAAAATATATAAGATTTCATAAGACTTTTACAAATGGCTTTTAATCATACATTTAAAAGATTTAAAAAAAGAAAAATTGGGGTTCATGGGCAATTTTTTTTAAGGCATTCAAATGCATAAAACCAGAGGATTTCGAAAATCTGACAAAATTGCAAAACATGACAAGCAAACATCCATTAATATAGTGAATTAATTAGTTGTAACTTTTTGACTGAGGCTTGTTACTCTTAGTCCTATGACTCTTTTTGTTTTTCAACACGTAATGTCGACAATCAACAAGCATAAATATGAAGTCAATCCAGTTTATATATTCATCATAATTTAAAATAAAATTATTTGCAATAATGAAGTATCAGCATATCATAATCATTATGTATGTTTTTCTGTACATGTATTTACGACATATAAAAATCACAAATTTGAGGTATTCGTCACCTGTGTTTTTTGCTATTATTTCATACAAAAACACATTTTTTCCAAAAAAATATTTTGAGGGCATTTATGGTTGGATTTTTATCAACAAGGCCTTAAAAGATGTAGAATTGTCTAAAGTTTGTTTGTTTATTTGGTTTTAGTTTTGTCTTCATGTGTTTTTGTTTTCTCTTGATATGAACACATACAATACATTTTTATAATTTAATTTGGTTGAATACATAGCAAATTTCTGAACAGAAAATAATATTTGTGTTTATCTAGTGAAAAAATGAAAATTATCCACTAAGACAATGTATCCAAATAAAAAAATAAACCTGTGACAATTCTGCTTCTATTGGTACCAAGTTGCTTAAAATCAAACCAAAAATGTCCCCAAAATATATTTTTGAAAAAATGTGTTTTTATATGAAATAATAGCAAAAAAATGCAGGTGACGAATACTTTTGGCCAGGTACTGTATATTAATTTTATAAGATAAACACATCCTCTATGCAACGAAGAAAATCCCAATAAAAAATAAGATTCAGAACTAACCTAAATTATACTCTAAATTTTTTTTACTGTTGTGACACTTTCCAAAGTTTTTTTGTATGGAGTCTTCATAATTTGGTTATATTTTAATCATTTATATTTAATTCCAAGCTTCACTAATCTTTTCAGAGAGGCATTCATTATAAGTGGACAGTCCTTATGGTATATATTTTTTCATAACTAAATATAATCGGGTTGGATTAATACTACACATATTAAGATATAAAAAAACACAGTTCATACTAACAAGGTTTTCAAGAATGACATCTTAATCCTATGAAATAAAAAACCAAAGTAACCTAAGGCATAATAAAAACCTTTAAGGTGGTATGGGTGTCTTTCGCCATCTTGGATTGTAAAAAACAGAGAATCTAAGGTCCATATTTTCTATCAAATTAGCAAAATTTAATGCAAGAATGCAGATATTTCATGTGTTTTTACATTTAAAAGATCCAATTTATAAGAATATAACTTATAAATATAAATATATCTACAAGTGTAGATTATTTTTGGTTGTTTTTGAATATTTTGAAATTGTCATTTTAAGGGGAAGTAACTCTAAAACAGTGCTTTTTCTGTTGGATTGTTCATGGAATTTTCTTACTTTGTATTTTAGCCGGAAAAAACGCACGGTGACCCTATCTTTTCTTTTGATATTATCAAAGCATTGTTTGAAAGCTATATTTTCCTAATTTATTTTACAATTCTATCATTTGGTTTAATTTCTATTCACAAAATGGTGTTTTTTTCCTGTATAATCCATACAAAATGTGTCATTTTGTCACGACCCGTAGCTTGAAAAAATGCACGGTGACCTATCATTTTTATAATATTTTTTAACATGTATCAATAGATACTACATTTTGGCAAAGTATGAACAAATTCTATCATTTTTATTTTAGACTCCCATACCACCTTAATAGTAGGAAAAGGTATAAAAACAATAACAACATATTTAAAAAAGTGTAATTACAAAACAGATTGATACATTAGAACAATACATAACATAAATTTACATAACTCTATCGTAGTGGTAAAATATCAAACAGAAGCTTAAAACTAAGTGCAATAAAACAGGTCTTCTCCGTTCTTTAAAGCCATTCTTGCCATTCACTCTTTGACACTTGTTTGGCAAGCACTGAGAAGTCTTGATAAACCTAAAATAGAATTGCTTTCATATAAAATTCACAAAAAATGGTTTAATTATCGAAATAGACATTCATTATTAAATGGAAAGAAAAGTGTGAACTGTTCAGATCACATTCCAGATAACTGGTTATTCCAAAGAATATATTAAAGTCATGTTGGAATGATGTCTTCTTCAGGTTTGGGCGTGTTGCAAAAAATCTCTTTAAGTATAATGCAATATTATACCACTGGAACATCTTAAGCTTGAAAACTAGATCAAGCTATCAAAAAATTAAGTGTGATTATTTAAATTAAAAATATTATATCCTAATAAAATCAAGGGCAGATAATTACATTGATTTTTATAAGACAATTTGTGTTTTGTATTTATTTTTAAAGAACATAAGGCTGTGGCCTCCTTTTTTTATTTGATGTTTCAAATGTTCTTATAAAAAGTAATTCTCTAATTAAATTAAAATGTAATGCTACTGGGCCAGTATCGCAATAATAAAAACTTGTATTCTAGTTACTAAAACATAGATATGTTAGACTCCTAATTTATCTGTACTTTTGTGGATATCTTATTAAACTTCGTAATATATGTAAAGAAAAATAATATTAACAAGGACTTTCGTGATTCTAGTTTGAAACAACAGTAAGCACAGAACAGCATGGATAGTATTTAGCATTCTGAGAGTATTGCATAAAACTTTAAGTCAACCCACTAAAGGAAACCCTACCCCCTATTTCAATTCATCCTCTGAAATATTTCAGACCAATATGATTTTCCTTCATACACATTCCCAGGTGGTGTAATACAACTGTATAAAATTTCAACAATATCGATAAAGCCGATAAGGAGAACATCCACTTATCTTAATAGACACTGTTGCAACATATTGCAGGAAAAAAACTTAAAGGGAGCCCAGTTGCCCATGGCTCCTAGATTTTGAGCTAGGCCCCTAAAATTTCAGATAAAGTTAAGTTGAACATATAGAAAATAATTATGAAATATCTGGTCTGGGCTCCCAGTTTATAATTCCCAAGTTTCGTCCCTGTATTGCAATAGAAAACAATTAAGATATATTTCCCCCTTAAAATATTTCAGACCAGGGTTATTTCCTTCATATACACTCTCTGGTGGTGTCAGCCAACTGTAAATTTTCATCAATATCCATCAAGCTAATTAAACATAGTTGCACTTACAGGTCCTGTTGCCACTTATTGCAAATTTAAACTAAGTAGGTTCAATTATCTCCCTTGAAAATTATTGGATCTGGACTATTTTCCTACATGCTCAGTCATTTTGTTGTCAGTCTAAGGTTGTGTACTGCAACAGTGTTAAGTTTTAAAATCAATCAATGGGAATAATGGGACTAGGTGAGTATTTGAGTTGCACTTACAATACCTGTTGCCATATGTTGCAATATTAAACTAAGTCAATTTTAATATTAAACTAAGTAAATTCAATTATCTCCCTTGAAATATTTCAGACTGTAAAGTTTCATCTTTTTGGTACATACATTACAGATAGTTAAGTTTACAAGACATATGAACAGATAAACAGACAGATATTAAACTAAGTAAATTGCAATATTAAACTAAGTAAATTCAATTATCTCCCTTGAAATATTTCAGACTGTGTAAAGTTTCATCTTTTTGGTACATACATTACTGAGAGTCAAGTTTACAAGACATATGGACAGACAGACAGAGTGATGCATATATTCACTCCAAAAAGTTTGTGGCTTTTTTAAAACAAGATTATATCATGTCAGGAGTCAATTTAAACAGTTATCTTCAATAGATTTAGCATACAGTACAGAGAAAGAATTATATCAGAATTATTTCATTATTTTTTTTATTTTGGATCCAGAAAAATAAAACACTACTAGTAAGGGCTCTTCACCAAAGTTTCATGAGAATTGCTGAAAGCATTTTTGGGTTATTGTCCAAAAACTGGAAAATTCCCCCTTTTGTAATGAATAAAACCCAATAACTCTGAACTATAAAATCTAAAATTTATAAAATTCTAAAGGGAGCTTACATCAATATAAATAATTCACCAAAGTTTCATGAGAACTGCTGAAAGCATTTTTGAGTTATTGTTTAAAAACTGGAAAATTCCCCTTTTTTATGAATAAAACCCTGTAACTGGGAAACATATAATTTAAAATTCACAAAATTTGAAAGGGAGCTTATGTCAAAAGATATAAACAATTCACCACAATTTCTTGCAAATTGGTGAAAGCTTTCTTTAATTACTGTCAGGAAACTGAAAAATCCCCCTTTTTTAAATGAATAATACCCCATAACTCAGAATTAAAATCTAAAAATTATAAAAAAGGGAGCTCACGTCAATAGATATAAACTATTCACCAAAGTTTTATGCAAATTGGTTTAAGCGTTTTTGAGTAAATGTCCACCATGTTAACGACGAACGGACAGACAACGGTATACCATAATACGTCCCATCACCTGGTCTATAACAAGAACTGTGAAAAGACAATTATTTGTACATGCATTTAAATTGTGTCATTTCTGAGTTGATTAAATGTTTCATAAGTTATTCCATGGAAACTGTTTGTAGCACCATGTACAGTCTGCCTTCCTTACCAAAGTACTAACCAGTTTTCTATTGGTCAATAAAACATAAATTTTCAATGAAATATGCCTTAATTGAATGAATTTAAATGAAGTTGTTAAATTAAAGTATTTGTTTTTCAGAGCAACTAATCCTAAATATTCTTCAGTCTCAAACATAGCATTTTTGGGGGGGCCTTGGGGGGGGGGGGGGGGGGGGTGTTATTGATACCATTGTAGGTTCTGAATTTCTTTCAACATCACCAGAAAGTTGAAGTATTAACCTTTTGAAGTTCTTTCAGCACCTGCTTGCTAAAACCTTCTCTGTTGTTACTTTATTACACCCTGAAACAATAAACATATAGAAATATATTTTTATCATGTATGTAAAAGTAAATACAGTAGTCTTAAATATTTTATAAGATATCTCATATAGTTTATAAGATATCTCATATAGTTTATAAGATATCTCATATAGTTTATAAGATATCTCATATAGTTTATAAGATATCTCACATAGTTTATAAGATATCTCATATAGTTTTAGAGAAACTTGATTGAGAAAGATACATTAGTTGTTAATATGATAAAATTGAGAATGGAAATGTGGAATGTGTCAAAGAGATAACAACCCGGCCATAGAACAAACAACAGCAGAAGGTCATTTACACATCAGACTGTGCTGGTTACCCAAACTTCAGATACACCAAACCAGACCCTTCTGAGAAACATGCAATATGTGCTCTCAATTTTAGAATTCATTTGTACACTTAAATTAGTTCTACAAGGATCACCAGTCCTATACCCACCTTTCAAATAAAACTCAATTACCATATATTTTGATATTTACACCTTATTAGGCCTACAAACTATTTTGTTTAAATACTTTCTACTTTGAAGTATATTTATTTGTCTGGCCCAATTTGGTGGTGGTACATGTTTATACAAATATAAAAAAGAAGATGTGGTATGATTGCCAATGAGACAACTATCCACAAAAGACCAAAATGACACAGACATTAACAACTATAGGTCACCGTACGGCCTTCAACAATGAGCAAAGTCTATCTGATTTTTTAAGCCAAATTTCTGCTCAAACCAATTCTCAGGGCTGTCTTATACTTGCAGTGATTTTTTTTGCTCTGTGTTGATAGCCTTACTGCACATGTGACTTTAAGTTCTGAAAAAATGCAATAAAGCCCTGATCCTTTGATTTTTGTGTGTGCTTATAGATACAAAAACTACTTTATTTTTGAAAAAAAAAAAAAAATCCTGTGGACATGCATACTCTTATTATGTGAAGAAATATCCTACTATTTGAGTTGTATCTCAAACACTGTAGTAGGAGAAAGCCGAGAAAAAAAATGTATTCTTATAGGGAAAAACAGACAGTGGGACAGACAGGTTTAATCAATATGGCCCTTTACATTTTTCAACATTTAGTTAGCCTAAAAAATAATGAGACAAATGTCAACAAACTATAAAAGGCAAACAACTGTGCAAAATGTCATTGGCCTAAGTGTTTTGGGGCTTAAACAAAACAAATCTTAACAACAAAAAATGTGCCAAATTTCACATTAATATAAACATTGCACTCCTTCCTAAACTTTGGGAGTTTTTGAACATTTGGGATTTTTAAAGAATCACATTAAATTCCTTACAATACCAAATCCTTATAAATAAGTTTTTCTCAGAGGATTTGCATTTATATGATGTCAATATTTACTTTTAGAAATTGTAGACCACACTACATTTGGCCGTAAATTGAGAGTTGTCTCTTTGATAACCAAACCACATCTTCTTTTTTTTTTTATAAAGTATCAATCCTCCCTTTAAGATTATAATTTAATATGAAGGGTGATATGATGTTGTCAACTACATGATATGGTAAACAGACTTTTTCTACTTTTCTATAAAACTTGAAAAGTCTCACCCATAATTATAAAGACTATATTATCCTCTGAAAGTTTTACTACATATAATATCATCAATTAACAGGCTATTATTTGAACTTGGAATTATTTTTAATTATGGAATTTGCTTGATTTCTTGTTATTGAATTTTTTAATAAATCCCATGTTTATTCTGTAGAGGGTGGTAAAGGGTTATTTTCGTGCAACGTTTTGGGCCTTTTTATTACACATTTTTTTGTGTTTTGACGTTTTATTTCTCGTTTTCTCGTGTTTGGTTTGACGTGCGTGCCTCGTGTTTTCCTTTATTAATTTTCTGTGTTTTGTGTTGGTAATCTTAATTTCTCATGCTTTTCTCACATTTGATTAAAAAGTAAACCAGGACTAAATTTAAAGTCAGTCCGCAGATTGTTTTAAATTATGAGTTTCCAGAATATTTAAAACAGCTACCAAATTAATTATTATGAATAGTATTTTTCTCTCAAATCAGTTGCAACTATAGCGGACGCTACAAGGTGACAGCAGGGTCATAATACCCATTATATAATGACTAGATGATCTCAAAGAAGGGCTGATTAATAAATTACTTAACTTTTTACATTAATATTTACTAATTATTTCTCGTGCTTTGTTTTTTTCAGATTTTTATTTTCCGTGCAACGTGTTCGTGATGTTTAT
This sequence comes from Mytilus trossulus, assembly GCF_036588685.1. NCBI lineage: Eukaryota > Metazoa > Mollusca > Bivalvia > Mytilida > Mytilidae > Mytilus > Mytilus trossulus. The sequence goes on from NC_086382.1 coordinate 27,970,776, forward strand.
TTCAAGTGTTTCCGTGTTCAATGTCCCCCTTTACCACCCTCTCTGTACTTTCTATTACAAAGAAAATAGTTTATTTTCAATAGAATGTACTGTGCCGCGCACACAACACTATCTAACCAAAATACATTGTATGGAAAGTGTTATTTAAACTGCTCAAAAGATTATACATGTAATTCCACCTTATGTAATAATGCTGTATTTTGATTGGTTGAGAAACATGGTATTTTTCACCAATTTCTATATATCGAGATATTCTTTTCTCTGCCGGGGTATTTGCCATTAGGGAATTCCATGTGCCGGGGTATTTGCTAGCAAATACCATGGCAGATGGGAAATATCCTAGCAAATACCATGGCGGATGGGGAATACCATGTCTAAAAATAACTCAATGAATTATTTATATTCTAATATAACAAATTCATGGTCATTCTAAATATATGGTTTCAGATGAAATAGTTAGGATAAAAAGCATAATTAATATTGAATTTGGAATGACGTAAAATAACCGGGAATGACGTCATAAATAAAACTCAATGGAAACAAATTGTCAACCGGTCACATAAAACTGGAATCCACTAGTATTACGCTTCACCGAAACTGATGAACAAAGTGTAGTAGTCAGCCGAGAACCAGCTTTTTATCATAAAAAGGGAGACATATATAATACAGTCAGTGACTGTACATAAAAAAATGATAAGAAATGATAATACGGTCATTGCACATAGCAAATAGCACAGCTGCAGTGTATACAAAAATTATACATTCAAGTCAAAATTTCATATGATACCTGATTATAATATTTTTTTTTTAGGTGAAACATTTGGTGGAATTAAACAACTATATCATGCTTACAAGGCTCTGGAAATTTGTACCTCTCAACCGGTATTTTTGGCAAATACCCCTTGTAAGCATGATATATTTGTATATAATACCAAATAAACATGGAATTTATCAAAAATATTTAAACACAAGAAATTACACAAATTCCATAATTAAAAATAATTCCAAGTTCAAATAATAGCCTGTTAATTGTTCTTTTAAGAACTTTCTGTGCTTCACAATAAGCATGATTAAAAATTTGTTAATGTAGCCAGAAACATTACGTTAGTCATCACAAGAGAAAAGCATACCTTTCTTATCAACATCAGAAATAGGACTGAAAAAAGCTTGATCACAATCGTTGTCTTTTCTTTTGAGCACACAGACCAACTCTTTTGGTACATAGATCCCTATAAAAAGAAAGTTAAAATGGAGATTTTAGTTATCATATAAGTGAACTATAAGTGAAAACAAAAACCTAATTTAATTACAGTATGTAGAAAACCCTACATTAAACTTGCGCTACAAAACACAGTGTCAAGAATATTATTTTGTCAAGAACATTATAAGTTATTCCATGTGAAGGACACATTTTTTTTCAAAATCATATTGTTATACTATACTCTAGTAAGGCTGGAGAATACACATGAAATTGAAAGGTAAATTGGGAATCTGTATATTGAACTGAGTATTAACCCTTTTAATCAATTGTTAAGAACATTACAATAAAAAAAATGTCTTTCATAATACATTCTTTGTAAGTTAATATCCTTAATCATCTAAACACCTTCCTCTTATGTCAGCAGAAAATAATTCAATTCTTGATATAGCTATTCACATTCAAATCATGAAAAAACTGTATATATGGTACATGTGAACCAGTAATTCGATAGATTGAAATTGCCTTAGTTAGTACATCAGTATACAAGTATGTTTAAAAATGTAAAAGAAAAGAGAACATAGTTCCCCATGTTAACGTAAACTGGTGATTCAGTAAAAAAAAAAATCAATTATTTAAGCAAGGATATACCTGTAACCTGTCTCAAACCTTCTTATAACAATGTATAATCAATTTTGCTTAAAAGTATCATTTAAAACATCTCATATAACCTTGTAAGGAAAAAGCAGGAGTGTGTATTGAAACTGAATCAATGCCACTTTCCTCTTTTTACTGGATGTTGAATCTTCCAGTCGAGTGTACTGTGGTCTGTTTCTGGCATAAACTATCTAATCTTTGGTGGCTTTTTAGTAAAGGAGATTCTTTTCATTCTACAATAAATAAAGAAGTTTCAATATATCTTCTATTTGTTTTACATGCAAAGTATCAAGTTTCATTAAAACCCATTAACATTACTAAGGAGTTTTGCTTAATAGATACTACAATAAGTCTCTAATTATCTCCCCTTAACCCTTTCCTCCATTGATTTTTTTTTTTTGCATACTTGATTCGCATAGGATTTTTTTAATAAAATGCCAAACATATGCTTTGAAGCATTAAGGCATTGCGAAAAACAAATATTTCATCAAATAAATTGAAGTAGGATATTCCTATGATATTCCTTTTCATATAGGATACAAATTTTATTAATTCAACTGCAAACACTTTGTAGTCAAAGTGTTTCAACTGAGGTACTACACAGGCGTCATTATGGAGTAAGGGGGGTGGCGTCAAAAGGCGTCATTATGGAGGAAAGGGTTAATAAATTATGACTTAAATCAATTTTGGGGAATGTGTCAATTGGACAAAGATGATGAACCCTAGAATATCATTTAAAGTTATAAAGGAACATAACTGAAGAACAGTAAAATTAACCCTACCCAAATGTGCACTTGATTTGATTTTTCTTATGTCAGATCAGCATTGTGTATAAGTTTCATAACATTTGGTTGAGACTAACTTAAGTTTGAAAAAGGAAACAAAAATTTAACAATTTTTTTCCATTTTTATTCTTATTACCACAATGTACTTTTGTTACACAGCATAGTTATGATCCATTTGTAAACTTTGGGAAGAACAGATATACAAAAAGATGTTGATGTACAGAAGGACAAGGGTAGAACTTCATGCCCCCTCACTATTTCAAGGTATAAGAGGAATGAGCTTGCAAGATGATCTCAAAACAGACAGACCAACATGTATCATGATTCCTATGTTGTCCTAACTTGTTGTGGTATTAGTTAAAAGTAGATCTTGATACTGTACTGAGAAGTGTAACAAACAAGATTTGATTTGATATACAGTAAGCATACTTTCATTCCGGGTAACTGTTGAATATTGAATGTAAAAAGTGTGAAAGCGTCGATCTAAATAGTGTTGTTAAGTTTATATAAGACAGGTTTATTGTTTACATAAATTAATAGACATTTTTCGAGTTTGATGCATTTCTGTCAAAAACTTTGGCTTTAGTGAACAACATTCGTGTATTCAGGGGCATCGTCACTTCCTTTCCAATGTTGAGCGAGTGGTTGGAAAACTGTATACCGGTAATTGATATATCACACAAATTGTTTGGTAAATTAAATTCTCATAATTAACAATAAGCACTGCTGCCATTAGGGGATTGTGATTAAGTACTTACAAAACAAACTTTATTTCTAGTTTATCCTGCACAATGACAATCACTTAGACCCTTAATGAACGCCAACAGTGCAGGGATACAGGCTATCCCCTCTAACTGGTAAATGACGTCATAAAGGCCTGCTTAATTCACGATTTTTTCCCGGTGACGGATGAACTTGAAAGTGGTCCTTTGGTTAAAATTAGAATGATTTTCAAGAAACCAGTTTAATTAATATGGTTCAATCTAGCAATTAATATTGAAGAAGGTGGGGAGGATATTTTTATAACTCAAAATACTTTAATCTATGATCAGGACATTTAACTTGATAAAAACCTTATGTACAGAGCAGATTTGTGCATAAGCTAACAAAACCTTTAAACAGACTTGTTAAGAAGGGATATAGTTACAATACTGTTGTCACTTCATTAAAGATTACATATTTTGACTTTAATATTGATTCACTTATATAGAGCCTTTGCATCAGAATTAAAATTAATCCGGACAATCGATCAACCAGTTCCAACGGTTTTCATCAATAAGGTTAAAGGTCAATGATCCTAAAGTTTTAATCTTTAGAAACAAACCGGACAAAAACTGTACACTTTCAGTAATCATGAAACAATATAGTTTGGAAAATGTATGTAATAACCATGAACTGTAAAACTAACAAACTATATATAAATATGAACTCACTGAATAGATTCCCTGGTTATCCAGTGACTAATTCACAGGGATACTCGGCCAACTGCTGTAGGTCGATTAATTTGTAACAACAGCAAAGAAAAGTGCAATAAAGATATTATTTTATAAAAAAAAAAAAAAAAAAAAAGAATTAAACACCTTCATTTAAAAACCAGTTGTTGGCATGACACAAGTTATGTTCTTCTTATATATTTTATGATGGTATAATACTAAACCGCTAATGGGAGGGATAGTTCCTGATATTCATATGATGAAGACAATCTTTCAATCAGCTTAATTGAGGTCTGGAGCTGGCATGTTTGTAACTGCTAGTAGTCTGTTGTTATTTTCTTTTGTTACATCTTTTGACATTGGATTAAGACTTCTCTTGAACTGAATTTTACTGTGCCTATTGTTATTCGTTTACTTTTCTACATTGGCTAGAGGTATAGGGGAGGGTTAAGATATAATAAAAACCATGTTTTACCCCGCTGCATTTTTGCGCCTGTCCCAAGTCAGGAGCCTCTGGCCTTTGTTAGTCTTGTATGCTTTTTAATTTTAGTTTCTTGTGTATAATTTAGAGTTAAGTATGCCGTCCATTAGTCCATTATCACGGAACTAGTATATATGTTTGTTTAGGGGCCAGCTGAAGGACGCCTCTGTGAGCAGCAGTCTCTCGCTGCATTGAAGACCTACCTATTGGTGACCTTCTGCTGTTGTCTGTTCTATGGTCAAATTGTTGTCTCTCCGGCACATTCCCCATTTCCATTATCAATTTTATTGTTCTTACAGAAAGTTTCAATTACAGGAGCATCCATAACTAGAGCAATCATTCCAGTATAAAATCACTAGTGTAATCATTCCTGGTTCCAAAACACTAGTGTGAACATTCCTTGGATTGGATGAAAACACAGTTGTTAACATCAATCAACAATGCAGGTTTCAAATACACCAAAAAATATCAAGCCCCATTTTATATATATATTTCCCTTTAAAAAAAAACCATTTTAGAACCTTATAATGACCCTGGGTGGATGTTTTTCACTGGACCTGGATAAAAAAAAAAACTAGTGAATGTTTGTTGGTGGATAAAAATCACTAGGAAATTTCTTCCTCTGGATAAAGTACACTGGTGGAATCAAACCATTGTTATATAACCATTACTTTGCATTATAGGACTAGTCGCATGGTGTACAGTTAGGGATTCAAAGCAGCTGAACACTAATTTATATATAAAATTAAGTTTTAATGGCAACTACTCATGCAACATAATTCTGCAAGTTTTGATGCAACTTGTGACAAAATCTATCAAGAAGTGACTTGTTAACAGTTATGTATTTCATTTTAATATTTTGGAGTAAATATTAACAACATTGCCGTATGTGATAAACCTCATGAGAGCAGGTTCTGTTTCCTGTTATGAATTGTGCCACTTGCTAGGCAAGAATCAATTTAGTCAAAGGGAAAGTGAAAGTGAAATTGACTAAACGGTAAATAAATTTCACAACTTCCGGTCCAAACGTATGAAACAATTCCGGACTGTACTACTGTACATTTTGATCGGCTGATGCGAGAGGTTGCGTTTTTCAGTTGAAAACTACTTCGTTAATCAATATAAACGTTTGACAAGTATTTATGTTTATCAAATGTAACACAATTTTTCATGACATCGACGGACCGGCAATACTGGCATAATATGCGGGTGGGTTTTCGTTCATAGTTCTTCATGTATTACAATTTCGTTCCAGTTTAAATTAAAAACACTCGTTTAATATTCTATAATAAAATGTGTTATATGTCAAATCAACAAGGGACAAGGCGAGGGATGGGAATTATTGGGGAAAAATCGTAGCCGGTAATTTCAAGAAATGTATAATTCAGTGTTTACAAGTATCGCCGGGCTTTAATTCTCAACTTACTTGACTCTGTTTTATTTTACATGATGCAGCATGATAATGATTAGTCGTATCATGAGAAAATATAATAGTTTGGTCAATAAATATATAACAATTACCTCTAGGCTCTCTGAATACATGTGGCTTTTGAAAGTTTGGGGTATGAGCTTTTTTTATAAATGATTATACAAGAAAGACAATGATTGGCCAATACTGAGTCAGCCTCTGTGTCATGCCAAAATATCTGTGTTATTTACTTGAATAAGATAACCCCATACTATATATATGCTATATTCTAACATTGTATAATTTCTGTGTTACCGTAATTGAATAGTATAACTCCATAATATATGCTGAATTTGTATCATTGCTGTGTTATTTTACTTGAATAAGATAACCTCACACCATATACTAGCAGGGTTATAATACTATGTTACTCTATTTCAATAGAATAACCCCATAACATGTGTTAACATGGTATACCATACCCTCTATTGAACAACGTAACCCCACTAACATAAGATCTATTTAATAGGATGACATGGGTTGCATCGGGTGTTTCCTGACATTGACCTAATATTGTAAATGTATTACCTGCATGTACAAATTTGTACTTTAAAATACAAATATCTATATATATAGACAGACTTAAACATCAGATACTATGTGTTTACATATATGACATAATCTCATATTTATGGTTCTGTATTATCTAACATGCATTTAGGCAGAAAGAAGCGTATGACAGTAGTCAGGTAAGATAATTGACTAATCATTTATCATGCATTGTCAATAAGACGCTGTACCCGTTTTTAAAAATGCAAAATGTATATTCCGATATCTTACATTCTTTTTTTAAATTTCATAAGATAGTATTATCGATAGTGTATTTATAGTCTAGGTGGCCGAGTTGTCTAGAGCGCTGAACACAGAACAGGCGGTGTTAACTTGTCTCGATATCCCATTAACAGTTTAAATCCCGGCGAGGGAACAATTGAAAAATTGCTTGATTTAACATTGTTGTGGTGATATTTAGAGAAATTATATTGATATAGAAAGATGTGGTGTGAGTGCCAATGAGACAACTCTCCATCCAAATAACAATTTATAAAAGTAAACCATTATAGGCCTAAATGTACGGCCTTCAACACGGAGCATTGGCTCACACCGAACAAAAAGTTCTAAAGGGCCCCAAAATTACTAGTGTAAAACCATTCAAACGGGAAAATGTATGTCTGTATTCTCGGACACCAAAGTACAATGGTATAGAGATCGGCATATATATATATACAAAGAAATTTACATATAGATTGTCCATTTCACATGCACCCGTACAATATACAGAGTTCTATACAGTAATATCGGCCTAACTTCTTTTGTTACATTTAATTTTCAACTTATATCTCCCCTTTTTATATAAATATCGAACATTGCCCTTGTTGCTTTTTTTTTAATTTTGAATTGAGCATTTTTCGCTTTCGAGAAACTCCCTGTTCTAGAAAATAAAACACCCAGATATTCATATTCTTCAACATTATCTAACTCACATCATTCAGCTGTAGTGGTTAACCTGTAGAAAAAAAACACACCTTTTTGCTTTTTTTGTATATCTACTTTCAGTTTCCATGTATCACATTACTAGTATTTATTTCAAAGCGGCTAATTGTTTTAGCACACCTTGGCCAAAGGTCCATGTAAGCAATTGGCACCACTTTACAGGCAGGATTCTACTTCGTCAAAATTATCTCCCCATTACCATGATTACGCCAGTTAATTTTCACAATCGTAGAAATGGAAGCCATTGTAGGGATGACGCGATGCCAATTTTTCTCTCGGAAACCGATAAATTTATCCACATTGCACCATTACGATCCTTATATGTCAGTTGTGTTTTAAAAGACAAATGTATCAACTACAGCTAATGAGCATCAGTTAATGATCTTGTCTGCATTGATTCAACTTAAAACTATTGTCTGATCGGTTGTCAGGTGGAATTCCACAGGCACTTGTCTCAGAATTTTTTCCCTATATACCTTATTATAACAGTGTTATAATAAGGTATATAGGAATTTTTTTCTGAGACAAGTGCATGTGTGGAATTTTCAAAAATTCATAAACATTTAAAAAAAAATCTAATTAAATATTTCGTGGAAGGGCAGACTAGATTTTTTTGGTGGTTGAAGACTATAAACCTTAGTTATCACACACATAAAAATATAATTTTTCGAAGGTAAGCATTTTTATCATCTAACTTGAAAGGCTGTCGTCAAGTACTTAGTAAAAAATAGCTATTCGAACACACCTACTCTGTTTTTGTGAATCATTAGATAGGTATTTCACTTGACCCATATATTTCATCTTTTAGTACTGCGATTTTTTTATAATATAAAGTCAACCTGTAGCTTTGATATATAAAAATGATAGAATCTGAAGCGAGACGATGTATGAAATATTCTTGCTTTGTACGATATCAAGACAAAATGTTCACTGAGCTAGTGTGCAATAAAATTCATTTTTTGGATAGCTGAGTACTAAAATAGCCTTCGTATTGGGTTTATATGAACATCAAGATTATGTAATGTATGCAATATACACAGGCACTTGTCTCAAATTTGTTTTCCCTATATACCTTAATATATGTTATATTAAGGTATATAGGAAATTTTTTTTGAGACAAGTGCCTGTGGTAATATAGGCTGTTTTCTGTCTGACAGTCCGTACTTGCATGTCCATACCATACATTGGTCCGGCAATTATTGTAATGTTTTTTCCAACTTTTTGTCGCACGAACTTTGTGATTAGATTTTACGAATAAATGAGACAAAAAACACCCATTTTTAGCTCACCTGGCCCAAAGTTCCAAGTGAGCTTTTCTCATCACTTCCGTCGTCGTTACATGTAACTTTTACAAGAATCTTCTACTCTGACACTTCTGGGCCAAATTAATCCAAACTTGGCCACAATCCAATCAAATTAAAATTAAATCTCTCGATCACTCGCTCATTTTTTAATGCTAGGTCACTGCGTGAGAGCAGCGACCAAGCATTAAAAAATGAGCGAGAGAGAGATTTAATTTTAATTAGATTGGCCACAATCATCATTGATGTAATCTAGTTTTAAAAAATGTGTCCGGTGACCAGGCCAACCAACCAAAATGGCCGCCATGTCTAAAATTAGAACATAGGGGTAAATGCAGTTTTTGGCTTATAACTCAAAAACCAATGCATTTAGAGCATATCTGACATTGGGGTTAAATTGTTTATAAGGTGAAGATCTATCTGCCTTTAAATTTTCAGGTGGATCGGAGTAACCCGTTGTTGGGTTGCTGTCCCAGAATTGGTAATTTTAAGGAAATTTTGCTATTTTTGGTTATTATTTTGAATATTATTATAGCTACAGATAAACTGTAAACAGCAATAATGTTCAGCAAAGTAAAATTTACAAATAAGTCAACATGACCGAAATGGTCACTCAGTTGACCTCTTTAGGAGTTATTGCCCTTTATAGTCAATTTTTAACCATTTTTCGTAAATCTTAGTAATCTTTTACAAAAATCTTCTCCTCTGAAACTACTTGGCCAAATAATCCAAACTTGGCCACAATCATCTTTGGGGAATCTAGTTTAGAAAATGTGTCCGGTGACCCGGCCATCAAACCAAGACGGCCACCACGGCTAAAAACAGAACATAGGGTAAAATGCAGTTTTAGGCTTATAACTCAAAAACCAAAGCATTTAGAGCAAATCTGACAGAGGTAAAATTGTTTATCAGGTCAAATTCTATCTGCCCTGAATTTTTCAGGTGGATCGGAGAAACCCATTGTTAGGTTGCTGCCCTTGAATTGGTGATCTTAAGGAAATTTTGCCGTTTTTTGTTATAGATAGAGATAAACTGTAAACAGCAATAATGTTCAACAAAATAAGATCTACAAATAAGTCAACATGACCAAAATTGTCAATTGATCCCTTAAGGAGTTATTGCCCTTTATAGTCATTTTTTTCATAATTTTTTGTAAATTTTTAGAAAATTTGTTCCACTGTATTACCGGGCCAAGCTCATTATAGATAGAGATAATTGTAGAACAAGAATGTTCAGTCAAGTATAAGATCTACAAACACATCATCATCACCAAAACACAATTTTGTCATGAATTTATATGTGTCCATTGTTTAATATGCACATAAACCAAGGTTACGGCAACACAGTCTAGTTTATTTAATCATAAGGAAGATTAATGTAAACAGTTTCTAAAAAGGTATAACTCAAAGCCATTGAAATTCTAGTTTGATCCAAATTTTGGGGGGTATGTGACATGTTCACCCGCCTTTTTGCAATATTTTATGGTAAATAAATGCAGAATGTTGCCATGGAAACACATAAAAGGAATTATTTTTCACCCTTTTAACTTTTAAAAATCAAATCTATGGATGATACTGATTACATACATATACACATGTATGTACAACATAAACAGTTAGGTTAATGTATTACAAATCCAGGAATAGGAGATGGCAAGGATTTGTATAGTTAGATCTAACTATACAAATCCTTGGAGATGGTAAAACATTTTTTGGCTCATTTTTAATTTTTTTTCTAACTGTGGAGTGCTACCTAAAGTTAGAGAACGGAAACCAATTACGGGATGTACGTACGTATGGACGGAAGCACAGATGGTCAACGGTAGCATTTTTATGCCACCTCCGTCATCGCGAGGGAATAAAAAGTGACTGTCAGTGAATAGGGCCAATGATTTGTATATTAATATTTTATATTTATATATATGCACTTTACATGAGCGCGTGTAGAGAAATTAAATAAATTGAAAGTCCTTCAAAGCAGCAACTAAAATTTTGCGTTTAAAAGATGCTATCAAACAACAAGGAGTTCTACATGATTTTTAGAACTCCTTGTTGTTTGATAGCTTAAACGGGTCGGGAACACTACCTCATATGGAAATGCATATATTAGCATACTTATGTTTTGTTGGGACGTACGGACAAGCTACGGCATAAAAAGTCAGAATCATTTAACATTTTTTAGTCGTTTATTTGCTGTTATTTCTGTTTTATTATGTGAAAAGCTGAGAAGATCAATAATGAACACAGCAATTAACAGACCTATGCAAAGACTAAGCCATTTAAGTAGAATAATAAAAGGACAGTGTCAAGGGCGAAATTTTAAAGTAAATAATTGTATTTGTCTGTATATTACTATCATTTTGACTTGATTGGTTTTGGTTTTTTTTTGTGCTTTTAACACATACAGTCTATAAAAATATTAATTTGACTTTTCAAAATTCATATAAGCGATATAAAGAGTCATATGTATACACGTAAATATAGATATACAAATGTATTAAGATAGCGAGCTCGTGTAATTGGATTTATCTAAGTTTACTTCAAAACCAATTAAATTGTTGGAAGTTGCGCTGGGGTACTGTTACGCCACCTTTTTTGTATAGTCCATGCATACCGTTTCATATATATAGCGTAGGTAAAAATGTAACCTTTTCCCATATAGTTTGGGTTTCATGTGCTGTCAAAGTGTCAAAAGAGAAAAATTGGTTGATAAAACATAGGGCCACCAAGAAAGAATACAGACGAATAGAGAAATGGATATTTATTGACCTTATCATATATTTTGGACACACCCATTTCATATGTTTTTCATCTCTAGCTAAGCGTTAAATTGAAGTTCACATGAACACGTACAGATTCAATGAAGTCGAACTATTCACTTGCAAGTGAATAATTCATCATCAATGTTTCTTAGCTTATTTTGAAAAAATGAACCATACTGGCTGCTCAAAGCGGATTCTTATTTCACTATTTCACTTTCATTCATGATTGAACAAAAAAATAGTTATCTTATCAATATCATATATGTGAAGCACGTACTCCTATTCTTATCCAAAAAAATACGTACAGGGCTCTAACGAGGGATGGTACATTTAACTTTATTAGGCAGAAAATAACATTTCTTAGAAGATAATAATAATGTTAGATTCGTGATAGTAATCCCGTAATAGAAATTCACAATTAATAACGCATTGCATAATGGAAATAAGCCCCAAAAAAAACATCATAAAAAGGCCAGATCCTGCACAGGTCATAAACCGACAAGTAATTCATCCGGCATTGCCTCAATACACATATAACTTCAATGAATTCACAAGCTGTAGTATAAATAGTTTGTAACTTTCCTGTTATAACTAATCTATGACTATGTCTACTATCAGATATTTTTAACCTTTAAACATGTTAATTTAACCAATGAAACGCTAGGCGTCGTAGTAAGACACGTACTGTTTTGTGTTTCCATGTTGAAAATATGATTATTTAACCTTTTCGGGTAAGTAAAACGTTCAGTTTCTTTATATTTTCCGTTAAACAGCACTCTCCTAGAAGAATTTAATAAAATGATTGTCAAATTAGTCTCTTGATTATTTAATTTCATATCAACTACCAATATGTATGGCATGCCAAATTATCATTAGTCATACCACTATTATGATACAATGATCTACTACTAGTATATGTTTGAGTAGCTATTGGTTGTTTAATTTTTTAATCATGTGACCTGCTTAAATACCGGAAATGACATCATTGAACAACTTGCTCCAAGCAGCAATTAAATTCGCTTCAACATGAAAAGTGCTTTCAAAATCACAGGGGTCCCTGATTCCGATTCCTTCACCGTTATACTTACATGAAAGTCTGTAAAAAAAATCCAAATATCCCTACCACTCCCGGTTCCCAACCAAAATTCCCAATTTCCCTAACCCACGCCAACCCTCTCAAATCTAACGAAACAAGTACACTGATTTTTAAAAGGGCTGGGGAAATGAGGGACATATATGCCTCAAAATATAAATTTGAAGGATAAAAAGTATACTAATGGTATAAGGACGGGGGAAATGTGGGACATATATATGCCTCAAAATAAAAATTTGAAGGATTAACAATGCACAGTACTTATACTCCCGTTAAACAGAATTGATTTAAAACACCCTTCCAGCTGAATTTGAGTAATACTGCTTAAGACAACCCAGTTACTAGTATGCAGTTTTGTAGTATTTGCACTTTTGAACTCAAACTACAGCGAGTTCCCTTCGAGACCATTGGAGGCACCATTCCAACATTGCTGGGAAATAAATAAAGTACTTATTTGTTATCTTCTATGGAACTCATTTTTTTTTAATTTATAGAGGCTGAATACACACTTGCACTCTTCCGGAATAATTCATTGTAAAAAGTTACTGTTCTAAAACTATTTTCACCCTAGGAAATTTGGTTGATTATATAGGGATTCTCTAAAGAATGACTAGAACCCTCCCCCCCCTAATTTATGGCAGTCATCGGACCCCCATCTTATGAAAAGTTCTGGACCCGCTACTGTAAACCAACATACACAGACATAACTAGACAAAACTAGACAAGCAAGCCCATATCCTACTATCATACTAAGATGCACCATTTGTATGACAATATTATTGTCATACAAATGGTACATCTTTAACAGTAAAGTTTAGAATTACTGTCATGACTGTGGACATGTGCGAGAAAATATGAAAAAGAAGACGTTAGAAGACAAAGTCACAATATTGTCTACGAAGACGAATATTGTGAGTGCTAATAAAATGAAATATCGCAGTGGAATTAAAATTCAGACCATTGGCGGATCCAGACATTTTCAGAGTCTAAATCCACCCCTGCAGACTTCAACGAGAAAGGAGAATATAAATTCGATAGCTAAAAATGTTTCGGTGAAACGGATCGATAAAACAATACTATTTAAAAAAGAAAATGTCGCAAAACATTATTTATATAACTATAAGCAGTAGTAGCAAATTCCATGTGTTGGTATGTAAAACCCCAAACATTCGCACAGATCAAAATTCTAATTGCAGGTGCACAAATATATCTTGAAAAAAACACGGAAGGTACGGTTTTGTTGTTTTCTGTCGAGCCGTTTCAATTAGTGGCTGCTTAATGATATTATGATGTGACGATGACGAAATAAGAATTGACCCAATGTGTCGCCCGAGACGACGCACATTTGTCTATGTCAACGGACACAACAGTACTTGTTTGTTCTCAATGTTGTATCTATCATGTCTATAAAAAAACATATAATTCCTACAAAATTATATGGTTTAATGCTAAAATCGTAAATACAGGGGGAAAACTTGAGTTGCAACACTTTAGAGCACAGTTTCTGGTTTCTAAATTTTGTTTCGTCAATCACGGTCACAATTAGAACACTACGTTTTCTTATAAAATCCTGATAGTATTTCCTTCTTCCTTTTCCGTGTGATTTATTTTCGTTTCAATGAGAATTTTCAATTTGTTTTATCATAATATTTCTCCTACGTCTGTTTGAGATTTTTTAACTTGACTGATCGTGGCTGAACAAACAAAAATATGTAAAACGATGCGAGACAATCTAGGAATCTTGTTTTTGTACAAAATTCCACTTCAACATGTTCAACATGTTCAAGGCGAACCTGACGAAATAAAAAATAATGAAAATTAGACAATAAAAAGCTGCAACTCACCTACATTTATAACAAATGATTAACACATATATGGTTTTCGTATATCCTTTCCACATAGACAAGATTCTATTCAATAAGAATTTTAAACAAAATAATTTGGCCTTTGTAAATAAATGTACAATAAATTCATTTCGAAATGTTCAGATCCGGTAAAGCCTCGGAAACTGAAAAGTTCCGTCCCTAATCGGATTCCATTGACCGTCGGCAGTAGACATTATCTGATATGTAAAAAAAAATGTATGTCAGCATAAAGTCTTTCTTTTCCTGTGGAATAAACAAGTCTGGAGGCCTTCGAAATCACTTGATGAACAAATTTGTTAACAGACACACGTATGTCACTGTCCTATAACAAATCCTACGAATATCCCGAGTCGACTAGACTTGAAAAAGTAGTCCCGTTGTTAAATAGTTAAATTTAGGTTCATCATGGCCATCTTGTCCCGTTGTTTTCATATATATATGTTCATGCTATACCACATGTATTATCGTAACTACTGATGATGCAGACAATGCAATTTCCCTGATCAAGATCAAAACTTTATAGCCCTGTCAACGACCTAGTCCTGCAGGCTGTTCTGCAAGTCCATCAAAATGTCATGTCGGGGTAACCGGAACTCAAATTTTAAGTTCCAGCGAGCACAACAATTGGTTTATATTTTTAGATCTGTAGTCATGGTTACGCAAGAGTCCCAGTAGCAAGCGTCAAATCTCGTTCAGGATAAAATATATCGCAATAGCCACTTCGCCAGTGAATTGCCGGCCTTTTTTTGCTATCTTAATAGACATATTTTGTCAGTCGGAAAGGCGGATACTGTGCGTGTATGTTTACGCCCTTGTTTACTCATGAAATCAACACTGACAACATTTGAAAAATGCACGTCCTCTATAGTATATGATAAGCCAAAGTAGTACTAGTTTATGTCAATTCTTCTTTTGTGAAAAGAAATTTAAAAATTCAAAGAAATTACACATGTATGTATGTACGTACTTTTAAAGCTACACGCGCAGTACTATGGAAAAAATGACGGCGCGGAATAATGTTGTTCAACGTTTATGATAACGTTTGTAACCTTTTTATATGACCATTTAAGGGATATTGTTTAATGAATCACAGTTTTTAACTTATCTCTATATGCTCTAGGAATATTTAATGGATTGTTACAGGTATATCTTAATTTATGAAACGCTACACAAACAAAAGTAAATCGTATCAAGACCGAGACCAACACATATCTTGTAATTCGTTATTTTTCAGTTAAAATATGACCTGAAAAGTGCTCCTTACTTGTTTCTAATTTTAGAATATAGTTCGCAGAAGAAATCTATTTTTGTGTAGGGAAATTTCGATGATTAAAATTACCTATTTTTAAGGATTGGTATATAATACCTTGTATATATCTGGAAAATGTTCTATCCTTCTTGATGTAACATGATTCTGTAACGTTGAAATGTCTTTCTTTAAAGCAGAGAAGAACAAAAAAACGATATAAAAGTCAATTTGAAGTATAAATAACACAAGTAATTGTGAAAAATAATCTATTTAAAGACTACAGAAAACCAAGTTACTAATGTATTTTTAAAAAGTGGAAAATTGTAGTTGGGAATTTCCACCTCTGTTTCTAATTAAAGCTAGGGAATTTACAAATACCAAAATATTAAACGCATGACTATTATCTGGCTTTAATAATAGAACTATATTGGACTATAGTATTAAAGTTTTCTCATATATAATACTATATGTCATATAAAATTGATATGAATAAAGTTTAAAGTGGCGACCGTGGCGTTTAATTTTTGGGGAGTGGGGGTACATATATTTGTGACGGAATATTCCGAGCCCTGTTTACCTTTCTTTGCAATGATTTTTTTTTTGCCTTTCTACACATTTATATCCTGCATGTTGTTGAGTAAACTATTCATTGTCATGCTGTTTTGGGCACGGTTATTAATATATTTTCAATCTCTCCTTTCGAATATAAAATGATCGTGCCTATAAACTTCAGGTTTCTTCAAATAAGGAATTGTATATTCTCGGGGTGGGTGGGTGGGAGCCTACACTTTCTTTTTAATAGTACAATATGCTATGGCGTGTCGCTGGAATAGGTAACATTTTCCAACTTGAATATATGTAGCTATCAAAAATGTACGATGATCCGGTCAACAAATAATTAAGTTTCCATTACTCGTAATATATGATGTAATGTTTTAGTGTTCCACAAGTTTTCCCTCTTTTAGTACTTTTGGTATTTCACTTATCCAACGCACCACACGAACCTCAACCAGAGACATACCAGTAATATTATATGTCTATGCCTATATCAATATGGAAAAAGGTTACATTTTTACCCACGAAATTTTGAAAAGGGTGGGTAACAGAACCACAGAGGCACTACTATCAATTCAAAAGTATTTACAATTTACCCAAATAATAAAGTTGTAGAGTTTGATTTATTATATGATTCGTTCCACTAGCGCTGCCATTGAATCAAAACTATTGTGATCAAGTCAGTCTTATTGATTTCGTTATAGACCTGCTCCATATGAAGACAAGGATTTGTATAGTAAGAACACACTATACAAATCCTTGCCGAAGAATAACAAAATCAGAGATCTATACTAGTATCTAAATAGACTGTGAACAAGTCTATATGCTTGCGAAAATAGGCGAAAATAAAGGAAAACAAAGACACTATTATCGGCACTTGGTAGAATTTAATGACTTGAAATAATTTGACACTTGAACACAATATTGGGTATTTCACATGATCAGCTTTTAAGTTTTCAAAAACTCTGGTCAAACTTGGTCTTTCTTTAGGTTTATTGATGTTCTACTGAACCCTCAACAGCTCAGTCATGTATATGATTCTGATCTCGATAATATAGATTTATTTCTGATTTTTCTTCTACTTACCTTACGTTCATTGATTCAACTGATGCTCAATACTAAAATGTATCTGACTAACTTGAACTATATTCTTGTACGTATTAAAATTAGTCGATTAAAATTTAAGTCCCGCCCAGTAGCTATATATATAATATTATAGGCTATATGAAAGTTCGTTTTTTTACTTAAATTTGCATAAATGCACATTCACAGTATCATATGAGAACGTTTAGATTTAGTGAACCAGCCATAGAAAAAAATGTTTGATTGCCCTAAACCTACCATCCAAAAAAATAAATATGATTCTATGTGAGTTACGAATCAAATACGAATTTCCTCGATCTCCTATCTATTAGTAAAGATTACTTACAGATCCTGTATTGTAGATGTAAGAGGACAAGTTCCTAGCCGTGTGTGAGACCCTATAGTCCGTCACTCATTATCATTCACGATTTTCCATATAGCCATCTCAGTCTATTATACTAAGTTAGTATTTTTTTAAAAGTCCAAGTAGCCATATATTTTTATTTATTTGTACCATGTATGCATGTAGGATGTACGTCTATACCGAGACTAGATATAGTAGTCTCAGGTCTATACAATGGTCTTCTCGTGTCGACGATCAGTTACCGTCAGTTACCAGATAATACACATGTTTATTATCAATGTGCCGCTCGAATATAGTGTAAGTGAAGATAGAATCCTTAAGGCTTTGTTTATAAAGCCGACACAAATGATTCATATGTCCGTCTTGGTGTATAGTAATTTAGTCCTCACAAGCTTCCTTTGTCCGGATAATAGGAGTCGTTTCAGGTACTTTTTTTTTGGTACTAGCATGTCCTAGAACTTTCGGATGATTTGGGTTTGTTCACTCTATTATACTATAAAACCTGTGAGTTTTGTCTAATGATAAAAGCATCATTGTTTTTTTTCATTTTTGAACACAGGATCAGATCTATTCGTCATCGATTATGACGGTATACCACCCACTCAGGCCCCTGAGTTGTAATGATATCTTGGTACCTAGAGACTTTTTTTACACAATCCATGTATCCATAAGAACGAACTGTTTAGCTGTTAATTAACTTTAAAGTTCATAAAATATCTTTACAAACCATAGGTATCTGGTAGTCCAAATAATTACGACGTCTGGCAAGGCTATTTTAATTTTTTTCTGGGACGCCTTCGAAAAAAATTAAAATAGCCGTCCCAGACGTCATAATTATTTGGACTAGGTATTTGGGGCATGGACCCCCCTTGTTTGGACCGCACAAAAAAAAACCTTTTTTTTCTTGGGGCTCGTATGGATAGTAAAAAAAGTGATTGTAATCGACTAGCAATGGATTGTTGAGACTTGATATATGATACACTTTGTAACTGAATGTCCACTATATATTGATAACAGAAAGGAGTTTTTTACTGAAATTTCTCTTAATTTTGAGTTCATTAGTACAATGAAAAATTCGGAAAATTTACCAGATTTTTTTTTTTTATTGAATTTTCTACTGTAATAGGGGACTTCGTCCACATATAAATATTTAGGAAAGTATTTATCTAAAAATCTAGAGATGAGGAGAAGTTCAAAAATAATAAATGCAAATTAGCCACAAATATACATATTTTGAGTGGTATATGATTTGAAATGGTATAGTTTAAAGATATTAATTGTATTATCTGATTATATCCTGGCCTTTTATAGCATTTTCAATAGAATCAAACAATGTTGTTTTCTTCAGTATAATAGTCTAACGTAAGGGTACCCAAATTGCACTGAGTACCTAAATTGCACCTGTTTAGAAAAAATAGCAACGGAAATCTTACAAGATTTCCTAGAGACTAAAAATTTTGTATTTTTATGATTTGAAACAATGCACGTCTTTTAACATAGTTAAACATATTTATATATACACAAAATATTCACAGTATTTATCAACAGATGGACTGTTTACTAAAAAGGAAAATGTACGAAAACGTCATCATGCGACGCCATCAAAACGTCATCTTTTTAAAATTAGCAAATACAATAATTTCTAAGTATCCATTTCGTAAAATATGAAGAGTAAGCAAAATATTTGAAGAAATTAAACAAAAGCTGGGTTATTAGACTTTTGACGATGGAAATTTAAGCATGGTTGCAATTTGGGTACTCCTCATTACAGAATCATGGATAGTTTGGAGGTTGATTCAAATCCATTTTTTTATGACTCAATATGAATTAAAACTTAAATTGGTGTACCTATATAATAAAGAAGGATAGGGCTACAAAATAAATACATTAAGGACATTTATTTCTTGATCATAAAAAAACGTAGATGAAAAAACTGTCAAAATAGGTGCAATTTGGGTACCGTCACGTTAGATGTCTATAATTTATGTCTAATCTTACATTCTTGTATGTAATGTCATGAAAGCTCTTTATAGGGCCCTTTAATTGGAAATAAAATATTCTTATTCTTATTCTGTTTATACATTGTAGAAAATTGTAACTAAATAATTTAAATAAAAAAACACCAAACATTTTTTTTTTTAGTGAGGTCCAAAAACGGGGTGTAAATGCCCCAAATACCTGTGATTCAAACTAGAAATTGGTATCAGCACAGGAGTTTGAAATCCTATCAATAATGTGGTAAAAATATACCAAAGTGGACTATCACAGTAGAGCTTCAATTTTGTACCTAATGATAAAGAAAGATCCAAAACAACTAATAAAGTAACAAATAAAATTTGAAATGGAAAAAAAAATGTTTTTTCTGAAATTTTTATACCCTTAAGAAAAATGTTTATCTATATTTTAATGTTTAAATGACAGTAAGGTGTTCATGTCTGTTTGTCAAGTACCATATGACATTGAAATAATTTTCATGGTTCATTGAATTGGTCAATGTCAAGTTTTTGTGATAAGAATAAACATGATAAAGATAAGAAGATGTACATGACATGATTGTCAATGGGACGACTCTCTGCAAGACAAAATAACACAGAAATTAGCTACTATAGGTCACTCTACGGCCTTCAACAATGAGAAAAGCCCAAAGCATAGTCAAGGTTTGTCTCTATAATCAATAGATTAACCTTTTTTTCCGGTCTATAGAATATTTGAATTATAAGCATTACTTTTTGCAAAACTTTGTTTTAAGTAAATTTCATCATAAAATCAAATTTAGAGTAAGGTATAAAAGGAAAATGGGACATTTCAGCCTCATTTTCCATCACCAATTTTACACATTGTAGAATATTTAAGAATATGTGTTTCTTTTCAGAATTTCTGCTGATAAATGAAAATATAAGCAAGATCTGGCAAAAAAACTGATAAAAAAAAGTCAAAAAAATAACCAGGAGTTGTTAGCTAAAAGACAAGAAATAAGAAGAGGGATAAACTGATAAATTGACAGAACATATACATAAATATATATCATAGAGGTCAGGAAAGGGAAGTGGATAGCAAGAACAGACAAAAAACAAGATAGCACATAGATAAGCAAAAAGAAGGGGATAACATAAAAGATCAACAAGGAAAAAATAGCATTTAGAAAAGTAAGAAGAGGTTAGAATAAAAAGAACCCAAAGAAGGATTGAAGATAAATTGGAAAAGAAAAGAACAGAAAAAAAGAGGAAAGTATAATCATAAAAGGAACAATCAGTGAAGTTCTTAGGATTATTATATGTCTTGACAAGTATTAACCAATAAAAAAAACTGCCCTTATATTGATTATTGGACGGAAGAAGATGTATTTATGAGCCTGTTAAAGAGAAAAGAAACAAGATACATTTTTTTTATTTTGAAGAAGTGAATCATTAGAAGCTCAGTAGACAGTATTAACCTATGAGCTTAAGCAATAAGGAAGTATTAAAATTCAAATATTTTAACCATATAAAAATCTTTAAAAAACCATCCTGATATTAATGTAGGGTAAATATTACTGAATAATAGAGAATACAATAATTAAAGCCTTAAACTTTGTAATCTCTTCTCATTTGAGATAATGTGACAAATGGTATTGCATAAAAAACAAATCATAAACAAAGATTTAGAACCTTGGTGGTTATATTGTTTGAAAAACAGTTCAGTAGTTGTGGATGAAAGCCTGAAATCTATTCCTGTAAAAGAAATGAAAATAAAGCTGAAAAAATACTAAGTGAAGATTTGGATGTTAAATTAGGAGCCACTATTGTTGTGCTAAAAGTTGGAAATATTGCATCAAACAGAGATGTGGAAATGCTTATCAATATGATCAAGGAAGATGATATTGATTTAGGTGCACTAGAATGTGTAGAAGAGGTTCAAATTAATCCACAACATTACATATTGATTGGATTCAGGCAAAAAGGAATGAATAAGTCTGATATTGGTTCTGTACCATCTTGTTATTCTAAAATGTTTGCTATATCTAAACATATCATACAAAAATTTACTACTGAAAGTTCGATACCAACCTATGTAGGTAACGAGGGATGCTTAGCTAATCTACAGGACACTTCATGGAGACTTGCTGAATGGAAAAACTCACTAAGAATTCAACATCTACACTCAGTGGAAGATATTTCCAATTTATTGCTAAAATTACTTGGTGGGGAAAATATTTTAAGCATTCAACCCTTAAAAGTAATTGAATTTATAGATTTATATTCTAGCTCTATTAAAAGTAATATAACAACAGTACATGAAGCTGTTATTTTGAAACTTTTACATGTATATGAATCTCCTATAAAAGAAAATGAAAAACATTGTGCAAGCTTAATATTGTCAGATAGCAGATTAGACATGTTAGAAGAATGGGTAAATATCTATCCGTATAGATCAGAATTACTAAAACACTTGATTGCTTATCCTACTAATTTATTCGAGAAATCAAAAGGAATATTGAATGCAATCAGATCAAATGTCAGGAAAGGTGGTCTTAGGACTTGTAAAATTACAGAATATTGGAAATTTTTTGATATAATTTGTCTTAATTTGGATTGTGACATCTTCAGTACAAATATGCATACATTGAAGCAGCACTGGAAAACATTATATAGATCAATCATAGAATGTTTTTTCTGTGATATGAATAATTTTGAAGACTTACTGAGAAACATAAACATTGGAGCACATCTCTTATCAAACAGCTATACTGCTTTTAATTCTATTCACCATTACCAGCAGATAAACTTCTCCGAATTGAGAAGAAAAAGTAACGTTCATGATCAGTTGATTGAATTTTTAAGTACAACAAAACATTCTGAGTGTATGGCTCTGGCTTTGAAAGTTTTAGATACATTAAAGTCTTTCCCGATTGAAACTGATATGAAGATAATTATAGATGCAATAATAAAGAGTGTTTGCCAAAGTGAAATGTGTAGGAGTATTATTGAAATTGAAAGGGGAGATTTTCTGCTATTAACATATCTTGACAAACATATTCAACTACAACAACATGACCAATGGAATATTTTGGAATCTATTGAACAACTTTTACTTTTATACACCAAGAATCTGTGTACCAGTGCCATTGCAAAGTATATCAAATCAAGAGATATTATTGAGATTATGATGGGTACAGAAATAAATGAGTTATCCTTTGACATACATATATTGAAGAAGCACATACTTTTACCAATATTGCTTCAAATCCAGGATAAAAAAGAAGAAAAACAGATACTATTACAATGGATAAATAGTTGTGATGCTAAATATCAATCTATTATAAATCTTAGTGAAACTGCACTTGAACAAATTATAAGAATGACCAACTGGAGCATATTTCCCCAAAATTTGTCTCTGAAAGTAGTCTTGACAAACAGTAAATTAAAGGAGCAAATATTTCGTGAATTTGTTGACAGTAACTATAATGAACTTGTTAGAACAAGTTGTCATACACATGATAAAAGGATTTGTCAGGCAATTGTTGAAAAAAGTTATCTTACACATGAGGAAAGGATTTGTCAGGAAATTGTTGAAAAAAGTTGTTATGAAGTTAATAAAAACAACAAAACGTTGAACATGATAGAAGATATTACAAGACAAGGATACCAGAGTTGTCTTGAATTTTTAGAAATTGTCACTTGCAAGACCAGGGACAACTCGTACAAAAGCTTTGCTGATACTAAGGAGAACTTACACAAAAGCATTGCTAATACTATGGAGAACTTACACAAAAGCTTTACTGATAAAAGGGCGAACTTACACAAAAGCTTTGCTGATACTAGGGAGAATGCACACATAAGCTTTGGTGATTCTAAAGAGAACTTATACATGAGCTTTAGTGATACTAAGGAGAATGTACACATAAGCTTTGGTGATTATAAAGAGAACTTATACATGAGCTTTGGAGGTACAAGGGAGAATTTACACATCAGTTGTGCTGAGACTAGAGAGAACATGTACAAAGGCTTTGCTGACATTAGGGAGAACTTGCACATAAGCTTTGATGATACTATGGAAAATAATTTATACCCAAGTTTTGGTGATGCTTGGGATAGCTTTCACATTAGATTTGCTGACACTAGTGAGAACCTATACAAAAGCTTAGCTGATAGTAGAGAGAACTTACACATAAGATTTGCTGATACTAGAAAGAACTTACACAAAAGCTGTGCTGATACTTGGGAAAATTTATATATAAGCATTGGTGATAGGAAGGAGAACTTTCATATAAGCTATGCTAAAATTATGGAGAACTTACTCAAAAGCTTTGTTGATTCTTGGGAGAACTTACCCACAAGTTTTGCTGACACTAAGGAGAACTCATACAAAAGCTTTGTTGATTCTTCGGAGAACTTACCCATAAGTTTTGCTGACACTAAGGAGAACTCATACAAAAGCTTTGTTGATTCTTCGGAGAACTTACCCATAAGTTTTGCTGACACTAAGGAGAACTCATACAAAAGCTTTGTTGATTCTTGGGAGAGCTTACCCATAAGTTTTGCTGACACTGAGGAGAATTCATACAAAAGCTTTGTTGATTCTTTGGAGAACTTACACATAAGTTTTGCTGACACTAAGGAGAACTCATACAAAAGCTTTGATTATGCTAGGGAGAACTTGCACAAAAGCTTTGCTAAAGCTATACATGAAGACATTTATTTACAACTTTGCAAAGACAAAGTATTGCATTGGTCTTGTGAGTGTTGTTCTTACCACCATCACAATTCAACACATAAACACTTGTGTCTTGGTAAAACGTTTTGCATTCAAATTGAGAACAGTATATGTCATTTTGAAAATAGGAACTTATCAAAAAAGCATTTCCTATGCAGATGCCATGAAAACTTGTGTTCTGGTGTTACAGGCAATATACATTTACATCATAAAAATGAAGGAAAATTATTTTCATTGGAAGAAATTGCTGTATCAAATAGTTCAAAGCATATTGTTTTTGAAGACTTTCAAAGTGAACATATACCTTTTGTCAAAGAGGGTAGGGTGACTGAGTGTCAATTAACTTTAACAGAAAGGTTTAATGCAGTGTTAGGAATAACCTTCACCGTAACTCAATGCATAATAGCTTTTCTACAAAACATATTGCAAAGAAATGATTGTAAGAAACAAGAAACTGATTGTAAGCAACAAGAAACTGATTGTAAGCAACAAGAAACTGATTGTAAGCAACAAGAAACTGGTTGTAAGCAACACAAAACTGATTGTAAGCAACAAGAAACTGGTTGTAAGCAACACAAAACTGATTGTAAGCAACATGAAACTGAAGAATATGTAAGGAAACAAACTGCAACAAACCTATCCCTTGTTTTTGGTATCATTTCCTGTAATCAAATACTTAAAAATATTGGGAAGGAAAAAGAAAATGTAAATATACAATGTCCTGGAAAGTTACAAAAATGGTTATCTATTCATGGAAATAGGAAACTTGAGAATATTATACAAAAGGACAAATTAATGGATTTATTTGATATATTGCAAACAGACAACTCTAAATGTATTAAGAGTGAATTGTATAATATCATTAACCATAACAGCATATTTAGAAATGATGAAATAACAGCATACCCAGTTAACGGTTATAATGGAATGTCAAATGAGATATTGAGAGTTGGATCCTTGAACAATTTTCCGTCTGAAAACAGCCCAAGTCTGATTAAGCTAGCTAAATATGGATTTTATTATGAAGGAAAGGGAAGAGAAGTTACCTGTTTTTCATGTGGAATTAAACACGACGATTGGTCATATCGATCTAACCCTTTGGAAGTACATAGACAAATATCTCCATATTGTGAATATTTGAAGACACTTACACCTAGACCCCCTTCAGAGATTATAGAGAGTGACTGCCGTCACAATGCTACCCCAAGAATGCCAACTACTGAGATTCCATATCAGAATGGTATAGGTAGGTATATTTAGAATTTGCATGTTTGTTCATCTCTTGTTAAATATTTTTATGGAGAAAAACATATCAAAGAACACGTTTCATTGCTTAGAATATACAATGAGTAGATGAGCATGATCAGTTTACTGTATAAATTATATATTTTGTATTAAACTAAGAAAGCAATCATTTTGAATTCTGAATATTTTGGTATGTAATTTCTCAAAAAAAACAAGAAAGACACATTTTGCACCTAAAATTTTCTTTTTGTCAATATTGAAACCATTCAGAAGTGTTGAAAAAGTTTTAAAATGTCTAGTGTTTTATCTTTGACATTTATACATATAGGATGTCACATTGTTGATATTTCAAAGACAATCCAATAGTTTCACTTTTCATTTGTGGCCTTTCAGAGCCAAAATATTTATCAAATGATGTTTATTTTGATACATGATATTAGAATGCAGGTAACTGTATAGTATTTTAATCTTGGCCTTTGTAAAACTTGATTTTATTGTCCAAATATCAATGTACCTAGCTCCGCTACAAGTTGCTAAGTAAACACAATTGATGACTGTAAAATCTTCCATTTAATAGTTTTTATACGACCGCAAAATTTGATATTGCTATCACGTTGGCGTCGTCGTCTTCGGCATCGTCGTCGTCCGAATACTTTTAGTTTTCGCACTCTAACTTAAGTAAAAGTGAATAGAAATCTATGAAATTTTAACACAAGGTTAATGACCACAAAAGAAAGGTTGGTATTGATTTTGGGAGTTTTGGTCCCAACATTTTAGGAATTAGGGGCCAAAAAGGGCCCAAATTAGCATTTTCTTGGTTTTCGCACTATAAATGTAGTTTAAGTTAATAGAAATCTATGAAATTTTGACACAAGGTTTATGACGACAAAAGAAAGGTTGGTATTGATTTTGGGAGTTTAGGTCCCAACAGTTTAGGAATAAGGGGCCAAAAAGGGACCCAAAAAAACATTTTTTTTGGTTTTCGCACCATAACGTTAGTATAAGTAAATAGAAATCTATGAAATTTGAACACAAGGTTTATGACCATAAAAGGAAGATTGGTATTGATTTTTTGGAGTTTTGGTCCCAACAGTTTAGGAATAAGGGGCCCAAAGGGTCAAAATTGAATAATTGGGGTTCTTTGATATGCCGAATCTAACTGTGTATGTAGATTCTTAACTTTTGGTCCCGTTTTCAAATTGGTCTACATTAAGGTCCAAAGGGTCCAAAATTAAACTTACTTTGATTTTGACAAAAAATGAATCGGTTGGGTTCTTTGATATGCTGAATCTAAAAATGTACCTAGATTCTTGATTATTGGCCCAGTTTTCAAGTTGGTCCAAATCGGGGTCCAAAATTAAACTTTGTTTGATTTCATCAAAAATTGAATAAATGGGGTTCTTTGATATGCCAGATCTAACTGTGTATGTAGATTCTTCATTTTTGGTCTTGTTTTCAAATTGGTCTACATTAAAGTCCAAAGGGTCCAAAATTAAACTTAGTTTGATTTTAACAAAAATTGAAATCTCGGGGTTCTTTGATATGCTGAATCCAAACATGTACTTAGAGTTTTGATTATGGGCCCAGTTTTCAAGTTGGTCCAAATCAGGATCTAAAATTATTATATTAAGTATTGTGCAATAGCAAGTCTTTTCAATTGCACAGTATTGCGCAATGGCAAAAAATATCTAATTACACAATATTGTGAAATAGCAAATTTTTTTTTAATTAGAGTTATCTTTCTTTGTCCAGAATAGTAAGCAAGAAATATCTAATTGCACAATATTGTGCAATTGCAAGAATTTCTTTTAATTGGAGTTATCTTTCTTTGTCCATTCAGTGATAACAAGCATCTTTCTTTCTACCATTCAGTGATAACAAGCAGTTTTTTTACATCTTAATATTTTATGATGTATTTAAATGAGTAGTTATTGTTGCAAACTCCATTAGAAATTTTAATTGAGATTAGTTTTGGAATAAGGGAAAGGGGGATGTGATTAAAAAAATTGGGTTCAATTTTCTCATTTGAAATTTCATAAATAAAAAGAAAATTTCTTCAAACATTTTTTTGAGAGGATTAATATTCAACAGCATTGTGAATTGCTGTAAGAGAAAACCAAAATTTTAAGTTCATTAGAACATATTCATTCTGTGTCAGAAACCTATGCTGTGTCAACTATTTAATCACAATCCAAATTTAGAGCTGAATCCAGCTTGAAAGTTGTGTCCATATTTGCCCCAACCATTCAGGGTTCAACCTCTGCGGTCGTATAAAGCTACGCCCTGCGGAGCATCTGGTTATGTTTGGAAAACTAAATTGAATGCATTTAAATTTTTTCAAACACAAATACTTACATGACTAACATGACTTTGTCATTTTCAAATGAAAGTTTGCAAAACTCTTTGTAACGTAACATTGTGTTATAATAAATATTACAGGAACAGACTCAATTCACACATGTACAGATGCTTATGGACCTCAGATGACAGTTGCAGTCCAATCTGTTGATAGTGGACTTTTTGGATCATCACTTTCGCATCGTAGCAATAACCTTGTGACTAGTAATTCAACCTCTATATCTAGTATAAGTCAACGAAGTAGTCGTGCTAGC
The DNA here is from genome assembly GCF_036588685.1 of Mytilus trossulus. Taxonomy (NCBI): domain Eukaryota; kingdom Metazoa; phylum Mollusca; class Bivalvia; order Mytilida; family Mytilidae; genus Mytilus; species Mytilus trossulus. The sequence goes on from NC_086382.1 coordinate 27,999,110, forward strand.
GCTGATAGTGGATTTGGTAGTAGTGGTAGTCATCTTTCAACAGACCATTCATCATCGGCAAGTCATACTTCAAATCTGACAGTACCACAGCTTCCACCATTACTAGAAGGAGGTGAACACAGTATACAGAGAGTTTCAGGACCTGCATCCAGGGACAGCCCAGTACCACAAAATAACAGGAAAAACACACCAAAAGAGAAATACCCAGAATATATACCTATAGAGAGGAGAAGAGCCACATACAAGAACTGGCCACCAAACTTGGACTTTCTTCACCCACTTGATCTGTCAGAATGTGGATTTTTTTATTCAAGTATGAACATAAATATATGTCTTTTTTGATTAGTATTTCAATATCAAAATCATTATTTTGAAACTTGAATAAATTATCAAAGAATAGTTCCTTTACAAGACCTTGCAACTTTTATGTTTAGAGTTTCAATTTACTACTAATTAAAGAACTTATCTGAAAAAAAAAGAATATATAGCTTTAAAAACAATGCTGTTTAAACAATTACAATGAATAAAGAGGGAAATGAAGCATTTTTGGTGAACTACTTATAGCTAGAAGTTGTGACCTATTAAACTTGGTGTGCATACTTGAACTATTAGTTTGAGATCATTTATTGATGTTTGCACTTATTTACTTACAGATTTTGGTGACTGTGTCCGATGTTTTCACTGTGGTATTGGTAAGTTTATTTGAAAGTACTTTTGAATAAGAGCTGCAGTTATTAAAACTTTTTTTTTTGAAAGATTTAAGTTCAAGTATAATTTATCCTCAAACAATGTATCTTTTTAAATATAAAAAAAAACTTAGTCTATACAGTACACACATTTTACTGTAAAATGTTGTTTACTGCTTAATATAGGTTCTTGAGCATACATGCATTTTATATCAAAAATGATATTTTATCTTAATTGAAGGATATATTTTGTGCCTTGACATGACATGCTACAAATACCTCCTTTTATTTCCTTAGGCCTTAGGAATTGGGAATCTGATGACAATCCATGGGTAGAGCATGCTCGTTGGTCAAGGAAATGTCCATACTTACTACAGAGGAAAGGACAAGAATTTATTGATAGCGTTCTCTCTGTACTTGGACTTCAGACGGTATGTATTTAATGCATGATATAGACTTGACAACTTTTTATAGAAAAATGTTGTTTCAATGTATAAAACTCATGAATATATATAAGAATTATAAGATAACTTGCATAATTAAATTTTTGGTGAAGATGAAGGGAAGGTTATTCAAACATTAAAAAGAAAATGAAAATCATACAATTTTACTAATACAAGTAATGATCACTTACATCTTCAAGTAACAAGACTTGTATATGTGATACCCCTGACTGACTGTAAAGTGGAGATGCATGCTCATGATGGCATAATTTTTCATTTTTTTTAGTCTTATATTCTGTAGGTGAATCAATCACTGGAAGTAGATAGGGTTTCCAGTTTAATGTAGCTGTATGGATGTGTTGTAACAACATGTACTTCAAACAACACAATGTCCATTGAAAGGACGATGTAATGCTTTTAAATTCAGTTGTTTTAGAGTTTCAGAGGTATTTTGACATGAACTCATATGAAACTTAGAAATTATTCCATGCACACATTGTGTTTTCAAAATAAGCTAAATTGCAAATTATCAAGGTGTTTTGCATAAAAGTGTTACTGTATTTTTTCAAACTATTGTATTTAATCAGAAATTTGTGTGTAATTTTTTTCACAGGATTCAGAAATTGAAATGCAAACAGCTAATGCAGGAACAGAACCTGCATCACAAGTGTCTTCTGGATATGGGACAGGTAATTATTACTGTATATATACTGGCAATTTCAGCAGGAGTAAGTGCTGAGTAGTGTCCTGTTACTTTGAAAATACCTTTAGACTTTTTTATGTGTTAAAACCTCTACCTTTACATAATTATAGATTTGCCAAAACTAGATCAAGTGAAGTTTATTTAGTAAGGTCAATTTTTCTGTCAATAAAAAAAAAATCCATGGTATTTACAATGCTTTTCAAAGGGAGGTAACTTTCAGGCAAGTTTTTGAGAAGATTAGGCCATCTTCAGAAGAATTTTTGCAGCTATCTTTATTCAAGGCTATGTAGGTATGTAGATAATGAAATAGATATACAAATATTGTGAAGTAAAATCCCAAAAAAAATCTTGGCAAAGTGTTATTTATAACTTTGTTAAAAGACAAAGGAATTTAAGTCTTATAGTTATTGCCCTGATAATGTTAAAAAGCAGGATATCTATTCTGCATTTTGCAGGTCCCATCCCCTATGCCCTATATATTCATCCTGGCTGTATGTCTTGAAATCCTTTGTCTTTATCAGTTTACCCGTTTCCCTCTTTAATACAATGTCCCCTATCTTGTCCCTTGCCTTGGCCAGAATCCTGTGGCAATCAGAAATGTATAATATAAAACATATATTTTGTATTTCAGCATCTTCCAATGACGTGAGAGACCCTATATCTCACCCTGCAGCACAGTATATCATTAGAGAAAATATATTTGGTGACAACAAAGAAAAACAAGTCAAAAAGACTATGAATCAATTGTTGCAGAATCATGGTAAGTTTCTTCATTGTCAAGTTAATACTTAACCCTCCCTAATATCCCTGATGTCACACATCAGCATATAGATCAGATGTACACTGGGCGTGTTAAAAAACATGAACGATGCCAATATGCTAGCAATTTTGGATGCATTCAACCTGTTAATCTATCTGTAACATGTGCACAATGACCTTTAAGCGTATATTTGGCGTACAGGAATCATACCTAAGTGTTTCTCAGGCGTTCAAGAAACGTATATTGGCGTATGCCTGGAGTTAGTCTAACGTAGATGGAATGCATGCTCGGAGGAAAAAAGTTTCTTGAATGTATTTGAGACGCGTCCCAGTCGTATCTTGGACGTTCTATTATGTAACACATTTGCATACGTTTTAGTTACAGTCAAATGATCTTGAAGCTTATACAACGTGCCCTAAACGTGTCTCCGCTTATCTGTAGCACGTCAAACGTGCGTGTAGTGTATATATAACGTGTGTGTAGCGTAAATATAATGTGCGTGTAGCTTACATGTATACGCTAGACACACGCTTGAGCTGGATGAAATTTTTATTCTGCTTAAAAATTTCCTCGAATTGTAGAGTTCTCCAAGCCTATACCTTTGTTTCATTGTACTTCAAAATTATGCAATGCGAGTTTAACGATTGCTTAGTGTTCCTCTGGCATGCAACTAACGTATCACAGACTTTGTCAACTTTCTCTGTACATTTGGTGAATGCCGGTCTATACGCTAATGTGTGACACCTGCATAAAGTCCTCTTCTCTGTCCCCTGTTATCAAGAAATGTTTTTTGCCCTGCTCTTCCCAAAATGTTGATGTTGAATAGAAAAAGTTTTGGTATTTATAAAGATAACAATAAAATTGATATTTGAAATAAAACTTTTGTTGACTTAACAACTGAAATTGCAATTCCATTTGAATTGAACGTGTGTTACCATAACCTGTTTTTTTTTGCTACTGGACATTGATTTTGGTACTGCAAATTGCATGATTTATATAAGCTGATAGATGGTTTAATGTAAGTAGATGAATTTCCCATTTGTATCAAGCAAAGTAAGCCATACCCAATCACCAATCTCTTAGTAATCAAAAACTAATTCATACAAACCTTAGTCAACATAAATTTGGAATACCATTTAGAAATTGAAAACTTGAGATATACCACATACATACACATGACATACATTTCATTATAAATACATATATATGTATATACATAAATTATTTTCAAAAAATACTGTGTTATTTGAACTCACAGTAAGTACAGACATAAGTCAATAGGTCTTCAATGCAGCAAGAAACTCCCACATCCGGAAGCATGCTTTAGAAGTTTTAGATAAACATGATTTTTACCTGTAACTTAAAATCTGAAAAAGCTCAAATGATTTTAGTTTCTCACTAGACCTATATAACTTTTTTTCTCTATATAATGGGATGATATACCAAATAAGAAACGATTTAAGGTGTTTCACTGGACCTATATATTTTTTGTTTCTCTATAGAATGGGATGATATAACTAATGACATGTTAGTCAATGCACTGTTGGAGAGTAAAGATATCATGGAAAACTTAGACACAAAGACAAATTCATTAAATTTATCAGAATCTGCAGTTTCAAAATCACCGGAGTCTTCTGATTCAAAGACTCCAAGTACAGGAACAGACGATAAAAACAAAGAGGAAGAAAGCAAGAAGTCACCTGGTAAGTTGCATTGTGGGTAGACTAAATAAGTTTTTCAACATCATATTTTGTATGTTATTGAAGATAATGGCAATAACAAGGCTATTATTGATGATAACTGTTTCAATATCTAATTTAAGTGTTCCTTGATAAATTCATTCTAGGTAAGACTTTCATGATAGTTTGCAGATTTTGTGTTTCAGATAGTTAAAGATTTATTAAATTTAAAAGAAAAGATATTTATATATATATGGTGTATTAATCCATGACACAAAATATGTACATGCTCTTGTTATAGCAAAATCCTTAGAGACAGTGCCTTTATTTCTGTTCTTCATCTGAAAGTCTTACAAGGTGTTTACATTTTGCATTATAACTGGTACTGAGAGGTGATCAACCATTTTCATTTTGTAAAAAGTAACAGTTTTATACTGTAAAGTTATTAAAACTACATGACAATTTAGATAGGATTTCATAAAAAAAGATTGTTTATGCATTAGCATTTTGGATATACAGCCATATATTATAGTGAAATTTTGTTTTCCATGGCCTGATTGACACCCCCTTGTACTGTTAACTTTATTACTTAATCTTACTTTAAACATTTTTCATTTAGAAAAATCATGTACATGACAAACACATATAAATACAGGGAAACAAGGTTTCCGTTATATTAATCCGTCTCCCTGTCAAAAAGATAAAGGGAAATAACTGCAAATAAAAAAGTAGATTTTTTTTTGTCAGATCTTTCCTATATATATATATGTACCAGCGTCAGTGTGTGTTTCCAGGACTTTGTCAAGACTGTCTCACCCATATGCAATCCTAACTTAGTATGTACGAACGACGCTATATGACAAATTGCTTTGAATCTACTAAAAATTGTTGTACTTGTTTAAACACGAGTAGATTTCCCTCTTGAGGTATTACTTAATCTTGCTATTGTAGGCCCAAGTATTTAGAGTTTGGGCAATTGTAGCACAAAACATTTGAACGCTACATTCATATTTCTTTAAAGATTTTGCAAGTTTTATTTTTATTTTTCAGAGGAGAACCCTGAAAAAATTCAAAAGGAAAATGAGGAATTGAAGGAATTGTATACATGTAAAATCTGTTTAGATGAAAGAGTTGGCATAACATTTGTGCCATGTGGGCACCTTGTTACATGCAAAACTTGTTCTCCAAAAATTCGTAGGTGTCCATTATGTCGTACTTTTATTCGTGGAACTATTAAAACGACTATGTAGTTTTAAAAAATCCCAATTTATGTGCTAAAATGACAGCATATTACCAAAAATAAAATCTATAGCTTGATGAAAATTAAAGCAATACTCAATAAGTTTGAATTTTTGTAAGTATAATTTAATGATTACGCTTATAATTTTTATAGAAGAAACACTTGTTGATTCAGCTGAATATTTTAACAAAGGTGATCAGAGTTATTACGATGCAATATTTTTGTTACGATTATTTGATTAATGTGCTTTTGTAGTGAAATGCAGAATGAGGCATTTTTTGACAATGGATAAAAATGCACTTGAGGTTGCTTATAGCTTTTATTTTCACTTAGCCTTAATAAATAGAAAGTTTGTAATTATGCAGTTGTCTGGTTAATTGTGAAGTCACTTACATTTGAGAGTTGTTATTACTTGTCTGATTATGATATTGCAGGTTTTCCCTGTAGTGTAATGTGTAGCTTAATCATCATGTGATCACTAATAATTGTGTTTGTAACATGATATTTATAAAAAAAATTGATCTCTTGCCTTTATTTGTAATATTTTTTCCAGATGAGCATCATACTGTATATATGTGAATTTGAAATCCTCTTTAATTTATGAGTCATATGTAAATATTTATTTATTGAGATAATCTTTGTATGTTTGTGTTGTTTATCATAATGACAAAAGGATTTTTGTTGTCCATTCAAACGGTTTTCATGTGTTTTATATCTCATCATCTTTGAATTAATGACATTGTTTTATTTCTTGTTTTACAAAGAAAGAAAATAATCTTTTATTCACATTAAAATAAATTAGATAAAAGTTGTCAATCACTTGTGAATATAATGGCCATTTGCTATATTATGTTGACAAACCCTGGTAGAATATTTTTTTAAAACAATTTCATCTAATTGTCATTACTAAAGTCATGACATATTGATTTGAAGATTCTTTTACACACCACAAAATGCTTAATTTCTATCTTATAAAATTTAAAAAAAAATTAAGGCATTATATTTTCTGGTCTGGGCATCTGTCTGTCCGTTGGTTCATCCATCTTTTTGTTCTTCTGTCTGCCCTGCTTCAGGTTAAAGTTTTTGGTCGAGGTAGTTTTTGATGAAGTTGAAGTCCAATCAACTTGAAACTTAGTAAACATTCCCTATGATATGATCTATGATATCCATGTACTTGGGACACATTCTTGTTTCTTTTAATTATTCGTATGAATAGATAGAAATGTGGAGTATATGTCAATGAGACAGAAACCTAACATCACATAATTATGACAGCAAAAGGACAACAAACAGTCTTATAATGGTATGGCATATGTTCATTGACTGTAACCTCATTTTCATGGTTCAATAGTTTATTCTAGGTCTGTTTCCTCGATGTTAAAATCCATCAGCTATGGTTGGTGTATGGAATTATTAAAAGTTGTACATGTCTGTCTGGTAGAGTTTATCTGAACTTGACCTCATTGTCATGGATCATTGATAATATTAAAAGTATGCCATACTTGATGTACAAATTTATCTGTAAATAGATATGAGATGTGGTATGAGTGCCAATGAGACAACTCTCTATCAAAGTCACAATTTGTAAAAGTAAACTAGTATATGTAAGGTCTTTAAGATGGAGAATGGCTTACACCGAACAGCAAGCTATAAAGGGCCCCAAATGACTTGTGTAAAACCATTCAAACGGGAAAACCAACATTCTGATCTATAGTAAAAAACAAGAAACGAGAAACACTAATGAACCACATCAACAAAGACGAACTACTGAATTCTTGTTTTAGTGAAAAGTACCAAAAACTGGATTTTTTTTCAATATTTCTTTCATATTAATAGAAGCAACATTTTTTTTATTCTCAAAATGTAGCTATTTGAACCATCACAAACATGATGTAAGAAAACTACAATTTTATTATAAATATTTATTTTCCAAAAATTTGAGTTAAGATGAGTCAGAAATAGGAAACAGGAAATTTTGTTGAGAGGTCATGCTAAATTAGTCTTTTGTTGATACATTGTAGTTCCAAAAATAAATACTCAATAAGTGTCAATATTAAAGATATAACTTGATAAAAATATGGATATATGAGTCAAATTTTCTTTTTTTTTCTTGGAAATTATCACTTGATTTTTCTTGCAAACAAACTATACACATACACAAACTTTATTTTTTGTTTATTATACATCAGTTATTGTTTGTATCGCCAATGATTCTTCTCCAAAATGAGATTTAGACTTTTCATAATGTCCCTTTGGCCATGGTATTGCAGTGGACTACAACTTCAAGACTGAGATGTTCTAAAGTTTCTTAAAAAGGACAAGTATATACTTTAAAGTTCACCATAAAAAAACAAATTGGAAGGAGTGAAAGGTATTTTTTTCCCTATTGGTGTATTAATACAAATTAAGAAATCTGTTGAAAATGAAGGCATCACTTTATAACCCTTTCCTCCATAGTGACGCCTTTTGACACCAACCCCTTTACTCTATAAATTAATGACGCCTGTGTAGTACCTCTGTTGAAATGCTTTGACTACAAAGTGTTTGTAGTAGACTTAGTATCCAATATGAAAAGGAATATCATAGGAATATCTGACTTAAATTTATTTGATGAAATAATTTTTTTTTCGCAATGCAATAATACTGCAAAGCATATTTTCAGGATTTTATTGAAAAATCCTATAGGAATCAAGTATGCAAAAAATAAATTCAATGGAGGAAAGGCTGTTCCAGAGTTTTGCCCTTTACTCATGGAAAAATTGATGAGTTTTTCATTTCTGTTCTATTACTTTAGTTTGCCTCAACCAAATGTTATGAAACTTCTACACAATGCATATTTGCCATAAAATACAGATCATGTTTGAATTTTGGTTGGCAAGATTTTAACCGTTCTAGAGTGCCCCTTTACAACTGGAATAATTGCTTAATTTTTATACACCTGTCAAAAATTTTAACAGGAAATATTATGGTAAACAATGTCTCTCTGTCTGGCGTAAACATGTGGCACCGTAACTTAAGAACATCTTATCCAATTTTCATGAAAATTAATATATTTGTGTCTTATGATGGATTGGTCAAATGATCTGTATATTTTTTTTGGTAAAAATAAGATTAAAACTTTTTGAGTTACAGGACTTTGTAACCAAAACAGGTGTGTGTTTTTTTTAAATTTTATTTGGTGGCGACAATGCTTGTTACCACAAAACACAGATCAATTTTGATTTGGGTGGCTAACTTTTATCTTTACAGAGTTATGCCTTTTCATATTGAAAATTTACTAAATTTTTCGTTTCTGTTCTCGAATTGTAGTTTGCCTCAAAAAAATTATTGAATCTTATACACAATGCTTGTTAACCACAAAAGTTGACAAAACACAGATCTGAAATTTGTTTTGGGTAGCTAACTTGTATCTTTCTTAAGTTTTGCCCTTCTAACTTAGGTTAGTAAGTTTGCCTCACCCAAATGTTGAAGAAGACAGATGGTTTCTGGATAATAACTTTAGTATAAGTAAATAGAAATCAATAAAATTTTAACACAATGTTTCTAACCACAAAAGGAAGGTTGGGATTGGTTTTGGGGGTTATGGTGTTATGGGTTTGGGAATTAGGGGCCAAAGGGGGCCCTTAACATACATTTATCTACTTTCAGGACAATAAGTTGTGTATAAGTATTTCAATTACTCTGAAAGTGTACCACAATGTTCATACCATTTAGTAGAAGGTTGGGATTTATTTTAAGGGTTTTGGGGCAAACAGTCTAGGAATTAAGGGCCAAAAACAAGCATTTTTGAAGTTTTTGGACAATAACTTATGTTTAACTGTATGGATCTCTCTACATTGTACCACAAGGTTCCATATAATGAAGGGAAGGCTTGGTGTCAGTTTTGGGGTTAATATTCCTGAACATTTAGGAATAAGAAGACAAAAAAAGGGCAAAAAAGAAGCATTTTTGTCGAGCCGGCATAGCAGAAAGCTTGACATAGGGATAGTGATCTGGCGGCCGCGGCGTAAGCTAACTTCTTAAAAGCTGTATATTTTAGAAGGTGGAAGACCTTGATGCTTCATACTTTGTATATGGATGCCACATGTTAAGAAGTTTACGTCAGTCACATGTCCAATGTCCTTGACCACATTTTCATGGTTCAGTTACTACTTGAAAAAAAAAGATAAGATTTTTTGTAATGTTAAATTGCCTCTTATTGAAAGTAATAGGATAACTATTTTGGTAAGTGCCTACATGGCAAGGTCCTCATGCCTGCCAGACAGTATTCACTTGACCTCATTTCATGGATCAGTGAACAAGGTTAAGTTTTGGAGGTCAAGCACTGTCCATATCGCAGATACTATAAGCCATAGGTCTAGTATATTCAGTGTATGTAAGGTGTTCATTTCCAACTGGCAGGTGTCATCTGACCTTGAACTCATTTTCATGGTTCAGTGGTTTTAGTTCAGTTTTTATACGACCGCAAATTTTGAAAAAATTTTCGTCGTATATTGCAATCACGTTGGCGTCGTCGTCGTCGTCGTCCGAATACTTTTAGTTTTCGCACTCTAACTAAAGTAAAAGTGAATAGAAATCTATGAAATTTTAACACAAGGTTTATGACCATAAATGGAAGGTGGGTATTGATTTTGGGAGTCTTGGTCCCAACATTTTAGGAATTAGGGGCCAAAAAGGGCCCAAATAAGCATTTTCTTGGTTTTCGCACTATAACGTTAGTATAAGTAAATAAAAATCTATGAAATTTAAACACAAGGTTAATGACCATAAAAGGAAAGTTGGTAATGCTTTGGGAGTTTGGGTCCCAACAGTTTAGGAAAAAGGGGCCCAAAGGGTCCAAAATTAAACTTTGTTTGATTTCATCAAAATTGAATAATTGGGGTTCTTTGATATGCCGAATCTAACTGTGTATGTAGATTCTTAACTTTTGGTCCCGTTTTCAAATTGGTCTACATTAAGGTCCAAAGGGTCCAAAATTAAACTAAGTTTGATTTTAATAAAAATTGAATCCTTGGGGTTCTTTGATATGCTGAATCTAAAAATGAACTTAGATTTTTTATTATTGGCCCAGTTTTCAAGTTGGCCCAAATCGGGGTCCAAAATTAAACTTTTTTGATTTCATCAAAAATTGAATAAATGGGGTTCTTTGATATGCCAAATCTAACTGTGTATGTAGATTCTTCATTTTTGGTCCTGTTTTCAAATTGGCCTACATTAAGGTCCAAAGAGTCCAAAATTAAACTAAGTTTGATTTTAACAAAAATTAAATTTTTGGGCCTCTTTGATATGCTGAATCAAAACATGTACTTAGATTTTTGATTATGGGCCCAGTTTTCAAGTTGGTCCAAATCAGGATCTAAAATTATTATATTAAGTATTGTGGAATAGCAAGTCTTTTCAATTGCACAGTATTGTGCAATGGCAAGAAATATCTAATTTCACAATATTGTGAAATAGCAAATTTTTTTTTAATTAGAGTTATCTTTCTTTGTCCAGAATAGTAAGCAAGAAATATCTTATTGCAAAATTTTTTTTTAATTGGAGTTATCTTTCTTTGTCCAGAATCAACTTAAATCTTTGTTATATACAATATACAATGTATATTCACTTTTTACTACCAACTGATAAATTTAAATAATCTTTACCATTCAGTGATAACAAGCAGTTTTTTTCCATTTTATTTACAGTTTATTTTATGATGTATTTAAATGAGTAGTTATTGTTGCAAACTCCATTAGAATATTTTAATTGAGATTAGTTTTGGAATAAGGGAAAGGGGGATGTGATTAAAAAATTGAGTTCAATTTTTCTCATTTGAAATTTCATAAATAAAAAGAAAATTTCTTCAAACATTATTTTGAGAGGATTAATATTGAACAGCATAGTGAATTGCTCTAAGAGAAAACAAATTTTTTAAGTTCATTAGAACACATTCATTCTGTGTCAGAAACCTATGCTGTGTCAACTATTTAATCACAATCCAAATTTTGAGCTGAATCCAGCTTGAATATTGTGTCCATACTTGCCCCAACCGTTCAGGGTTCAACCTCTGCGGTCGTATAAAGCTACGCCCTGCGAAGCATCTGGTTGTGTTTTGGTCTATTTTTGTCATACTGAATGCAATAGGTCTACTATATTTGGTGTATGGATTCATTGTAAGGTGTGCATGTCTAGCTGGCAGGTGTCATCGGACCTTGACCTGATTTTCATGATTTAGTGGTCAACGTTATGTTTTTATACGACCGCAAATTTTGAAAAAATTTTCGTCGTATATTGCTATCACGTTGTCGTCGTCGTCGTCCGAATACTTTTAGTTTTCGCACTCTAACTTTAGTAAAAGTGAATAGAAATCTATGAAATTTTAACACAAGGTTTATGACCATAAAAGGAAGGCTGGTATTGATTTTGGGAGTTTTGGTCCCAACATTTTAGGAATGAGGGGCCAAAAAGGGCCCAAATAAGCATTTTCTTGGTTTTCGCACTATAACTTTAGTTTAAGTTAATAGAAATCTATGAAATTTTGACACAAGGTTTATGACCACAAAATAAAGGTTGGGATTGATTTTGGGAGTTTTATTTTCAACAGTTTAGGAATTAGGGGCCAAAAAAGGGCCCAAATAAGCATTATTCTTGGTTTTCGCACAATAACTTTAGTTAAAGTAAATAGAAATCAATGATATTTAAACACAATGTTTATGACCACAAAAGGAAGGTTGGTATTGATTTTGGGAGTTTCGGTCCCAACAGTTTAGGAATTAGGGGCCAAAAAGGGACCCAAATAAGCATTTTTCTTGGTTTTCGCACCATAGCGTTAGTATAAGTAAATAGAAATCTATGAAATTTAAACACAAGGTTTATGACTATAAAAGGAAGGTTGGTATTGATTTTGGAAGTTTTGGTCCCAACAGTTAAGGAAAAAGGGGCCCAAAGGGTCCAAAATTAAACTTTGTTTGATTTCATCAAAATTGAATAATTGGGGTTCTTTAATATGCCGAATCTAACTGTGTATGTAGATTCTTAATTTTTGGTCCCGTTTTCAAATTGGTCTACATTAAGGTCCAAAGGGTCCAAAATTAAACTAAGTTTGATTTTAACAAAAATTGAAACCTTGGGGTTCTTTGATATGCTGAATCTAAAAATGTACTTAGATTTTTGATTATTGGCCCAGTTTTCAAGTTGGCCCAAATCGGGGTCCAAAATTAAACATTGTTTGATTTCATCAAAAATTGAATAATTGGGATTCTTTGATATGCCAAATCTAACTGTGTATGTAGATTCTTAATTTTTGGTCCAGTTTTAAAATTGGTCTAAATTAAAGTGCAAAGGGTCCAAAATTAAACTAAGTTTGATTTTAACAAAAATTAAATTCTTGGGCCTCTTTGATATGCTGAATCTAAACATGTACTTAGATTTTTGATTATGGGCCCAGTTTTCAAGTTGGTCCAAATCAGGATCTAAAATTATTATATTAAGTATTGTGCAATAGCAAGTCTTTTCAATTGCACAGTATTGTGCAATGGCAAGAAATATCTAATTTCACAATATTGTGAAATAGCAAATTTTTTTTTAATTAAGAGTTATCTTTCTTTGTCTAGTATAGTAAGCAAGAAATATCTGCAAGATTTTTTTTAATTGGAGTTATCTTTCTTTGTCCAGAATCAACTTAAATCTTTGTTATATACAATATACAATGTATATTCACTTTTTACTACCAACTGATAAATTTAAATAATCTTTACCATTCAGTGATAACAAGCAGTTTTTTTACATCATGTATTTAAATGAGTAGTAATTGTTGCAAACTCCATTAGAATATTTTAATTGAAATTAGTTTTGGAATAAGGGAAAGGGGGATGTGAATAAAAAATTGGGTTAAATTTTTCTCATTTGAAATTTCATAAATAAAAAGAAAATTTCTTCAAACATTTTTTTGAGAGGATTAATATTCAACAGCATAGTGAATTGCTCTAAGAGAAAACAAAAATTTTAAGTTCATTTGAATACATTTATTCTGTGTCAGAAACCTATGCTGTGTCAACTATTTTATCACAATCCAAATTTAGAGCGGAATCCAGCTTGAATGTTGTGTCCATACTTGCCCCAACCGTTCAGGGTTCAACCTCTGCGGTCGTATAAAGCTACGCCCTGCGGAGCATCTGGTTGAGTTTTGGTATTTTTTTCTAATACTTGATAGATCAACTATATTAGGTGTATTGAAATATTTTATGATCTATATGTAAGTTGCACAGGTTTTATTTGACCTTGACCTCATTTTCACACTTCATTGCTCTGTTTAAAGTTTTTGTGTTTTGGTCTGTTTTTTCTTAAACTATAACCAATAGGTCAACTATGTTTGTTGTATGGAAGAATTGATAGCTTTACATGTCTGCCTGGCATGGTTCATCGGACCATGATCTCATTTTCATGGTTAATCTGACCATTACCTCATTTTCATGGTTCGTTGGTCAATGTTTAGTTTTCTTGGTTAACGTTAAGTTAATGTAACAATTGTAATAAAGCTTTATATTTAGGACTATCAACATAATATCAATGATTAGTAGAGAAGGCGAGACATTTTAGCGTGTGCATTCTTGTTCTAGTTTACAGACAATAACTTGTGTTTTAAGTGAATGGGTCTCTCTGAAATTATACTACAAGGTTTCGTACTACAAAGGAAAGGCTGGAAATGAGTTTTGGTGTTCTTGTTCCAAGTGGGGTTTCAATAAGAGAGGGGCCGAAAAAGGGCCCAAATAAGCATTTTTGTAGTTTTCAGTCTATAACTTGTGTTTAAGGATGTACTTGGGTGAGGTTAGGTAGAAATTAAGAAATTAAGAAATTAAAATTGATACTATAAGCTGGTAGAGCATCAATATTAATGATAAAGATAAGCTAAAAATATTGAAAGGTCATGGACCTCCTTTTCGAAATATTTGAGATTTAAAATATGGCGGGAAAAAGGCAGACTCTGACTTTTTTTTACCTTATATTTGCATTGGTAAATTTTGGGTCTCAAAACAAAAGAAAGAAAATCAAGAATCTTCTAAAATTTTGGTAAATTACTTTCATGAGCTATTAAGTCTAATATGAAAAAATAAATGGGTGTTATGGGGCAAATATTCTACATTGTATTGTATTGGAAAACACCAAGGAGTTCGAACATTTTACACAAATTACAAAACTTAAACTTAGTACATCCTTAATCTCCCTGAAATGATCCAACAAGTTTCCATACTACAAAGGGGTTGGTTATAGGGGGTAATGGATCAAATCATTAAGCAAATAGGGTCAAAAAGGGGGGGGACAAGGGTTTTTCTGGTATTTTTTTCTCATTTCAGATTTCAGAAATTAAAAAGAATTTTTCTTCAAATTTTTTTTTTGAGGGGATTTATATTTAACAGCATAGTGTATTGCTCAAAAGCAAAAAAACCCATTGTTTTGAGTTCATTAGACCACATTCATTCTGTGTCAGAAACCTTTGCTGTGTAAACTATTTAATCACAATCAAAATTTAGAGCTGAATCCAGCTTGAATGTTGTGTCCATACTTGTCCCAACTGTTCAGGGTTAGACCTCTGCAGATGTAAAGCTGTGCCTTGTGGAGCATCTGGTTCATGGGAGTTTAAATATGGATCGTTTTACATAATTTCACATTTATACTATAATGACACATTGTGACACACATGACACAATTTAATTTCCCCAGCACAGCACTTTATAATCATTTTATAATTATGACATTTCACTATGATGCAGCAATGTTATTATTTGGGCACCAATTATTGCGTCTGACTTGGGATAGGTTGAAAAATTTAGATATTTAATGAAGTATGAATTTATATAAAACCTCCATTCATTTGGGACAATGGTGTAATAATACAACATAAAAACAAACTGTAATAAAATTCTTCGCTGAGTGCAGCTGGATACGACCGCAGAGGTCCAACCCTGAACAATTGGGGCAAAAATGGGCGCAATATTCATGTTTGAGATAGGTCTGAATTTGGATTGTAATTTAATATTTGACACATAATAGGTTTCTGACAAAGAATAACTGCAGTCAAACAACTTTAGATAGGTCATATGATTTGAATTAATATTCATTTTTTTGCCTATGTGCAATACACTATGCTGTTGCAAATTGACCTCCCCCCCCCCAAAAAAAAAGAAGGTAAAATAATGATCCCTGGGTTTTTTTTTGCTTTTTTGTAATACACTATGCTGTTGCGTGTTAACCCCCCCTTTTATTTGCAAAAAAAATTTATTTCAAGAAATTTTCTTTTTAATTTCTGAAATCTGAAAAGAGAAAAAATTGTCACCCACCCCATAATATTATTTGAGTTTGCAACCATAATAAACAATGTACATACATCATGATAAAAGTCATAAAAGAGAAAATAACATGCATTATCATGGCTAAAATTAATAAATTGACAGCTAATCACATCAAAGACGATACAACATTTCTATATAGTTTATACATAATTTAAAAGCAGTGTAAAGGAGAGAAATCCTAACATTCACAACATTGTACTTAAAATGTATTTGGATTACATCCCTTACACTGCTTTAAACTGTCCATTAACCTTGAAACCCTTGTCCCCCCTCCCCCAGTTAATTCTTGCCATCCATTTGTGGTATGGGAACTTGAGATTCCATTCCACACGTTATTGTCTGGAAACTAGAAAAGTGTTTATTTCAGCCCTTTTTTTAACCACAATTTCGAAACTGTTTGGACCATAACCACCCAAATCACTCTCACCCTTCCTTTTATGGTTGTAAACCTTGTTTTCAAATTTCATAGATTTCTATTTACTTATACTAAAGTTATTGTCCAGAAATCAAATGTTTTTTGACAACAACGACTTGATAACAACATATGACCCCAAAATCTTTTACAGTTGTATAAAAATCAGTTAATTGGAAATGGCTATTCTTATTAGTTCAGCGCCAAACACAAAACAATTAACTCAAATCACTAATCTAAGAGAACTCACTTTTACTGAAAACTAATAACTATAAATAAATAAACCATGTTCTCAGACTAAGTCTGTTCTTCAGATACTTTAAGCCGTAGGTCAACTGTATTTGGATTATAGAATTATTGTAAGGTGTGCATGTTAATCTGTCCTCAAGCCAGTGGCGGATCCAGAAATTTTCATAAGTGGTGGCCCACTGACTGACCTAAGAGGGGGCCCACTCCAGTTATGCTTCAGTGATTCCCTATCCTGCGCCCCCTTAAATCCACCTCTGAAGCACATTTACATCATTAATAATGTTAGGATTATGTGATACTTGTAGTAAAACCTTAACCTTGAAGATTTCGACCTAAGATCTATTGTTATTAGTAAATAAGGTAAGACATTTCAACATTTTTGAAATATTTTAGATGTAGATTTCTATTTAATTCCAAAAATTAAGTAATTGTATGCCCCTACAGCAGTAGAGGAATTATTAGTTGTGTAAGCCTTGCCCTTTCATACCTCTGTCCATCTGTCTGTCTGTTTTTATGTACATCCCAAAATTGGTTTCTGTTCTCAAACTTTAGTTTGCCTCAACCAAATGTTATGAAATTATACAAAATGCTTATTACCACAAAAAAAAACCCAGATCAAGTTTGAATTTAGGTTGGGTCACTTTTAAAGTTTTTGAGTTATGCCCCTTTATAATTCTGAATGCAAACAGGGGCATCATCTGTGTGTAATAAACACATTCTCCATTTTCTTATTCGATCAGACACATCTGGTTGATTCTACCTTCTACTTTGCTGTTGGTTTTTATTAAATGAAATGAGTGGGTTAACACCATTTTATAATTATCCTTGTTAGTATAATTGGTTAGTACATCTGTCTCACGGCAGAGGATCGGGGTTCTAGTCCTCGACAAGGACCAAAGAAAAATGGTGTTAACTTACTTATTTAAAAATTGATTTATATATTAAAGATGTGATCAGTGATTAGATAAGATAAAATGTAAAAAGTAAGGCTGCTTGTCTTTCACTGGTACAAATGTTAACTGTTTTATATGAATAATAAATAAAGTATTCAAAACAGTATCCCAAAAATTTTAGAAAAATTAAATGTATTTGTAACAAGAGTTCACACACAGACACTGACCAATGTACCATGAAAATAAGGTCAAGGTCAAATGAAACCTGCCAAACTAACATGTACAACTTACAAATACATAATACACCAAATATCATTGACCTTCTGCTAATAGTATCAGACAAACAGTTGTGAATTTTACTTCACCAATGAACCATGAAAATTAGGTCATGATCAGATGAACTTCATTTGTCAGACATGTTCATGTTACAATTATTTCATACACCAAATATATTTGACCTCCAACTTAAAGTATCTGAGTTATCGTATACGGTGCAGGAAATGATTACCCTTCCAGAGCACCTGATTTCACTCCCTGTTTTTAGTGGAGTTCGTGTTGTTTCTTAATTATTATTTATAACTGTTGATGTAAATGTCCTTTGGTTTTGTGAGTCTTTGTTTACTCCTTGGTTTTTATTGTTATTGTCTTACAGGTGTAAACCAAAAACTTTACTTTGACCAATGAACCATGAACATGAGGTCATGGATAGATGAAACCCATTTGTCAGTCACGTACACCTTACAATCATTCCATACACCAAAGATAGATGATTGACCTACTGATTGTTTTTTTTTAGTATTCCAGAAACAGTTGTTAATAGAAAACTTCACTTTACAAATGAACCATGAAAATGAGGTCATCGTCAAATGAGCCCTATCTGAGATACATGTTCATGTGACAATAATTTCATACACCAAATATAATTAACCTACTGCTTATGGTAGAGAAAGGAAGCATATCATGTAACTAAACCTTTGTCACTGATCAATGAAATGAGGTATAGGTCAGGAGAACCTGTCTGGTAAACATATGAACCTTAAAGGATCCCTAATACCAAAAATAGTTATCCTATTTCTGATACTGTTAATTCAAAAAAAAATCAAGGTTTTTATTAAATACTGCACATCAAACAAGAGTGCACACACTGAAATGTCTTACCTTCTTTACTAAACATTGATATTATGTTGATAGTCCTAAATATAAAGGTTTACTACAACTATCTTATACACTTAACATGATCCAAGAAAATGAGGTATAGGTCAGATAAACCAAACTGAAAATACATGTACACCTTACAATCATTCCATACACCAAATATGCTTTAAACATAGTTGACCTATTGCACATCTTAGAAGCAAACTTAACCAGGAAAACTTAACATTGATCAATGAACCATGAAATTGAGGCCAGAATCAAATGAACCATCATTACATGCTTTAAAATAAAGTTGACCTTCTGCATATAGTATCTAAAAAACAAACAAGAATCAAAGTGCATGTAAGCACTGAAGGGTAAAGATTGCATTGACTTATCAGTGGGAAGTCAAATTAAATATAACATCAATAAAACATTGGAAATACAATTATACAATGGGAGATAGCTCCAATTTTTAAAATATAATTTTAACAATGACATCATTAATATTTTTAGAACAGATATTAGATTCTTGCACCTTGCAAAAGTTATGTAATTTTCTTGGCAAGTGTGACATCAATTTTTGATTTGAATATCTGAATATAAATAACATTGATAAATGAATGTTCATAGATAGAATGTTATGATCAATACATATTGTGTATCAAATTGTAGTGATCAGCCCTCGATCAGCCTTGGAAGATTGAGATATCAAGTTAGTAACATAGGGTTTTGATTGCACTTAAGATTGACCATGATCCATGAAAATAAGGTCATGGTAAGATGATAGTTGCCAGACAAGCATATACACTTTACAATCATTCCAGAGACCAAATATACAAGACCTACTGCTTATAGTAAAATAGAAAAACAGACCAAAAAACAAGAAACTTTAAAAACATTGAGCAATAAACCTTAAAAATGAGGTCAAGGTCAAATAAAAATACCAGACTTGCATGTTTATCGTAAAATATTTTCATACACCAAATATAGTTAACATAATGCATACAATATTAGAAAACAGACCAAAACACAAAAACTTTATAAACACTGAACCATGAAAATGAGGTCAAGGTCAGATGACATCTGCCAGTTGGACATGTACACCTTACAATCATTCCATACACAAAATATAGTAGACCCATTGGCATACAGTGTTAGAAAAAAAATGAGGAAAAAAAATAATAAAAGTATTCTTCAGTACTATCTTTTGATTGTAAGAAGCTTCTGTCCAGGTTTGGTAAAAATCCAGGATAGTTTATGAATCTAATAAATGTTTTAAAAACTTTAACTACAGACTGTATGTAATGTTAACTGGAAGAAAACAAACTTCATTTATAAGTTAAATACAGAAAAACAGGTACAAAATTTTAACAAGATTTCCTTCTAAATACTAGCTTTTGATCATAAACAAGCTTCTGTCCAAGTTTGGTACAAATCCAGGATAGTTTAAGAAAGTTATTAATATTTTGTTTAAAACTTTAATCACAGAAGGAATGTAATGTTTCCTGGCAGAAAAACTAAGTCCATTTATAAGTAAAAAACAGAAAACAAGAGTGCACACATTGAAATGTTTGCCTTCGTCACTAATCATTGATATTATGGTGATGGTCCTAAATATAAAGCTTTATTACAACTGTCACATAAACTCAACATTAACCATGAAAACTAAACATTGATCAATGAACCATGAAAATGAGGTCACGTTCAGATGAACCATGCTAGGCAGACTGTACAGCTAACAATTCTTCCATACAACAAACATAGAAAAACAGACCAAAACACAAATACTTAACACTTAGCAATGAACCATGAAAATGTGGTCAAGGTCAAATAAAACCTGCACAAATGACATCTAGATCATGAAATATTTCCATACACCAAATTAGTCTTCCATACAATAAACATAGTTGACCTATTGCTTATAAATTAAGAAAAACAGACCAAAACACAAATACTTAACACTTAGCAATGAACCGTGAAAATGTGGTCAAGGTCAAATGACATCTAGATCATGAAATATTTCCATACACCAAATATAGTTGACCTATTGCAAATAATTTTAAAAAAAAGACAAAACTCAAAAACTTAACTTTGACCACTAAACCATGAAAAAGAGGTCAAGGTCAGATGACACCTGTCAGCTAGACATGTACACCTTACAATCATTCCATACCCCAAATATAGTAGACCTATTGCATATAGTATAAGACAAACAGACCAAAACACAAAAACTTAACTATAACCACTGAACCATGAAAGGTCAAGGTCAGATGACACCTGCCAGTTGGACATGAACACATTACAGTCCTTCCATACACTGAATATACTAGACTTATTGCTTATAGTATCTGAGATATGGACTTGACCACCAAAACTAAACCTTGTTCACTGATTCATGAAACGAGGTCAAGGTCAAGTGAAAACTGTCTGATGAGCACAAGGACCTTGCAAGGTACGCACATACCAAATATAGTTATCCTATTACTTGTAATAAGAGAGAATTTAACATTACAAAATATTTTAACTTTTTTTTCAAGTAGTCACTGAACCATGAAAATGAGGTCAAGACATTGGACATTTGACTGACGGAAAGTTCTTAACATGAGAAATCTATATACAAAGTATGAAGCATCCAGGTCTTCCATCTTCTAAAATATAAAGCTTTTAAGAAGTGAGCTAACACCGCTGCCGCCATATCACAATCGCTATGTCCAGCTTTCTGCAACAAAAGTTGCAAGCTCGACAAAAAATGATTTTATTTCACAAAATTTACTTCTGAATACTATCTTATGGTCATAAACTAGCTGTCCAAGTTTGTTAGAAATCCAGGATAGTTTAAAAAGTTATAAAAATTTCAAAAACTTTAACCAGAGTGAATATTTATGGCAGTCATTGACGGAATGTAGGATCGCTATGTTTTGCTTTTTTGACAAAAGTCAAAGGCTCGACAAAAACAGCCCAAAACACAAAACTTAACTTTAACCACTGAACTATAAAAATGATCAGATGACATCTGCCACTTAGACATGTAAACCATACAATAATTCCATACACCGAATATAGTAGACCTTTTGCTTATAGTATCTGAGATATGGACTTTTTCATAACATAAGGTATCTATACACAAAGTATGAAGGATACAGATCTTCTACCTTCTGAAATATTAAGGTTTTAGGAAGTGAGCTTATGCAACCATCACTGTATCACTATCCCTATATAGAGCTTTCTGTAACAGAAGTTAAGGCTTAACAAAATTGAGAACCCAAAATTTCATCAAGATATATGCTGAGTATCTTTGGAGAGAATTAAGGCATACACCTCAAGTACGGGTAAACTAAACAGCCTCTGCAATATCTCTGGATTAAATTATTTAAAATAAAATACAAATTAAATAACTTAATAATCTCATTTAATTCAATATCATTTTCACATACTTCAAAATATTTAATAAACATTACTTTTCAATCAATAAAATTGTAATGTATTGGTGAAAAACAGATTAAAAAGATAAAAAAAAAAAAAATATATACACAACTTAGTGGTGACAGATTCAAAAGTTACATAGAAAATACAAAAGAAATTTTGTAAGTGGTGTATTTTTCCTTTTTGTTTGTATGATTTTTTTTTTGGAAGAAATATCCATACACCAAAGCATCTAAGACAGTGTTATCTATCTGGAAGATACTATATTGACAAGCTATTATTTGAACTTGGAATTATTTTTAATTATGGAATTTTCATTATTTCTTGTGCTTGAAATTTTTAATAAATTCCATGTTTATTTGGTATTACATGTATAATGTTTTGAGCTGTTCATAACACTTTCCATACAATGTATTTTGTATAGATAGTGTTGTGCGCGGCACAGATCATTCTTTTGAAAATGTACTATTTTCTTTTAATGGAAAGTGTTGTGCGCAGCACAGAACATTAAAGTACAAAATAAACATGGAATTTATTAAAAATTTCAAGCACAAGAAATTATGAAAATTCCATAATTAAAAACAATTCCAAGTCTAGATAATAGCCTGTTATATTATTTTCTATAATTAATGTCATGGATGTGACATTGTTATTAATAATAAATATCAATGTTGTGATACAACAACTTTCAAAACACATGATGATTGAAACAACAAATTCAAAACATGTGATGATTGAAACAACAAATTTAAAACACAAGATGATTGAAACAACAAATTCAAAACATGTGATGATTGAAACAACAAATTGTTATGTACTGATCATTTTGTTGTTGCGTATTTGATTTCATCAAAAGCTTTCCTAGCTTTCCTGAGTTCTTCATTCATTGTCAATAGTTCCTTCACTCTAGAATATTTTTTAGGATCTTTCCTGATCAGAAAAATAATGTCTTCTACACTTATTCTACCAGTTCTTCCTACTTCCATTGCTTTCTTTGTCTAAATATAAAAAAAGTGAATATACTAATGTTTTAAAGATAATCTATCCCCATCTTGTGTAAAATATGAACATATGATACTGTGGATTCATTATTATTCGTTGGATACCAATTTTCGTGGATTTCGTGGGTAAAGGTGAACCACGAAATTAAATGTTCAACGAATAACATATTTTCTAAAGGTTTGTATGCAGACTTTGCTAAAACCACGAAATTAAATATCAACAAACATGTAATTTTTCCTCTATCCACGAAAATTGGTACCCACCAAAATAAATGAATCCACAGTACATGTATGTGGTGCATATGATGTGTCAAAAAACAACAACCCAACAACATTTGACAAAAATACATCTAGAGACCAATAAATTGTTTCCACAAAAGCCAGGTATTTGTACAATATGCAAAGCTTAAGAAATGGCCCTAATGTATACTCTAGCTAGCTTTCACCTACAATTTCATAAGTGTGAAAGTACTTTTATTCGTGCCAATTTCGTGGGGTATCAATTTTCATGGTTTTCATGGATGACTTTATCCATGAATTTAAGTGTCCAACGAAATAAATAAAACAACCATTGTCCAAATCAAGACATTGAAAGATCCCCATGTTGGTTTGACTACTGATATGATCTTGGGAATATATTGAATAACGCTTATCTGAGAATATTTTAATATCAGACACAGGACTACCACAGCATGCAGGGTTATACCTATTTAATCTTTAATAACCTAAACTGTACAACTTTTGATCTTTTAATTCTTTAATTAAAATAGTTTTGATCGATGGAAGTCAGATTTCCGGTATTGATATGCTAGTATGATAAAGTGTTAATTTTATATCCATATAGGTCTGGCAGATATGGGAAATAATTTCATGCTGGGCTTGATTTTTATAAGAATTATTTGACAATTCAAGATACATTTATATCATTTGTTATGTTACTGTTCTCTTTAGGTGGCATGTTTATGGCCTAATTAACACCTTTGATGGTCTTTAATCTGTTGATCACTTTATCTTGGGTTAATAAGTGTTGTCACTACGATATAAATGGGTCAATGTTTTCTTTGCAATTTCCTTTAATCCAGACTATATGTAACCTTCGTTTCTAAAGGCTTCAATTTTTCAATTTAAAAAAAAACAAAACTAAAATCCACGAATTTAAAAACCCACAAACATAGAAATATTGCTCAAACCACGAAAATTGATACCCGCGAATTAAAGTACTTTCTCAGTATCATAAAAGAAATTTAAACTTGTAAGTTTTTTTTATAGTGGTTAAACATGGATAGCAGTGAATAGAATATATATTTTTATGAGATTTTATTACACCTGTTCAATGAAATTGGTTCATTCTAGGTAAAGATTTAGATAACCAGGGTACATAACACTACAGGGAGATAACTCTGTAAAAGCAGCTGAATGTTTTAACCACATTCTATTGTTAAGGACAAATAAGCAAAATTGGTGTTTGTCAAACTGCTATAAAGCCAATGAAATTTTATGATTAAGTGGGTGGTTCAAGTTTCTTGAAATATTCATTTTTTTGTCAATAGGTCAAAGTAAATATTTTGTATAAAATTTATGATAATTAATCAAGCCAAATTGATTTTAGTCCAGGTTTTTGGTACAACCTTAAGATATACTTAATATTGTATATTTAGAATAACTTGTGTGTATATTAACATGTAAATAGAATGTCATGGCTCATGCGGATGTTTTGCCTGTGTATTCTTTGCTTCTGTTTGTAACTTTTTGACTTCTTATTTTAATCTTTACACTGCATTAGTTTTTTTGGAAAATCATCTGTATTTTGATCCCTGCCTCCCCATAAACTGATGACTGTTTATCAATGCAACTTTGAGAAAATGTGGGTCCATTCGTCTGTTCGTTTCTTTCCTTAGTCTGTCTGTCCCACTTCAGGAAAAAGTTTTTGATCAGGGTAGTTTTGATGAAGATGAAGTCCAATCAACTTGAAACTAAGGGGTATTGCTGTACTGTGGACATATTCTTGTTATCTGATATTATGACCTATATTCAAATTTATATATAAATATGTCATAATATGTTTATAATTGTCCAAACACATACCATTTCAGTTAAGAATTCTATGACCAGATCTTCTAAAATATCCACAGATTCTGTATAGGGATTTCTGTCATCTCCAAAACCATACATCATGCAACGTACTGAAATATTAATATTTAAAATTGTTGGTCATATATGCATGAAAATAATGACTTTTTATGTATTGCTGAATGATAAAGAAATTATTTAAAAGTGTTTTCTCACCAATAGACTGAACAAGTGTTTTGTGAATTTGTGATACATTTTTCCATTCTTATTAAACATAGTATCATTTGTTGTTTTCTCAATCTAATGATCATTAGTGGTTTTTTGTTGTGTAGGTGAATTGCTGGCTGTGACAGTGTCAGAAAACTGTGGATTCATTTATTTTCAGGGGTTAAGGAAAACTTATATGTTCATGGATATTTAATTTCTTGATTTTGCCGAAGTCTGTATACAAGCTTATAGACAATTTTGTATTTGTTAAATGCTAAATTTCATGGTTCATCTGTATTCAGGAAATCCAGGAAAATTGGTATCCAACAAATAATAATGAATTCACAGTACCGTATAGCGGGTTATTTTCGCGGGTGTAAAATTTCGCGATTTTCATTGAACAAGGTATACGAAATATTTTGGCGGATTAAAAACTTATTAATACCTTTGTATGTACACCTTTGATTTGGCGGAATTTATTTTGGCGATTTAGTTCTGTCCGCGAAAATAAGCGAAAATTTGCACCCTGCGAAAATAACCCGCTATACGGTATTTGAATGATGATTGTCCTAAATAATGATCTTTCCAAATATACATGTATGTTGTACCGGTACTTGTAAATGTTAGGTATATGTGATATTAGTTTTTTCAGCTTGGTCTATTTATATGAAGTAAATTAAAAGCCTTTTCAACTGATTTTTTTAAGTTGTTCTGATTTTGTACTGTGGTACCACTGTCCCAGGCTAGGAGGACAGTTTGGAGTCAGCAAACAAATTTAACCCAACACAATCTGTATGTGCATGTCCCAAGGGAGAAGACTGTAATTACGTGATTTTTAATTGTTGCTGGACATCATTTTAGTTTTCTAGCTCCAATTGTTTTACATTTGTCATTTCAGGGCCTTTTATAGCTTTCTTAGTTTTCTATTATTGAAGATTATACAAAGTTGTTACCTTCTACATCATCTGGTTTCTTGTTCAAAGTTGCCTCATTGGCAATCTTACCACACCTTCTTATTTTAATATCTATATAAATATTACTAACATTCTTTAGAAAATATTTTCTTTCTTTTCTCCAGTGGTGTGTCGTCTTCTGCATCTTCATCATCAAACTGAAAAATACATAAAAGAATAATAATCACATGTGCACTGGTGTGAAGTAAAGAAATGTATCCTGGTCAAGATTTATGTACAGTATTGATAAATCTTTAAAAATAGGGAAAAAAATTCAGATCATGTTTATCAAGACTGCTAATGACTTCTTTAAACTTAATTGTATGGTGGTTTACTGATAAATGCTAAGTTTGGTAGTGGTTGATTGTGTGTGTGGTTTTTTTTTAAGGGTTTTTCAACTTTCTGTTCCAGGTGAGGTGAGGGTTGAGTGATCACTAATGCATTAAGCCAAGCCTTGTTATTTAAGTGCCTGTTTCAAGCCAGAAGCATGTAGACTTGTGCAGAGGCATGTGTTGGCTGCTGTCTGTCAATGCTAATGTATTGACTAAAATTATTATGATTAGCTGTCATTAGCAGATTATTTGTCTCCTTTGAAGAAATCAAAATGTTTCACTTTTTTCGGATTTTAATCACATAAAAGAAATTTAAAAGGGTGCAAGGCCTTTTTTCTGCTGTTGCCAGTGCACAACTGTCCCTATACAGTGAGAAACGGAACAGAACAGAACTAGTGCAAAGCAAAGTAAAACAAAGCATAGCAAAACAAAAAGAAACATGTATATAAAAAAAGATGTGGTATGATTGCCAATGAGACAGCTCCCCACAAGAGACAGGGGTTCATTTGGTACTGGAAGGTCCAGGACCTTTGACTCTCCAAACTGAAAGGTCCACAACATAAAATTCCAGGTCCTACTTTTAATTAAAATATGTCATAGCTTAGTAAGATACAAAATTAATGTGCTTTTGGTATAAGTTAGCTTATTTCATTGTCAGTTTCATGGTTGTTCATGATAAATGTAAATGTCTTGAATATTAAGAACTCAAGTAATTTTTTTTTCTGCATTGGGGAGGCTGTCACTGTGGATGGGTAATTAATTACTAATTATGTCATGATTATCTCAGGGCTCACACTACTTCAACTTAACTTTAAAAGTCCCCTAGAGCTTGTGTTGCTTTGCTTACATTGTATCATATCTAGTTTCACTATTTGTGAAAATAAAGTAAGAAACTTCCAGCTTTTACTTGCCCTTCATCATTGCAGAAATATGTTTACACTTTAAAAACATTTACATGCATTATCAACATTTATTACTGATAAAGAAAATTACTGTCACATAGTTTTGAATTTTTACATTAAAATGTCTTTGTCAAAAAGTAATTTTTAGTTTCTGTATAAAATATTTTCTGCTTTTTCTTTCTTTTCCATATATCTTTTGGTTTTCAATTCGAGTGATTATATTTCATAATCATAGATGTTTTTGTCCCCTGCCTGGAATTTTTTTAATATGTATTTGATTGCCAAAACCCAGATTTACCCTTATAGGTCTGGAATTGGATCTGGAATTGTATTTGTCAGCGATTTTCTGTATAAAGCTAGCGGTTGAACAATATGAACATCGCTGTCATGAATAATAAAGATGGAAATAAGTTTTGAGATCGTTTATTTGGAAATTTAAATAAAAAGGTTTGCAGAAGTAACTCTTATTTTCTTTCAAGTTAAAGGTCCGTTGGGTGAAGCTAGTAACCAAGATGAAAGTACAATTGCAAAAGTGAAAGGTCATGGACCTCGGACCACCACTTATTTGAACCCCAGAGAGACCAAAATAATACAGAAATTAACAACTATAGGTCATCATACAGCCTTCAACAATGCGCAAAGCCCATACCACATAGTCAGCTATAAAAAGCCCCAAAATGACAATGTAAAACAATTCAAACAAGAAAACTAATGGCCTAATTTATGTATATTAAGAAACAAAACACAAAGAAATGGAACTAAATCTGCATTTTGAGAAATGACCCATAAAAAACTTTCTTGACGAGATAGTGTAATATACATGTATGATGTGTACTTGTGCTTAACTGAAGATCATTGAGGGCAGTTAAGAGGGTCCTTTATATAGAAAAAGTCTAATATAAAAAAGAAGATGTGGTTTGATTGCCAATGAGACAAATGTCCACAAGAGACCAAGATGACACAGACATTAACATCTATAGGTCAACGTAAGGCCTTCAACAATGAGCAAAGCCCATACTGCATAGTCAGCCATAAAAGGCCCGATAAGAAAATGTAAAACAATTCAAACGAGAAAACTAACGGCTTTATTTATATAACAAATAAATGAAAAACAAATAAGTAACATATAAACAAACAACAACCTCTGAATTAAAGGCTCCTGACTTGGGACAGGCACATACATAAATAATGTGGCAGGGTTAAACAATAAGTATATAATATGCTTAAAAATCCTCAAAAATATATTTAGTGGCATGTTTATCTGTTTGGACAATTACGCCTCCCCTTTCCTTAAACCCTGGATCTATCTCTCAATTTTTTACAAACCCAAGAGAATGTGTGCATAACTACACGATTAAAAGTTAATTTCGAGGACAGAACATTACATTCTGGTCTTGGTGTTACTGATTACAGCACAAGAAAGAATGCTAATCAATAGTTCCGATTACTTTTTGTGAAGCAAATTTGTGCTATTTGACCAAAATTGAAAAAAGGAGAAAATACCAAAGTCTTGATAGATAAAAGGAAAATGCCACCAAAAAAGCATGAACATGCATGAGTCTCACGCTAAATTGGGTCTCATTGAGGTCTATTAAAGCGCGACACAGGATTGCCAATTTTTTTTTTAAGCGTGACACGTGAAAGTCAAATTATTGTGCCGTGAAAATGGAAAATGAAGTCTAGCGAGACACGGGAAATTACAAAAAATAAGAGTTGCTTACTTACCTAGTGTAAGCTGATATGGGAATCTGACAAAACAGTTAGGGGTCAAGTAGGATATACGGTACTGTAGTTCCATCGGAAGAAAATAGGAGTAAATTGGTTTAAATTAGAAGTAAATCGGTTTACATGTATATATATATATTTTGACATATTAACAGGTCGACAGGTCGACAATGAAAAGGTCGACAGGTCGACAGGTTGACAATGAAAAGGTCGACAAGTGTTAAAATCGACAGGTCTACAGCTTATACATAACGCTATTATCAATTGGTCAACGTCTTATTAACCTGTCGACCTGTCAACCTGTCGACTTGTCGACCTGTCAACCTGTTAACTATAATTTGTTTTTACATTTTTAACATTGTCAATCTGTTGACTTGTCAACCTGTCAACCAATTATTTGAACGATAACATTTTTAACATTGTCAACCTGTCGACTTGTCTACTTGTCAACCTGTCGACTTGTCAACCTGTCAACCACTTATTTCAACCATAACATTTTTAAAATTGTCAACCTGTCGACTTGTCAACCTGTCAACCACTTATTTCAACAATAACATTTTCAAAGTTGTCAACCTGTCGACTTGTCAACCTGTCTTTCACTCATTAATTTTACTAGAATGAAAAATTCAAACAGTTTTACCTTTATTACCCATGAATACATACGCGTAAGAATTTACGGCAAAAAAGCCGGAACTATAGTACCGTATATCCTACTTGAGCCACAGTTAGCAGGATCCGGGATCAGAACCGGGTTCAACCCCCTATTAGACCCCCGCTAAATGATTAAAGGTTGTTCTATAGTGCTTTGTATTTGTGGATGCTCTATAATGGTATCATGATATATTAGTATGCATAACTTTTTATTCTATCACATCAGTAAGGAGCCATCACTGGCATTGATCAGTAAAATTATATCATTGTATATATATGTAGTAACTTGCATTAGTCTTTATAAGTTATAGGTCTCTGCTCTTACAAACTGTATGTCAGTTTGATATATCAAATTAATAGTGGCTATTTGTATAAAAATGTGAAGAAATTTATCAGTTTCATTATATTTATAGTTAAATTGGAAAACAAAAACAACACCTGATCTTTTTCACTTTCAGCAGCTGCCATATTTTATCTATTGAATACACTTGCTTCACGTAAATGACCGGATTCTGGTCGGAGCACTGGTACATTTGTGAAAATGTGTGGTAACTGTTTATCAGTTTTCATTGGTTTAATTATCTTTTATCTAGGCCTTTTATTACAATAAATTGATAATAAATATATTGTTTTATTTTGATTTCATATTATATTTTTCAGACAAATCGAATATGGCCCGTTGTTGTATCTTAACCCTTATTTGGGGATTGGAGGAACTTTTGATAAACATCCGGTTCTTACAAAACACGTTGGTTTGTTCTGATTTTATAACCTTGATTCAATTTTTAATAATTTTACATCATAATGCCGAAAGAAGAAGAGAAAAAGACAGAGCAGAAATTAAAACCCTGTTGTGCTTGTCCAGAGACGAAAAAAGCTCGTGATGAATGGTGAGAGTTTGTATAGATAAAAGTAATATGATAAATTTATGTAACTTTATTTTTGGCCCATATATAATTATCAAAAAAGGGGAGAAAGATACTCATATATTGAAAATACACTGACAACGCCATGTCTAAAAATGAAAAAGACAAACAGACAGATAATAATACACAAGACGTAACATAGAAAACTGAACACTAAGCAACACAAATTTTAAACCCCACCAAAAATTGGGGGATGATCTCTGGTGCTGAGCGGAAGGGTAAGCAGATCCTGCTCCACATGTGACACCAATCATGTTGCTCATTTTTTACAAACCAGGTAAACCATAAATTGTCTAATTTGGTAGGACACATTCATGAAAAGGGAAGGGGATTGTAGTTACGATGTAAGGAACATATCCGATGAACGGCTATTCCATAACTGTCAACCAACTCCCTATGGCGTCCTTAAAATTTACGTAAGGATAATTTCAAATTCACTATTTTGAGCTCTTGGTTTAATACCTTCCTTGTAAGCAGCAACCAGGAAATAGAAGCCCATGAATATCCTATCAATTGGGAGATATATATACTCTTTACAGTGGTGGATTTAGAAATTTTCATAAGTGGGGGCCCACTGACTGCCTAAGAGGGGCCCACTTTAGTTACAGTTCAGTGATTCCCTGTATAAGCAACCAAATTTTTTACCAAAAAGGGGGGGGGGGGGGCCTAAATCCGCCTCTGCTTTATGCAGGTGCTGCTGGAATCTTGCTTCATAGAAATGGTAAGTTCACAATTGAAAAGCTGAAATCAGACTTTTGTCGTAAATTTTTGTTTTCAACCGACAAACATTGTCAATTCTAGATGTTAGTCCAGATATGAGCATGATGTCAGAGGCAGACCTAACTGTATCTGTTGTATCCTTTATCATGTTTATATTTAGATCAATGGGATAGATACGTTCAACATAGTCAACAAATTTTGAATTATTTAGTGGGAGAACATCATCTTTATAGGGAAAGTAAAGTTAATGGATATTGCTGATATTGCTAACTTTTTATCTTTCTTCATAAGAAATTCCATTATAGTTGAGGTTAGCCAAAAATCATGAAATACAGATGGCGTTTGACAAATATTTGAATATTGAATTTTTCATTCTGGCATTACTTGTGTTCACGACAATTGTTGAATAAACAATTCAACAATTGTTGAAAACACACCAATTATAGATTATTATATAAATGTATGTTCCATTGCATTGTAAAAAACTATTTATGTGCTAATTAGATAAAAACTTTTCCAAATAATATTCCATTTAACATGTAAAATATCTTCATATTCATATGCTGATACTGCTTAAAATAATGCACAAATCATTTTCATTTTTGTATTGATTTAAAATATTTGACATGAAAATGTCATGAATGTATGAATGTTACTCCAATATTAAACATACTTCACTTACCTTCATTGACCTTAATAGAACTGTCATTAAAGTTTTTTTTGTCATTTTTTGATAAGAATTGTGTAAAGTCACAATCTCCCTCCCATTGACTCAATGTTAAAAAAAAAAAAGGTAAAATAAAGAAAATCCCTACCACCATGTAACAACTCTAATTTTACAATGATGTACAAAATGTACACTGTAATAGGAAACAGACATATTATATTTTGTTTTGTCTGATGTTGTTTAATTTAATTAAATTATTAATCATAATGCAACATGCCCCCATAAGAAGCATATCTTGTTTGTTTATGTTGTTGTTAAAAATGTAAAGGTATAAATCATTTTCTTATGTTTTCAGCGTCATTGAAAAAGGAGAAGAAAACTGTAAATCTTTAATAGAAGCTCACAAGGAATGTATGAGAAAACTGGGATTTAAAATTTGACAGTTATTGTATACTGTAAGTTTAACCAAGAACAGCAATCAATTTTTTTTACAAAATTAATTGAAGATATGATACGAGCTTTGTCAGATAGAAATTGACCTAATGCATGTGTACTTAATAACTTATATAATTACATTTATTAGCTCTTGATTTTGGAACATTCATATACGAACTACAGAACTTCAATGAAATAAAAGATGAAGTTTGATAGTTTGATCCGTTAAGCATGTTTAGGAGCATTTGATTAACAATTCAACTAAAAACTTTCCGTTGAAATTTTTTTCTGAACCCAAATAGGTTAACAGAGGTATTGAGGTAGATTTGCATTTCTATCCAACGCAATAATGCGTAAGGGAGAGAGAGAAAAAAACGAATCACATTTAATATGTCTCCATGAGCATTCTTTGTTGGATTGAAATACAAAACTTATTAAGACATACTTTTAAATAAAGCAAGTTGAAATAAAAAATTGTGTATGCCTATTGGTTGTTTCTTTAATTGGTTGTTGCTTGCTTAATGTCTAGTGGCAAATATTTCATGTATACTTATTGAATACTTTGACTGCATTTTTCATGACTGTTACTTCTGTAATTCATTGTTAATGTATTATTTGGTGTTCTCTTCATGAATGCAAGTTACAACATATAAATACGCTCTAGTTCATAGAGTTACAAATCTAAAAAAAATACAAATTATTGCCAATGAGACAAATATCCATCAAAGTTGAAATAAAGTAGATGAAAGTAATTATAGGCAACAGTGTGGCCTTCAACAATGAGAAGAAAACATAGGTTATAGTGAGCCATAAAAGGCCTGACATAAAAAATATTAAACAATTTAATTGAGAAAACTAACAGCCAAATCTATAACACAAAAAACAAATATGATAGACATGAACAAACAACATCCACTGAACTGCAGGCTCCTGACTTTTAAGAATGTGGTATAGTTAAACATGTTTGTTAAATAGCATGTAATTTTTAAATTAAATATCTGTTTTAATAAATAACTAAACTTTTTTATTTTCAGACACAATATGAATGCAGCATGTGATTTGGAAGCCTTTGTAAATCCTGGAGTGAAAAAGATGAGTGTATGCATGAACCTTTTGTTAGCAAATCGTGAACATATTGTACAAATGTACATAGATTTCATTGTTATTTATAAAGATCTTTTTTCATAAAAGAAAATGAGGTTTTGTTTTTTGTCATATATAACTTTTAGATAAAAAAAAAAAACAGAAAAAAACCACTTCACTAGAATCATCAAATATGAAAGATTGAAAAAAAAAATGGTGACACGAATACACATTAATGTCTATAAAACCAACCAAATTACTGAAAAATATAAAAGTACAAATACATTTGTGTACTACACAAAAACTAAGAAGTATCTCAAACGTTTTAAAATATACAAATGAGTGACCTGATTTGCTCTAGAAATTACCTGTAAGCAGTTAATTTCTGCATCTACTAGTAACACCAAAAGTCCAATTGGCAGAATACAGCCAAGCCACCATATATTTTGTATGTACATGTGTATTTTCTGCATCTCACAGCACCGCCATGGGTTATGGTGGGAAGGAGGAAGATTTTGATTCAGCATTATCTAATCAGATGACAATAAGAATACTATACTTTGGAAATGACATAGTTCTTAAATTCAGTCACAAACTCAGGTTGTAGCAGGTGTGATCTAGTTTATTTATGAGATTTCAGGAAATCCTGCATACAAAAATTCCATCAAAATTTAAAAGGCAAAAACCTATCCTGTTGCAATTTCACAAATATAAAAAAAACCTTTAAATTTCATGTACACCAAAAAAGAAAAAAGGTGATAATAAATCAACCTAAGACAATTACAGATTGTTCACATGTAACAAAGATATAATACTAGATCATACTTACTCATGTTACTGGTTGGCAAATGCAATACAAGGTGTTCCTTAATAGTTGGTATAAGTTATATGAAAATAAGGAGATATGTGGTATGATTGTTAATGAGACAACTATCTATCTTAGCATACATGATATTTGATTCTTTTGTTGAGCCTGTGACTTTTGTCGCAAATAGGTCAACATAGGGATAGTGATTCAGCCATGGCATTATCTAACATCATAAAAGCTTTATATTTCATGGAACAGAGAACATGATTAAGTTTTGGTGGTCAAGTCTATAGCTCAGATGCTATAAGCAATAGGTCTAGTATATTCGATGTATGGAAGGACTATAAGGTGAACATATCCAACTGGCAGGTGTCATCTGACCTTGACCTCATTTTCATGGTTCAGTGGTCAAAATTAAGTTTTTCAGTTAGTCTTTTTCTCATACTATATGAAATAGGTTAACTATATTTGATGTATGGAAACTTTTATGATGTATGTCAGTCAGGCAGTTTTTATTTGACCATGACCTCATTTTCATGGTTCATTGCTCAGTGTGTGTTTTGGTCTGTTTTTCTTGAACTATAAGCAAAAGGTCAACTATATTTGTTGTATTGAAGAATTGTTAGCTGTACATGTCTGTCTGGCATGGTTCATCTGACCTTGACCGCATTTTCATGGTTCATTGGTCAATGTTTAGTTTTCTTGGTTAATGTTTAGTTTATGTGACAGTTGTATATATTTAGGACTATCAACATATTATCAATGATAAGTAAAGAAGGGGAGACATTTCAATGTGTGCACTCTTGTCCAGAATTAATGTCATATATTCTTCTAGGTGGCATTGGTCTTATGTCCACATACAGGATATTTGATTATTTACCTGTATGATTGAGGAGCCTCCGTGGCAGAGTGGTCTAAGTAGTTACTACTGCAACCACTAGCCAGTCAAGAGTGAGGTTGTGAGTTTTGTACCCCCTAGTGCAGGTACATTGACGCCATTCTTAATTGACTAGGATTGTCAGTTTTCCTATCACAGGTTGGTGGTTTTCTCTGAGCACTCTGGCTTCCTCCACCATCATTCATAGCATTTATTGACAAGTTAAATATAGACCACAAATAAATCAATAAAAAACGACTATAAATGACATTTAATATACTTAAATCACTATATACAAACATGAAATATCACAGTATACATGTATAACAATAAGATAAAATAAATTTAGTATGTTTTTTTTTCTCAAAAATGTTTTGATAAAAAAGGTACTGTATCAAAAGTAATAAGTTCTTCTTAGTTTAAAAATTGTAAGCAATGTCAAAATCTTTTGTACTAGACAATAAATAATTTAAAACAATTCTAAAAATTTTGACAGGAAGTAGATTTTCCTCAAAATTATAATTTTACAAATGCATGATGGTAGTTTTTAGATCACTGTAATAATGCTCTTTTGATCAAGTCTTTTCTCTCAGGTGACAGAGAGGTTGGAAATTCAATTTCAAATTCTATGACAAGATCTCCTTTCTTTGATGGGTCTTGTGATATTGGCATACCCTCTCCAGGAACTATTTTTGTGTAGCCAGGTCTGAAAAAAAAATAACAAATTTATTTGAAGATATTGAAAAAGCAATACCACAGTTACAGCAGGAAAAAATGTGTGTGCAATATAAGCAAAAATAGCATTGAAATACATTTTTGAGGTTTATGTATTTTAAAGTGATACATTATATTTTATTGCAGTTATGATTTAAGCAAATACAATTACTGGAAAAAGTTCTAAACTTTTTCAGTGAAATTATTTTAAAAATCTAACATCTCTGAAGTTCTGAACGTAAGCCACATCTACCAATATGTGTTTTGGTTTAGCCATGTTTCCTAGACTAGTAAATTTTGGCAAAACTTTGTTTAAAAACATAAGAATATCTGAATATTTGTCCTCATACTAGTAGTTTTTTTTTATTTTGGTGAGACTGTTTACTAGTTTGAAAGTAGATAGCTGTAGATGTGCTTTTACACAGTGACAGAAAACATATTGCCATCATTGGCTTCCATGTAGTACATAAACTTCAAATATATAATACATTTGAAATCTGTGTTTTTACTTGTGTTTTTTTAAACAATAACTTACTTTATGATATCATTGATTGGGATGTTTAATATTCGGTCATCCAGTGTGACTATTTCTACTGTGCAGTTTGTTAGAGCTTTTCCCAGAGGAACTTTGGCAGTGTGCACAAGGTTGATACCATTCCTTCTGAATCGTGGATGTGGTTTGTCTTTCAGGATAAACACAATATCAGCTGAAGAAAGTTTTGTTAAAATTTCATTTGTTTTACTTAAGGAATAATACTTTATTTGTGATATAGAAACATCTTCAATGTGTGAAACTGTTATTTCTTGAAAATAGCTTCTTAATGTAGCAATAATGGCTTGACTGATTGTATTTAAACATTAGTAAAGAGAAAAATATGTCATTGTGTTACCTTAAATATTATTAAAAGAGTTTTCATTTACTGCAACAATACATAATTTTTATCCAACCTCTCAAAGATGACATACTATTTTAATTTGAGCAAGGAATGTTCAGCATAATTTAAGATGACAAAACCAATTATATACAGCTCAGTGTGAACTCTATATTAATCTGAGATAAAAGTCACTAGTTGATCAAGTTGTATTACTAGGAAAAAATCTTCCAATACACTAACAATTATTAAAATAACCTTAAAAGAAATGAAATTAAACTAGTTACAAGAAATGAGTTCCATATTTATATTTTCAGTTGGTAAATAAGTCTAGAATCTAATGCTGATGTAACCCCTGTAACAAACCTGGTATATTATTTGGTCCCTGGTCTCCTTCCTCGGTAAATGTTATTCTGGTTCCTGGTTTCCATCCCTTTTTTACTGTGATGGTTAAAATTTTGTCTCTTACACTGGAGGTGTGGCCATCCTCATTCATAACCTAAGAAAAATCATATTAAATTGATTAAGTTGCCAAAACTAATGACATAATGTTTAATTGTCTAAGCAAGAGTTTTTAAACTATTTTAATGTTAACATTATTAACAAGTTTAATTACTTCTTTGTTGGTAAAACTGTATATGAAAAGTTGTTATTGATTGTTTAATATTTAATTAAATTTATCAGAATAATTTGTTTATTACAAAATTCAATTAATTGACTGGAATGGTGACAAAAATGTTTTTATCAAACAATTATAATTCTCACTAAGGATTTTTGAAGGCGAGTCCAAGGACTCGTCATTTTTGTCCATGGTGAGTCCCAACAGTAAGAAGATATTTTATTGCAATATGATTTATAATTGTAAGGTGCCATGACCTATAAGAGCAATGAAATGACATTAAATTCAGATTTCTTTTATTCTTTTGCTATAAAATGTGATGATATGACAGTGTTCTGTTTATACAGAATATTACAATTTCGATGCATCTTTGGACTCACCGGTTTTGACAGACAGATTTTCATGAGTCCTGGACTCATGGACTCGCTTCGTGAGAACCTTGTGTTAAAAATGCTAAATACTAAATTTCATTTGTTGAAAAACATAGACCAGAAGTTTAATTAGTGATAGTGAAATGCAGACAACAAAGGTGAATTACATAAAATGTCAGCAGAATTTTAATAGATTCTTAAAATGCAACTCAAATAATTTAATTACTGAATTTGATGAGTTTTATTATGTTTTTTATTTACCCTTCTAGAAATTTTCATCTTTTTGGTGCAACCATGAAATACTTCTTCCAATGACAAGAAAAGTTCTCTTTCAATTGGTGAATCTTGTTTCTTGTGTCCTCTGCCTTGTAAACCACCAAATCCCATGCTTAAATCTCCATCAACTCTATCATAAAATTCTACAAAAAGTAATAAAAAAATGCAGACTAGATATATCATTATTATTAACCAGGTAAATGGTCTGTTATGTTATGGTTTATCATGATGGTTAGTGAGTAACATCTGCAATTTTATGTAAGTTTATTTAATTTTCTGTTTTGGACACAAATCTAATGGACCTGAGATGAAATTGGCCTTTAAAGAAGAAAAGATTTAGGTCATTTCTCTGATTTATGTTTTTTTGGTGGTTTTTGTTTTATATATTGAGAGATAGGATAAAGTTGTCCTTCTTTTTTAAGCCTTTATTTTAAATCTTTAATACCTTGAAATGGATTATCACCACC
This sequence comes from Mytilus trossulus, assembly GCF_036588685.1. Lineage (NCBI taxonomy): Eukaryota > Metazoa > Mollusca > Bivalvia > Mytilida > Mytilidae > Mytilus > Mytilus trossulus. The sequence continues at coordinate 28,037,742 of NC_086382.1, forward strand.
AAAGAATTCTCTGAAGACCTTTTCTGAATTTCCATGGAATGTGTAACCTTGGGTCCAAGCACCTGCCTCACCACTTCCATGCGGAACACCATTCTTTAGGCCTTCTTCTCCAAACTGATCATACACTGCCCGCTTTCTTGCTGAAAAAAGGATGATTTTGAAAGATTAATTTTACTTCATGTATTAACAAATTTCATACATCATATAACACAGAAAACTCTTCTTAAGATCATCTTTTAGCAAACTTTATATATAAATGCATGTTCATCTTTAATCAAACTGTCTTCTGAAAGTTCATGGATTATTGAATAGATTCAGTACAAGGTTGTTTACAAAAAATAAAGAATTAACAATTAAAGTCTTTATACCAGTATGAAAAAATGTCATAAAAAACATGAAATTGGTTCCACAGTAAATATATATAATTCTGGAAATTTCCTAAAAAATCTCACTTTAAAGCTGTTTTTTTAAGTTGACACTTTGTGATGATTTTATTGTCTAGGCCTTATCAAATGCAAATACAAAAGTTTTTCTTCACTTTTCTACTTACGATCACTTAAAATGTCATAAGCCTCAGCACATTGTTTGAATTTGTCTTGAGCATTTTGATCACCATCATTTCTGTCAGGATGAAATTTCAATGCTAATTTTCTGTAGCTGCAAAAGAGAAAAAATAAAAATATCAGTAAAGTTTCATTCTCAAAGGATACAATTATTGTACAAAAATAAATTTGAAGCAAATGAAGACACTTTAAATCTGAGCAGGCGCACACCACTCAAGTAATTTTATAAGATTTAACCAAAATTATATACAGCAAGTATGTAGGCATAATAGGAAATAATAAAGAAAAATAAATATAGAAAGGGGGTACTCATTTGTACTTTTTTTCATCTGGCCTGAACCAGTTTAGGGATACATATTTTAGATGAATCTGTCATGTGACTTCCATCCCTCAGTTATACGGGAATCAAGATAATGTGCTTATAGAGTATAAATTAATTCTATATTACCCTACAATACAGAATGACGATTATGAAAGTGCTTGAAACTTTTGTAAAAAACCAGGGATATGGGCACACCTTCTATCTTTTTCAGTGAAAGGCCTGATACCAGAAATGATGACTGATTCATGTAGGCCATGGTGGGTCCTATATCCAGGAAAATAATCATTGACATTATACGACTTACTTGGCAAATGGAAGACTGAACAGACTCAAAATGAATGTTCAGTGGATAGTTGTAGATACCCATTCTCTAATAGGGCTCTTCACGGATAGTTTGGCCATATTGGATAGGGGGCAAAAATACGGGAAATCATCGTAGAAACAGAGCAGTTGCTTGGAAACACACATAGGATTTCCCATACTTTCATACTATTTCCACCTCTTTCTAAAAGTTCTGCCCCTATCCAACATGGCTGAACAAACCGTGAAGAGCCCTATTTAAAAAAAAACCAACATAACTGATTGAAAGTGAAATATGGGACTGAACATATATATTAAACATATCTAACATGTGTGCCGATTTAACCAGGTGCCAAATTGACTAGGTGTCGATTTCACTATACCCAGTGCTGATTTTACCAAGTGCTGATTTTACCAAGTGCCGATTTGACTAGAATTCTTGAAATAACATAACTTGTTATTTAAAAAAATGTCATAAAAAATGTGAGTTCTTATGAATTTGGAACATTAGGTTTGATTCTGTAATTTAAAACATCAATTCCTTACTGTTTCTTAATGTCTGCATCTGTTGCACTTCTTGTTAATTGCAAAATATTGTAGTAATCGACTCCCATCGTTTATTTTTGTTTTGAAACGACTGTAAGATTGGGTCGTTTACTAATGATGGCGTGGTTGCTATGCGATGTATAGCTAGTTTATTTGACGGTATTTTCGTACTGAATTAATGTCAGATTTTGTTTTAATTGATTATTCGATACATCGAATAAAATATAATAGCTTCACAAAAAAACATAATTGTTTTAATTCTAATAGAATAAAACAAATTTAAAGGTTTTACTCATTTACGAAAATGCGGTTATATTTTGTCGGCTTAAAAAATCCCCGAGCAACCTTCCCAAACAATATGGCGGTAACAGTTTGAAGTTTTTAAAAAGATAATCGACAATTTTGAGTGAAAGCATCATGGAAGGTGACACGTTCGGTGTCAGAATTTCACCACCGCAATTGGAATTCTTTGATACAGATGTCAACACTGTTCATGAGCTGAACATCACTGTGAAAAACATAAGTAAATCAAGTAAAAGCATACGATTTTATGGACCAAAATCTAAAGTGAGTAGGATTTAAGTCGTCTGTTTACATTAGTATATGCATATCTAATTTATAAACTATACTATATAAATCCTGAACCAAGTCTCAAGTCTTCGTCATTGGTTATTGCCAAGCCAGTTATAGCAAGTTAGAGTTTCTTAAAAAAATAATCCTTAATTCCCCCAAAAATGAAGCATCAACTTTGCCTGATTTTGAAAATTAATTCTTACTTTAAGAAACACTATAGGTATGATCTTAAGATTCCAGCCGAAATAAAGATCCAATTTTGACACCATGCATGCAGTCGACTTGCATGTATGACAAAGCCACTTCATGGTTTTGGCATATCGCAGTCTTAGAATACACCTTATCGCTAATCCCAATTGAACTTTTGACGCATACAACAACCGCTTTTCCATTGTGCCGTCAGATATTTTGTTTTATGACATCAAATTTGAAGGGGAACCTGTGTGATATCCAGTAATGGCTGAAAAAAAGTGATAAGGTGTATTAGGCCTTTTTAGGGGCATATTTTTTTTGAAAGAGATGTTAATTTTGAACATAACTATATAACTGTAAAAGGGTGTATTTATCCATGTTCCAGATATTTCCTATGTCGCAATCATTATGCTCTTATTTTGCACAATGTCAACAGTTCATAGAATCGTAAGTCAGGTGTCTCAGAATGCAAATAGGGGTAAGGTCTATTTACAATCCTACCAAAACTCAAATGCAGAAAATAAACATGTATTTAACATTATTCAAGTAAAACATCATGCTGCAAGAGGGACACATGTGATTCAACACCAGTTGTGTCACTAATATTTAAGCTTAAGTGGGTTTTATAGGTATGATGATATGTTGTTGCACAGTTTGTTGAAAGTACACACATGACTGACTTTATTTATTCATATTATGTTATGATAAGTATAAACAAACCATTATAACATTGTTTGATCCTTAAATTGATAAATTCTTCACTTGGGAAAACTGTAAACCATCTATTATAATGTTACCTATAATACTTTTTTGCTACTCTCCATTATTTAACTATTAAATGGAAGGTTAAAAATGAATTGACTTGTTCTTTATATCAAGAAATATGTACTTTTTTAGTTCTTCAATCTAAAAGTAAAAAACCCTACAAAGCCAGTGGCATCAGGCTTATGCGTCCCAGCTATTATTGAATTTGAAACCAGTGAAGCAAAAGAGATTCGTGATAGACTGGTTGTAACTATTGACGGAGATGTGGCTGAAATACCATTGATAGCGTAAGTTCTTAGTGGTTTTATATTTGAATGTTAGAATTTATTTTACACAAATAATTGATTAAATTTGTACTAAAAGGAATTTGATTTTTGATTGATTTTTGGTGTTTTAACGCCACTTTTAAGCACTGCATTTAGGCTATTTCGTTGTGGCCAGTTTTAATTGGTGGAGGAAGCTGGAGAAAACCAGTGACCTTCAATAGGAAAACTGACGAGCCTTGTTAATTAATATTTCAGTCGAGCGCACCCGGATGAGGGGGGTTCAAACTCACAACCCCAGTGTTGACTGGCTAGTGATTACAGTAGTAACTACTTAGACCACTACGCCATTCAGGCCCTCTACTCCAAAGGATTTTCAGTCTAATAATACAATCACAATTTCTGAAGAACTTACAGCAAGTTCAAAGACTTTTAAGATACTTTAAAGTAATAATCTTTTTCTATCAGATCAAATTATCAATTGATTTTTATGCGGAATCATCAACAGTTATTTACGATTCAAATGGTTAATTGGCTTTACCTATATTGGATTATTTATTTTAATTATAGATATCCTATGCAGCCTATGCTAGAAATTGAAGAAGTTGTTGACTTTGGAAGTCTTGTAGCCAGCAGTAAAACAATATCAAAAGAAATTGCATTAACAAATCATGGATCTAAAGCTGGAGAATTTAAACTGAAGTATTCCGGGGACAAACCTTTAGCCATTGTACCCACAAGTGGCAATGTACCTCCTAAAAGTGTACAGTTGATAAAGGTAAAAATTTGAATCTACATTGTCCTGGAAAAAACCCAACAATTACTACAAACCATCCAATGATGAGCATGTCAAATACAATGATTTATTTCAATTTCTGGCTTTTTCCAGTATCTTTCAAGAGTCATAACCTTTCCAGATGAACCGACTTTCTATAGATTACCTAGGGCAGCAAATTTGAAAAATAAGTTATATAACTTATAATTTTTTGATAAATAGTAAAAATACTTTACATTAATGCTTTGATATGATTTGAATATTGGTTTGTGTACGTAAGCAATTTTTTTATCCTTTCTTATTCTTGCTTTGCAGATTGAATATGTAACAAAAGAACCTGGAAACTTAGAAGAGCATGTGAGGCAAGTATCTTTTAAGTCATAACTGGAATTATTTCTATAGAAGAGAAAGGATTCTATTCACTAAAGTCCAATGATCTCTATGTGTTTTTCTGATATTTGTATTATTAGATTGCTGCCTCATTATCAAATGCTCCACATGTCTATTACAACGTAAATGAACTCAAAATTTATTCTAAATAAACTAACTTTTTATTTTTAATGTATTTTTTCAGAGTTAAACTAGAAGGAAGAGAACCTAAACAACTGACAATAAAGGGAAGATTAGTTGACAGAGCTTTAGAAGTTTTATCTGTAGATACTGGGGCACCAGTAGATTGTGTACAGTTTGGCAGTACCTATTATGGGTGTGACAGAACCCAGTGTGCATTACTGTACAATAACAGTCCAGAATCTGTTAACTTTGTAGCTGTACTAGATGAAGATGCTGTGGCTCAAGAAATGGTAAGCATGAAGACACATAAGGGGCCTTCGACTGTTGTCTGCTCTATGGTGGGGTTGATGTCGCTTTGACACATTCCCCATTTCCTTTCTCAATTTTATCAGATAGAATAAAATGATAATCATTCCAAATCTCAAGATTCGGTTGAATGTTACTAGAATAAATTTAAAAAGTACCATTTATTTTATATATAAAACAAATGTATTAATAATTAGTTGAATATATATATATAAAGATCTTTTATAGAAAATATATATTTGGTTGGAATATTTTCTTCTTTTTATTTAACAACCATAATTGAACCTTACCATACAAAGTTTTGTTGATGCTTTTGCCAAACCATTTTCTGGCTGACTGATACAGGTGGTATATCTTGTTCACCCAGTCTTATCATGCTGTTTCTGACATAGTTTTATTTTCTTGTTTTCATATTCTTATCGAAATATTATTTGAATAATTGTCATCATCAGGACAAGAAAAGTGAAAATCTAATAAATAATTTATCTGTCAAAATTTTTATTACAGGGAATAGATTTGACAAAAAGTACAACTGATGCCTTGGCTAATACTGGGAATGGAGATAAATCTAAAGGTGGAACTAATGTCCTAACATCACTAGTTACTGCCATACCTAATCAGGGAATACTTAAACCGTATGAGAAAATACCTGTTTTCTTCAGGTTCAGTCCAAGGTATGTGTTATACAACTATATTTCATTGGCTTAATACACACAAAGTATAAGGGAATAAGGGTTGTTTAAATGTCAGAATTTTCAAAGATCTTCATTTCTAAAAAAAAATATGAAAATAAGAAAATGTGGTATGATTGTCAATGAGACAACTTTCAAAACTTGAATGTTAGCTGAACTATAGGTTACATACAGCCATCAACAATGAGCAAAATCCATACTGTAAACTCAACTTACATTTTAACCAAATCAAACAAGGAGTTCAATTTTCTAATGTATAGTTAAACAATAAATTATAAACAAATTTGACATATAGCAAACAAATGACTAATCGTTTTTTTTTTACAATTATTTTATTAATATTTAGATGGCATGCTGCTAAAGAAGGATGGAAATGTAACCAAGATCCACCACCAAGAAAAGATTTTGCTCTGTTTGTGAAAATACAGATTATAGGCTCTAATGGAGGGTTCACAGAACAAGGGTCAACAAAAAGTGGTAAATTTAAATTATTATAATATGTTCATAGTAAATACAAAGAATTAATAGAAGATAAACAGACAGAATAAATATATATTTGTATTGAATAAAAGTCTCTTAGAAAATACATATGCACATATGTTGAAGAAATTTACAAAATTCTAAACTACAGGGAAAGTGACTTCATGTTGCTACATTTATTTTATTAAATAGGCCTTACAACCCAGAGTAAATTTTTCACTATAAACTTTTTTTTACAAAAGTTATTCCATATTTTAGATATCTTTGAGTCTTATTTGCTTTATTTGAAGACATTTATTTTTAGATACATCAGTGGAGATAGCATTGGCAGGAACAGCTCTTCCAGTTTTAGTTGATATCGAACCTTCAATGAAGTTTGATTTTGGAGAATGTCCAGTCGGAGAACATGCTGATGTTTTATGTACTATCCACAACAGCTCAAACGAATTACCAGTGATTTTCCAGTTTCGTAAAATTGCTCATTTCACAACTCACCCAGCAAGTGGAAAGATAGAGGCTGGACAAAGTCAAGATGTTATTTTCTCTTTTGGTCCAAAACAGATTGGTATGCCTTTTATTCTGTTATAATATAAAGCATATATAAATAATGAGTAGACCTATATGTGCCAAATAAGTTGTACTTTTTTTGCAAGAATGTAAACAAAGTTCATCAGAAACTGAAGAAAAAATCGTCTCAATAAAAATCATCTGTTGTAAAAGGATAATGTTATGTTTTTGTAGATCACACAAGTTCAAAATCTTAAAAAAATTGTGTATCAATATTTTTCGAAAACTTTTATAAAAGAGATATTTTTTTATCAAAATAAAATGTTTATATTGTGACTTAATTTGCGAGGAAATACATTTTTTTTTGTTCATTGATTTACCAAGAAATTTGACAATTGATGTCATTATCTTTACAGGAAGCTTTAAACCAACCCAGCTATTAGACATAATTGGGCAAGTAGCAGACAATAGGAATCCTACCATGACTTATCTACAGGTCATCAATACAATGGCCGTACAGTTCTCAGGCAGCAGTGACCCAATACCAAAGAAAAGGAAGCCAAAATATAACCCAGGTATGGTCCAAGTTTATGACAGCAGTTGTTTTAGTAAACTAAAAATTGCTTAATAACCACTGAGCTAAATTGACCCATCGATGGCTTTCAGCTGTTTTCTGCTCTTTGGTCAGGTTGTTGTCTCTTTGACACATTTCCCATTTCCATTCTCAATTTTATGCTTATGATTAGGTAAATTTCATGCAGGGCAGATAACTTCCGATTAGTAATTTCCAATTCTTGGAAGGTATACATTGCAGAATTTAAATTTTTAAATGCATCACTGAAATGAAATACAGCTTTAAAAAAAAAAATAACCAATGGAACACCATAATTTTTTTTCCAAAAAAGAAAGAAAATTCCATGAAAACTTTAAATTCAGGCTGACTGCATTTTATTATGAAATACTTATGCAAATTTGCAATGGAATATAGCTAATTACAAGTTTTTTGTAGTTCAATGCAAATTAGCCATGAATTAGAATATTTAGATGATTCCAAGTCTTTTTTGGTGGTTGCTCTTTTATAAAATTGTTTTAACTTTATTTTATCAGGTTTAACACCATACATCAGCAATGAGGTTGGCATGTTTGCTGAAACAACATTTTCTGAAGTAGGTGACAATGATTTGAGGAATGCCATAGCAGGTGGACATAAGACTCAGTTACATAGGACAGCTGAGGATAAAACTGGAGCTAAAGTTGCCTTCCCTAACGATAGAGCACAGAGTATTAGGCCAAGTGATAACACATACAAGTTAGTTCACTTTATTGTTATTGTTAAAAAAAGTGATGGAATTTAAGCCAGTAGGGGAAAGATATAGGAAGATATGGTATGAGTGTCAATGAGACAACTCTCCATCCAAGTAACAATTAATAAAAGTAAACCATTATAGGTCAATGTACGGCCTTCAACACAGAGCTTTGGCTCACATCAAACAGCAATCTATAAAGGGCCCCAAAAATTACTAGTGTAAAATCATTCAAACTGGAAAACCAAGGGTCTAATCTTTATAAAAATGTCTGCTTTCACTTCTAGTTTGATTTCTATGAAATGATATAATAAACTCTGTCTTCCTTTAAAAAAAAATGTGGATTTTAATGAAAATTATATGGACCTACTTATATCACATCTCAGATTTGTTTATGAGTTTTGACTCTAACAAATATAAGATACCTTAAAATTGCTTATATTTGTTAATCGTGATTAATTCAATATAGAAGGAATTAGTGTAATTTAATTCCAATATTTCATTCAACTTAAAAGAAAGTGATTAGATGTTAGTTATGATCCTCTTTAGTTAGCTTGACAAATGTTACCTTTATTTTATAGAACGATATTCACCAAAGCAGATAGACATACTTACATTGACCCAGATTATGCACTTAATGAGGAAGAAGGTCAAATGAAAAATTCACACAGAGACAGTTATGTAGCCATGCTTAGAGAGATGAGACAAAACAGGCTCAATAAAATGAAATCCAAGTAAGTTTTTATAAGCATGTCATGATATGAGGGCCCTCATGGGGTTTTTGATTATGTGATTACCTGGCCGTTTTTTTAATGATTATTTGATTATTAAGCCAAATATTTCATGATTATTTGATTACCTAGGACTGTATTTTTAGTTTATGATTATTTGATTACCTAGGACTGTATTTTTAGTTTATGATTATTTGATTACTAAAGATAAGCAAATATTTAATGATTATGTGATTATATTGGCAAAAAAATGGTGATTATGTGATTACTAGGACCCCCCCCCCCCCATGAGGGGCCTCTGATATGAATAAAGCTTTCATTACCAGGAAAGATATAAATTACAAAAATCAATGGCTTGTAGAAATAATTATTTAAAAGAGGGATGAAAGATACCAGAGGAAAAACACATAAACAATAATAAACTGACAATGCCATGGCTAAAAATGAAAAACACAAACAGACAAGCAATAGTACACATGACACAACATAGAAAACTAAAGAATAAACATCACGAAACCCACCATAAACTAGGGGTTATCTCAGTTGCTTCTGAAGGGTAATCAGATCCTGCTCCATGTGTGGCACCGGTCGTGTTGCTCATGTTATAACAAATCAGGTAAATAGTCTAATTCAGTAGGTTAAAAAAGAGCAGTGTGATGATCCATAGTATTGCATTGCTTACTATTTTGAACTTGAAAATAATCTGTTATTTTTTGTGAAATCACATGACATATTTTTTGTACTCACAGGGAGTTTAACCAGACAAACAACAAAACAGATATTGGTATAAAATCTGCTGCAGGGCTCAGACCAAAAATTCTGAAGCAGGATGAAATAGTACCTGATCCTAGAAGTAAGTCTTATTATCATTTCATTGTCCTCCCCAGGAACTTTTAGCATCTGGTAATGTGATGGTATATTGCTAGCATGTGATGCTATCTAAAATCATTTTGTGGTATGGATGTGATGCTATAATGTTTAGAAACATGATGGTATTTAATAATTACCTATTTACCAGGGTGATATAAAAAAAAATATTGAGGAGAACACTGGACTGTGATTTATATACCAAATTTTATATTATAAAACAGAAAGCCTATATAAATGTGATAGAAGGTTACATGGGTAAGGTATGGAAGATTAAATTGCTAATTAAGAAAAAAAGGTACTTAAAATAGAGATATATTAGATTACTGTATGAATTAATTCAGTTTAAACATATTGAATAAAAATGAATTTCTTGATTGTCTTTAATTAATTCCTGTTTCCACAGGTCCATCTCCACCAAACTCAGAGTACAAACTACTTAGTACTAAAGAATTGGCTGAGGTTGAACAGTTGTCTAGGAGTAAACCGGTAAGACAATATCTAGTCATTTATAAATTAGACTTTAAGTTTAATTTCTATTTATATCTTTATTTATGTCTACATCACTTACGTGACCATTAGAGGTATTCAGAGGTCAACTTGTTAGTTAATTAGATGATGTCAAGCAGGGGCGGATCCAGCCATTTAAAAAAAAAAGGGGGGGGGGGGGGGGGGGGTGGTCCTAACCCAGGACAAAAGGGGGGGTTACAACTACATGTCCCCATTCAAATGCATTGATTGTCCAAAAAAAGGGGGGGTTCCAACCCCGGAAACCCCCCCCCCCCCCCCTGGATCCACCACTGTCAAGACTAAAATACACATGAAACAAAGCTACATATTATTAAGCCCATGCCCTGTTAACAGTGATAAATGTTTACATGGTTATACATCAAATATATGAATTTGTGTCAAACAGCGAACATGAATTTGACAGCTAGTGCCCCTTTAAAAAAGAACTAAATATTGAAAACAACTTCATTTGTTCCATTTTTGTTCATATTTTTGAAGACTAAAAGTAACAGACTTATATTTGCACTGATAATAATTTATTTTATTAGGAATATAAATCTTAGCCAAATATATGTTAGAACTCAATACATGTGAATTTAATTTGTTAAAAAAGAGTAATTTGGTTTGTTATAGGTTTGTGAAGGTCTGAATGCTGTACCTACAACCAATGAGGAAAAGGCAGATTGTACAAAATGGCTGTCACCACAACAGTTACATCAGATTATTGTGGGTAAGTCAGTTGCATTATACAAACAGTACCCTAGCTATGCATTTGATATTGAATAAACAGTAGAACACAATTCAACTCTAAGAAGCTGATAGTCAACCAGAATTCATCACAAGTTGTAAAAATTGATCAATGCTTATTTACATGTATTTCCAGATTTAGAAATTTGTGAACCTACTCTTTGACAATATAATTAAAGGCAAGTTTTCATATCTTTAAGAAAGGTCAAATATTATTTGAATGAACTGATCCAATGTTACCAGATAGAGAAAAGCAAACATGATATGATGGAAAAATGATTAATAAAAAAATGCAATTGTTGAATCTTTTACACCTTTTTTTATTTTAGGTCCACCAGTATTAGATTTTGGTAAAGTTTGTCTGAGATCTGTGAGGACAATGAATTTAAGTATTGTCAACAACCTTAAACAACATATCCATGTTGTAGCTGAGGTACACTTTTTGTCTATTTTTCAGCATATTCAAAATAAAAACTAAACAACCACAATCTTTTAATTTAAAACATAGAACTAAACTCATTAACGTAATCTGTTTGATTTGGATTAAGTTTATTAATCTTTTTCTATGTTGATAAAATCTCTGTGCACATAAGTAAAGTAAGTAAGTTTTATATTTATGTAGTTAGGAATTTCTGTATTGATTTTTTTTTGAACCAGTCTTTAATTTGCTCCTGCAAATTGATGATCTTGTCATAGCGTTTGCTAAAGATAAGAACATAAAGTTGCAAGTTGCATTAGCAGGTATTCAAAAGATTTTTTTTTTTTTTTTTTTTTTAAACATGGTTTGCATTTATGCAAAATAACATAAAAATAGGTCACAAACAACTGTTCCAAAATTTTTGGAATCAGTTAAAAAAATTATGTCATTAAGATATCATTCGACTTATGAAGTATATGACACATATTCCAAATAAGTTTCACACATATGCAAAAGCTTTTAGTGCTTATCAGTACCGATTAAAGTAAATAAATGTAAGAGTTATCTATCTTTTCTATGTATATGTATTTTCTTTCCTTTGAAATTTAATCAGTTTAAATACTAATGCATATGTCCCAATATTTTTCAGATTGATTGTAGAGAGTTAAGACAGAGCAGTCCCCTGTCACAAGTTATACCACCAATGTCCAAGGCTAATCTACCTATTGTATTTGAGTCTAATGTCAAAGGAAAATTCCAAAGGTATATAAACAAATATTATTCATATCATTGTATGAATTAAATAGAAACCCTTGAAGTTATTAAAACATGATAAAAGGAAAATTAAATATCTTCTGTATAATATTTAGGGATGCTTAGAAACATTGCATATTTAGAAGTATTTATTCTTCAAAAGGCCATTTTTAGTTTCCAGGTATTTCCTTACTTTGAAATTTTTAAGTTTGCAAAAGAATAGATTTTTTTTTTATCAGGCATGACTACTGAAATATTTTGCTGCAGGTTTAAGAGTTCTACCATCAATTTGATAGATATAAGAAGATGTGGTATGATTGCCAATGAGACAACTCTCCATCCAAGTCACATTTTTTTTTAAAGTAAACCATCATAGGTAAAAGTATTGTCTTCAACACAGAGCATTGGCTCACACTAACAGCAAGCTATAAAGGGATCCATAAAATGACTAGTGTAAAACCATATAAACAGAGAAAAAAACACCCTTATGAACCCCATCAACAACGACAACTACTGAACATCAGATTGATAGGACTGAATATTGATAAACAATGTGTATATTTGTGTTACAGATCAGTTTCCTACCAGATTAATGGTTCCTATAAACACCATGTGACTGTTATAGCAGAGGTAGTACCTGTATCATTAAAGCTGTCAACAGATGAGTTGATTCTGGGGGCTTCATTTGGTCTACCAGCTGAAGCAGGTTTGTAATTTTCTTTTTCAGAATCTAAAGGTCTATGGGTAATCTCATTGTTCGTACATCAAAATGAAAATAACGCTACATCATTGGTTGAATTTCCATTGTGTAGACGGCTATAAACCAATCCCAACGTTTTGGTGTATGCGTTTGAAAATATTACCCAGAATGCATTAGTTTCTGAAACCAAATTGTTTCATTATAGTTTTTATTTTATTATTTGGTTGCGTTTTTCATCCCTTTCTGAAGTGGATATTTTTTCTTAGAACCCCATCATCCATTCAAATTATTAGTAAAGTCATAAGTATTTGCTTTTTAAAAAAGTCTTTTTTCATTCACCACCTGTTTACAGGTGTTTTTTCATTCCTCAATTTACATGGATTAACTTTTTAGATGTGAACAGATTGATTGACTTGGATTTTGTTGGTTGAAAAAGTATTTGCAGTTAGATCATAAAGATAAAAAAAAAAATGAAAAAGTGAAACAAATATTGGGGAAACAACATTTTCATATTTCTGTGTAAGCTACAACATTCTTTTTACATTAAGCAAAGCCTATAGTAGAAACATTAAATTTTATAACAGCATGAACGATTATTTATCATTTTTTTCAGGTTTCCGTGGTGTGATAACATTACATAATCCACTAAACCATGCTGCAGAGTTCACATGGACACCAATACTAGGTGACAGAGGAACAGCCTTCTCTATAAGACCAGCTGAAGGTAGGATTGCAAGGTTTTTTTGTACTACAGAAGAGTTTTAAGTTTTGTGATCAGGATGTTTACAGCTTCTTTATATGATTCTAAAAATCTTTAAAAAGCATGTTATGGAAAAAAAAATATTCTTGTAAATTATGAGAATTAACATGTAGGAATAAGGCCACTTTCACCCTGAGGCTGAACACGTTTGAATCAATCTTGATTTAATTTTTGAACAATGATTATAAAGTACCAATGCTTCAATATTGAAATCACTTGAAGATGTTTTAAAATTGTCTAATTTATATATAATTGAATGTATACCAAATAATTGATTAGTTTTTATTGCAAACATGTTAAAAAAAAATGTGAAGAAAAAAAACATTTTTCACATCAGCAGTTTAATCTCAGTCTTAGACAAGTCTTTTTTTAAATGTTATGTTTACTTTTTATAGGTACTGTAGATTCTTTCAAAGACTTAGACTGTGAGGTAGTATGGCATCCATCTTATTTAGCTCCTGAGGATGGGATGTTCTCCCTCAAAGTACATGGTGGTCCTACATTGCAACTCAGCTGTAGAGCAGAGGTAGGAAACATTATGTTTATCATTGATTTTAAACTGCCTGAAAACATTACCTAAAATATTTGCACCATTTATATTCTTATAAAAGAGGACAAAAGATACCAGAGGGACAGTCAAACTCATAGATCGAAAATAAACTGACAACACCATGGCTAAAAAAGAAAAAGACAAACAGACAAATAAAAGTACACAAGACACAACATAGAAAACTACAGGCTGAGCAACTCGAACCCCACCAAAAAAAAGGGTGATATCAGGTGCTCTGAAAGTGTAAGCAAATACTGCTCCAATCATCTCCAGATTTTCAACCATTCAGGCTTTTTTATACAATACCATTATGGTATTATAGCAGATCAATGTTAGCAGAATATTTTACCAGTTGACAAAAATATATGAAGCATGTCTGTGAATGTAATACATGCATTTTATCCTTAATTGTGTACATTACACACATAATGATATGAAAGTAAATGATTTTCAAACTTTATTACAGCTTGGAACAGCCAGTGTACAGTTTGTAGAACGGAGAATCATGTTTGGTCAAACTCCTATAAATCTGACCACTACAAGGACAGCAATGTTAGCCAACACAGGACAAACTCATGCCTACTTTCAGGTAATTGTACTTTAATAAATTTGACAAAAAACATGATTATTTCAGGTATATTTGAATTATTAAAAGAAAATATGCAATCATTGCATCATGTTCAGATTAAATGTAATTTAATTATTGAGTCACATGACACCATTCAGCAGACGCTTCAAATAGGGACCTCTTCTGTTGTCATCCGCATTGTTTTCATTCCTGTCACTCTTCATATAAATATAACACTCCTTGAAAACTTCTTGACAGAATTCAACCAAACTTGCCCAGATTCTCTAAACCCACTAATTTGTGTAGCTTGTTTCTGAATTTTTTATATGGGTCATTTTAGGATTTTTTAAAACCAAAATATAGATATTGTCATCACTATTTTTATTATTGACGCACATATTCTTTAGAAGATTTATGAATTAAGTATGTAATGAAGTTACAAGACTTACTTCTTATTCTTGACCAAATAGATTATTTGTATGTACATGTACATGTATATGGTATACAGTGAGCATAAATGTTTGGGTTTTTTTGGTGTTAATGTTTATACTTGAATAAGGTAATTGTTTCAAATAGTATCATTTTGCAGAGAATCTAGTGTATTAATTGTAATTTAATTGTATTTTTACAGGTGATAGACTCAAACCCTTTCCCTGGACTCACTGTTTCACCTGTACATGGAGTGGTACCAGTAGGTGGGTTTGCAGAATTAAAAGTCATGTTAACCCCACAAGCTATGGTCAAGTTTGATACACGAGTCCAAGTGGCAATCAAACAAGGAAAGACACTAGAACTTAGAATGGGTGGCACAGTAGAGCCACCTACTGTTGACATAGATCTAGTATGTATTGATATATGACTGATAATTGTTATACCCCCGCTTTTAAAAAGAGGGGGTATACTGTTTTACCTCTGTCTGTCCATCTGTCCCATGAATATTTTTCGTCGCATTTTTCTCAGGAACTACAATACAAGAATTTCTGAAATTTGGTTTCTAGGTTTATCTAAGTCAGCTATACCGTGTGATGCGTTTTCAGATTGATCACTTGACAACTTCCTGTTTACCGAACACTTGTATGATTTTACACATGATAGCCAAGTTGAAAATTTTCGTCACACTCTTCTCAGGAACTACAATACAAGGATTTCTGAAATTTGGTTTCAGGATTTATATAAGTCAGCTATACCGTGTGATGGGTTTTCAGATTCATCACTCAACAACTTCCTGTTTACCGAACACTTGCATATTTTTACACTATTTATATTATCCACTTGCGGCGGGGGTATCATCAGTGAGCAGTAGCTCAAAGTTTCACTTGTATTTAAAAAGTTTTTTGGTAATTACAAATGAAAAGATGATATAACTTGTTAAGAAAAACAATAAGATAACGAAAATTTATGAATCTTGGAGAAATAGATAAAAATAAAATCAAATTAAGGATGTTGTGTTACAAGACCACTGATTTCAGAGAAATACAACTAAACAAATTAACAATCATACTGAGCAAAGTCTTAAAAGAAAATTAATATTTTGCTGAAAAACTTATCTTATTTTCTTCTGATCCTTTTGTTAAGTACCATTTGAGTTTTAAATGATATTTATTATGAGATAGATTTTATGTAAATATTCATGATTTTAATTCTTAATGAGGATGAGGAAAATTCATGATTTATTTAGGGCATAAATATCTTAGAATAACAATGATATATACATTACATGTAAGTAAAAGTTCATGATTTTATTTCCTGATGACGAAACAGAAAATTCAGGTTTTTTGTTGGGTAAATCTTAGATAAAAATGACTTATATTACATTTGATATTTTCAGCCAAACTTTAACTTTGGTGGTGTCTACTGTGGGTCAGGATCTACACAGTCCTTTAGATTAGCAAACAGGGTATGTACAATGTTGGGTTCAGCAAAGCAACAATCAATCAAGTAATATGAGGCAGGCATTACCTGTAAATGGGGACGAAGTCTGTATGGATTATTTTTTTGTAACTTAAATATTTGTAAAAAAAAAAAGAAACAGAAATACCGTAACGTTTCTGATTTTGGTTCTGTTGTAAGGGATTTTAGTTGTGACGTTATTTAAGTTATGACGTCATATGTAATGTAAACAAAGGAACGCTTTCATCAGGTAACGTTTTTTCTTATTAAGGAATTATTAAAAAATGAAATTGGTATTTTGTTCCTTCCTATTCTATACTAGACTGATAAATATATATTTTACTCAAAGTTTCATACAAACGAGACCGGAAAAAGGACGTACATTGTAGATTTCTGCGCAGGTCCTGGATTTCAAAACATGACATAAAAAAAATTGAATGATTTTCAGTTCATTAGTATACAATGAAAAATTTGGGAAATTTTCCAGATTTTTTTTTTTATTGAATTTGTTCTGTTATTGGGGACTTCGTCCCCATAATAGGTTACTGTGGATTTATTAGTATTAGTTGGATACCAATTTTTATCATAAATTTTCTAAAGGCTTTGTATGCAGAGATGGGCAAAACCATGAAAATGCAAGTTTTCCTCAATCCATGAAAATTGATACCCACGAAAATAAAAGAATCCACATACTAGATGCAAAATTTAAAGTTCCTTATCAATGCTTATCTTCTGTGGATTTAAAAATACAAGCTTTTGAAAAAAAAGATCAGCTTATTTATGTTTGTCTATAAACATACACTAAAAATAGTACTAAAATGAAAAATTTAGATATACAATTACAAATATTATTTTTATAAAGAGTATGTTTATATTTTAATTCACAGTGCTTTTGTGGGAAAAGGTGAAAATATTTTAACAGATTACATTTTCTTTAAACTTAAGTGACACTTTTAATTTTTAGAGGTATACATGGTCATAACTTAATCCTCAATTTAATCAGTTGGTCATGTCATCAAAAAGATTTAACATTTTTTAAGTGATTCCCCTTCTTTTTTTTTAAGGCTGTTACTAAAGCTAAACTAGAATTTGATCTAACCAGATTTAGAGACTTCAGTCTTAGTTTCCCTGGTTACCAGACACAAGGTATGTATTGCTTAGAACCCAGCATTTAATCCTAAAAAAAGTGTGATCATAAACTGGAGGAAAAGACAAACAATATTAATGTCTAAATTCAATATATAAAGATAAATGATGATTTATTTTTGAATATCATTCATCTTAAGTAAACAAAAATTGGAAGATTTGAATATTGTACATCAAGACAAAAAAGGCATGCCATATTAACATAACAAATCTTCAATGAAGTGAGACATTTATGTTAACCCTTTCCTCTAAAGTGACGCCTTTTGACGCCACCCCCTTTACTCCATAATGATGCCTTTTGACGCCTGTGTAGTACCTCAGTTGGAACGCTTTGACTACAAAGTGTCTGCTTCAAACATAATAAAATTTGTATCCAATATGAAAAGGATATTCATATGAATATCTGACTTGAATTTATTTGATGAAAAAGTTGTTTTTCACAATTTGTTTATTCTTTAAAGCATATTTTTAGCCTGTTATTGAAAAATCCTATGCGAATCAAGTATGACAAAAAAAATGTCAATGTAGGAAAAGGTTAAGTGGTAAAAGCGGACTGTGGAATATCTGGATGAATTGTAGTTGCGTTATTATGTTTAGTATCTTAGAAATTACTCTACCAAAAAAACTGAACCCAATTCACTTAGTCTTAGTGGACTGTATTACACAAGATACTTCCACTTGTTAAAGTACACTACATGTCATATTCAGGTGTTAAAAAAAAAAACTAAAATATTTATATGTTATTATACTGTTACATGTTTTGAATTATTCTATTTTTCAGAGGACTACAGTTTCCAGCTACTAAACCCAGGAATGTTTACTGTTACCATGGCACCAGAGGAAACCATTGAAGGAGAACTGATATTTATGCCAACTGAGGTATTTAAAACTTTGAGTTTGGCCATCTTCCTGTTAATGTTAATAGTATTTTAAGAAGAAAAGTGTTTGTTGTATAATTTGAACAGAAGCTTTTAGCTTGCTTCAAGTTCACGTCATTGTTATTGAAAGTACTCTAACATATTCTCATTCTTACATGCTTGCATATCTTTAGGGATGCATCTTCACAAAGTGGTGGGGATATCTGTAATAATTTTCATTATATCAGAGCTTGAAAATTACTTTATTATCAAATAATTCATAAAGGATATATAGTAAAATCCAGCTATTTAGTTTAACATATTTATTTGTGTTTTTTGAATTTCTAGAATTTTT
The DNA here is from genome assembly GCF_036588685.1 of Mytilus trossulus. Classification (NCBI taxonomy): domain Eukaryota; kingdom Metazoa; phylum Mollusca; class Bivalvia; order Mytilida; family Mytilidae; genus Mytilus; species Mytilus trossulus. The sequence goes on from NC_086382.1 coordinate 28,056,695, forward strand.
TTTATACTTAATTAAAGAAACTGAAGAATTGACAGCATTGTTATATTTTTCTTCTAGGTGGCAGCATATGATTTTGTGATGCCATGTATTGTCAACATGCTTGGAGCACCAACACCAGCCCCGACTCCATTTCCGCCTACACCAGCACCATCTAACAAGAACAGTTTACAACATATTATAAATCCACGACCTCAACCTTTCTCTGTAGCGACACCTAGTAAACATGTGATAGCTACAGCCCTCAGACAACCACTGACTCTTTCTTCAAATAAGATTGAGTTTTCTTTACCATCAACATTTGAGGACCCTTCATCTTCAACTGGTCTTGGTGTTACAAAGGTAATTTTAACAAGATATTATGTTGTCAATCTAATAAGATTGTGTACATTATAATATAATTTCACAGCACTTTTTCTAAACAGATGAGTATAAACTGTTATTTTGGTCAAAAACAACTATTTTATTCATAAAACCACATTTGGTTTAAAAAAACATACAAATTTACATAATAGTATAATAATAAATATTTTATTTGCCAATCAGGGTGCCCAGAATGAGCAGAATACTTACAACTACAAACATGTACATGATATTAAATTAAGATGTAATATGGAGAAACAAGTAAACAAAGCTTATGAAAATATGTCTTCTTAAGTAATATCAGTTAACCCTTTACTCCATAATGACGCCTTTGGACGCCTGTGTAGTACCTCAGTTGAAATACTTTGACTACAAAGTGTCTGCTTCAGACTTAATAAAATTTGTATCCAATATGAACAGGATATTCATAATAATATCTGACTTGAATTTATTTGATGAAATGTCTGTTTTTCGCAATTTGTTTATACTTTAAAGCATATTTTAAGCATTTTATTGAAAAATCCTATGGGAATCAAGTATGCCAAAAAAAATGTCAATAAAGGAAAGGGTTAAAGACAGCAAATACATTTTCTTGTATGAAATAGCAACAAAATACCAGAAGATGACAGACTCTTCTACAATTTTGCATTATGTTAATTATTTATAATTGTTTTTTAAACAAAGACACATATCTTGTTTGTTATATTCAACAAAAAATAAATGAGTAATGCATGGTATTGTTGGTTTTGGAATATGAGACTTACATAATTTAGAGGTTTTGGTGTCTGTTATAAGTAACATGTGGAATAAGAAGGGTCTAACTTTGTTTGGACTAGGGTTATCAATATTATTAATTAAATAAAATGGTTAATGGAGAATAATTAATATGATAACTTTTAAAACTTGAGCTATTTAGAAAAATTTAATCCTTTGCGATATAAGAGTATTAATTTCAGGGCTAAACACAATGTTCTGTCGTTATAATGGTCTATCATGAAACCACGTAGGCACTTCATGTAATCTCATTTATTTAGAAAATTGTGAGCACATAGTAACAGCTTTTACCAAAATTTTACCAGTTTTAACCATGATTTAGTTATTTTGAATAGATTTTGTCCAGTAGCATCATTACAAAAATCTCACCTCCCGTGAATTTGATTTTAAGGAAGATTCGGATCTGGGACCCCCAAAAAAATTGAAGTTAATTTAGCTCATGGAATATTTTATTGAGATACATTCAAACTACAATTCAGTCAATATTTGATTAGATTTTATTTTGTAGCTGACTATTGCTTTGTCTAATACAAGCACACTATTGGCATGCATTTGCTTTTTATTTGCTGTGTTTTTAATTTTGTTATGTTGTGTTTCAGTATAAAATAGAGAAGGTAAAAATTATCTACTGTTGTCAATCACAGAAAAACTATAGCTTTATATGTATACTAAAAATATTCTTACTAATACAGGCTAGAACAATTTCTGTGGATTTATTATTATTTGTTGGATATCAATTTTCATTGATTTTTATACCCCTGCTTTCAAAAAAGGGGGGTATACTGTTTTACCTCTGTCTGTCCGTCCGTCTGTCAGTCAGTCAGTCCCATGAAACTTTCGTCACATTTTTCTCAGGAACTACACATCCACCCTTTCTGTAATTTGGTATCAACATTTATATATGTCAGCCATACCGTGTGATGCGTTTTCAGATTCATCATTCATTGACTTCCTGTTTCCCGAACACTTGTATGATTTTACACATGATAGCCAAGTTGAAAATGTTGAAAATTTTCGTCACATTTTCCTCAGGAACTACAATACAAGGATTTCTGAAATTTGGTTTCAGGATTTATATAAGTCAGCTATACCGTGTGATGCTTTTTCAGATTCATCACTCGACAACTTCCTGTTTACCGAACACTTGCATATTTTTACACTATTAATATTATCCACTTGCGGCGGGGGTATTATCAGTGAGCAGTAGCTCGCAGTTTCACTTGTTATGCATGAACCACAAATTTTAATTTTTAAAGAAGTAACATTTATCTATAGACTTGTATTGCCATATTCACAAAATCAAATTAAAGATCTAGGAAAATTGTTAACATAAAAAATAAATGAATCCATAGTAATAAGAAACATTCCATGACCTTCAATAAGGGAAAGTTACCCTTGTTTTAAGAGACAAAAAAAAAGTTTTTCTTTGTGAAAATAGTAGTTAAATGAATGTAGATCTTTATCTAGAATAATGAAAGATATATGTATAAATCTATACCATATAAATATTTAGAAAATCAAGTCAAAAATATGAAAAAGAAGAAAATGTAAGCTGTTGTTACTTTAATCAGTCTCTTACTACAATCAAAACTTAGAAATGTATTGTTAGTCAACACTAGTGGTTAGAAACACCTTTTGTTTTATGTTAGCTAGACATTTGGTTTGCAAGTAGCAAGTTGTTGTAGACTAGTACTCCTTCTACAATCAGTTCTTTTTTCTGTCTGCATCAATTACTTCCCCTTATTGAATGAGTTGCCTATCTTCAACCTAGAAACTGGTCTATTTTGCATATTTTATTTATATTTTATTCACAATGAATTATTTGAAACAAAGAATTATTTTAAATTTTAAAAAGCTTAAAATAAAATTATGACTGCCTGTACATATATCGTAGTAACTCTTAATAAAGGGAAGTAATTGAAGATAGTAAAAAGGAGAATTACATTATGGTAATTGGTTCTATCCTTTACAGGAATGTTAGATTTAATCTTATAGATATGTGTTTAGTTCTATTAATCAAAATCTCTATTAGAATCATTTTCTAACGAAATCTCCAACAAAATAGAGTGAATTATCTCCCTTTTAAGGTTTAGGTACAAAAATTTAGAGGTAAAGTATAATTCAAATTAAAAGGAGACAATGGTCTGACAATTTTATTTTTTCAGAAATAAGATGAAAGGAAAAGATAAAAAATTATTGTATTAAGGTGGTACCTAACACTACAGGGAGATAACTCTGTAAAATCACCTAAACATTTTAATTACGTTGTGTTGTAAAGGGAATATTAAGCTTCCCAATGATCAAAATTGGTATTTGTCAAACTGCTATATAACCAGTGTATTTTTTATGACAAAACGGTTGGTTCAAAACGTTTGAAATTTTGATATTTTTGTTAAAGGGTCAAAGTAAATACATTGTCAAAATTTTATCAAAATTAAAAGAGCCAGATTAATTTTAGTGAAAGTGTTGGGTACCACCTTAAAGTGTCATGTATTGATCTTACACAACAGTAAAATATTTACACAAGTACAATCACATAAAAACAAAGATCAAAACCCAGCCTATAAAGACTTACGAGACACTGAGAAAATAAAACACCATAGGATTTGAAACTAATTAGCATCTTATTAAACTGTATGGGAAAGGGTATAAAAATTGATTTAATTAACTGCATGTAAAATGTATTAAAAAATTTATTTTGTTCTCATTCAAACTGATAGAAAAAGTCCAAATTATATATATGATTATAGGTTTGCTTCATTTTACTGAGATGTAAATTTTCTGTTCAAGCCAGAAATACCTGACTCGAAAGAAAAAAAAATTAATTTAATACTAGATGCCACATACTTTTCTTTCAGTTTTAGATGAGAATAGTAGAATTTAGTTCATTAATGGTTCATGGCATTAATTTTAGACATATCTTTATCCTTGATTGATAAAAGAGATCTAGAATGATTATTGTTTTACTATTGTATTCCAGGGTACTGTCATGGTAAACAACAGTGATCAGCCAATCAAATGGACATTTGACCTGAGCATGCCCAATAAAGCTCTAGATCTTGGCATATTAAAGTTTGTACATCCTACAGGAACCCCATTTGTTGTAATGGGTGGAACAGAATCTAAGGGAATTGAAGGAACCATAGAACCAGAGAAAACACAAGGCGTATCCATCATTTTCTGTCCAAGTATGTACAATCCTGATATCTGTTTAAACATTCATGTCATAAATATAAGAAGATGTGGTATGAGTGTCAATGGAAAAACTCTCCATATATGTCACAATTAAAGTAAAGCATTATAGGATAAATTAAGGTCTTCATAATAGATCCTTGGCTCACACCTAACAGCAATCTTTCAAGGCCCTAAAAAATGACTAGTGTAAAACCATTCAAACGGGAAAACCAACAGTCTAATCTATTTAAAAAACAAGACATGAGAAACATGTATGAACCAGATCAGCAAAAACAACCACTGAACATCAGGTTCCTGTCTATATGTCTTTTGGAAGTTTTCATTTCTATTGATGTGTTATAAAAGTATTTTGAAGAAAAAAAAGTAGCTTGAATTTCTCAAGTAAAATAGCTTTAGTCATCTGATCTTAACAGAAACTAAAAAAGCTCACTCTCAATAATTTTAAAATTAATTGACATAGTTACCTGGTTACAAATTTTAAAAGTTCTTGTAACAATTTAATTAGAAATACCAGGCCTCACGGTCATAAAACTTTCGAGCATGATTTTTGTACTCAGACTCGAAAATCAACCAATCAAATTGCTGGATTTCATGTTTCGAGCATGATTTTTGTGCTCTGAGCAATGAGCAAAGTTTTATGCCTTCAAGGCCTGGTGAACACCTAGATTGAACATTGATTTGACATATAAAAGGAATTTTGCTGTCATACCTTACCTCCAACAATAAGAAGCTGTCCAGAAAAATAAAAATTACGGTACATTTGAACAGTTTTTACTGTTACATTGCAAGAGTCTATTTCTTGCTAATGACATATAGGCATAGTTCTAAAACTACTGTTAGGTATAGTATCGTTGAATGACCTTTAAATGATATTTGCAGAGGAACCAGGTGTACATGAAATACTGGTACCAGTTTTAGTGAATGATGAGGAGAAGCCATACCAGTATATCCAGATTTATGCTGAGATGAAGTCTCCACGTCTTTGGTTTGACCCCTTGGCTATTGTACTGACACCAGTACCATTGCTGACAGAAGTCTCATCAGAATTTACTGTTTTGGCTGCTCAATATTTCAAGTAAGCGTAATACTTCAAATAGTTATGTCGATGTAAGAATCTAATAGACCACTTTCGAGTTCATCCGTCACCGGCAAAAACTCATCAATTATGCACGCCTTTTTGACGTCATTTACCAGATAGAGGGGGTCGCCTGTATCCCTGCACTATTTACATTCATCAAGCATCTTAGTGATCGACATTGTGCAGGATAAGCTAGAAATAATGGTTTCTCTGTAGGTACTTACTGACAATTCCCTAATGACAGCAGTGTTGATTGTCAATTTTGAGAATTCAATTTGCCGAATAATTTGTACAATATAGAATTATAGTTTTCTAACCACTCGCTCAACATTTGAAGGGAAGTGACGAGGCCACTAAATGCACAAATGAGGTTCACTAAAACCAGAGTTTTTGACGGAAATGCATCGAACTGGAAAGTTGTCTATTTGTATATGTTCTCTTTAAAATATTGTTTCATGAGAATTTTCAAGTTTTTAAGTAATAAAAATTATTTATTTTCTGTTTTGGTCTTACAAATTACTCTTTAACTCAAAATGCTTCACCAGTTGGGCATTTTCTAGAGGCACATAAATTATCAGAATTATTTTGCATAAATGAATTTTGTTTTGTTTATTTTTTCATATAACACATATCTGTTGTAAGAGGGTCTTAATGGGGGTACCTTCATGAAGAATTGTAAAAATTCTTGCCAAATGATGTTGATGGTAATTTATGGAACATGACAATGAAATGTACACTTTCTCAAAGACAATAAAATTAATCAGCTGATTTTGACCTATCAAATTTTAAAGCTTCCAGCTTAGCCTGTTTGATATTTATTGCTATATCATTTCAGAAAAAGTGGTGTAGTTGTGGAACTTCCAGAAGTAGAATGTGAAGATGGCAGCACTATCTGTCCTTTGACAGTCACATGGTTAGAGTCATCAGGTAGGTAACAATACCACATTTATACACAACTTTATCTTGCACCTGACATTAATTGCAATAAGTTTGTTTGACTCACAAAACCATATTGTCCACTTGGTTAAACTGAAATTGAATTTGAAGAGTTAAGTACTGTAAACCAACTTTATTTCGTGAATCTTTTGTTTCACATTTAGACATTTCTAGTCCTTTTTGCTGCAATTTAATTTTGCGATTTTTTCAATGATTTGCTGTACTTAAATAAGGAAAGATCCAAATTATGAACATATTCATGACATTTTCAATTCACTTTATTATTTTATTCATGAAATTTGTGAAAAATTAGTTGATTTACAGTAATTGAAAAGTTGTGTATTGTGTTTATTATTTTATTAGTAACTAATTTAATAATTTGCAATTTAAATGGATAATTATCAAATTTATTGGTTGAACAGAAACAATTAAAACTCTTTCATAAAGTTATCTAACAAAAAGACCCAAATTTTTTTTATATATTTTTTTTGTGTGTCATGAACAATTTTTTTTTACCAGAAAGAAATATATTTTTTTGTTTTTGTTTTGCAGAAGTAAGACCATGTAATGGAGATGAAGGACAGATGGAGCCATGTGCCTTAGCATGTAAAGTGACATTCTCTAGTCCGAGACCTATATCATTCTGTGCTCCTATCAAGTTTATAGATGATGACAAACGAGAGTAAGTAAATACCTCTGGACTCTTTTAATTTTTACTGAACTTCAATTTAGGATTAGGTAAAGGTAAGGGTTATTTAAGTATAACTCTATTTGGGTCTGGTTACTCTAAAACAAAAGAAAGTCAATATAACATGGCTCCAGAGGTGAATGGGGCAAATAAGTCACTTTCCCATCTATCACTATGCTTTCCCAACTTTCAAAAGAAATATCTAGTCTCTTTGCTATTCACAAACAGTTGCTTTCGTCATCAGCAATTTTCAATTTCCAAGTTGATGAAACAGCAATTTTTCACTTCATTAGGTACCGATTATCAGGTTATCTGCATGTTGATATCGTAAAATATCAGCTGCGAGACATAATATGAAGCTTTTTGTCGAGTTAGCGTAGCGAACGAGATCAACAAGCCTTCATATAATGTCAAGCAGCTGATATTTTACAATATCAATATGCAGATAATCTGATAATCGATTTATCGGGCTATATTTGTGTGTTTCGGAAGTGTTTTCTTTGTTTCACCAGCACACAAAAGATGACTTGATAAGTTCGGGTCAAAGTTATTAACGTCGGTTCAAACATTATGACGTCGCTGATATGTCCGGGTCAAAGTTATTAAGGCCGGGTCAACTTATTTGACGTCACAAAGACATGATACAGAATAATATTAAGAGGTGAATAGAGTGATATAGACAATGGGACGACCGATAATAAGCAATACAAAGATACAAACAATTTATTTCATACACTTCAAGTACTTGTTTCTCAAGAGAAAACACCTAAACATTCTTTTCTTCAAATAATTGTATGAATAAAAGAATATAAACCAATTAGATATCAATTAAAATGCATATACACACACAAACAGAATACATTGATAACTTAATTTTCTTTTTAAAAAATGTGTTGATGTTCAAAATTTAATTCAACTGATGGGGCAGAGCTTATGTTTTATATTTTTGCATAAGGACAGTTTATTCGAAGATGTGTGTGATAAAGATGATTTCAGTTATAATTGTCATTCATTTCTAATCACCTATCAGTGTCACCAAACGAATTTACAATGACCTTACTGGACACTTCATTGATGAGTTTATCCTTAAACACCTATCAGTAGGTAGACTGGTCAATGATGAGCAAACAACTTTTAACAGCGCCCAATCAAGTGAAATTAATCAAGTAATATATATGTATGTTTTGATTATTTCAGATTTAGGTTGAACATAACTGCCACAGCTGATAACTGCCTACTGACGTGTTATCCATTCCTAGCAATACACAGAACAGACCATCAAATTGTCTGTGAACAAGTGAGTCAAATTGGGCAAAATTAGATTGCAATTGGCCATTTCAGAATCTAAAGCATCATGGGTAATTTCTTTGTTCGTACCCCAAAGTGAAAATAACGTTACGTCATTGGTTGAATTTCCATTGTTTTGGATGTTTTCAACCAATCATGATGTTTCGGTCTACATTTTTGCAAAATATTACCCAGAATGCATTATATTCTGAAAAGGCGAATTGATAATGGTGTTTGAGTACTGTTGATTTTATTATTTTTTTGTGGGTACTAACTTTGTGGATAAAGAAAAAAAAATTGTTATTTTGATAAATATTTGGTTTATTGGCTTTGCTAAATTTACTTTTGAAATGCACAAAAATTGGTATACCATCAATTACAACGAATCCACAGTAATGTGTTTTATCAAATTTTTAATGGGAACTTCAAGACAGTGGAAACTAGTATGGTTGTATAAAAGTTAAAAAAAATCCATAAACGCCATGAATACAACTACTTAAAAGAGTAGAAAAAAACTATTTTGTTTTTGTTTTATGAAATAAAGAACTCTGCTGTTACTTGTTTAGCAAAATTTAACATACGTTCAAAAGATTGGGAAATCTCTTGGGACTTGGATTGAAAAATGGGAAAAAAAAGACTTGGGTATGTTGTAGTAAGTCTGTTGGCCAAAATATGAAGGGATAATACAGTGCAATTAAAATTGAGAATGGAAATGGGGAATGTGTCAAAGCGACAACAACCCATGTTTAGAGCAGACAACAGCTGATGGTTGTTTACTTTTGGTTTCTTGAGAGTCGCTAAGAAAAGTAAACTGAATACAAATTAAAAGCTGGAGAATCAAATAGAACATTGGTAAACCACCTTCAATAACATTTGTAAATAACTGGATTCCTTTATTTTGTAAATAGTTTAGATATTTTCCAGAAACAAAAAATATAAAAAATTATAAAAAAATATTCTACAAATAATTATATTTTCAGGGAGGTTCTCCTAAAGGAAGAGCAATGTCTTTTAGAGAGGCTGTAAACAATACTGGAGAAGCAGTCATTGTACCATGTGCTTCCCCTAACCATAACAGTAGACCAAGTACCAGTGCAACCAGTTCAAATTTCCAAATCTCTTCCTCTAGTTATGAGTCATCTACTAGTGGTACAGGTAAATGCTTAAAGTGTCAATCAAATCGTTCGTCATTTTCATCCTCTTTACCCTTGGCAGATGAAGCCATCATTGGTAAAACCAATGTTGCTCTATCTATTGGTTGATCAAAGTCACACCCATTCAAAATACTGTAAATTCCAAAATTATTGCGATGTATTTTTTATTGTGAAAAATGCGACACGGTTATATTTGCAACAATTTAAACTATCATTTTGAAATTATTTATATGAATTGAACAGGATTTTTCTCAATATATTTCAAAAATTCAAAAATCGCATTTTAGTGCAAAATGACCAAATCGCAATAATAATTGAATGCAATAATGTCTGAATTTACAGTAGACATATGTTATAGGGTCAATCAACTGGTTGGTACTATATATCTTGCACACAATTTTCAAAATAATTTTATGGATTGCCAGGTAAAACAGAGTATACTCCCATCACATGCTTTTGAAGAGACTTTGTGTCCTTTGTTACTTAGCAAGGAGAGAACTGGAGACACATGTAACTATGAAAAATTTGCTATTATCAAACAAGCTTATATTTTTTTTTTTTAAATGTTAATAGATTCCACCAATGGTGACACACCTATTAATAGAGATGGTGCCATGAACAAGCCTCAGTCTGGATCAGAGTATAACCAGAGTCGTACCCAACAGGACCTTGCCTCAAGGTCACTGGGATCAGCCATGTTCCCTGATGAGGATACAGAGGAGGGAATATTCCACATGGAGGTGTTATTAGCCAATCAAAGATGGTTTTCATCACAAGGATGGCCTGGAGGGCAGTTTCCTATTACTATTCCTAATACACTTAGATGGTATGTGTTCAATGCTAATAACTGCACAGAATTTCCTCACTGAGTTGAAGACCCATTGGTGGCCTTCAGCTGTTATCTACTCTTTGGTCTGGTTGTTGTCTCTTTGAAATGTTCCCCATTTCCATTCTCAATTTAATTAATTGAGCAAATTAAGCAATTGAAATGAATGAACATTTTAGATATCAATGCTTCAAGCAGTCTATTTCAAGAAAGTCAAAAGTTTTGTGGAGGAACTTTTATTTTCATTATTAGAGGATGCCCATGGACATTTATAGGAATTAATCCTTTTCCTCTATTTATATCATCACAAATGTTCTATAAATAATCATTTTCCAAAACAATTATCCTTTGACCTAATTTTGTATTTCTTACTTTCCAGTGGTATAAGTAGAAAGCCAATCCAAGATGACATGCCAAAGAAAGCTGGAAGCTGGGACACAAACAATTTGAAGAAAGAATTTAAAACAATTTATGATATGATTTCCAATCTGGCAGGAAGATCTGTGCCAGGAATACCTATAAATGCTGGACTGCCATCAGATCCTGTGGAGCGTGTCAAACAAGTTTACTGGCAGCATTCTACACTGCTTACATTTATCAGGTATATACACAATACAAACAAGTTTACTGGCAGCATTCTACACTGCTTACATTTATCAGGTATATACAGAATAATCTATCTCAAGCAGAGTATTAGTGGATTCAACTGTCAATCTGTCAGTATATCAAGATAATTTGCATATGATTTGTATAATTTTAAATCTTTTACTTTGATTGGTCACATGTGCTTCTGTTAGTGATTTGATTGGTAGGCAATTTTAAACTTTTGTATCAAATATAAACAAAATTGTGGATTGAATTCATGTTTACATAACAAAAGTGTTCATGTTTATTATAACAGAGGAAACATAAATAATATGTTATGCTGAAGTTCATTGTTTTTATATTGTTTTAGGTAACACATAACAATAGTATGATACTACAGTCCTTTTTTTTCTTCAAAATGTAATATAAGTTTATCAAAAATGAGTATGGGTGCGGGAATTTCTCGTTACATTGAAGACCTGTTGGTGACCTTCTGCTGTTGTTTTTTCTATGGTCGGGTTGTTGTCTCTTTGATACATTCCCCATTTCCATTCCCAATTTTATCTACCGGTAATGTAAAAAATTATGATTTAAAATTTTCAATAAATATGATGATAATTGTTTCTTATTTCATATTGATTTACAAACTTATATAATTTTAGATGTCAGGGAGCATGCATTGCTTCAATTAACCCAGAATACCTGATGGAGCCTCGTGATTACCATTTATGGAAACAAATGCAGAAGCAGATGAAACAAGATCTTTTAAAACAGGGGGACCATGAAGGGGCTAATGCTGTTAATATTGAAGAGGAGCTCGAGGATGATGTGTTTGAAGCTGTTTCTAAGAGAGCATGGACTGATATTCTTCTACAGTTATATAAGGTAGAAAAAAAATGTCTTATTGTATGGTTAAAAATGGTCCTTTTTAAAATTTGAAGGGAGAAAATATTAAGTGTAATATCTTTAGAAAAGACTTGTTTACTGAAAGAATTGCACTTTTAAAAGTAAAATTAACCTTGAAAGATGTATTTTCTGTTGTAAGACTGAACTCATTGAACAGTTCTAACTTATACTCCAATGCATGATATTTATTTAAGTTATTTTCATTTATGAGAAATCAAAACTATAAATTCTATGCAAGAATATTTTAGAATAGTAGATAATGAAAATGTCTGATTAAAGACTAAATTAGAGTGTAAATTGAATGTATAATATTTAGACCGTTAACTTTAAGAAAAGAATATGTATTTCAGACATTAGTCTTGGCCAAAGTTACACCTAGGACTTTGAAGAACACATCATCACCTGACAAAACACTAGAGATCCCAGCTATTAACCCTGATCCTTTAAGTAGTAACATCTACAGCGTGGCAGAGAGAATCCTCTTGTCTTGGTTAAATCATCATTATGAACATTACAGGGAAAGGATCTGGAACAACTCTCCAAAAGGTCAGTTTATCACAGAAGAAAAATTGATAAAAAGAATGCATAAGAATCAACAAATACCTGTGCCCTTTTTTGTAGGGATATTCATAATTATAATATTCACACAGACAGAAATGTAATTGATAATTTTTAACCATGCCAAAGCAGGATGCACCTGACTCCAATCTCAATTGACTAGGATTGTCAGTTTTCTTATTGAAGTTTGGTGGTTTTCATTCAGTATGTCAGCTTCCTCCAGCAATAAGAACTGGCCACCACAGATTATGACTATTATTGTAATTTTTTCAGGTGGAATACCCCCATCTAGATGGATAGTAAACTATGACATAGACATACTGGATGGATTAGTATTGGGTGCAGTGTTGGGAGCACACATGCCATTTCTGGTAAGTTTCTGTAACATGCCATTCCTAGCATTAAAAATCACACATTGTTAAGTTCAATCTATTTAAAAAAAGAAAAAAGAAAAAAATATGTAGCAGAGAGATTTTTGTTTACAAACCATAATTGTGTTTTTCACTTTGAGGCACATTAGAAATATTGCCATAATGACACAAAAGTTAATCTAATTATATTTTCAAGATTAATAATCAATGATAATAAGTATGTTCATATTATTTTTGCAGATAAAGACTCACTTACAAGATATGTATACCCACCCTGCTACAGCTGAACAGTGTCTACATAATGCTTTGAAGATCACTAACGCCATGAGATATGCTGGAATAGATTATGATATCCAGGTATGTGCTGTATGACAGCATTGTTTCCCTTAGTAAATGTGGTAGATATCGGGATTGCTTCCCCTAGTAAATGTGGCAGATACTTAATTAGCTGTCAGCAGTTGAGCTAAGGAAGTATGTCTTAAGCTCAGTCAATTAACACGCTGCCTTGTAACACAGAGGTTTCAGGGTTCAAGTCCTGATGAGACAAAAATGATTTTGTATGTAGAATTATGGTCTCCGGTTACAGCTGTAATCTTTTTCTACAAATAATGTCAGATTTTAATTGTAACTTTTTAGAGAATAAGGACAAATGAGGTCAGGGATGCAGAATGATACAATTTTTTCACCATTTGAACAAAAAATGACTTACACCCTATAATAATTCTGAACTTTTCGAAAAATGACTTCACCAAAGTTGTAATCTTATAAGAAACAACTTATGACAATCTCGTCTTTTTTATACAAAGTCTTAGTTCTTTATTTGAGTTTTCATATATACGGATAATATTGTTTGATTAATAAAGTTTTGAGAAAATGTTCAGCCTGAAGTATTGACCAATTATTTGTTCTGACAAACCAAAGTTTAATTTAAACACATATTTTCATTGTAAATTTAGTTTTATGGACTTCATTTTATCTCTTGTATATTTCACATTTCAGGCAATAGATATAACAGATCCTAATCCTATTTCCTTGTTGATGTTATGTGTACATTTATACCAGAGATTACCAATGTATATTCCAAAAGCCACATTGGACTTTACTGGACAACTCCATACATCTGTATGTAGACAGGTAAGGACATTAATGAGTTATCTCCCCTTCTAGATCATGATGATTTTAAATAGTTTTTTTAGGATATCAAAACATCAATTGTATTATCTTTTATAATATATGTCATTAAGAAAGGATCCCAGTAACACAACAAAATGGTGCTTATAAGTTAAAATATGATCTCTAGTAGTTATAATGTACCATAGCATATGTCAAATTCTAAATCGCCTTATGTCTAGAATACTGTAAACCAACTTTATTTCGCGTTTTACCCTTTCTTGACCACTTTGCGGCTATTTAATTTCGCGATTATCTGATTTACTTTTAGTTTATTAAGAAAAGATCAAAGATTGACATATTCGCGACGATTTATATTCGCGTTATTTTTCTAGTCGCGAAAATAAATCGCTCGCGAAAATAAGTTGGTTCACAGTATTTAAATGTTCAAAATGCTCTCTATAGATTTAGTTCTTCATTGTAAGTTAAAGTGGATCAAATGTATTATTTTGTGTTTATTTAAATATTGAAAGTGAAGACACAAATACATTTAAAGAAGTAACATTACAGCCAATTTGAATTATTGAATTGAAAAATAAAAAATCTTTATTTCTTTAACATGGCAATATTTTATACTTCTCAGGTGAAACTGAGTAACCCAAGTGGCAAGCCTTTAGTCTACCAAATTCTCATAGCTGGACTTGATGCCAGAGATTTTAGAGTTCCAAAAGGAGATACTGTTTCTATAGCACCAAGGTCATCTCTTCATCTAAATGTGGAATTTACCAGCAGGTTTTTGAGGCCAGCAGAAGCCATATTGGTATTGGTTGGCAGACGACATGGATCAGCTGTTGGATCAACATTGACCTTTAACCTTAGAACCCAGATAGATAACATTGTGCCAAAGGTATGATTTTCATAATTAAGATAAAATACATAATTTTTCTTTCAATTATTTTGCACCAGCCTCAAAGATTCTTTCATCTGATTTTTTCCCAAAATTAGTGACACATAAATTCATTGAACTTTAATTCTACAATCTAATTTTCAGTTTTTGTTGTAACTTTTTCTTTAAATGCAAATCAAACATACAATCATCAATTTGTTTTCTGCTTTATTTTTTTAATACATATTTACAAAAGCTTCATTTCAAAAATGCATGTGCACTTTTATGGGTTTTATTCATGTAACATGTATTTGAACATAACTAAGCATCCACATAATTTCAAGTATGATTTTACTAGCAATGTCTTAAACTTGAAATTGATCTTCAACAAATATTTCAATTTAGCAAAAGGAAATAAGCTATTTTGTTTTGGAATTTTTCAGTACTTAAAAATTAAATTAAAATTGAAAAAAATAATTTATGAAAACGTGTTTCATTTTTCTATTTCTAAGATATTCAAAATACTCTTATGCCATTCGTTCATAGTCTTGGCCATGATTTTGTTGTTAAGAGTCACAATAGAAAATTGAATTCTGAAATATGTTGAAGTTAATGTTATTTAAAACATATAGTTTCTGCACCGAATCTGTGTAAGTATTTTGTACAGATGACTAGATAATACTTCAGTCTTTTATCTCAACTTGGGATAGGACTTACAAATTTATTTATAAATATGAATGTAGGTTTGGATATATATATACATATTTATCATGTTTGCTGTTCTAACTTGTTTTCAGAGTCAAAATGAATTTGATGAGGTAACAATGTTTGAACTAATGATGTCATCAGATGAAACATTCATTGAATATTTTTGTTTATAAGTCTGTCAAGAAATTTATCAACTATTTTGTTTCGATTAAAATTTGAAAAATTTCCTTCATTATGTCACAAATTTTATTTCATTGAATGTTTCATACACAAAAAGTTTCCCTGTTATGATTTTTTTAAATGAAACTGGTGTTACATTTAGCAAGAAAAGTAATAAGTCTTCTTGTTAGAAAAAATATTTATGTTTGCTTGTTTACACTACTTTTTTTAGCTGTACTTTTCATTGCATGCACTGGTTGCTAACTGGGTTACAAAATTCCCCTGTTAATATATCGGGGATTCATTTATTTTCATAGGTATCAAAATTTTATGGATTTAGGAAAATTTTTGGAAATTTACAAGCTAGTAAATAAAAAAATTGTTTTGTTATTTTAACAGTTAAATTTGTGATTCACTTTTACCCACAAAATCCATGAAAATTGAAAACCCTCTAAAAAAAACTACAGTACTGAGGATTCATTCATATTCATTGGATACCAATTTATATGGCTTTCGTTGGTACAGGTGAACCTCGAATTTAAATGTTCAACGTTAATTGTACTTTAATACTTTTCTGCTTCTGTAACACCAGATAATTGTTATTGGTTATCAGATAAGTAAGGATGAAACTGCTTCGATTGATTTGAGCTACGGAAAAGGAATGGACAGATTTTACAAAGTTTGGGGAATATGTTTAACTCTTATCACTGTCCATCAACTAATTCAGCATGTGGTAAAAAGAACTCCAATACCCTTACACTAATAGGCATGTGGCAAAGAGAAACCCATACATGTTTATAACAAAACTGTCCCTAACAGGCTATTATTTGAACTTAGAATTATTTTTGATTATGGAATTTGCATAATTTTTTGTGTTGGAATATTTTTATAAATTCCATGTTTATTATGTATTATTATGTTTTGAGCTGAGCATACCACTTTCCACACAGTGTATTATAGTGTTGTGCGCAGCACAATACATTCCATTGAAAATGTGCTATCTTCTTTGTAATAGAAAGTGTTGTGCGTGGCACAGATTATAATGCAGAATAAACATGGAATTCATTCAAAATTTCTAACACTAGAAATAATGCAAATTCAATAATTAAAAATAATTCCAAGTTCAAATAATAGCCTGTTACCTATACATTTTTAACAATTGTCAGTAATTTGCATGAATTGTTATATTTCAGCTATATTTTTGTTATATATATTTTCTATCCTTAGTTAACAGGCATTCACTTTTATTTATCAAGTGTCACACAATCAAGCAAAAGAAATTAATAAGCATTTTATGGCAAAATCAACGATGTAGAATATATATTTTCATTGATAATGATAACACAAGTTGTAATAATAATGCATGATTTTACATACATATACGAGGGCCCTCATGGGGTTTTTGATTATGTGATTACTTGGCCGTTTTTTTAATGATTATTTGATTATTAAGCCAAATATTTCATGATTATTTGATTACCTAGGACTGTATTTTTAGTTTATGATTATTTGATTACTAAAGATAAGCAAATATTTAATGATTATGTGATTATTTTGGCAAAAAAATGGTGATTATGTGATTACTAGGACCCCCTTTATTTCTAAAGAGATAGTTGACTTTATATCTAAAGAAAGTAGAATTTATCAAGAAGTAACAAATGCATATTTATGGCCTTCCAAATACCATTTCGATACCTAACATCACTGAAGAGACATTTATTGTTGAAATCCGGATCTGGTGTTCTAAAACATACTGACACCTTATTTTTGTGGCATAACATCTTGGCCACAAGTTTATTGTTTTCTGTTTAGTATTAAATTTATATTAAGATCTATTTTGTTACATCTTGTGATCTATTTTATTTGGCAATCGCCAATGGCAGTCACCAGGGTTAATGAAGTTTAGAACATCAGTTGTTCGACCTGTTAGTCAAATGCGCTTTGTTTAAATATACTTTTTCACTTTTTTGGTCTTTTGCAAAATGTTGTTTGTGCTGTATTTAGACCCTTCTACAACGAAATTTGTTTTTAATCAACGCAATCAAAGGTTTGAACGTAGTTTTCAATTTAGACTCGTTTATATATATATATAAGTAGTTTTTATCCAACGCAATCATAGGTTTGAATCGTTTTCAATTTAGACTTGTATGTATATATTGTAGATTCCTCACAATAAATGTTCTATGGTTACTGCCTCCTACTTGCAAAATGAACATAGACTAGTCTACAAGGTTTATATTGTTTGTACCATAAATTGGATGAACAATTCTGTACTGAAAACAAAAGTATTTTGAAAACAAAGTATTTCATACAAAATATGTGCATGATCAATGCTCTTACAACCCTATGAAATTTCAAAAAGAAGCATTCATTTCTACATTTATATGCTACAATCATGATACAATTCTATCATGCTTTTCAGTTGTTTTTACATTGTTGTGACATAAAGTCAGGAGAAGCACCTGTATTCACAAATTTTGCATTTTACTGAGAATTTTAAAAATTAATTTGCCTTTTCAGAATCTAAAGGACTGTAAGTAATTTCATGGTGTACACCAAAATGAAAATAACATGGATTTACATTGTTTAGGACTTTTTAAATCAATCACAACTTTTTGTCATACGCTTTTGAAAATATTACCCAGAATGCATTATATTCTGAAACAGTGAATTATGGAATGCATTGCAATTTTAAAGTATGGATTCTTATAATACATGTAATGATATTATATTCCAAAGTTTTTTTAATTTCAGCATATAGTTAAATGTGAATCCCCATGTTACGAGCTAGAAAGAATACAGTTAACTTTAACCAATCCTTTTAACGAAGGTGGAGACTTTAGGATAGTTCTAGTAGAGGCTAGTACAGACCTTCTAGATCCCACAAAGAATGCAACACTGATGAAATCAAAGGAACGTAGAAAGAGAAAGGTCAGGGCTAGAATAGACCATGGACAGAAGAGACCAGAGACCCCACCTACTCCTCCCCCTGTCAGACCTATTGAGGGAACAGAAATCAAACTTAAAGGTATGGTAAAATTATAAGACAAACAGGATGACATTTTTATATTATACATGTGGTTCCAGGTCTCTATTGGTCAAAATTCAATTATGGCTTTAAATTTTCTTGCATTTCTCTAAATTTGCTGTTGTGACTTTATGAAAAATGTGACCATGTCTAAAGACATCACATAGAAAGAACACTTCTTTATGCAGATCATTGAAAAAGAAAGATAGAATTTGCCAGCATATCTTCTAAAAATCATTAGAGGCGGATTCTACCACCATATCTGGTGCTATAGGATATTTCTCCAATCTTGAGTTTTATTTTAAATATTTTAAAGGCTCAGCAAGCTTGGCGTTCAGAATTGAAAGTTTAAATCTAATCTTAAGTGGAGAAATAATGTATCACATGGATGCAGTGGTTAAATTTATTTCCATTCAAGTTTTATTAATGAGTCTTTTTAAAATGATAAATGAAACATGTGTATGGCATACAAAATTTAAAGCCTATGATTAGTTTATTCATATTTATCAAAACTTATCAGTTTACTCAGTTATGTATTTTTTTATTTCAGAGGACCCACCAATGATGAGTGCTTTTTTCAGCCCTATATCTAGTGTTAACATTGGACCACAGGAAACAAAAACAATAGAGATACACTTCCTGCCATTCAGTGTGGGAGATAGACAATGTTCTGTCATATTTCTGAATGAAAACATTGGAGAATTCCTGTACTCCGTGGAGGCTAAGTCTACCATGCCATTACCAGCTCCTATTCCTTTTGTTAGATCACAATACAGCGTCAGAATAAGTAGTGCTGCAGCTGCTGGTGAGTTGTTAATACATTGTACTTAACTTTAAAAGGGATCTCATTGGGGTGGGGGTGGGGTCTAATCCCAGATCTGCTTACTGTTTTGTTGGAATCCTGTATCACCTTTCTCATTGCCAAAATAGCACTTATAATTTCCCGTGTCCTGCCAGACTTCTTTTCCTGTTTTCATGCCTAATTATTTGACTTTCACATATAATGCTTTAAAAAAATAGATCAATCCTGTATCATGCTTAGACCCATATGAGACCCACCTTAAAGAGTATGAAAAAAAATCATTTTAAACTTTCTGTTTTTCTGATTACATTTTTAAAAAAGAATTACATGTATAAATGTTGCTGTTTGCTACATCTAGTAATAAAACTGTTCAAGTAGTCTTAGTATTTCAACTTAAAGTAAATGTCAACTTGAATGTTTTGACAAATGCAAGAAAGACACCTTGCCTCATGAATTTGATTCTATATATTTTATTCTAATGTCATATCTAGTACTTCCTAGCTTTATTTCCTTGTTTTGAAAATATATATCTTGCAAAACTTGATATTGATATAATATCTATCTATTAGGCACTGGACGAGGATTGTTTGGTGGAGATGATAGTGTTGTTTACTGGAAGTGTGAGGCAGGACAAACACTACAAGAGAATATACATGTACCTATTCAGAACAAGGCCAGAGAGAAGGCATTGTTAATGGCATCTCAGATAGTGAGTACAATGGTTTATATTAAAACTTGTTCGCACAGCACTCATAATTTTATAACCAATGCACAATCATTTTTGTTACATTTTTTAATAGTTTAGGAAGTAAAATATCATCTAAAAATTACGAAATCAAAAGCTCAAACACATCAAACAAATGAATAATAACTGTCATATTCCTTTTATCTAAGATAAATCTATCAACATGTGTAAGCACCTTTTGTCGTTAATTCTTCTTTCAGGAGAAATTTCAAAATTCTCTCAAATAAAATATTTGTTTATAGACAGAGTAATTAGAAATTTCTTTAAAAATGATAAAAATAATATTTTGAAATTTCTTCAAACCAGGAAGTTAAAAAACAATGGAATGCTTTTCATTAGAATTATGTTGGGGTGCAATCAACAGTTTTTTTCTATGACGTCATATTTTGAGGGACCATTTATAATTGACCCTCAGTGGTGTTAATGTTAATAAAGATACTTGTATAAAACTAGATATCATTAGAATCAGAATTCTCTCTAGTTTATAATGAAATAGAAATAAATTGTACTTTTAATAGTACCAAAAAGTTTTATCCAGAGAAAATGGGAAAAACATTGCCTAATCTATGCATAAAAAACATGAAATCAGGCCATGTGCACACCCATGAAGACATAATACATGCACATTTTTCATAATCAAAACTGTATGAATTTCATAGGTTTTTACCTGGTCTTTCTAAAATTTTATGCTTCAGGGTACGTTCGCCTGCTCCGAAAAGAGCTACAGTGGGTGCAAATAAGTTTTGCACTTTTCACTGCAAAAATAACAGGATGTTTACAGTTTGTCTCCCCTCAAAACATCTGTATTTAATCTAATTTTTTTTAATTATTTTAATCATTCAACCTGTTTTAATTGAAGCTAATTAACTTATTTTCACAATCAAATATAAAAAACATGATACTTTTCCACCAATTATGTTGATAAAAAGGGACTTCCCTCCATGTCTATTTTTAGTCGGGGAATAACCCCTAGTTTTTTATACGAAACTGTTTATAGCACCCTTAAATCTGTTTTTTTTATGAAATGTTGAGGGGCTATTATATTTTCTCTATAAAATTTGTATTTAAGGGGGTGGACCTTAGTTCAGGTAGATAACTCATTAAATCAGTTATGTGTTTGTAAAAAGCAAGTTTCATCCATTAATTTACCTGAAACAGATGTGAAATAATCTATGTTATCTAGAAACTAAGAATATATTTATAAAAATAGTTGGCACAAACATACTGATGATTTTAAGAGTTATTTCCCTTAACCTAGGTCTAACTCCTTTAAAGATTAATGTTGATTGATTATCTATTAGCTTGTTCAGCATCTGTGGGATATATTTTTACAGCACATGAGTGACAAAGAGTTACAAAGGCGTTCGGTGACGGGGACACTTCACTCCAGCAGTGTGACATCACAAGTTATCACTAAACTATCCACCAATGCTGCACAGAGTATCACACAAGCAAAGGTGATTTGTTGCACATTTAATGTACTGTAAATTAACAAATTATTGTGTGCATTTATTATTGCGATTTTGTCATTTTTGACTTAAATGTGATTTTAATTTTTACTCTTTTGAGAAAAATCCTGTTTCATTCCAATATAAGATTTCAAAATGCGAGTTTAAATTATTTCGTTTACAACTCTGTCGCCTTTTTCGCAATAATAAAAACCTCGCAATAATTTCTGAATTTACAGTAAAACCTTTGTTTGGTTCTTAATCTAATTATCATTATAGCTAATGATGTTTGCTCTTATATATACGTGTGATTTTACATTTGGAAAAACAAAGCAGTCAGTTTGAATGTTGAAAAAAATATAGGTATTTTCATAAAAATTATACGACTTAAAAAAAAAAAATGGCATTTTACATACTGTTATTTCAGAAATTATTGTGAGGCTTTTATCAATGCAAATAATATGACTAGGTCAGTAAAACAATTATAAGAACTCGCATTTTGATATCTGATACATATAAAAAAAAAAAAAAAAAAGTAATTTAAAAGTAAGTTTTGCATTTGTTTCATCTATGGTAGATGAATTAACAGAACTTGACTGTTAAATAGGTGGCTTATGGTAAATGAGTATGAAATAAAATTTGGTAACACAAAGTTAAAATAAAAGCATGTATACAAAAACAAATCGGCAAGGTTGTTTTAGTTTCTTAATTTTACAAGCAGGTTTTGATTATTAGCAGTAGTGAATTTATTGTAGTGAATTTATCTTAAATAAATTGCTTTTTGATGAAATTTTTGAAAAGATGCATTTTTCAAGGAAAATGGCAAGAAATATTTTATACAATCTTTTTCTTATCTTTGTTTAGGCTAAATCTCCAATTGGAACATCCTATACAGTTGAAGTGGACTCTGAGTTCTACACAGTACAGACTAAGTTACTGGTCCCACCACAGAATAATAGTCCCAGAAAGTCCAAGAGTGCTCCTGTATTACCAGGTATTAGTTTAACAAATCATTGTTTAGTTACTGTGGATTCATTTATTTTCGTGGGTACCAATTTTCGTGGTTTGAGGAAAATTGACATATTCGTGGATATTTAATTTCATGGTTTTGGCAAAGTCTACACTAATTCCTTTAGAAAATTTGTTTTTCGTTGAACATTTGAATTCGTGGTTCTCCTGTACCCACGAAATCCACGAAAATTAGTATCCAACGAATATTAATGAATCCACAGTACTTGAACAGTGAAGACATAAAACATTTATTTAAGAGGTAAAATTATAAAAAAAAGTAATCATTCCAATTAAACATAACTCATAATGGAAAAGGCACACTTAAATAACATCTATACTTGGATGCCTTTGATATTGAGATTTTACTAGAAGTGAAAAAACAAACATTTTGATCCTGAAACTGTTCATATTAATAGGTTTTTATTCCGTCTTTTTAGGTGGTTTGAAAGAACCCTCAGTAGAATTAGCTGTAAAGTTTAAAGCCTCTGAACCTGGCCATTATCCATGTACCATTACACTGACTAGTCAAGATGATATCAGAGTGTATAAAATAGAGTGTACTGTTAATCCAGAGGGCAGCACTGCTGAGATCTCTTTCTCTGCTCCTGTCCATCAGTCTGTGACACAAGAAATACCTATTGTAAGTATACTGTTAATCCAGAGGGCAGCACTGCTGAGATCTCATTCTCTACTCCTGTCCATCAGTCCGTGACACAAGAAATACCTATTGTAAGTATACTGTTAATCCAGAGGGCAGCACTGCTGAGATCTCATTCTCTACTCCTGTCCATCAGTCCGTGACACAAGAAATACCTATTGTAAGTATACTGTTAATCCAGAGGGCAGCACTGCTGAGATCTCATTCTCTGCTCCTGTCCATCAGTCTGTGACACAAGAAATACCTATTGTAAGTATACTGTTAATCCAGAGGGCAGCACTGCTGAGATCTCATTCTCTGCTCCTGTCCATCAGTCAGTGACACAAGAAATACCTATTGTAAGTATACTGTTAATCCAGAGGGCAGCACTGCTGAGATCTCTTTCTCTGCTCCTGTCCATCAGTCAGTGACACAAGAAATACCTATTGTAAGTATTTTATCTCATGGTTGTCTTTTAAATTGAGATTTTATTAGAAGTAAAGTTTCTATCAAAAATATAGAAGATTAAGTCATGTAGTTGCTGTATAGATTCATATTTAAATTTACAGTGAGAAATTTCTAATACCATGTTATATTTTATATTTTGAATAGCAGCAGAATCAAAATGAAATGCTGGTTATACAATATTCTTCAATATTTGGTATGGTAAAAAAGAGTATTTACTACCAATTTTTTTCGTCTCTCAATAAAGATAAATATAGGAAGATGTGGTATGAGTGCCAATGAGACAACTCTCCATCCAAATACCAATTTATAAAAGTAAACCATTATAGGTCAAGGTACGGCCTTCTACACAGAGCCTTGGCCAACACCGAACAACAAGCTATAAAGGGTCTCAAAATTACTGGTGTAACACCATTCAAACGGGAAAACCAACGGTCTAATGTATGTAAAAAACAAAATAGTTTATATTTTCATTCAAATTTGAATGAATAAAGTTAATCATACAACTTTGAGAAATATACATTAAACATGGTTAAACATGATTCATATTTAGAATAGTGTACTGTAAGTTCAGAAATTATTGTGTGCATATATTATTGTTATTTTTCTCATTTTAGACTAAAATGCGATTTAAGTTTTGCTATATTGAGAAAAAATCTAGTTTAATTCATTTAAAAAAAAATCAAAATGCTGGTTGAAATTATTGCGGTTACAACCTTGTTGCATTTTTGCAATTGTAAAACATCGCAATCATTTCTCAATTTACAGTATTATGATTATAAATTTAATTACAGGTAAATATGACAAACCATGATTGGCCCCTAAAGGCATGCATCGAAGGATCTGGTTTTGTAGGACCACCCAGTATTCTAGCAAAGGCTTACAATACTACTAGATATCCTCTGGTCTACAGACCACAGAATGAAATCCCAGTTACAGTAAGTTACTTACTCATTAAAGTTTGGTTTTGAAAGATTAGGATTTTAAATGCCTTAAAGCAGAGATAAGAAAACAAAAATATAGTAGTGTTGAGTTTTTTTATTTTGTATGCTAGGAAATTTAAGTAATTGTTTAATTAAATGAATGGAAAATATATTTAAAAAAATGTAAATTCATGCTAATTTTTAGAAAAATAAATTATTTTTGTGACCCTTGTAGGGCAAATTGACCTTGTCCAACATGGAGGATGGAACTGATCATGTGTTCCACCTGAATGGAACACCAAAGAAACCATTAGCACTGGATCATATTGTTGTCAAGTGTGAAGCTAAAAAGAGGTGAGTTAATCAAATGTTTAATGGTCAATCTAAAGAAACGAATTTCTAAGTGTGTTGAACATTTTATTTTCAGTGTCTAAATAAATCTAAATTACATTTTATGACCCATTTATGCCACCTACGATAGTAGAGGGGCATTATGTTTTCTGGTCTGTGGGTCTGTTTATCCATCCCTTCGTCTGTCTGTCCCCCTTCAGGTTAAAGTTCTTAGTGAAGGTAGTTTTTGATGAAGTTGATGTCCAATTGAAACTTTGTACACATGTTCCCTGTGATATGATCTTTCTAATTTTAGTGCCAAATTAGAGTTTTTACCCCAATTTCATGATCCACTGAACATAGAAAATGATAGTGCGAGTGATGCATCTATGGACACATTCTAGTTTAGAAATATAATTCAAAACATTTCATCACTAGTCTGTCTGAACACTGAATTTATGAGTTTAAACACCATTCATGGCATGTGTTTTTACTCACATTTTAATTGCCATATTGATACTCCAAAGGACAATGGTGCTCATCAGGTATTCTGGGTTCCTCCACCAATAAAAAATAGTCACCTTTGTCACAGGTGAAAAAGTTATGTATAAGTTCTAAAAACTATGTGAAAAAATCATCTATCTGTGACTACTGTGAATTTAGAAATTATTGCATGCATTTATTTTTGAAATTTTGTCATTTTAGACTAAAATGCAATTTTAATTTTTGTGATATTGAGAAAATCCTGATCAATTCATGTAAAAATTTCAAAATGCGAGTTTAAATTATTGCAATTATAACCCTGTCACATTTTTCGCAATAATAAAAGCCTCGCAATAATTTCTGAATTTACAGTATTGAAAAAAAAATTAATATGTAATTTAAACTGTTTTTATTTTCAGGTCTTCATGTCAATTGTCAGTCCCAAATGTCACAAAGAAAAAGCTGTGTTATAGGGTGAATATTCAGATTGTATATCTGCTATCTGCTATATATAATTTCATTCTATTATTTCCTTAATTTCAAACTGGAAAATATTCTAATCTTAGGTTGTTAGAAAATTTATTCTGAATTTAACTTGTTTCAGTGTTCAAATACAGGATATCGTATTTCTTGATTGAGATTTGAAAAATTTTAACAAAAAAGTCTTATTATATTTTGAAGTAATTTAAATTTGACTGATTCGTATATTTTCGTGGGTACCAATTTTCATGGTTTACCAAAATCTTTTTTGTGGATATGTGATTTTATGGTTGTGATAAAGTATGCATTAAACCTAATAGAAAATTTGTAATTTGTTGAACTTTAAAATTTGTGGTTTAACCTGTATGCACGAAACCATGAAAAGTTGAAACCCAACTAATAATGAGTCTGCAGTAGATAAAAAAAATAAATTTAAAATAAACTTGTGTTAAATTGTTTATGTTTTAGGTTGAATCTGATATTCCCTTTGTTGGTGGCAATATGTCTCTAACAATACTCCCTGGTAAATCTGGAAAGTACAACATGGAAGTGATGCCAAGTCGAAGAGGAGTTTATAGAGGAATTGTAGCATTTATAGCTGGCAAAAATCCTATCGTGTAAGTTCAAGGTTAAAGGAATAAAAGGTCAAATGTTTGCGAAAAATCAGTCCAACAGCAGTTTACTATTGGTACATCAATCATCAATACATTACTTTGGTATTGGTTATGAATTAATTGAATACAGGGTTTCCGCTGGCGGTCGCCATTTTCGCAATTTGCGAAAAAATAATAATTGTGGCGATAAAAATTCGTCATTTGCGAAAGAATTTGGCGAAAGAAATATATAGAATTTATTTTCCTCCATCTTGTTTATTTACTTTTTTCGAATGTCTCGGACTTAACCTGATCAGACAATACTCGGAATTCACCTTGACCTCCTTAAGATTTGGACAGAATATCAATAATCAGCTGATTGTATTTTATAGCTATCGACAACAAAGGACTAATTAATAAAGGTGTTGATTGAATTGTTGACAAAATGATATGGTTAAATGGCTTCCGCTAAATGTCACATACAGAATTTATTTACCACTTTGCGACGCACGTGTTTGAAGAAATCTTTTGACGTCTCCTCTCCTTTTAAAAAGCAAGAAAAATCTCTGATTTAGAACTTTAATTATCCTTTGACTTTAATATAGGTAATTGATCAGGGAGACTACTTTAAAGTCGTTTGAGTGACACGCGTGTTTCAAGCATAGTTTTACGTCTCAACTTTTTCATTTACGATGGTCAAGAAAAGAAAACTGTCGTTATGAAGAAATCTATCCAAAAGATTGGGAACAACCCCTCGAATGAGAGTAGCCCTTAAATGTTATGACTAAACATGAAATGAGGGATCAATTTCATGTGATAAAAGCTTTTCTTTTGTTGTAAAAAACACTTCTTAGTACAAAAGGGCACATCAGTATTTTTCTTTTAAAAAACTTTCCCTACGAACTATTATACTGGTATTATATAATCAAAACATGGCTATTAATTTTGTTATATTCCAGGACTTATATCTTGTTTATTATTAAATGTATAGTGGCCCCCTCATTTAGAAAAAATGTTTAAAATACAATCATGAATATTTTTCCCTTTTAAGTTAATATTTAGTTTTTATTCAATTAATGTAGACTCTGAAATAATTGATTATTTAAGGGAAAAGGGAGAGGAGTAGAAAAAAAAAGGTAAATTTTAAACGAAAAATATAGTTATGTTACTTGGCGAAAAAAATAATAAAGTGGCGAAAAATATATTGTTTTGGCGAAAGAGGTGGCGAAAAAAATAATTGACCCAGAGGAAACCCTGATTGAATATAAATGGCAAAGGGTCTGAAATCTGTCACTAATGTGACTAGTTTTCCAGTACAGATGTTTAATAGGGTAAACAATCAAATCAACTCACAGCCATGGTTTTTAAATGAAATTCAATAGTAATTATTTCTTTATTCACGGTAGAAGAAACATTTGTTTCTTGTTAAATTACTGTTTTGTTTTCTCTTTTAAACATCATGAGCAGAAGATAAGAGCTGTACGATACAATTTACAACGTATTTAAAAACAAAATGGATAATTTTTTATCTGTAAATGTCTTTTCAGGATCTTTTATAGCTGACTATGCGATATGGTCTTTGCACATTATTGACGGCCATTTGGTGACCTGTAGTTCTTAATTTCTGTGTCATTTGTGGAGATTTGTCTCATTCATACCACATTTTTTTTTTATTATTTTCTTTACTGTTCATTTTTGTTTTAGTGAGATAGATAGTGACGGAGATGAGATACCAGACGGCGATGATGATGAGAGCAGACATTACTATGGTTACAGAATCTGGTACTCATTAGAAATCCAAGTTCAACCGTCTCCACCAGAACGTATAATGACAGTTGAATGTGCTTGTCATGTAAGTCCTTTCAAGTAATGTACAAAGGAGTAGGTCCGGTAAGACCCCTTTTTGGCCCCAAAATATAGCAGTTTTAAAAAATTGTTGAAATGTAAACTTTTAGATATTTCTTGTACAGTAGAATGGTCCTGCTACATAAAAATGGGCTGTTTTTGACAATGCAATGCACATATAGCAGGTACTAGCACCATTTAGTCAGGCTCAATTACAGAAATCTTCACAATTCTAGCATTTTTGTTAAATTTTAGGCGGTTTTCGTGTGAAACGAAAGTGGCCGCATTCGTGTTCATCCTTTATATTAAAATGTAGGTTGTATTTTATGATAATACATAACATATATAAAGATTGAGGATGAACACGGATGCGGCCACTTTCATTTTCGACGAAAACCATCTGAAAAGTTACATTTTTTGGCATATTTGGTAGATTTTTCATATTTGAGCTTGAATCGGGTCGTTTTAAATGACAAAATCAGTTAAAATCTTTCACAAAAACTAATTGATTCAAATGAAATAGACACTTAAGTGTTTAAAAACCGGTCAAAATCCTTCGTAAGATGAACCTGAAATTTGAGGCCAAAATCGGTCCTTACCGGACCTTCTCCTTTCAGAATATTGTAAATTCAGAAATTATTACAAAGTTTTTATTATTGCAACAGAGTTGTAAATGCAATAATTCAAACTCACATTTTGAAATATTTTATATGAATTAAACAATGATAAATGTACCCAATGATTAATGAATTTAAAGTATTGAAATCATTCCATGTAATATCTACTAATGATAGATGCTTATATGAACAACATTTATAGAATTACACCAATTTCTAGGGCTTAGAGATTATATGTTGTTAATTTGAAAGTTTGTTTTCCATGAATATTCTACATTCTATAATTGATTGATGAGCATTTACTTTTGGAGCTAGCTTGATCCAATAAATTCAATTAAAACTTGTACTGCATAACTAAATGTAAGGTTGTTTTGACAGTTAAAGCATTAAAGATTTATAATGGTTGTGAAATATTAGCAATAATTTTTAAAATTCTACAAATTTTAGCCATATTATTTAATTATTTTTACAAAAAAAACACACAAGTATCTCATTTATACATTTTGCTCATCCATTGTTTGAATTACGGAGCTGTTTAATCACCAAGTAAAATGTTACCCTATATTAGAATTTTAGAAGTAATGTTTGTTTTTTTTCTCAGAAAAAGGCATTGTTGGAAGTAATTGTAAGAAATCCAACTCCTGAAGAAATAAAGCTGGAAGTAACAATTGAAGGAAGGGATCTATCTGGTGCCTCATCAATAATATTAGGAGCAGGTGAAAAAGATGTGTATACACTCACCTATGCTCCTGCTGTTATAGGAAATCATAAAGGAAGGTAAACGCAGAATAAATAATGCATTTGTAAAGTTGTTTAATGACACTTTAGTCTGCAAATTTTTTTGTGCTATATTTTAAAAATTAAATTGCATTTTTGTATAAGACTATAGTTATCTATTTTGCTAATGAATGATAGTTTCCAGACTTCATAATGAAAAGCTGTGTCATGGCTAGAAACAAATACAATTATTAAGCATAACAATCTTTTTATATAACAGTTGCTATTTTGATATTTATTGTACTTAATAAAATTGATCATGGAAATGGGGACTGTGTTAAAGAGACAACTAAGGAGCCAACAAAACAGCTGAAGGCCATTAATGGACCTGCAACAGAGCCAGAAAATCCTGCACCCCTAAATAAAAATGTTTACTAATTCAGTAAAAAATGGACATCATACTAAACTCCAAAATATGCAAATGAACTAAAATTAAAAATCATGCATGACAGACAAAGACTCTTAACTTGATAATTTCTTTTATTTTTAGATTGATATTAATTGTACCTAAGTCTGAATGAGAATTTGGTTTGTTTTTAGATTGATATTTATTGTACCTTAATCTGAATGAGAATTTGGTTTATTTTTAGATTGATATTAATTGTACCTAAGTCTGAATGAGAATTTGGTTTATTTTTAGATTGATATTAATTGTACCTAAGTCTGAATGAGAATTTGGTTTATTTTTAGATTGATATTTTTCCATGAGACTGTTGGGGAGTTCTGGTATGACCTCAGACTCAATGCTGATTCTCCACCACAAACCACATTGACACATATGGAATGTGAACTTGGAAGGTCAGTTCTCGTTTTGTTGTCTGCATCAAATAAATTATAGTCAGTAAAAAATAATTGAATGAAACCAAAATGAAAAAAGGTAAGGATAAGAGATTAAATTTTTCGACTGATGTTATTTTTAGCTCACCTGGCCCGACGGGCCAAGTGAGCTTTTCTCATCACTTGGCGTCCGGCGTCCGGCGTCGTCCGTCGTCCTTAACTTTTACAAAAATCTTCTCCTCTGAAACTACTGGGCCAAATCTAACCAAACTTGGCCACAATCATCATTGGGGTATCTAGTTTAAAAAATGTGTGGCATGACCCGGTCAACCAACCAAGATGGCCGCCACGGCTAAAAATAGAACACAGACCTGCCAACTTTTGAAAATCTCCATGGGGGATTTAGCGCGCGACAAGATTTTTAAGGGTTACAATTTTAGCGACTTTTCTGTGAGCATTGTTTTTTACTCCTAAAATAGTCTAAGTTCTCTTCTTTTTTCTTTTGGTATACTAATGATGAGCTTGTAGGCCTTGGTTACTTTTATTTGCATGATTTTGTACTATTAAATTTTAAAATTAACAAAATAACTGAAAAATAGAGAAAATGGCATTAAAAATAAAGGTTTCAAAGTAGAGACCCCCCCCCCCCTTTCCCCCTCCAAAGACCTTCTCATCTATGAACCTTGACTCAAAACACCTAAAACTACATGACCTAAAGTAAGAAGGATGAAGACAGATTTTGATTTAGTCTTACTCATGGTTTTTATATCAGTATCAATGAGAAAATGGATTAAATTTGAGTTATCTTTCTTTGTATTCAGAGGTGCTCTTACCTGTGGAGGCTTATACAGTAAACACAGTAGAAGTGTATACAAAATGGCGTCGATTTTAGATCAACAGACACACGATGTCTGGTTTCAAAAATTAAACAATTTTCAAGATAAACAATGCTTTCTTGAGAGTTTTTTTACAGTTCTCATCTTTCAATTAATCATGATTTTGCTGTGGAACTAGGGCAAATGTTGCAAATTGTGCTTGTATGATAAATTGATTAAAATTGAAAGGCTGTTTGACCAAATTTATACAAATTAATTTTGAGGATTGTTACGACCCATTAGGTAATCTGATTACATACAACCACTAATTATGACACCTGTTGTGACTGTTGATTAGCGTAGGGTCATTTACATGTCATAATATGTCCCCAGGTAAAATGATTGATTTTTTAAAATTGATCAGAAAAACTTCAAAATCGGTAGAAAATAATTTTTTCAGGTATATTTATTGAAAATCGGGATTTTGACCAATTTTACAATCCCGATATCGGGATTCGGGTTGAGGGGTAAAAATCGGGATGATACCGCGAAAATCGGGATAGTTGGCAGGTCTGAGAACATAGGGGTAAAATGCAGTTTTTGGCTTATAACTCAAAAACCAAAGCATTAAGAGCAAATCTGACAGGGTAAAAATGTTTATCAGGTCAAGATCTATCTGCCCTGAAATTTTCAAATGAATCGGTCAATCGGTTGTTGGGTTGCTGCCCCTGAATTGGTAATTTTGAAGAAATTTTGCTGTTTTTGGTTATTATCTTGAATATTATTATAGATAGAGATAAATTGTAAACAGCAATAATGTTCAGCAAAGTAAGATCTACAAATAAGTCAACATGACCAAAATGGTCAGTTGACCCGTTTAGGAGTTATTGCCCTTTATAGTCAATTTTTAACCATTTTTCGTTAATTAAAGTAATCTTTTACAAAAATCTTCTCCTCTGAAACTACTTGGCCAAATTAATCCAAACTTGGCCACAATCATCTTTGGGGTATCTAGTTTAAAAAATGTGTGGCGTGACCTGGTCAACCAACCAAGATGGCCGCCACGGCTAAAAATAGAACAAAGGGGTAAAATGCAATTTTGGGTTATAACTCAAAAACCAAAGCATTTTGAGGAAATCTGGCATGAAATAAAAATGTTTATCAGGTCAAGATCTATCTGCCCTGAAATTTTCAGATGAATCGGTCAATCGGTTGTTGGGTTGCTGCCCCTGAATTGGTAATTTTGAGGAAATTTTGCTGTTTTTGGTTATTATCTTGAATATTATTATAGATAGAGATAAACTGTAAACAGCAATAATGTTCAGCAAAGTAAGATCTACAAATAAGTCAACATGACCAAAATGGTCAATTGACCCGTTTAGGAGTTATTGCCCTTTATAGTCAATTTTTAACCATTTTTCTTTAATTAAAGTAATCTTTTACAAAAATCTTCTCCTGAAACTACTGGGCCAAATTAATCCAAACTTGGCCACAATCATCTTTGGGGTATCTAGTTTAAAAAATGTGTGGCGTGACCTGGTCAACCAACCAAGATGGCCGCCACCGCTAAAAATAGAACATAGGGGTAAAATGCAGTTTTTGGCTTATAACTCAAAAAACAAAGCATTTTGAGGAAATCTGACATGGGATAAAAATGTTTATCAGGTCAAGAACTATCTGCCCTGAAATTTTCAGATGAATCGGTCAATCGGTTGTTGGGTTGCTGCCCCTGAATTGGTAATTTTGAGGAGATTTTGCTGTTTTTGGTTATTATCTTGAATATTATTATAGATAGAGATAAATTGTAAACAGCAATAATGTTCAGCAAAGTAAGATCTACAAGTAAGTCAACATGACCAAAATGGTCAGTTGACCCCTTTAGGAGTTATTGCCCTTTATAGTCAATCTTTAACCATTTTTCATAAATCTATTAGTAATCTTTTACAAAATCTCCACTGAAACTACTAGGCCACAATCATCTTTGGGGTATCTAGTTTGAAAAATGTGTCCGATGACCTGGCCATTCAACCAAGATGGCTGCCACGGCTAAAAATAGAACATAGGGGTAAAATGCAGTTTTTTGCTTATAACTATGAAACCAAAGCATCTAGAGCAAATCTGACAAGAAGTTAAATTATTAATCAAGTCAATATCTATCTGCCCTGAATTTTTCAGATGAATTGGACAACTGGTTGTTGGGTTGCTGCCCTCCAATTGGTAATTTTTAAAGAAATTTTGCCGTTTTTGGTTATCTTGAATACTATTATAGATAGCGATAAACTGTAAACAGCAATAATGTTCAGCAAAGTAAGATCTACAAATAAGTCAACATGACCTAAATGGTCAATTGACCCCTTAAGGAGTTATTGCCCTTTATAGTCAATTTTTAACAATTTTCATTAATTTGGTAAATTTATGTAAATTTTTACCAAATATAGCATTCTCTGTTACTAATGGGCAAAGTTCATGATAGATATAATTGTAAGAAGCAAAATCGTTCAGTAAAGTAAGAACTTCAAACACATCACCATCACCAAAATACAATTTTGTCATGAATCCATTTGTGTCCTTTGTTTAATATGCACATAGACCAAGGTGAGCGACACAGGCTCTTTAGAGCCTCTAGTTAATGCTTATATCAGGTACTATAATTAGGAGCATATACAAGTTTTACAAGAGTTTGAATTTTAAAATTAATCCTATGAAGTTTAGAATTTGTCATTAAACTTTGTGTATTTTGGAAATGTTAGATATGCTTTCATGTAATCTTAGAAGGAGAACCTGTTCTGCTTCTTTTTCTATCTGGTATGATCATGACAATAAATAATTTGCTCTTATTCATTTTTATTATTATTTTTTTTTTTTTTGTAGATGGACACAGCAGACAATTCTACTGGACAATCCTACTGATGAAACACTTGAGTTAGTACCAACAGTATCCAACACAAACAACTTTTCCTTAGAAAGAGAAAATGAGCGGCCATTGTGTTTGCGACCTCATTCTCAGATTGAGGTCCCTATACATTTTATGCCATCAACACTTGGCCATGGAGACCATATTGCCAGAATTATATTCCATAGTCAACAAGTAAGATTTTTTTCTACAAATAGAAAGCTAGGGTATATTAAAATATGTGAATTGGTGTCATGTTTTTCTTTAAAAAGTAATATTAACCTTTTATCTAAATTTCTGGATATTTTATAAGTTCAAAAGTTCAAAACATTTGTGTATATTTTTTATTGACTGATATTTTTTCTATGATAAAACTATTGATCGATTTTTTAACTAAATAATTCTTCTTGTAGCTTGGAGAATGGATATTTGTAGCTTCTGGTACGGGACTGTTACCTCAACCACAGGATCCAGTCAGTGTGTATACTGAAGCAGGATCTAATATTACACTTATAATACCATTCCGTAATCCAATGGACCACGCTGTTATTGTTGATGTACAACTAAAAGGTAATTAAACCAGCTAAACTAATCGATTTACGATATATAGTATTTTTGTTTTTCTTGTTTTGTAAAAACCACAAGTGTGAACACACATATATGGTGTAAAAAGATAACAACTCACATTTTAATTAGACTATATGCTTTCATTTAGCAGTATGAGGCTGCTGAAAGATGTATTCATATTGCTTTATTCAATGATAAGTACAATATTTCATGGTTCTATAGGTTTCAGCCAGAATTAGTGTTAGACCAGGTTCAAATTGTTTTGCCATCTAATATATGTCCTTAACTAGAAAGAAAGTTTATTAATAATTTCTATTCTTAAATAGATAATAATGCTCAGTTAGAGAAGATAGTGAATGGATACACAACATCAGAAACAGCTTTCTGTCTTCTACTGAAACACATGGCTAGTATTAGAGTGGGTCCAAAGTCCACCTTAGATATCCCAGTATGCTTTGCACCAACAGAGATGACAAAGTATGAAGCATTGTGTACTGTTATAGTAAGAAAAGAAGATAATGGCAAATGGATGTATGGACCAAAAGATAGTAGAGGGTAGGTTTGATCTTTAATAGTTAAAAATAAAATATGCATCTTCTAAAATTTATGTGTAAACTTGTAATTTGTCTAGAAATCGCAAGTCGATTTTACAAAAAAACTTATGACTAAGATTGATCGTAAGTATACTGATTTGTTCATAATTTAAGACAAATTTTAGTTGTAAGTTTTTTTTGTGAAATCAACTCCAGATCCTTAACAGGTTGTATATCTTTAACTTAATAATCAAAATCTATAGGAAATTCATGTAATTTAGAATTTCAGTTTGATGCCGGTAAAACCAAAACATACAAATGGTCTTAAGTTATGGGTATTTTAGATACTGTATAAGAGTCAATGGCCATATTTATTGTCCAGCTGCACATCAGAATCAAATAGCTCATTATTTTTGTAAGTAGTGGCCAGTTAATTTGCTGTATTTTTTATTATCAATATTTAAGAGTTAATAGCCATTTTAAATGTCACATGAGAATCAAAGAGCTAATTGCATATTGCCCAAAGTAATATAAAAACATATATGTTTAGTTATTAGGAATTCATTCAAAAAAATATTAATAACTTTGCTTGTACTATTAGAAACAGAATGCTCAGATTGAAAATTGATAAATATTTGGTTTTGTTTTCAGAAATCTAATTTCTAAAACCGGAAATGATGGTTTAACTGAAATTAGGTGGTTGTACCCAATACAAGGGGTACCAGAATCTAAACCAGTCAAGGACACAACAGGGGCAGTGGTAGAATGTAAGGCTCGTGACCGTGTAGAGGAGAGGTTAGAGGTCACATTGGCAGGTGTTGCTCCAGCAGCTTCAGGACCACAAAAAAATATAACCACAAGATCTATTACACCAAAAGGACAAAAACCAAAAGTAGCAGACGGCATTGTTGTAGGGGAAAGTAAGTTGTCATATATTGTTTGTTTGTTTGTTTGTTTGTGTTTAATGCAATTTTCTGTGACCTTGGCTATATTATAAAGACCAGTTTTTATTGATGGAGCTCGAAAAAACCAAAGACTCTGAAGGAATCAACGACCATTTGCAGTAGAACTTGCAATCTTTATCAACTCGGATAACACCTCTACAATAGCAAAATGATGTCCAATATATTCATATATTTGATTTGGAAAAAAAAGTATAAAGAAAGTTGATCTGTATATAATATACAATAAATTAGATATACCAAAAGAACGGGATGTGTTCTGGTTTCTTAAGAAAACATAAAGCAGATAAAAGAAAAATCTTTATTATCTCCCTTTGGTATGCACCTCATTTGATATGGTCTTTTTGGTTTATTCCTAATTTCCGGGTTTTGTAAAAAGTTTTTTTTTACACATTACTTAAAGTAGCTATTATTGCCTTTATTTTGTTAAATATGAATTGTATGCTAAAAGACAAAGTACATGTAATTGAGCATATCCATAACAAACAATTGATGCAGTTATAGATCTAATTTACAGATCTAATAAACTGTATCTTTGGCAGTATAAAAGTTATGTACTGTGCATTCATTTATGTTTGTTGGATACCAATTTTTCGTGGAATTCGTGGGTACAGGGTAAACACGAATTTAAATGTTCAACGAATTACAAATTTTCTAAAGAAAACCTCAAAATATCCACAAATATGGAAGTTTTTCTCAAACCAAGAAAATTTGAATCCAAGAAAATAAATGAATCTACACTATATAACAAAATTATATTGAATAGTAACTATTGCATATTTTGAGAGTGAATATAAATGTGCAATGTTAAAATAGACAAAAGTTAAATATAAGATTTGCCATTAAACACAAACATTGAACAACTACTCTTCTTTTAAGATGAGATTGTATTGGGTGAAAGGTCACTCTCTCCACCAATGGAAAGTAAGCTTTGTCACTACAGCTACTGCATGTAAACAACTTTGGTTATAATCAATATACAATCTTGCAGCATGATTTAATACAAATATACATATTAATGCATGTTTACATTTTTGCGCCTGTCCCAAGTCAGGAGCCTCTGGCCTTTGTTAGTCTTGTATTATTTAAATTTTAGTTTCTTGTGTACAATTTGGAAACTAGTATGGCGTTCATTATCACTGAACTAGTATATATTTGTTTAGGGGCCAGCTGAAGGACGCCTCCGGGTGCAGGAATTTCTCGCTACATTGAAGACCTGTTGGTGACTTTCTGCTGTTGTTTTTTTATTTGGTCGGGTTGTTGTCTCTTTGACACATTCCCCATTTCCATTCTCAATTTTATTACAATGAAAATTATAAAATAAATACTTGTCATGAAGCATGATTTTAATAATGTATTATTCTCTAAGTCAACCAGAATTTCATTGTAAATGTTGTAGGTGCATGAAAAAATAATATTTTTAAATTTCTAAGTTTCTTTGGCAATAAAAATGTAAACATTTGTTAAAATGACTTGAAAAATTATGAATACATATGCATTGTATAAGCATGTTAAATAATCATTGAATATTATATAAACTACGCATGGAAAAAAAGTTACATGTATTACTAATGATCTTATTTGTTGTTCAAAATCATATTTTCACTTTTTCCTAACTTTAGTTTTGCATTTTACAATTTGTCCAATAAGATTATTTATATTTCTGTAGTAAATGTTAAAAACTATCTTAATGCACCAAATATTGCTCATATTCTTGGAAGTGCAATGTATATTGATAGGTATTTAAGGCTCTTTATCATCAGATGTCAAGCTTGCGTGACATTCGTAAATAGCTTACTGTGATTCGTCACAATTGTTTTGGAAAAAATAATATGATTACAAGCCTTTTATGTACTCAGCTTAATTCTCTTGTTTCTAACTTAATTCTCATCTTCTTTCAAGCTTCAGCAGTGTGGCTGCTTTGTATAAAACATTGTGTGAGAGTTTATACAATCTGACAAATGATGTGGAAGTATTACTGGTACTAATGGGATTTAATCTGAATAACAACAAAACTTAAACAGAATTTTAGTTGTTTTGTTTAAGACTTAGTAAAGTACATTACCACCAATATTAGAACAAAAGTGTTTTAATCAAACAATCAAATTTCGTCAAATCACAAAAATGGGCATCAACATATGAAGATATTTTGACAAGATTTACATTGGAGCCGTGTTTATAATTATATAAAAATTCAAACATCTGTAGAGTTTTCAGGGCCATTAGACATTTTGTTAGAAGGAAAAAGGTAAAAAATGAACAGTTTATATAATGGCTTTTCAATCATTTGAAATTTCTAAGAATAGCCCAGTTATTTACAAAAACTACAGTTTACATAAATAAGTAAGCACCAAAATCAATGTTTTGACTCAAAAGCAGGCCTGTAAATGCTATTGTTACAGAAGTGATAAATTAAGTACTGTAAATTCAGAAATTATTGCATGCATTTATTATTGCGAATTTTGAAGAATGAACAAAAATGCGAGATCAAGAACATCTGAATAAGACATAAACTGGTATACAAGATATTTTGATGCGAGTTCTCATTGTTGCGATTCCTGACCCAGTCGCAATATTCGCAATAATAAAAACCTTGCAATAGTTTCTTACTAGATGTCATGATCTAAATTTACATTTAAATATTTTACATTTTACTTCTCCATTTTAGCTTTAGCCACAGCCGAAGAGTTTACATTTGAAATCAAGTATCCAGATGGAGACACTCAGGATAACTTACAGAACTCAGTGGCTTTATCTCTGGTCAGAATACAGAGAGAGACGGCATCAGGACTGGTCATACTCATCTTCAATACAGTATATGCTCCATTTAAACCAATGAGGTAAATGTTTTACATGTTATATATATCTCTGGTCAGAATACAGAGAGAGACGGCCTCAGGACTGGTCATACTCGTCTTCAATACAGTATATGCTCCATTTAAACCAATGAGGTAAATGTTTTACATGTTATATATATCTCTGGTCAGAATACAGAGAGAGACGGCCTCAGGACTGGTCATACTCGTCTTCAATACAGTATATGCTCCATTTAAACCAATGAGGTAAATGTTTTACATGTAATATATATCTCTGGTCAGAATACAGAGAGAGACGGCCTCAGGACTGGTCATACTCGTCTTCAATACAGTATATGCTCCATTTAAACCAATGAGGTAAATGTTTTACATGTAATATATATCTCTGGTCAGAATACAGAGAGAGACGGCCTCAGGACTGGTCATACTCGTCTTCAATACAGTATATGCTCCATTTAAACCAATGAGGTAAATGTTTTACATGTAATATATATCTCGGGTCAGAATACAGAGAGAGACGGCCTCAGGACTGGTCATACTCGTCTTCAATACAGTATATGCTCCATTTAAACCAATGAGGTAAATGTTTTACATGTTATATATATCTCTGGTCAGAATACAGAGAGAGACGGCATCAGGACTGGTCATACTCGTCTTCAATACAGTATATGCTCCATTTAAACCAATGAGGTAAATGTTTTACATGTAATATATATCTCTGGTCAGAATACAGAGAGAGACGGCCTCAGGACTGGTCATACTCGTCTTCAATACAGTATATGCTCCATTTAAACCAATGAGGTAAATGTTTTACATGTAATATATATCTCGGGTCAGAATACAGAGAGAGACGGCCTCAGGACTGGTCATACTCGTCTTCAATACAGTATATGCTCCATTTAAACCAATGAGGTAAATGTTTTACATGTTATATATATCTCTGGTCAGAATACAGAGAGAGACGGCATCAGGACTGGTCATACTCGTCTTCAATACAGTATATGCTCCATTTAAACCAATGAGGTAAATGTTTTACATGTAATATATATCTCTGGTCAGAATACAGAGAGAGACGGCCTCAGGACTGGTCATACTCGTCTTCAATACAGTATATGCTCCATTTAAACCAATGAGGTAAATGTTTTACATGTAATATATATCTCTGGTCAGAATACAGAGAGAGACGGCCTCAGGACTGGTCATACTCGTCTTCAATACAGTATATGCTCCATTTAAAC
Organism: Mytilus trossulus; assembly: GCF_036588685.1. Lineage (NCBI taxonomy): Eukaryota > Metazoa > Mollusca > Bivalvia > Mytilida > Mytilidae > Mytilus > Mytilus trossulus. Next base: position 28,097,061 of record NC_086382.1, read on the forward strand.
CAATGAGGTAAATGTTTTACATGTAATATATATCTCGGGTCAGAATACAGAGAGAGACGGCATCAGGACTGGTCATACTCGTCTTCAATACAGTGTATGCTCCATTTAAACCAATGAGGTAAATGTTTTACATGTTATATATATCTCTGGTCAGAATACAGAGAGAGACGGCCTCAGGACTGGTCATACTCGTCTTCAATACAGTATATGCTCCATTTAAACCAATGAGGTAAATGTTTTACATGTAATATATATCTCTGGTCAGAATACAGAGAGAGACGGCCTCAGGACTGGTCATACTCGTCTTCAATACAGTATATGCTCCATTTAAACCAATGAGGTAAATGTTTTACATGTAATATATATCTCTGGTCAGAATACAGAGAGAGACGGCCTCAGGACTGGTCATACTCGTCTTCAATACAGTATATGCTCCATTTAAACCAATGAGGTAAATGTTTTACATGTTATATATATCTCTGGTCAGAATACAGAGAGAGACGGCATCAGGACTGGTCATACTCGTCTTCAATACAGTATATGCTCCATTTAAACCAATGAGGTAAATGTTTTACATGTAATATATATCTCTGGTCAGAATACAGAGAGAGACGGCATCAGGACTGGTCATACTCGTCTTCAATACAGTATATGCTCCATTTAAAGCAATGAGGTAAATGTTTTACATGTAATATATATCTCTGGTCAGAATACAGAGAGAGACGGCCTCAGGACTGGTCATACTCGTCTTCAATACAGTATATGCTCCATTTAAACCAATGAGGTAAATGTTTTACATGTAATATATATCTCTGGTCAGAATACAGAGAGAGACGGCCTCAGGACTGGTCATACTCGTCTTCAATACAGTATATGCTCCATTTAAACCAATGAGGTAAATGTTTTACATGTAATATATATCTCTGGTCAGAATACAGAGAGAGACCGCCTCAGGACTGGTCATACTCGTCTTCAATACAGTATATGCTCCATTTAAACCAATGAGGTAAATGTTTTACATGTTATATATATCTCGGGTCAGAATACAGAGAGAGACGGCCTCAGGACTGGTCATACTCGTCTTCAATACAGTATATGCTCCATTTAAACCAATGAGGTAAATGTTTTACATGTTATATATATCTCTGGTCAGAATACAGAGAGAGACGGCCTCAGGACTGGTCATACTCGTCTTCAATACAGTATATGCTCCATTTAAACCAATGAGGTAAATGTTTTACATGTAATATATATCTCTGGTCAGAATACAGAGAGAGACGGCCTCAGGACTGGTCATACTCGTCTTCAATACAGTGTATGCTCCATTTAAACCAATGAGGTAAATGTTTTACATGTAATATATATCTCTGGTCAGAATACAGAGAGAGACGGCATCAGGACTGGTCATACTCGTCTTCAATACAGTATATGCTCCATTTAAACCAATGAGGTAAATGTTTTACATGTAATATATATCTCTGGTCAGAATACAGAGAGAGACGGCCTCAGGACTGGTCATACTCGTCTTCAATACAGTATATGCTCCATTTAAACCAATGAGGTAAATGTTTTACATGTTATATATATCTCTGGTCAGAATACAGAGAGAGACGGCCTCAGGACTGGTCATACTCGTCTTCAATACAGTATATGCTCCATTTAAACCAATGAGGTAAATGTTTTACATGTAATATATATCTCTGGTCAGAATACAGAGAGAGACGGCCTCAGGACTGGTCATACTCGTCTTCAATACAGTATATGCTCCATTTAAACCAATGAGGTAAATGTTTTACATGTAATATATATCTCTGGTCAGAAAACAGAGAGAGACCGCCTCAGGACTGGTCATACTCGTCTTCAATACAGTATATGCTCCATTTAAACCAATGAGGTAAATGTTTTACATGTTATATATATCTCGGGTCAGAATACAGAGAGAGACGGCCTCAGGACTGGTCATACTCGTCTTCAATACAGTATATGCTCCATTTAAACCAATGAGGTAAATGTTTTACATGTTATATATATCTCTGGTCAGAATACAGAGAGAGACGGCATCAGGACTGGTCATACTCGTCTTCAATACAGTATATGCTCCATTTAAACCAATGAGGTAAATGTTTTACATGTTATATATATCTCTGGTCAGAATACAGAGAGAGACGGCCTCAGGACTGGTCATACTCGTCTTCAATACAGTATATGCTCCATTTAAACCAATGAGGTAAATGTTTTACATGTTATATATATCTCTGGTCAGAATACAGAGAGAGACGGCCTCAGGACTGGTCATACTCGTCTTCAATACAGTATATGCTCCGTTTAAACCAATGAGGTAAATGTTTTAAATGTTATATATATCTCTGGTCAGAATACAGAGAGAGACGGCATCAGGACTGGTCATACTCGTCTTCAATACAGTATATGCTCCATTTAAACCAATGAGGTAAATGTTTTACATGTAATATATATCTCTGGTCAGAATACAGAGAGAGACGGCCTCAGGACTGGTCATACTCGTCTTCAATACAGTATATGCTCCATTTAAAGCAATGAGGTAAATGTTTTACATGTAATATATATCTCTGGTCAGAATACAGAGAGAGACGGCCTCAGGACTGGTCATACTCGTCTTCAATACAGTATATGCTCCATTTAAACCAATGAGGTAAATGTTTTACATGTAATATATATCTCTGGTCAGAATACAGAGAGAGACGGCCTCAGGACTGGTCATACTCGTCTTCAATACAGTATATGCTCCATTTAAACCAATGAGGTAAATGTTTTACATGTAATATATATCTCTGGTCAGAATACAGAGAGAGACCGCCTCAGGACTGGTCATACTCGTCTTCAATACAGTATATGCTCCATTTAAACCAATGAGGTAAATGTTTTACATGTTATATATATCTCGGGTCAGAATACAGAGAGAGACGGCCTCAGGACTGGTCATACTCGTCTTCAATACAGTATATGCTCCATTTAAACCAATGAGGTAAATGTTTTACATGTTATATATATCTCTGGTCAGAATACAGAGAGAGACGGCCTCAGGACTGGTCATACTCGTCTTCAATACAGTATATGCTCCATTTAAACCAATGAGGTAAATGTTTTACATGTAATATATATCTCTGGTCAGAATACAGAGAGAGACGGCCTCAGGACTGGTCATACTCGTCTTCAATACAGTGTATGCTCCATTTAAACCAATGAGGTAAATGTTTTACATGTAATATATATCTCTGGTCAGAATACAGAGAGAGACGGCATCAGGACTGGTCATACTCGTCTTCAATACAGTATATGCTCCATTTAAACCAATGAGGTAAATGTTTTACATGTAATATATATCTCTGGTCAGAATACAGAGAGAGACGGCCTCAGGACTGGTCATACTCGTCTTCAATACAGTATATGCTCCATTTAAACCAATGAGGTAAATGTTTTACATGTTATATATATCTCTGGTCAGAATACAGAGAGAGACGGCCTCAGGACTGGTCATACTCGTCTTCAATACAGTATATGCTCCATTTAAACCAATGAGGTAAATGTTTTACATGTAATATATATCTCTGGTCAGAATACAGAGAGAGACGGCCTCAGGACTGGTCATACTCGTCTTCAATACAGTATATGCTCCATTTAAACCAATGAGGTAAATGTTTTACATGTAATATATATCTCTGGTCAGAATACAGAGAGAGACCGCCTCAGGACTGGTCATACTCGTCTTCAATACAGTATATGCTCCATTTAAACCAATGAGGTAAATGTTTTACATGTTATATATATCTCGGGTCAGAATACAGAGAGAGACGGCCTCAGGACTGGTCATACTCGTCTTCAATACAGTATATGCTCCGTTTAAACCAATGAGGTAAATGTTTTAAATGTTATATATATCTCTGGTCAGAATACAGAGAGAGACGGCATCAGGACTGGTCATACTCGTCTTCAATACAGTATATGCTCCATTTAAACCAATGAGGTAAATGTTTTACATGTTATATATATCTCTGGTCAGAATACAGAGAGAGACGGCCTCAGGACTGGTCATACTCGTCTTCAATACAGTATATGCTCCATTTAAACCAATGAGGTAAATGTTTTACATGTTATATATATCTCTGGTCAGAATACAGAGAGAGACGGCCTCAGGACTGGTCATACTCGTCTTCAATACAGTATATGCTCCATTTAAACCAATGAGGTAAATGTTTTACATGTAATATATATCTCTGGTCAGAATACAGAGAGAGACGGCCTCAGGACTGGTCATACTCGTCTTCAATACAGTATATGCTCCATTTAAACCAATGAGGTAAATGTTTTACATGTAATATATATCTCTGGTCAGAATACAGAGAGAGACGGCCTCAGGACTGGTCATACTCGTCTTCAATACAGTATATGCTCCATTTAAACCAATGAGGTAAATGTTTTACATGTAATATATATCTCGGGTCAGAATACAGAGAGAGACGGCCTCAGGACTGGTCATACTCGTCTTCAATACAGTATATGCTCCATTTAAACCAATGAGGTAAATGTTTTACATGTTATATATATCTCTGGTCAGAATACAGAGAGAGACGGCATCAGGACTGGTCATACTCGTCTTCAATACAGTATATGCTCCATTTAAACCAATGAGGTAAATGTTTTACATGTAATATATATCTCTGGTCAGAATACAGAGAGAGACGGCCTCAGGACTGGTCATACTCGTCTTCAATACAGTATATGCTCCATTTAAACCAATGAGGTAAATGTTTTACATGTAATATATATCTCGGGTCAGAATACAGAGAGAGACGGCCTCAGGACTGGTCATACTCGTCTTCAATACAGTATATGCTCCATTTAAACCAATGAGGTAAATGTTTTACATGTTATATATATCTCTGGTCAGAATACAGAGAGAGACGGCATCAGGACTGGTCATACTCGTCTTCAATACAGTATATGCTCCATTTAAACCAATGAGGTAAATGTTTTACATGTAATATATATCTCTGGTCAGAATACAGAGAGAGACGGCCTCAGGACTGGTCATACTCGTCTTCAATACAGTATATGCTCCATTTAAACCAATGAGGTAAATGTTTTACATGTAATATATATCTCGGGTCAGAATACAGAGAGAGACGGCATCAGGACTGGTCATACTCGTCTTCAATACAGTGTATGCTCCATTTAAACCAATGAGGTAAATGTTTTACATGTTATATATATCTCTGGTCAGAATACAGAGAGAGACGGCCTCAGGACTGGTCATACTCGTCTTCAATACAGTATATGCTCCATTTAAACCAATGAGGTAAATGTTTTACATGTAATATATATCTCTGGTCAGAATACAGAGAGAGACGGCCTCAGGACTGGTCATACTCGTCTTCAATACAGTATATGCTCCATTTAAACCAATGAGGTAAATGTTTTACATGTAATATATATCTCTGGTCAGAATACAGAGAGAGACGGCATCAGGACTGGTCATACTCGTCTTCAATACAGTATATGCTCCATTTAAACCAATGAGGTAAATGTTTTACATGTAATATATATCTCTGGTCAGAATACAGAGAGAGACGGCCTCAGGACTGGTCATACTCGTCTTCAATACAGTATATGCTCCATTTAAACCAATGAGGTAAATGTTTTACATGTTATATATATCTCTGGTCAGAATACAGAGAGAGACGGCCTCAGGACTGGTCATACTCGTCTTCAATACAGTATATGCTCCATTTAAACCAATGAGGTAAATGTTTTACATGTAATATATATCTCTGGTCAGAATACAGAGAGAGACGGCCTCAGGACTGGTCATACTCGTCTTCAATACAGTATATGCTCCATTTAAACCAATGAGGTAAATGTTTTACATGTAATATATATCTCTGGTCAGAATACAGAGAGAGACCGCCTCAGGACTGGTCATACTCGTCTTCAATACAGTATATGCTCCATTTAAACCAATGAGGTAAATGTTTTACATGTTATATATATCTCGGGTCAGAATACAGAGAGAGACGGCCTCAGGACTGGTCATACTCGTCTTCAATACAGTATATGCTCCATTTAAACCAATGAGGTAAATGTTTTACATGTTATATATATCTCTGGTCAGAATACAGAGAGAGACGGCATCAGGACTGGTCATACTCGTCTTCAATACAGTATATGCTCCATTTAAACCAATGAGGTAAATGTTTTACATGTTATATATATCTCTGGTCAGAATACAGAGAGAGACGGCCTCAGGACTGGTCATACTCGTCTTCAATACAGTATATGCTCCATTTAAACCAATGAGGTAAATGTTTTACATGTTATATATATCTCTGGTCAGAATACAGAGAGAGACGGCCTCAGGACTGGTCATACTCGTCTTCAATACAGTATATGCTCCGTTTAAACCAATGAGGTAAATGTTTTAAATGTTATATATATCTCTGGTCAGAATACAGAGAGAGACGGCATCAGGACTGGTCATACTCGTCTTCAATACAGTATATGCTCCATTTAAACCAATGAGGTAAATGTTTTACATGTAATATATATCTCTGGTCAGAATACAGAGAGAGACGGCCTCAGGACTGGTCATACTCGTCTTCAATACAGTATATGCTCCATTTAAACCAATGAGGTAAATGTTTTACATGTTATATATATATCTCTGGTCAGAATACAGAGAGAGACGGCATCAGGACTGGTCATACTCGTCTTCAATACAGTATATGCTCCATTTAAACCAATGAGGTAAATGTTTTACATGTTATATATATCTCTGGTCAGAATACAGAGAGAGACGGCATCAGGACTGGTCATACTCGTCTTCAATACAGTATATGCTCCATTTAAACCAATGAGGTAAATGTTTTACATGTTATATATCTCTGGTCAGAATACAGAGAGAGACGGCCTCAGGACTGGTCATACTCGTCTTCAATACAGTATATGCTCCATTTAAACCAATGAGGTAAATGTTTTACATGTAATATATATCTCTGGTCAGAATACAGAGAGAGACCGCCTCGGGACTGGTCATACTCGTCTTCAATACAGTATATGCTCCATTTAAACCAATGAGGTAAATGTTTTACATGTTATATATATCTCGGGTCAGAATACAGAGAGAGACGGCCTCAGGACTGGTCATACTCGTCTTCAATACAGTATATGCTCCATTTAAACCAATGAGGTAAATGTTTTACATGTTATATATATCTCTGGTCAGAATACAGAGAGAGACGGCATCAGGACTGGTCATACTCGTCTTCAATACAGTATATGCTCCATTTAAACCAATGAGGTAAATGTTTTACATGTTATATATATCTCTGGTCAGAATACAGAGAGAGACGGCCTCAGGACTGGTCATACTCGTCTTCAATACAGTATATGCTCCATTTAAACCAATGAGGTAAATGTTTTACATGTTATATATATCTCTGGTCAGAATACAGAGAGAGACGGCCTCAGGACTGGTCATACTCGCCTTCAATACAGTATATGCTCCATTTAAACCAATGAGGTAAATGTTTTACATGTTATATATATCTCTGGTCAGAATACAGAGAGAGACGGCATCAGGACTGGTCATACTCGTCTTCAATACAGTATATGCTCCATTTAAACCAATGAGGTAAATGTTTTACATGTAATATATATCTCTGGTCAGAATACAGAGAGAGACGGCCTCAGGACTGGTCATACTCGTCTTCAATACAGTATATGCTCCATTTAAACCAATGAGGTAAATGTTTTACATGTTATATATATCTCTGGTCAGAATACAGAGAGAGACGGCATCAGGACTGGTCATACTCGTCTTCAATACAGTATATGCTCCATTTAAACCAATGAGGTAAATGTTTTACATGTTATATATATCTCTGGTCAGAATACAGAGAGAGACAGCATCAGGACTGGTCATACTCGTCTTCAATACAGTATATGCTCCATTTAAACCAATGAGGTAAATGTTTTACATGTTATATATATCTCTGGTCAGAATACAGAGAGAGACGGCATCAGGACTGGTCATACTCGTCTTCAATACAGTATATGCTCCATTTAAACCAATGAGGTAAATGTTTTACATGTTATATATATCTCTGGTCAGAATACAGAGAGAGACGGCCTCAGGACTGGTCATACTCGTCTTCAATACAGTATATGCTCCATTTAAACCAATGAGGTAAATGTTTTACATGTTATATATATCTCTGGTCAGAATACAGAGAGAGACGGCCTCAGGACTGGTCATACTCGCCTTCAATACAGTATATGCTCCATTTAAACCAATGAGGTAAATGTTTTACATGTTATATATATCTCTGGTCAGAATACAGAGAGAGACGGCATCAGGACTGGTCATACTCGTCTTCAATACAGTATATGCTCCATTTAAACCAATGAGGTAAATGTTTTACATGTAATATATATCTCTGGTCAGAATACAGAGAGAGACGGCCTCAGGACTGGTCATACTCGTCTTCAATACAGTATATGCTCCATTTAAACCAATGAGGTAAATGTTTTACATGTTATATATATCTCTGGTCAGAATACAGAGAGAGACGGCATCAGGACTGGTCATACTCGTCTTCAATACAGTATATGCTCCATTTAAACCAATGAGGTAAATGTTTTACATGTTATATATATCTCTGGTCAGAATACAGAGAGAGACAGCATCAGGACTGGTCATACTCGTCTTCAATACAGTATATGCTCCATTTAAACCAATGAGGTAAATGTTTTACATGTTATATATCTTTGACCATAGAGAGACAGAACATACAATATTATAGGGTTATTGCATGAATATTGTCCCGAGTAGAATTTTATATTGCACGAGCTTGCGAGTGCAATATATGTTCTACGAGGGACAATATTCCCCAATATTCATGCAATAACCCTTTTATTGTATAGCAATATAATATTTGAAAGTAAAATTTGGTTTAAACTAAGATTTTGTAGTTGATGACGTCATGAATTTTGGCGATTTATTGCACTAGTGCAATATTAGAATTTATTGCACGCTAACTTTTGGTTACTTTCTGTGGGAAATATTATATTGCTATACAATAATAATATTTTCCGCATTTAAATGCGGTATTGATAAATATTGTATATGCAATATATTTTAAAATAGTGAAATTATTTGTTAAGAACAAATAAGTACTGTTTATGATTTTTTTTTTATAAAAGTGATGTCTTTCTACATTTATAATTTTTGGTCTTATGTAAACATAACAATAAAATTGAGAATGGAAATGGGGAATGTGTCAAAGAGACAACAACTCGACCAAATAAAAAACAACAGCAGAAGGTCACCAACAGGTCTTCAATAAAGCGAGAAATTCCCGCACCCGGAGGCGTCCTTCAGCTGGCCCCTAAACAAATATATACTAGTTCAGTGATAATGAACGCCATACTAATTTCCAAATTGTACACAAGAAACTAAAATTAAAATAATACAGGACTAACAAAGGCCAGAGGCTCCTGACTTGGGACAGGCGCAAAAATGCGTCGGGGTTAAACATGTTATTCATCCATGCATTTCATGAAATCTGTATAAGAAAGTCATATTTGGAGATTGTCTTACTGCTTTCATATGCAACATTGAATATGTCATACAATACATGAGGGTAGTAATGCCCTATACTGTCAGGCTTCAAACAGTCATTTTTGGCTACCATTTGCATCAAATTGGTTAAAATTTTATTGTGATTTGTAAAAATATCCTTATAGTGATTCATCAGAGATCTCAAATAATTATCTTTATCGTTATTTTTTTTTTTTAAATTAACGTGAATCGTTAAAACCAGTTGATTTTATTATCATCTGAAAGAAAGTGTACATATTATTGTCATGCACCAAAAATTAATGTTAATCTTTTAGGAATAATTTTTACCGTTATTTGTCACCATTAGTATCCTCAAAACAGATTTCATTGTCTCAGGTAATCTACAACACAATGTACAAGCATTTGTAGGCTTTGAATTTGATAGAAAATTTCATATAAAATATTGATCTATTTATAGTCACTGTGTAGAACTACAAGTACGAGCTGCCACAGGTGGTCTCTGGAAATTCCCATTGAAGTTTGTAGCCACTGAGCCACAGGTTGATGATACAATTGTTTTAGAAGCTGCTGGATTGGGAAAAGATTCAAGTGTAGGATTTAGATTGACAAGTCAGGCTAAGTAAGTCATGTAATTCTAAGTAATAATTGTGGTAATCAAACTACACGTAAGAATTGTTCACAAATGTGTGATGCTTGAGATTTAATTGCAACATTGAGATATTCATGGGTTAATCAAGCAGAAGAAAAATAACAAAAGGAATAAATATTTTAAGACTAATTTTTGAAAAAAGATACAAAATATCTATTAGAAAATCATTGAATTTTAGATGTCACATGTCTTCTGATTGGCTGACATTGTTTTGTCTATCAGCTCATAGACATAATTTTGTCTAGTGACTGTGAGGTCATTAACAATTTTTTATGATTTTAACTCTGGTTTCAATGCAATTTAGAATTAAATTATAAGGAATGACTAATATTTTTTCTGTCTATTCTAAATATAAACATCAAACATGTGATGCACACTGTAGTCGAATTTCAAGGTTTATCGAAAATAGAAATGTGGATTCTTGTTTTTGACAAAACATCCTGTAATTTTAATCATTGAAATAACAGACAAACTATTATTAATTGACTTTTTCCTGCATTTTTTTCTTTCCAGAAGATGTAGTTAAAAAAACAAATTGTAAAATAACATACTGATCTCTTTTTTCAGACATCCAGTATGTTACAATGCCTATTTTGGTGCTGGTAGTGATCCAGAGTTTACAGTATCTCCACAGACAGGAGAGCTACTTCCACAGGGTACTAACGGAACACTTCTAAAAATAAACTTCCTGCCAAATGTCTATGGTAAACTCTACCAAGCTAAACTTATTGTTCAGGTAATTCATTTAGTGTATACAGAACAAATAATTTATACACAGTATTTCTTGTAGGTAGTCTGTTGTCAAGTTGACACATGTACTTACCCAGTCTGCACAGCAACTGACTTGCATCTTATCACCCTTTATAGTTATGTTTGAGATATATATCAATACACTCAGGTTTTTTTTTAATATGAATACTTTTTGTCGAGCCTTCGACTTTAGTCGAAAAAGCGAGACTAAGCGATCCTACATTCCGTCGGCGTCGGCAGCGTCCACAAATATTCACTCTGTGGTTAAAGTTTTTGAAAATTTAATAACTTTCTTAAACTATTCTGGATTTCTACAAAACTTGAACAGAAGCTTGTTTATGATCATAAGATAGTATCCAGAAGTAAATTTTTCAAAAATAAAATTCCATTTTTTCTGTTTTTTACTTATAAATGGACTTAGTTTTTCTGCAGGGAAACATTACATTCACTCTGTGGTTAAAGTTTTTAAAATTTGAATATCTTTCTTAAACTATACTGGATTTTTACCAAACTTGGACAGAAGCTTGTTTATGATCATAAGATAGTATCCAGAAGTAAAATTTGGAAAAAAATAAATCCAGCTAACATAATATACAGTCTGCACTTTAAGTTTTTAAAACATTTATTCGATTCATAAACTATCCTGAAATGTATACCAAACTTGGACAGAAGCATCTTACAATCAAAAGATAATATCAGTAGGAATATTTTTATTGATTGTTTTCCTCATTTTTGTTGAGCCTGGGAGTTACAGCAAAAGTAGGCGAGACACTTGGTTCCGCGGAACCCTTACGAATTTTTTATGCCAAAGCTGCTGGGTAAAGAGGCCATTTTAAGTCTTACCTTTGTCTGTCTGTAGTCTGTTCATTCATACATATGTCACAATATTTTTTTCCCTAGACAAATGATATGCAGTGGAGTTATGATGTTAAAGGAACAATACCAGAATACAATCCACCAAGGGGAAGATCCTCCCAGCCTATAGCAGGACCACACCCTGATCCTAGGATCAGAGGGGAGAGAATCAGTTATGTCAGACAGAACATTAAGCTTAACACTACAGCTGCATCATCTCCTCTGAAAGGAGCACCTCTTATACAGCGAACAAAGCTTCCATGAAAAGATGGATGATGGTGTATAAACCAAAAATCTATTAACACTGTGTTTTCATACATAGACAGTTACATTAGACCTTAAAGGACATGGTCAGGGGATGAAATTATGCTAATCTTTTAAAAGATAATTATAAAGGACAATGTCCAGTACTTTGTCCAGTACTATGTTCTGTTGATAATTCATAAGTGGAAGTTTGAATTGATTTGTAATACACATTGACCAAAACCATTTTCAAGCTGAAAGATATTTCTTGTATTATTTTCTGTTTTGATGAAATTTTATAATCTTATCTTTTTGTGATAATGAAAGATGAGTTTTATTTAGTTATTATTTTCTATTGGTTTGTTTTTCTACAGCATTTTACTTCTTTACTGAAAATACATGAATGATAAATTTAGAATTTGTATCTAGGATGCTATCAATGTACATAATTTTATTTTATCCATGCAGCAAATAGAGATGTGAATTATAAGTGAACTATTTTTTATACTTTTTAATCTTTTCATTTTCTTTTGAATTTAACAAATCTATTCTGCAATAATTACAAATGATCTATTTTTTTACTGTTTTATTTCCTATTGTCTCTCATTCCGTCCAGCATTTAGTGAAACTGCTGTTATAAATAGCATTAGTTACTTACTGATTTGATTTATTGTCAATTAGTGGCCCAAAGACTGTTGTATAAATATATATTTTCATGTTGTTATAGATAAATTTGTTAATGTTTTCTTCCTAATAATCTCATGAAAAGTTACTCAGAAACATTTTGAAAAGAAAAAGAAAATTGAAAATGCAAATGGGGAAAAATACATGTACTTACAGCGAGAGAAATCTAAAAGTATATCAGATGTACAATCTATAAACATTTGCTCAGGTTACCATCTTTCTATCGGTGTAATTTTCTTATTAAGGAAGGACTATTGGAAATCATGTTAACATGGTATATCTTTCAATTGTTTGTGATAAAGTGGAATGATTCTTTTTTATTTTAACTCTACTTAAGTCCATTAATGTTTATTATTAACTTTAAAAAAAATATTTCTTGAATGCCAAGCATTCTCATAAAACTTGCTCCAAATTATTACATTGTTGTACTGATTTTTTTCTTTTAACAAAAATCAACCAGAAGCTTGAAATGTTTATATTTTCCAATACTTGTAACAGAAATAGTATTAAATATCTTCTCATGTGATTTTGCATGAAACTAAATGTCAAAGAAGTTAATTTACCCAAACAAGTAGTAAGTAATGTAGCAACCAAATCTTTAAATTATAATAAGTATATACTATGTCTGTGATGTGTTTGATTTTGTATTGTTAACTAAACGTGACCCTTGTCATCTGTGATATAATCTCTATTTTTTAAGTTTTGGGTTTTTATTGTGAAATTTATTTATTATGTGGACAATACCGAATAAAGTATATTTACATTCATATATGAAAACTAATTTGTTGTTTTTCCCTCCATATTTAATCAGTAAGAGACATGATTTGATTGCCAATAAGACAATTGTATTTAATAATCTGCTATAAAAGATATGACATGAAAAATATGACAAAATTCAAATAGAAAAGTAACGGCCTAATTAATAACAAAACAATAAAGGAAAAATATTAAACCAATATCTTCAAGCATGAAGAAACTAGAGGCTCTAAAGAGCATGTGTCGCTCACCTTTGTCTATGTGAATATTCAAGGACACAGATGGATTCATGACAAAATTGTGTTTTGGTGATGGTGATGTGTTTGTAGATCTTACTTTACTGAACATTCTTGCTGCTTGCAATTATCTCTATCTATAATGATTGGCCCAGTAGTTTAAATGGAAAATATAAGAAAAAATTTACAAATTTTATGAAAATTGTTAAAAATTGATTATAAAGGGCAATAACTCCTTAGGGGTCATTTGACCATTTTGGTCTTGTTGACTTATTTTTAGGTCTTACTTTGCTATAAATTATTGCTGTTTACAGTTTATCTCTATCTACGATTATATTCAAGATAATAACAAAAAACAGCAAAATTTCCTTAAAATTGCCTATTCAGGGGCAACAACCTAACAACCAGTTGTCCAATTCATCTGAAAATTTTAGAGCAGATAGATCTTGACAAGATCAACAATTTGACCATCTATCAGATTTGCTCTTAATGCTTTGGTTTTTGAGTTAAAAGCCCAAAACTGCATTTTACCCCTATGTTCTATGTTTAGCCATGGCAGCCATCTTGGTTGGTTGGCTGGGTCACCGGACACATTTTTGAAACAAGATAACGCAATGACCATTGTGGCCAAATTTGGTTTAATTTGGCCTAGTGGTTCCAGAGGAGAAGATTTTTGTAAAAGATAACTAAGATTTACGAAAAATATTTAAAAATTGACTATAAAGGTCAATAACTCCGAAAGGGGTCAACTGACCATTTTGGTCATGTTAACTTATTTGTAAATCTTATTTTGCTGAACATTTTTGCTGTTTACAGTTTATCTCTATCTCTAATAATATTCAAGATAATAACCAACAAGAATGTGTCCATAGTACACAGCCCTACTCACACTTAAATTTTCCATGTTCAGTGGACCGTGAAATTGGGTCAAAACTTTAATGTGGAATTAAAATTAGAAAGATCATATCATAGGGAACATGTGTACTAAGTTTCAAGTTTCTATGTTTAGCCATGGCCGCCATCTTGGTTGGTTGGCCAGGTCACCGGACACAGTTTTTAAACTAGATACCCTAATAATGATTTTGGCCCAGTAGTTTCAGAGGAGAAGATTTTTGTAAAAGATAACGACGATGGACGACAAGTGATGCGAAAAGCTGATTTTCCATACTGACAGACGAAGTGCAAACCTTAAGTCCCCTTCGACTTTGATGGTAGGGGAACTTGAAACAAATATGACCCATCTACAATCACTGAACCACAGGCTCCTCCCTGACTTGGGATAGGCACACATAGATGCTTAATTGCTTAATTTAGGATGCTAGATTTTTTTTCTTCTTGGGGAAAATGTTTTGTAAACTATTGATTATCTGTATGTCTTTTTCAACCATTATGACATTTTCAATTTGTTTTTAACTTGAATGCTCCTTTGGTATTTTTCACTATTATCTTCATCATTATGTGTCTCATTGACAATCCTACCACATGTGTTAATTTTATACATCTTAAAAAACATCAGCATGAACAATTTTAAGACCTGAAATTCTGATTTGATAGTATTATATGCCTTGGCCACAGCTTCAAAGAAATGAAAAAAATATCGCAAGAGGAAACTAAAAGTCAATCAACAATGAACAAATTTAAGGAAATGTTAACCGTGCCTGAAAAATTAGAAACAATCCTGGTAAACTTGTCAATCCTTTAAATAAACTTATTCTAAAAGGTTACCAATTCAACACTGTAATAATATCATTGAATGTTGTTTTTATTGATATAAATATTGATTTTATCAGTAAATTAAAACCGAACTAAATATTACTTGTATTTTATATACATCTACACATTCATGGATATACAATCTGCCGATACCGGCATCTTGGCATTGCACAAGGTCATGATCTTGGTATTGCACAAGGTCATGTTTTTCTCTTGACTGTTTATGAAATCTTTACACGAAATCCATTGGATGTTGGATGTTACGGATTGATAATTTAGTCTTAGATGCATGATTTTTTTTATTAGTTGTTAAAGGCTTTTAACTAGCTGTCAGTACTCCCAGATCTGAACCTAGTGTCTTTTTGTTGTTGGGATGAACAAGTACATGTTCACATCCACTTGTATTTTTATCCATCTGATGAGTTAAGCCTTTTTCAACTGATTTTTATAGTTGGTTTTTATGTTGTAGTTACACCACTATCCAAGATTAGGGGGAGGATTGGGAATTTGGGATCCTGCTAACATGTTGAACCCCGCAACATTCTGGATGTATGTGCCTCTCCCCAGTCAGAAGCCTCTAATTCAGTGGTTGTTGTTTGTTTGTGTTACATATTTGTTTTTTTCGTTCATTTATTATTTGCACATAAATTGGGCCGCAAGTTTTCTTGTTTTTCTTGTTTTACATTGTCATTTCGTGGCCATTTATAGCTGACTATGCGGTATGGGCTTTGCTCATTGTTGAAGCCCATACAGTGACCTATAGTTGTAACCTAGTGTTATTTTGGTCTCTTGCAGAAAGTTTTCTCAATGGCAATTATACCACATTTTCTTTTTTTTTTCAAAGTTAGACAAAAACTCTGAAAAAAAGCACATTACCATAAATTGTATTCCTGCATTCAGCGCTATATAAAAGTTCTAGCTTGAAAACTAAAATATACTGTTAGACAAATAAATTGGGAATGTGTCCATGGGACACAGGTGATGCCCCCGCTTTCATATAACTTTATAAATGGACATATCTCAAGAAAGATAAAAGTGACGCTACTATAAAAAACGAAATGGCGGAAAACCAAACCTATTGCCAAATGTCAACGAGTTCAAAAGATACTTCTCAGTTATTCTTAAATAAAAAAGAAAGACTAGTTCATTGTGTACCTGTTTATTATGATCTTTTAATATAACAAAGTACAAGTATACATTCAGTTCTTAAATTAAACTCTTCCATTGTTTAACATTACAGTACCAAATGTATAGTACAGTCCAATAGAATTCTGTTCATGCAAATCAATTGTTCGTGACAAGTTCTATTGTTACACCAGACAAAATATTTGGGAAGTATGAAAATAAAATAATGTACATCTAGATGTGAACAGAACAATTCTATTAATAGTATCTATGAAAAATATGTTTTCCCTTCCCCTGAACAAACTTAATATTCTATCAGTAGTATCAGAGAAAACTGTCCAAGTAGTTTTTACTACAGGGAACTCGATGAAGTATGGTATTTGTTGAAAATACAATGGAAGAGGTAAAACACTTGTTCCTACCATGTAAAAAAGCATGGACATTATTATCCCATGACAAATAATCTAATAAATCCATAGTACCCTAACAGGCTTGGATTTATGCTTAATTGATCATAACATGATTACAAATTGACTAAGTCAACACTTCTGTACTTTTTAAGAAATGTGTCCTATTACCTGCAGTACATTATATTCGTTACCAATGAAATTCAAATGAGATTTACACATTATTTCAACATTTCTAATTTTAATATACAAAACAAAAATATTACAATGTCATTTTGGGAATGATATGAACAAAAGTACTTAAGGTAAAATGAACTTTTTCTAATCAGACATGTAACAATCAAATACTTTTTAAAATTGTATGATGTTGATTGACAATAAAGACATATAAAATGATAAAACAGCATAACACAAAAATCTCCATATAAATGATAGTCAGTGTGTGATTCATTGTTGGGGCTTTTTTTTTTTACATACTTCAAACATCACTCAAGTTGCTGTTTCAGAATCTAATGAATTATGGGTAATTACATTATTTGCCCCATAATGAACTTTTTTTATAGGTGTTTTAAATGACCTTCACTGGCTATAAAGCCCTCGTACACTTGCACCTTTATGGGCATTTAAATAAATAATTTTTACATCATTAATGATGCAAGTTTTTTAACGACCTTGACTGGCTATACAGCGCTTGCATGGTCAGCCCTGGCTTGTGCCTTTTTGGGCATATTCATCATTGGTTAAATGTCCTTTGTTATATAGGAACTATTACCCAAAATGCAATAGATTCTGAAACAGTGAATTATACGACCTATATAGTTAAGTAAAAATGACTTCATTGCTATTGCACTGAAAATAGTGAATTCTTTTCACAAAAAAACATTCATTTCTATAACAAAGAAGCACCAAGGAAATAACAAGGATATAAAATAAAAAGAAAATTCCACCTTGAAATATGGTAGGGATAAAAAAAATAATCTGTTTTTATTCAGATAAATATAAATAAAAATTATTAAATATTTTTTGAACTTTCCAATATGAAAAAAAATACTTTCCTTACATTTGTATTTGGGGGATCGTTACAAGTATTACAAAATTCAAAGGTACCACCACATGATTATTCAAACTTAACCTTAGTTTAATTCATTTAGAATCTGGAGATTTAATATGAAAGAACTTAGAAGAGTAATCCTTGAAATTTGTAACCTATAAATAATACTGTTCTTCAACAGGGACATGATTAAATGAAAAATTCTGTTTTTTAAAGAGACAACCACCTTATATATCTTTTATATACAATTCTTTTCATGACATTGATATTGGCATACAATAAATAAATGTTATTCATCATCAAACTTTATAGAATGAACACTTGTATCTATAGCTCCTCCTCTGTAGCTTCCCCTCTTTTTCTTTGTCTTTTCATGTCTAAACGATTTACCTTTTGTAAACTTGAGGTCTTTGTTAGCTTTCTCTCCCCAGGACCCATAAGCACCAGACTGAAAGAAAAATGAAATAAACAAGATTTTAATTTTCGTTTCTTGTGTAATCTGAACAAGTATAGTGGGTCTCATTGGGGTCTAAGCGTGACGCGGGATTGCCGATTTTTTGTAAGCGTGACACGTGAATGTCAAATTATTGTGGCATGAAAATGGGAAATGAAGTCTTGCGGGACCCGGGAAATGACAAAAAATGAAAATTGCTTACGTACATAGTGTAAGCGGGATACGGGAATCTGACAAAACAGTAAGCGGGATCCTGGATCGGAACCCCCCAATGAGACCCCCAGTATATATATTTGTTTGGAAGCCAGCTGACGGAAGCTACCGCCTGTGGGAATTTCTTGCTACATTGAAGACCTATTGGTGACCTTCTGCTGTTGTCTGTTCTATGGTCAGGTTGTTGTCTCTTTGACGCGTTCCCCATTTCCATTCTCAATTTTATAAAATAATTCAGATTCAAGGCTGGAATCTGTATTTATGCCGATATCACTGGTTAAACTAAATTCAGCAATCATACATTACAAACTTTCTTAATTTCACCAGCAGTAAGTTCGGTCCCATCCATAATTTGTTTGAAAGTTTGAAAACTAACAAATGATACTGGGTTATCTTTAACCCGATTGATTTAAATTGCTATAAAAGTTGATTCCCAAACTAGCATGTGATGTTTTAAGGAGCATAGTTGGAGAATGGTAAAAGTGACAGCACCCTAATTTAAATATTGTGGTAGTAAGCATTGTGTACTCATAACATTTGGTTGAGACTAGGGTAACACTTAATGCTCTCTCTCTCGAGACAGTGGTGGAATACAAATATGTTGTAGAAGAAAAAGAAACCTATAATGAGAATTCAATGGTGGTATTAATCTGTGCTCTTCATAAGTACATGTGAACTGTCCCAACAGACTACTGATTATTTACCTTGGCTTCAAAAGAGTTGTCCTTGAGTCGTTGATCCACGTCTATAGCTTCTGTTTGTACTCTTCTAAATGGAGTCTTTTTGTTCTGTAAAAAAAAAGTCATTTATCACAAATTAAATCAGTTTGGAATTTTGTTTATAATTTATAAAGCTCTCTATTTGTATTAAGTTTTGTTAGAGAATTCTTAATAAGAATATGATCCAAGTTAACATGCAATGGTTGTGTATCAACAATTACTTTCTAAGATTTACCTAGTGCTTTTAGCAGTTTTGTTTTTCGTTCTTATATCATGTATATGACAGACTTTGTTTGATTTAATTATGTTTATAATAATTAGATCGATAAAATATGTTTTAAAGTATATTGATATTTTTATATATTTTTCACACTGGTCTTTTAATGTAACACTGGCTAAAAATTTAATATTGAACACACCAAAAATAAATGATAGTTTAAATGATTACCTCTCCCTTGGAATTCTTCTTGGACGGCGTGTTGTCATCCTTCAGAAAAAAATATGAAAATTATTATAACACAAGAAACGTTGACTATTCTATCAGACATATGCTCATTGGTATGCACCATTTTTTTTATAAATGTTATTTTTTGCCAGGTTGACATTTTTTACATAGTGCCAAAAGAGCTCTAAAACCTTTCCTAACCAACTTTACAGTATGGGCTGTTCTCATTGTTGAAGGTTGTATGGCTGCTTATAATTGCCTACACCAAATTCATTAGAACGTTGGTGAATACTTGTCTTATTGGAAATCATACCAGACCAGGGATGAGGTTGATTACTTTCAAATGTAATCATGGTAATCAATTAAATTACAATTACTTTGCTAATAAAATGTAATGGATTACATTACAATTACACCTTATTTCAAATGTAATTGATTACATTACATTACTTTTCTTTAAAGTAATCATGATTACTTGTGATAACTTATGATTACATTGTATGTTGCAACATTAAAGAATTTCTAATATCTTTTTATCCACATGAAAAAGCTAATTTTGGTGATTTTTTTAAAGGCATAATTTATTAATCTTATTTACAAGAATTTAGACAAGTACAGTGTAACATGTATAATTTGATAATATAGCTATAGATAAGTGTCCTTTCTCTATGTAAAAGATATAACTTTGTAACCAGACCAGACCAGAGCTCTTATTTTAAACATTAAATAAATGAATGCATCTTTATTCACATTGAAAAAAAGCTATTTTCATGAGGCCTAAAAAAAAATATGTGTTTCCGGTAACATCATTTTGAAAATAGGGTCGGATTTTTTTGTCATTGTAAACGAAACAGGAAAAATATCATGGTTTTTCCAAGTACAGATCTGTAATTAGTTTCAAATACAGGAAGTTGGCCATTTGCAATGTTTATGAAGCACCTGCTGTGCAAATTTCTTGAATTTTAACCTATTTGGAATACCTTTTGACATTAATAAAATGTTTTACTGGCTTTCTGTGCCAGTAGAAGCAAGTTAGATAAATGTCAATTAACAGAAGCCTGTGTCAAAAACAGGGTCGGTTGATACCATTTTTTTCTTTTGAAGATCCAATAAAAAGATTAGGTTCAGAGCTAAAAAAACAGGGTCGTCAGGTTACTGGAAACTCATATTTTTTTTCTCAGCCTGAATTAAAAAAAAAAAGAATACTAAAACGGGAAAGTGTGTCAAACAAATGAACCTCTTATTTCAATATTTTTTTAAACATTGGTTCTAAATATAAATCAAACACTCTTGCTGTCTTGTCTCAGATAGCACTCTTTAATATTAAGTGTTGTTAATTATTAACAATTGCATAGCATTTTTGGTATCCTTCCTGCTTGTAGTATTTCACATGTACAAAACTCCTGAGGGAGAAATTATAAACAACAAATTCAAACACTGAATCAGACAGTGTCAATGATTTGATGAGAAAATTTGCAAGTAAACAGTTGTTTTACAAATTAATGTATGGTACAATCTTATCAAAACAATTACCTTCCCATTACTCATTGCCACACCAGAGTCTTCTCCAGAACTGCTGCCACCTTTCCCGTTCACCATGCCGTTAACACTTGGTGTAGATGTTAACTGTTTCTTTCCTGAATCGGAATCAGAACTATCAGACGAAGAAGAACTGTCTGAATCCACTTTTTTAATAGGTGTTTGTTTTGGTGTTTTCACTGTAGAATTGTTCATTGATTTATTGACTTTTTTCTCTTTCTCTGAATCTGAACTGTCTGAATCAGAAGAACTACTGTCTTTCTTTGACTTATTGTTTACACTTGTGTTCACTTTTTTATTATTAACAGACGTGTTTTTACTTTTCTTATTTGAATCTGATTCACTTGAACTGTCTGAATCACTTGAACTATCCTTTTTAGTAGTCTTAGAATTATTTAATTTATTGTTAGGTGATAATGCATTTTTTGTTTTCTTTTTGTCATCATCAGAACTATCAGAAGAATCACTGCTACTAGATTCAGCTTTTTTCTTTGTTGGTGTCTTCGCTGGAGTAGCAGCCTTTGCTTTAGGTGTAGCTGCCTTTGCAGCTGTTTTAGGT
Source organism: Mytilus trossulus (assembly GCF_036588685.1). Classification (NCBI taxonomy): domain Eukaryota; kingdom Metazoa; phylum Mollusca; class Bivalvia; order Mytilida; family Mytilidae; genus Mytilus; species Mytilus trossulus. Next base: position 28,119,075 of record NC_086382.1, read on the forward strand.
TTCTCATCCTCAGAACTATCAGAAGAATCACTGCTACTAGATTCAGCTTTTTTCTTTGTTTGTGTCTTCGCTGGAGTAGCAGCCTTTGCTTTAGGTGTTGTGGCCTTTGCAGCTGTTTTAGGTTTATCATCCTCCGAACTGTCAGAAGAATCACTACTACTAGATTCAGCTTTTTTCTTGATAGGTGTCTTGGTTGGAGTAGCAGCCTTTGCTTTAGGTGTTGTGGCCTTTGCAGCTGTTTTAGGTTTATCATCCTCTGAACTGTCAGAAGATTCACTGCTACTAGATTCAGCTTTTTTCTTTGTTGGTGTCTTCGCTGGAGTAGCAGCCTTTGCTTTAGGTGTAGCTGCCTTTGCAGCTGTTTTAGGTTTCTCATCCTCAGAACTATCAGAAGAATCACTGCTACTAGATACAGCTTTTTTCTTTGTTGGTGTCTTCGCTGGAGTAGCAGCCTTTGCTTTAGGTGTAGCTGCCTTTGCAGCTGTTTTAGGTTTCTCATCCTCAGAACTATCAGAAGAATCACTGCTACTAGATTCAGCTTTTTTCTTTGTTGGTGTCTTCGCTGGAGTAGCAGCCTTTGCTTTTGGTGTAGCTGCCTTCGCAGCTGTTTTAGGTTTCTCATCCTCAGAACTATCAGAAGAATCACTGCTACTAGATTCAGCTTTTTTCTTTGTTGGTGTCTTCGCTGGAGTAGCAGCCTTTGCTTTAGGTGTAGCTGCCTTCGCAGCTGTTTTAGGTTTATCATCCTCAGAACTATCAGAAGAATCACTGCTACTTGATTCAGCTTTTTTCTTTGTTGGTGTCTTCGCTGGAGTAGCAGCCTTTGCTTTTGGTGTAGCTGCCTTTGCAACTGTTTTAGGTTTCTCATCCTCAGAACTATCAGAAGAATCACTGCTACTTGATTCAGCTTTTTTCTTTGTTGGTGTCTTCGCTGGAGTAGCAGCCTTTGCTTTTGGTGTAGCTGCCTTTGCAACTGTTTTAGGTTTCTCATCCTCAGAACTATCAGAAGAATCACTGCTACTAGATTCAGCTTTTTTCTTTGTTGGTGTCTTCACTGGAGTAGCAGCCTTTGCTTTAGGTGTAGCTGCCTTTGCAGCTGTTTTAGGTTTCTCATCCTCAGAACTATCAGAAGAATCACTGCTACTAGATTCAGCTTTTTTCTTTGTTGGTGTCTTCGCTGGAGTAGCAGCCTTTGCTTTAGGTTTAGCTGCCTTTGCAGCTGTTTTAGGTTTATCATCCTCAGAACTATCAGAAGAATCACTGCTACTAGATTCAGCTTTTTTCTTTGTTGGTGTTTTCGCTGGAGTAGCAGCCTTTGCTTTAGGTGTTGCTGCCTTTGCAGCTGTTTTAGGTTTATCGTCTTCAGAACTATCTGAAGAATCACTGCTACTAGATTCAGCTTTTTTTTTTGTTGGTGTCTTCGCTGGAGTAGCAGCCTTTGCTTTAGGTGTAGCTGCCTTCGCAGCTGTTTTAGGTTTATCGTCTTCAGAACTATCGGATGAATCACTACTACTTGATTCAGCTTTTTTCTTGGCTTGAGTAGTTGATTTAGTGACAGATGTTGTTGCTTTCTTTGCCTTCTTTTTATCCTCTTCATCAGATGAACTATCGCTAGAACTACTCTCTACTTTTTTGTTTTTTGCTGCAGGACTTTTTCCTTTTGGTGTAACAGCTCCTGGTGGTGGTACATTGTTATATGATGGCTGTTTTTTCTTGGCAGGAACTTTTTTTGATGATTCATTATCGGAGCTTTCAGAATCTGCATCAGAATCAGATGTACCGCTACTATCATTGTTTGCCTTCTTCTTAGGTGCAACAACAGGTTTGTTACCAGTTTTTGGCGTTACAGCTACTTTTTTCACTGCTGGTTTTTTAGCAGAGTTATCATCAGACGAATCGGAGGAACTAGAGCTTGATGACTGTCTTCCTCTTTTCTTTGCTGGGGACTTATCTTTGGGTTTTTGAGCCTTTTCATCTTCCGAGTCACTGAAAATTAATATTGTATACATTTGTAATTATTTATTTTTTATATTTTGTTGGCGAGCTGGACCTATGGAATTATAGAAAATGGCATTTTTGTTTTTGATAGACTTTATCAGAATGAATACCTTGTGAGCCTGCTTGGGAATATATCATTTAAAATTCTGCAAGCATTCATATTTTATTGATGTTTGCAAACAGGTTTTCCCCTGGGTCAATTATTTTTTTCGCCACCTCTTTCGCCAAAACAATATATTTTTCACCACTTTATTATTTTTTTCGCCAAGTAACACAATATATTTTTCTTTTAAAATTTTCCTTTTTTTCAGCCCCCCCCCTAAATAAGAAGTGTTTTTTACAAAACGAAGCATCTTATCACTTGAAATTGATCCCTCATGTAAGGTGTAGTCATTACATTGAAGAGTTACTCTCATGCCAACCTTTTGAATATATTTCTTCATAACGACAGTTTTCTATTCTAGACCATCGTAAATAAGTAAAACTATATGCTGGAAACATGTGTGCCACTGAAACGACTTTGGAGTACCCACTCAAATCAATGATCTATATGAAAGTTAAATGATAAAGTTCTAAATCAGAGACCTTTCTTGCTTTTGAACATTTTCCGTCATAACAACAATTTTCTTTTCTGGACTATCATTAAAAGAAGGAGAGGCAGCGTAAAAATTTTGCTTCAAAATTAACACATGCGTCGCAAAGTGGTTAATAGTTCCCTTTTGTGACATGTGACAGAAGCCATTTAATCATATCATTTTGTCATATTATAACAATCAACACCTTTATTAATTGGTCCTTTGATGTCGATAGCTATGAGTGCAATCAGCTGATTATTGATTTTCTGTCAAAATCTTAACGAGTTCAAGGTGAATTCCGAGTATTCTCTGATTGGTAAATTCAGAGAAACCCGAAAAAAGTAAATAAACAAGATGGCTGAAAATAAATCGTTTTATATATTTCTTTCGCCAAATTCTTTCGCCAATGACGAATTTTAATCGCCACAATTATTATTTTTTCGCAAATTGCGAAAATGGCGACCGCCAGCGGAAACCCTGTTTGCAAATAACATCTTCGAAATAGTGATGCTATGAGAACAGTTTACAGATTACATATAAAAAAAAAGATTTGTTTTTTATTAATTTTGGATGAAGGTTATGACACCATGATCACCGACACATATTGCCTAGCTCAATTAGAATTGAAATTTTATTGACTAACTTGTATGTGCCTTCCAATCTCTGATATATTTATCTTTCATATTTTGATTCGTCAAATATCTAAAAATCTTGGCCATTCATTTCTATTCTTTTTATTACTAATAGACATAACCTTTTTAAAATCTTCATGTCTGAATACACATCAATCCTAACTCAGGTAATGGTAAAACATGGGATAACACACAAAGATTACGGCAAATTATGGCAATATTCTACTATCTACAATCTACATTGTATGTAAACATGATAAAGTACCTGCTGTCTGAGGAATCTGACGATGATTCAGTCTTCGCCTTTTTGTTACCAGAAGTGGGCGTGTCTCCATTTTTCCTCTTTCCATTAGAACTGCAATAAATATATATTACATTTATATAAATAAAATATGTATTGAAAGAAACATATTTTTAGGTTGTATACTAATTTTGGATGTTTTGCTATCAAGTCTGTTAAGTTGACAATAAATTAAATTATTTGTCCAAATTTCCTCTGGATAAAATATTGGCACAGTTTTCGTATTTCTTCAAGTAGTTTTACCCAGATTATTTAGTTAATCTAAAATGGTTAACATACATTACATTAATAGTAGGGAAGATTAATTACAGGGAGGGCCTGAAATAATAATCTTGAGCAATTAGCAGTGACCAATTTTAAAATCACTTTTCAAGACAAATTTCAGTGATTAGAAAACCTTGCATTTTTTTTATGCATACAATGACTTCAAGTATGTACATTTCGACAACATTTTGATTTAAGCAGGAAATAAAATTTAAACTATAGGATCTAAAGAGCCAGTGTCACTTACCTTGGTCTATGTGCATATTAAACAAAGGACAAAAATGGAAAAATACATCCCTCAAAATTGTGTTTTGGTGATGGTGATGCATTTGTAGATATTGGCCCACCCCTGTGAAACCATTTTACTTTACTAATCACTCTTGCTGTTAACAATATATATATCTATAATGCACTTAGCCCAGTACTAGTAGTTACAGAGAAAAACATTTTATAAAAATTTACCAAAATTTACCAAATTTATGAAAATTGTTAATAAACAGCTGCGCCATGAGCACATGATACGCCCTTTGGCCTGTGTGAGAAGTTTTATGAAATAATCACTTAGAAATGTATTTCGCTTATATCAAATACATAAGAGGGAATAACTCTCATGTGGAGTCTCTGTATAGCTTTAATTAAAATTAAAATCGTTATCCTGAAAATGTAATGAGCAATTTGATAAAATAAATTTGTCGTAATCTGTTATGGTTGCGAAGAAGTAGTTGCCACAAGAAAAACAGTGTTTGGGGAGATAACTCTTACAACGTAAAGTATTTGGTTACGCCTTTGTCAATTTTTAAAGTGTATAACTATACGATATCATATTCCAAAAAAAATAATAATAATAATAATAAGAATCAGAACAAAATCTAAAGGTCTTTCCAAGGAAAAGTGGAGACCTAATAATGAAAATTTTATCTAGCAATGTCCATGATGTCACTGTATGTCTTCATAAATTTGGAGACCTGGTGAAAAAAATAAGGAATTGTTCTAATGAAGTGCATTATCTCATGTATATGGTACATTACCTCTGCCATGTTGTGTAAACGTCTTCCAGCTTTGGTGAACCTTTAGGTGGTGGGTTCTGCAAAACAAAAAAATGTGTATAGTTATAAAAGACTAAACGTTGAAACATTTCTCAGTTTTATTTAGCTTCATGTAAGGACAGAATTTGATAGCTCTCTATTCTCAGATTCTGACATCCTGGCATTTACATTTTTCAGGGGGTGATGCGAACAGGAATCCTCTAGATTTTTCATCTATTTGAAGGTGATTACTGATTATTTATATTGACGATTATATCATCATATATCAATTAAATCAATTTGTATTAAAGTCTATGGAAAATCTAGAAGATTTTTATTCGCATCACCTCTCATAACTATTAACACCACTGGGTCGATACCACTGCTGGTGTACGTTTAGTCCCCGAGGGTATCACCAGCCCAGTAGTCAACACTTGGTGTTGACATGAATATCAATAAAGTGGTCATTTCTCTAAATTTCCTGTTTACAAAATTTGAATTTTACGAAAAACTAAGGGTTTTCTTATCCCAGGCATAGATTACCATAGCCGTATTTGGCACAACTTTTTGGAATTTTGGATCCTCAATGCTCTTCAACTTTGTACTTGTTTGTTTTTATAAATATTTTGATTTGAGCGTCACTGATGAGTCTTATGTAAACGAAACGCGCATCTGGCGTATTAAATTATAATCCTGGTACCTTTGATAACTATCACTACTCTCAACATTGTTTACATAACACAAATTCTAATCATTGATTGGTCAGTTACATGTTGTGATGTCACTGCAGATCTAAAATTACCATCTGGTCATCCAAGGGTTTTTGGTTGATGGGTTCCATAACTTTGTTTACAAAGTTTTTAAAAATTTATAAATCAGGTATATTTTTTCTTTATATCAACTGTTTCAAATTTTAAATGTTTGCCTTTCATATCAAAATCCAGATCAGGTATGAAATTACCAACTTCCCAACCGACCTGCATCTCTTCAGTTGGGATATACTTTGTCTTACCTAGACCCTCCCCCTTTTTGTATTTATAATAAAGTAGTTTTTTTTGGTCAGATTTAAGCCAAAATTATATGCTTGAATCCATTTTTTCTGACTGATTGCCATGAAGAACACATAGAACCATAAAGAAATGGAAGTAGGCTAGATACGTCTCCTCCTTCAGATCGAGGAACTCGCGTGCTCATGTAACAACACAACCACGTGTTTTCTGTTTTCCTCGGAAGTTTGATGCAGATCTCTCACTATGGTAATACGAGGAACTTTAAACACTTCAAACTTACTACTTTGAACTTTTCCTTTAATTGTTTTGCTCCATCAAAACATAAATCTTTCAGATATTGGTAGACAAAAGGTAAAACTTCTTTTTTCTGAGGTTCACCAGCTGTAGCCATTTCGAGACCACGCAAATCAAAGGACCGGATGTTAATGAGATAAATAGAAAGTCGAGTCGGTGATAAATCCGGCATTTGTGACTTATCGCATTGATGATCATTCTACATCTACATCATCAGCACATTGATGGCTATACGTCGCCCGGCGCATCGCAAACAGACACCTAATAAAATATAATAACTAATTTTGTGCAATAATTCCAAAATAATTTTGTGCAAAACAAAACAAAAATTAACGCATTTACATTATTTACAAACAGGTTAGATATCTAAATATACTGACTCTGGATCAATATTTTAAACTGATCCAGGGAGTTAACGCTGATGATGTTTTGTGGGAGTGAGTTCCACAGTACAACAGTGAATGGAAAAAAGCTGTACTTGAAATAGTCTGTTCTTGTGCTAAATGTCTGGTATTGTAATGGATTAGTGAATCTGGTGTTTTTGCCCGGCTGTGGTAAAAGGTAAAGAGATTTTGTAAAGCATAGTGACTCGATTGATGTTTCTGCGAGTTTCAAGTGACTTCCATTGAAGATGGTCAATCATGGAAGTAACACTACTGGTGTTGTGGTATCTGTTGGTGACATAGCGTGCTGCCCTTCTTTGTACTTTTTCAATGTTGTTTTTTTGTTTTGGGGTGTGAGGTGACCAAACTGAAGAGCAGTATTCTAAATTAGAACGTACCATGGATTTGTATGCCAAACTTTTAGTTTCTTCCTGGTTTATTTTCAAGTTTCTTTTTAGAAAGCCTAGGATCTTATTTGCTTTTGAAGTTATATTATTTATGTACGTGTGTATCCCAAGACATGTTGTGAGAAAGGGTGATACCAAGATATTTTGCAGTGCTGACGGATTCTAAGATGTGGCCTTTTAATACATAATCATGTTTGAATGGTGACTGTGATCTTGTTACAGTGAGGGAGTTGCATTTTTCAGGATGGAATTGCATACCCCAAGTTTTTTCCCAATTGGCTAGGCAGTTTAGATCATTTTGTAGTATGGTACAAATATCTTGTTTGTTTGTTATGTTTCTGTATAAGATACAATCATCTGCAAACAAGCGTGTTTTTGATGTTACTGCTGCAGGTAGGTCATTAATGAAGATGAGAAAAAGTAGTGGACCCAAAACTGAGCCTTGGGGCACTCCACTTACCACAGGCATTTGACTAGATACCTCTCCGTCAAGGGCAACCTGTTGCGTTCTGTTACTAAGGAAGGCTGATACCCAATTCCAGGTATTTCCCCTTATGCCATAATTATCCATCTTCCTTAATAACTTTTTGTGAGGTACCTTGTCAAATGCCTTGGAGAAGTCTAAAATAATAAGATCAATTTGTACACCATTATGGAGGTTACTAAGTAGTTCATGACTTAAAGTAAGTAGCTGTGTTTCACAGCTGCGTTTTGATCTGAAGCCATGCTGATTGTCCACAAGGATGTTATGTGTGTCCAGATGTTTTAGTATGTTACTTACAACAATGTGTTCGAGCAGTTTGCAGCAAATGCATGTTAGAGAGACAGGTCTGTAATTACTGGCTAGATATTTTTCGCCTTTTTTAAAAATAGGGATCACATTTGCCTGTCTCCAGTCTGTTGGTACATCTCCTTTCAAAAAAGATGTGTTAAAGATGAAAGCGAGATGTGGTGTAAATTCTGGTGCAAATTGTTTAAGAATCCGTGCTGGTATTTCGTCTGGACCTGTAGCTTTAGATGGATCAAGATTTTTCAAAAGTGTTTCTATGCTATTTGGTGTTACATGTATTTCTGCCATAGATGGATAGTTGTCGGAAAGAGTTGGTATTTGTTCTTTATCATTTTCAGGTGTAAAAACAGAGTGGTATTGTTTATTAAGTATTTCAGCTTTTTGTTTTGTGTCGTCTACCAGCATACCTTCAGATCTTAATGGTGCAACTCCTGAACTGTCTTTTTTGGTGGACCTGATATACAATTCCAAAATTTTTTCTGTTTTTGCGAGATTTGTAAGCTCTCGTCGTAACAAATAATGTTTTCCAGATATGTCCAGTAAGCTTTTCTTGTCTCTTTCTGAAGCAGCTTTTTTGTTTCCCGGTACTGTTCATTTATTTTACTATGTGAGTCTGTTTTCATTTTTTTTAACAATTTGTTCCTTTTTCTAATCAGTGACTTTATTTCTTTATTAATCCATGGTAATTTTTGTTTCGTGTTATTAATCATTTTAGTAGGGATTGACTCTTCCATGGTTTTTAATACCTTTGTTTTGAAATTATCCAAAAGTTCGTCCATTGTGAGATTTTCTAGGTTTGTAATACTCCTAGATCTCATTGATATACTCCGAGATATACTCAGTCCTAGGGGAATATTATCAACTATTTAACCAAAAATAAATCTATTTGTAGAGGACATATTTATAGTATAATGTAGAGCAAAATTCAAAAGGTTTTTAATATAGGAAATATATAGTCTCGTATGATTTTAATTTTAGTTTCTTGACGGTGTACAATTTAAAAATTAGTATATGGCGTTCATTATCACTGAACATCAACTAGTATATATTTGTCTAGGGGCCAGCTGAAGGACGCCTCCGGGTGCAGGAATTTCTCGTTACATTGAAGACCTGTTGGTGACCTTCTGCTGTTGTTTTTTCTATGGTCGGTTTGTTGTCTCTTTGATACATTCCCCATTTCCATTCTCAATTTTACTTTGGAACTCCTACCGTAATCACGGTGCAGGGGCGGATCCAGTCATTTTAAAGGGGGGGGGGGGTAAATAAATCTGTAAGGGGTCCTTCAACATAAATATATGGAATTTAACACAATGCATTTATCAGAAGAATCAACCCAGGCTGTAAGGATTAGCTAAAGGGAAAATCGAGTCAAGATAAAAGAACGCAGATAAATCCCCAAAACAACATCGATTTGTTTGTAAAACTCATTGCATTAACTGCTTGATTAGGTAGAATTAGGTATTGACAGTTCACTTGGAAACTCAACATATACCCTCTTTCTTAATTATTAATATCAGCAATCAAAGACGGGCTTCAAAGTTATTGTGAAACTGCCTTGTCCTTTAGAGTACGTATACAATCTTACTCTCTTGAATCTTCAAATAGTATTTTACTTTTCTACACTTTACACAAGTATTCCTCATTCCAAAGTAAAAAACAAATTAAAAGAGTTGGTATTGCTTTGTTTCATAAAACAGAACGACCAACGTATCTTGTCTTAGGGAGGGATAAATCCTACTTTCACTCTGATTCAAACAAAACATTCTTTGAAACTGACATTATCAAGATGCTTGATTTCTTGATTGACAATATATTTGTTACGTTTGGAGGACGTGTTTTTCAACAGACTGTCAGCATTCCAATCGGAACCAATTGTGCCCCTCTTCTTGCCGACTTGTTTATTTATTATTATGAGGCTGACTTCATACAGGAACGTCTTAGGAAGAAAGATAAGAAGTTTGCAATATCCTTTAACTCTACTTTCCACTTTATTATTAGTCATAATAAATGATGTTCTTTCACTGAATAATTCAAAATTTGGTGACTTTGTTGAACGCATCTATCCCATCGAACTAGAGATAACGACTTACATCTAGAAATTGACAATGAGGGTCGGTTGAAAACGAAAAAAGAGATGATTTCAGCTTTACAATTGTGAACTTTCTATTTCTAAGTAGCAACATTCCAGCTGCACCTGTATACGGGGTATATATCTCCCAATTGGTACGATATTCCCGTGCTCTCATTTCCTATTATGATTTTCTTGATAGAGGAATGCTGCTCACAAGGAAGCTATTAAACCAAGAGTTAATATGGTTCATATGAGCATTTACCACTCTCATGTGCCTAGGCAATTACATTATTAAAGGTTTAGAAATAAGATCCAGATGTGAACAAAATATATGAAGTAATACACTATTTTATTGCTATGAGATTTAATATAATAGTTATATAAAACACATGTTGTGTTAGGCTCTGATCCTGTCCATAACATTATAGTATGGTATTAGTGTTCTGTTTTGCTTTTTCCAATCATATTGTGTTGTAAATGATGATGCCCTTTATGGGTTCTTGATTAGATTAATAAAATTCTTATCTTATCTTATGGTGAAGTTGAAATCATCCCTTTGTAAATTTTACGGATGCTACCACGAGTTTGTTGACCGTTATGGAATAACCGTTTCACAAATGATATCGGATATGTTCCTTACGTCGTTACTAAAAATCCCCTTCCCTTTCATGAATGTGACCTACCGAATTATACTATTTACCGAATTTGTTTTAACATGAGCAACACGACGCGTGCCATATGTGGAGCAGGATGTGCTTATACTCGTGTTAACAGTGATTTATAATTATGAACATGTCAATGATAACTCAAGTCAACACAGAAGTGCTGACTACTGGTGATACCCTCGGGGAAATAAATCTCCACCAGCATTGATATCGACCCAGTAATACTAAATACTAAACTTGTTCAGAGGGTATGATCTACACGTCTCAATCTGTTATCTAAAAATACTACCATCGCTAACATTTTTAACAATAAACATCGTGGTTACCCTTCTATCGATAAGTGTCACGCCAAAAAATGACTTACATGTCCCCGTCTTTCCATCAACAATACGGTAAGGTCCACGTTTAATGGTCGCACATTTTCTTTAAATTTTGAAACTGATTTTACTTGAAAAACAAACAGTATTATTTATTTACTCACATGAAACAAACCGGGGTGTGGTATTCAGTACGTAGGAGAAACTGGAAGATATTTATCTAAACGCACTCAAGAACATCTGTATCGTTTTAAAAGACCAAATAAATTCAAAAGCATCATTTACCAACACCTTAAGAAGCACAACCATCCTTTTAAATATTTAGCAGTTCAACCTTTAGAAGTAGTAAATAAACAGCCTGGTGAATCGCATTCAAAGTTTCACGGCCGACACTTGGCTAACCGAGAGATAGGTCGGTTAATCTATATTGAGTATGCGGCTATATCGGCGGTGGGTCTGTTAATCGGGTTGGCTAAAGTCTGTTAATCAGGTGTTATCGTGAAAATCAGTGCAAGGTCATTTTGTTTCATTGTATAACTTTTTCATTATATTTATATCATAAAAGCTATTCATGTCTGACAAAATGATTTGGAGTACTGAATCCAGTGGTGTAATTCTTTTTTTTTCTAGCTTCAATAAACGATCTATAAAATGAAAAGGCGAGTTACTCATCGGTAAATTTATACACATTTTACACACACAAAATGTACACAAAAATGACAAGTTTATTGAGTTTACTAGCATGCAATCTTTTGAACATCGAAAACAGACTGGCATTATGTTTGTCTACCACATTAACATCAATATGTGAAAAATCTACACGAAAAACTATTTTGGTGACATAAATCAATTATTGATAAAAATATGGTCTGTTAATGGGTCGGATGTATAAAACTCGGTCTGTTAATTGGTCTGTTAAGAGTTATGAATGACATTACTAGTATAATTTAATTTATATGGGGTGTTTTCTGAATAAAGGGATAGGCTGAAGATTAGTGGCTAGAATATATGGAAACAGAACATGAACAATGAAACACAAGTGGAATCTCATAATTGATAGAAATAATTTTAAAAAGTGTAAAATCAAAGTAATATTAATTTCATCAAAGAATGGTCGCATATATCATGTGGATTCTGTTTCATTGATATGAATTGCACCAATTTGTCATTTACATAGTTAACAAGCACATAAATTAGAGATAAACTTCGTAATGTTTTGATTTTTTTTTATCAAATGAACTGAAATATGTTTATAATGCAAACAAAAATAGACAAACCTTTCAACATCAACCTTTCTCTACACCACCTTGAATGTCACTCGATAGAAAAACAAACACGTCTGTGGACTGCGAGTCGACTAAATGACTTACGATAACATAGGAATACATCATTACTCGAAAAATAAAATTAATATTATAAAATTGTGATTTACAGGAATGTAAAATTGTCTTGTTGTTACACATTAAATCAGCACCCAACACTAATATAAAAAAAACCTTACTAATGTCTATTTCTTGTTTTGAACCACGGTTTAGAACTTAATTGGTACAGACATTTCCTTAGGCGGCAGAAAATGAGAATGATGACTCGGTACAAAGGAAAATACATACCGGAAATAAACTCCTCATAGATACCAGGATTGAAATTTGATATGTGCGCCTTATATTTACGCCAGACACGCGTTTCGTCTACGAAAAACTCATCAGTGACGCTCGAAAAAAATGTTTAAAAGGCCAAAAACAAAATTGAAAAGCATTGAGGAACGTATGTTGGCGGATGCTGTGTGTTTGTTATGCTGCATACAAATTTCCTCGGGTTGTAACGTTTATCAAGCGTATTTACTTTCCTTCAGTGGCTAGAGGTATAGGGGCAGGGTTAATATCTCATAAACATGTTTATCCCCCCCTCCGCAATTTTTCGCCTGACCCAAGTCAGGAGCATCTGGTCTTTGTTAGTCTTATATGATTTTTAGTTTCTTGTGTATAATTCGGAGTTTATTATGACGTCCGTCCATTATCACTGTACTAGTTTACATATTTTTAAGGGGCCAGCTGAAGGACGCCTACGGGTGCTTGAGTTTTTCTCAACATTGAAGACCCATTAGTGGCCTTTGTCTGTTGCCTGTTCTATGGTCGGGTTGTTGTCGCTTTGACACATTCCCCATTTCCTTTCTCAATTTTACCATTGTATTTCGACGTACTTCAAACTTATGCAACGCGCTTTGAACGATTACGCAAGCCTCGGTCACACCTTACCGGATAGCTCGAACGGACGCCTAACGGATAAAAAAAAAGTTATCCGTTGACAAAATTGTTATCCGTTGGGAGTCCGTTGGTGTACTAACGGACATGTAACGAATGCCTAACGTACACACAACGAACATTGAACGTAGGTGAAACGGATACGTACCGGACAGAACGGACGTCGAACGTACATCCAACGGACGAGTACCGGATAAAACGGACACCTAACGGAAGCGTAACGGATAAAACGGAAGAACAAAATATTCTGAAAATTAAAGGCAATAAACCATCTAAAAATTAAAGGCAATAAACCATGAGAAATTTCAATTGGCATTTGTCCGTTTTACATCCGGTAGGCATCCGTTTTATCCGTTATCCTTCCGTTAATGTCCGTTTCACATCCGTTTTATCCGTTAGGCGTCCGTTAGGCGCTCGGTAGACGTCCGTTGGTGAATTGGTCTACCGGATCTCCAACGGATGCATAACGGACACGTAACGGATACAAAACGGACGAGTACCGTACAAAACGGACGCCTAACGGACGTTCAACGGACATTTTATCCGTTGAACGTCCGTTCAAAGTTTTGAACATGCTCAAAATTTTCCACCGCACAGAACGGACGTCAACGGCTAAAACGGACGCTTAACGGACGCCTAACGGATATGGACGGACGCCTAACGGATAAAAACGGACGTCTAACGGACATGAACGGATTGAAAAAAAGTTATCCGTTAGGCGTCCGTTCGAGCTATCCGGTAAGGTGTGACCTAGGCTTAAGCGTTCTTATGGCGCGCAACTAACGTATACCGACGTTGTCAGTTTTCTCTGTACGTTTGGTGCACGCCGGTCTATCCGCCAATGTGTGACGCCGGCATAAGGTATTCTATTCCTGAGGTAGAAAAGCCTTAGTATTCCAAAGAAAACGCATGGAATTTAACCAGCTGCATTGCAACACATGACAGATTCATAGATGTTATAGATTTTGAACAGACAAAAAAATAAGGCTGACTGATAACTTGGCTTAAATAATAAATTCATGCGAATTCGAGCGGCCAATCAGTCCATATAACGCTAATTTGAAGTGACACACCCTTTGATGAAATGCAGAGAAAAAAAGAAAAAAAAAGAGCTCTTTCTATAAGGATACTGTTGCACCGTATTGTAATTTTTTCGTCACAAGTACATCTCATTTTTTTCAATGTGAAAATATAAACTCAAGGTAGTAAAAATATTGTCGTGGCTAAATAACTCTTAACTGACACGATTTAAATTATCCAACCCATTAACAGACTGTATTCCCCTAATATTCATTAAAATGTGGTATAACTCAACTTATATAACAATTATGAAATATTTATCAACGACAATTGATTTTTTTATAACCAAAGTACTACTTTGTGTCCTTGAAATCATATCTAAAAATGGTTTTTGGCCTTTTATCTAAAATATTGCTATGCGTACAAGCATAAAAATACATACTTGCGCGACGCCTTTTCGTTTTACTAAAAATTGCGCAGGCTATGCATTTTTTTTAATGGTGGAAAATGTTCTATGATAGATATCATTTTGTCAGACACTTTTCTTTTTTTGATTTGATTCTTATAATATGCCAAAAAATCTGTATATTTAACAGAGTTTAACATTAAATTGTGAGTTTTACTCTTAACAGACTTTAGCCAACCCGATTAACAGACCCACCGCCGATATAGCCGCATACTCAATATAGATTAACCGACCTATCTCTCGGTTAGCCGAGTGTCGGCCGTGAGTTTGTACGATCACGGAAAATTATTGAATTAAATTGGATTAAAAATTTACAGACAGTTTACCCTCTCGGTCTAAATGATAATATCACGGGAATTGGTAATATATCTTAACATTTTGGATATAGTTTCTAAAACTGTTCGTGAAAAACCGTTCTCACGGTCGAAGAACAAATCGCAATCAAAGAAAATTTCGGGCCAATCATATCAATATTTCGGACCTAATTTCTATTTAAAAAAACAACGGCAGACATTATCTGTTAGTTACCAGTTAATAAGTTAAATAAAATTTTGGAGGATTGCAACACAATTTCATATAGCAGTCCTAAGTATGAAATTGTTCAAATTATTATGGCATGTTGTTATTCTACATTATTTCCCAAAATTGATCGCCCTGAAGATCATAAAATAACATTTTATTAAATTTAAAGTCATAAGAAACCTCAAATCAAAAAAAAAATAATGCATATGTTTTTTATAACTCAATGGATAGTTTTCATTGTAAAACTTATGTACATATACTTTTTTCTGAAGAAAATTCTTTAATTTATTCATATTAAGAAGAAGTTTACTTTATTTGAATTGCTTCCTTCCAGCAAGCAATTCCCCCGATATATTTTCCGTATGCAAGGTGACCTCAGTGTGACCCATCTCGTAAAAATCCGGTGACCACAATACGCATGGATGTCCTTAAAATAAACTATTATCTGAATTTACATGTTAAACACGTGCTCAATTTCCATGCCTTTTTGTTTATTTTTCGTCAATTGTTGACAAACAGGTGACAATCGTTAAACTTCGGCTTCAAAACACGAACTTTAATTACCTGCCATATTTTCACAACAACACTGACCGATTGAAAAAAAATTGACGATTATACGAAATTTACACGAGCACAGAAGACTAAGTTTATGATGTTTGTATGCATTGGTTTAAGAATTGGAAGAACATTATTTTTCACCGGTCACTCGTTTCTTATGACTTTAAGTATGTCAATAAAGGCTTTGAATTTGTAAATATTGCCAGTATATTTAACGACCATTCTGTTAAAGAACAAATTCCTGGATATTTTGACAATACTGAACTACCTCTTATTTGTTATATTTACAAGAAATCTACCCGGAAATTTGTGTTTAATTATAGTCAATTGTGTAAAGATGTTAATATCAGTGAAAATACACCTACTTCATGTAATTGCAGTAATTCCGAATATATTTAAGGACCCATTTCCCATGTTATAACAGGAGATCTTAACATCGTTCAAGACCGAGAGTTAAAATCATTCCTCAGTAAAGGACCTAAATTTCGTCCCCCGTCAATTATTAATTGGAATGAGTGTCGTAATATCATCCACGACTCACTCCATACTTACTGTATGAAATGGATAAAACGGGAAAAAGCTGACAAAAAATCTTTGGACTCTTTTTTTAATTTAGTAATGAATATAGTTGATATACGTATTCAACATTTTAAAGAACATTTTACTATCAACAGTAACCACAATAAACCTATTTCTCGTATCAAACATAAACTAAAAGAACTAGCCAAGGAATTTGTTTTTGTCCCGGCCGATAAAGCTGCTAATAATATTATTATTGTTTGACGTAAATTTTACATTGAGGTTCTGAAAAAGGAAATCACCAATTCACCAACATTCCAACTGACTCCATTTTCAGAAAACGAAATCTGTAACAAACATAAACTTTTAGCCATCGCTTTACAAGCAGAGCCAAATACAATGAAAGTCCCAACTATGTATTGGCTTTCGAAGCTACACAAAACCCCTTACAAATATAGATTTATTTCGTCTTCAAGCCATTGTTCAACTACTAAATTGTCTATTCTTCTTACCAGCACACTTGGTACAATTAAAAACCTTATGATAAATTGTTAAATAAGGCCATCGAAAATAGTGGAATAAATTACTTTTGAAGTGTCAAGAACTCGTTGGAAGTACTTGATAAACTGCATGCTTATATTGGTGATTTTGAATCTGTTCAAAGTTTTGATTTTTCTTTCCTGTATACCACATTGCCTCACATTCTTATTAAGAAAAAAATCACACACCTAATTAAATGGGCATTCAAAAAATCAGAATGTGAATATATATGTTCAAACTCTTTTAGGTCATTTTTTAGTAGCAATAAACAAAAAAACTATGTTAATTGGACATGCTTTGATACCATATATGCCCTTGAATTTTTACTAGACAACATTTTTGTTCGCTTTGGGGATTCCGTATATCGTCAGATTATCGGAATTCCAATGGGGACTAACTGTGCACCACTTATCGCGGACCTCTTTTTGTATTGTTATGAGTTACAATTTATGACAAAAATAAGCAAAGACCCATCAAAACAACATCTGATAAACAAATTTAATAATACTTTTAGATATTTGGATGACATTTTGGCTCTCAATAATGACGACTTCAGTATGTATATTAATGAAATTTATCCTGGTGAACTTACTTTAAATAAAGCTAATACTAACAATGACCACTGCCCTTTCCTCGATCTTGATATCTATATCACTAACGGAAAGCTGAATACTAAAATTTATGATAAAAGGGATGATTTTTCATTTCCTATCGTTAATTATCCGTTTTTAGATGGTGACGTTCCGTTGTCACCATCTTACGGTGTTTATATATCTCAACTTGTACGATATGCTCGTGTATGTAACAATGTTTTAGATTTTAACGAGAGAAATTTATGTATTACTGAAAAATTATTACACCAGGATTTTCGATATCACAAACTAGTCAAAACATTTACTAAATTTTATCATCGGTATAAAGACAGCATTCGTACATATAGCTCAACATGCAGACTTCTTATACGTTCAGGTATTTCACATCCAATTTTTTATGGAAATATTCTTTATAAAGCACAAAGGTGTCAGTATTCACCTCATAAACTTACAAAACCTTTGAATAGACTTATTAAGAAGGGATATAATTACGATACTGTTGTCAAGTCATTAAAGATTGCATATTTTGGCGTTAATATTGAGTCACTGATAAGGTCTTTGCGTCGGAACTAAACACATTTATTCTGAAAACAGTTGTTGGCATGATACGGGTTATGTTCTTCTCATATATGTTATGATGGTAATGGTATGATACTAAATCCCTAACGGGAAGGATTGTGCCTGATGTTCATATGATAAAATCATAATCTTTCAGTCAGTTTAATTGAAGTCTGGAGCTGGCATGTCAGTTAACTGCTAGTAGTCTGTTGTTATTTATGTATTATTGTCATTTTGTTTATTTTCTTTGGTTACATCTTCTGACATCAGACTCGGACTTCTCTTGAACTGAATTTAAATGTACGTATTGTTATGCGTTTACTTTTCTACATTGGTTAGAGGTATAGGGGGAGGGTTGAGATCTCACAAACATGTTTAATCCCGTCGCATTTTTGCGCCTGTCCCCAAGTCAGGAGCCTCTGGCCTGTGTTAGTCTTGTATTATTTTAATTTTAGTTTCTTGTGTACAATTTGGAAATTAGTATGGCGTTCATTATCACTGAACTAGTATATATTTGTTTAGGGGCCAGCTGAAGGACGCCTCCGGGTGTGGGAATTTCTCGCTACATTGAAGACCTATTGGTGACCTTTTGCTGTTGTTTTTTTTATTTGGTTGGGTTGTTGTCTCTTTGACACATTCCCCATTTCCATTCTCAATTTTATCATCATAGATACATGGATTCAACTTTTATATATACGCCTGACCAGACCGTGCGTTTCTTCTACAAAAGATCTAGACTCATCAGTGACACTCGATTCAAAAATGTTTAAAAGGCCAAGTAAAGTACGAAGTTTAAGGAGCATTGAGGACCGAAAATTCCTATAAGTTTTGCCAAATACAGCTAAGGTAATCTTATCCCGAGATAGAAAAGCCTTAGTATTTAAAAAATTCGAACTTTTGTTAACAGTTAATTTATGATTACGTCTCACTCGATCTTTTTCGACTTGTGATGTATATCTTTTGTTTCTTCCGTCTCTCTCGACCAATGGACAAACAAAATGTACATAAAATAGAAATCAATTTAGGGAAAGCACTCAGTTCTAAAGCAATTCTATGCTAGTAATGGAAAACCACACGTGGAAAAAAAACACCCACACACACACACAAAAGTTTAAACTGGCAATAATCTAACAATAGCGCACCGTATTAAAGAATGCGGCTCGTTGTTACTATAACAGCAGAATCAAAGTTCTTATCTATTTGGCGTTAAATAATGTCTTCCTATGCTGAAATATTGAAACATAGCTGTATAGTTGTAAGAAAATTACATACAGTCAGTATAACCATAAGATCATGTGGTAAATGTGACAATCTTCAATGTAAGAAATCAAAAGAAACATGTTAATTGTAGCTTGGTAGTAAAGTGTGTCGGGAGCAACGAAGGACGTTTCGTGCAAATTTCCGCATCTGCCATAGTCGTTTCGGTCATACTTTGTGAAGTCGTTTCGGTCATACTTTGTGAAGTCGTTTCGGTCATACTTTGTGAAGTCGTTTCGGCTATACTTTGTGAAGTCGTTTCGGTCATACTTTGTGAAGTCGTTTCTGCTATACTTTGTAAAGTCGTTTCGGTCATACTTTGTTAAGTCGTTTCGGTCATACTTTGTAAAGTCGTTTCGGGCATACTTTGTGAAGTCGTTTCAGCTATACTTTGTAAAGTCGTTTCGGTCATACTTTGTGAAGTCGTTTCGGCTATATTTTGTAAAGTCGTTATGTTTTATTCTTGTAAAATTATGAATTGCCAAAAACAAAATTTTAACACTTTGTAAAGTCATTTCGTTTCGGTCATACTTTGTGAAGTCGTTTCGCTATACTGTGAAGTCGTTTCGGTCATACTTTGTGAAGTCGTTTCGGCTATACTTTGTAAAGTCGTTTCGGTCATACTTTGTTAAGTCGTTTCGGTCATACTTTGTAAAGTCGTTTCGGGCATACTTTGTGAAGTCGTTTCAGCTATACTTTGTAAAGTTGTTTCGGTCATACTTTGTAAAGTCGTTTCGGTCATACTTTGTAAAGTCGTTTCGGCAATACTGAAAAAATTCTTGAAAATTATGAATTGCCAAAAACAAAATTTTAACACTTTGTAAAGTCATTTCGTTTCAGTCATACTTTGTGAAGTCGTTTCGGCTATACTTTGTGAAGTCGTTTCGGTCATACTTTGTGAAGTCGTTTCGGCTATATTTTGTAAAGTCGTTTCGGTCATACTTTGTGAAGTCGTTTCGGTCATACTTTGTAAAGTCGTTTCGGGCATACTTTGTGAAGTCGTTTCAGCTATACTTTGTAAAGTCGTTTCGGTCATACTTTGTAAAGTCGTTTCGGTCATACTTTGTAAAGTCGTTTCGGTCATACTTTGTGAAGTCGTTTCGGCTATACTTTGTGAAGTCGTTTCGGCTATACTTTGTGAAGTCGTTTCGGTCATACTTTGTGAAGTCGTTTCTGCTATACTTTGTAAAGTCGTTTCGGTCATACTTTGTAAAGTCGTTTCGGTCATACTTTGTAAAGTCGTTTCGGCAATACTGAAAAAATTCTTGTAAAATTATGAATTGCCAAAAACAAAATTTTAACACTTTGTAAAGTCATTTCGTTTCGGTCATACTTTGTGAAGTCGTTTCGGCTATCCTTTGTGAAGTCGTTTCGGTCATACTTTGTGAAGTCGTTTCAGCTATACTTTGTAAAAGTCGTTTCGGTCATACTTTGTAAAGTCGTTTCGGTCATACTTTGTAAAGTCGTTTCGGTCATACTTTGTGAAGTCGTTTCGGTCATACTTTGTAAAGTCGTTTCGGTCATACTTTGTGAAGTCGTTTCGGCTATACTTTGTGAAGTCGTTTCGGTCATACTTTGTGAAGTCGTTTCTGCTATACTTTGTAAAGTCGTTTCGGTCATACTTTGTAAAGTCGTTTCGGTCATACTTTGTAAAGTCGTTTCGGCAATACTGAAAAAATTCTTGTAAAATTATGAATTGCCAAAAACAAAATTTTAACACTTTGTAAAGTCATTTCGTTTCGGTCATACTTTGTGAAGTCGTTTCGGCTATACTTTGTGAAGTCGTTTCGGTCATACTTTGTGAAGTCGTTTCGGCTATATTTTGTAAAGTCGTTTCGGTCATACTTTGTGAAGTCGTTTCGGTCATACTTTGTAAAGTCGTTTCGGGCATACTTTGTGAAGTCGTTTCAGCTATACTTTGTAAAGTCGTTTCGGTCATACTTTGTAAAGTCGTTTCGGTGATACCTTGTAAAGTCGGCAATACATTGTAAAGTCATATCGGCCATACTTTGTAAAGTCGTTTCGGCTATACTTTGTGAAGTCGTTTCGGTCATACTTTGTGAAGTCGTTTCGGCTATACTTTGTGAAGTCGTTTCGGTCATACTTTGTGAAGTCGTTTCTGCTATACTTTGTAAAGTCGTTTCGGTCATACTTTGTAAAGTCGTTTCAGTCATACTTTGTAAAGTCGTTTCGGCAATACTGAAAAAATTCTTGTAAAATTATGAATTGCCAAAAACAAAATTTTAACACTTTGTAAAGTCATTTCGTTTCGGTCATACTTTGTGAAGTCGTTTCGGCTATACTTTGTGAAGTCGTTTCGGTCATACTTTGTGAAGTCGTTTCAGCTATACTTTGTAAAGTCGTTTCGGTCATACTTTGTAAAGTCGTTTCGGTCATACTTTGTAAAGTCGTTTCGGTCATACTTTGTGAAGTCGTTTCGGTCATACTTTGTAAAGTCGTTTCGGTCATACTTTGTGAAGTCGTTTCGGCTATACTTTGTGAAGTCGTTTCGGTCATACTTTGTGAAGTCGTTTCTGCTATACTTTGTAAAGTCGTTTCGGTCATACTTTGTAAAGTCGTTTCGGTCATACTTTGTAAAGTCGTTTCGGCAATACTGAAAAAATTCTTGTAAAATTATGAATTGCCAAAAACAAAATTTTAACACTTTGTAAAGTCATTTCGTTTCAGTCATACTTTGTGAAGTCGTTTCGGCTATACTTTGTGAAGTCGTTTCGGTCATACTTTGTGAAGTCGTTTCGGCTATATTTTGTAAAGTCGTTTCGGTCATACTTTGTGAAGTCGTTTCGGTCATACTTTGTAAAGTCGTTTCGGGCATACTTTGTGAAGTCGTTTCAGCTATACTTTGTAAAGTCGTTTCGGTCATACTTTGTAAAGTCGTTTCGGTCATACCTTGTAAAGTCGGCAATACATTGTAAAGTCATATCGGCCATACTTTGTAAAGTCGTTTCGGCTATACTTTGTGAAGTCGTTTCGGTCATACTTTGTGAAGTCGTTTCGGCTATACTTTGTAAAGTCGTTTCGGTCATACTTTGTAAAGTCGTTTCGGTCATACTTTGTAAAGTCGTTTCGGCAATACTGAAAAAATTCTTGTAAAATTATGAATTGCCAAAAACAAAATTTTAACACTTTGTAAAGTCATTTCGTTTCGGTCATACTTTGTGAAGTCGTTTCGGTTATACTTTGTGAAGTCGTATCGGTCATACTTTGTGAAGTCGTTTCAGCTATACTTTGTAAAGTCGTTTCGGTCATACTTTGTAAAGTCGTTTCGGTCATACTTTGTAAAGTCGTTTCGGTCATACTTTGTGAAGTCGTTTCGGTCATACTTTGTAAAGTCGTTTCGGTCATACTTTGTGAAGTCGTTTCGGCTATACTTTGTGAAGTCGTTTCGGTCATACTTTGTGAAGTCGTTTCGGTCATACTTTGTAAAGTCGTTTCGGCAATACTGAAAAAAAATCTTGTAAAATTATGAATTGCCAAAAACAAAATTTTAACACTTTGTAAAGTCATTTCGTTTCAGTCATACTTTGTGAAGTCGTTTCGGCTATACTTTGTGAAGTCGTTTCGGTCATACTTTGTGAAGTCGTTTCGGCTATATTTTGTAAAGTCGTTTCGGTCATACTTTGTGAAGTCGTTTCGGTCATACTTTGTAAAGTCGTTTCGGGCATACTTTGTGAAGTCGTTTCAGCTATACTTTGTAAAGTCGTTTCGGTCATACTTTGTAAAGTCGTTTCGGTCATACCTTGTAAAGTCGGCAATACATTGTAAAGTCATATCGGCCATACTTTGTAAAGTCGTTTCGGCTATACTTTGTGAAGTCGTTTCGGTCATACTTTGTGAAGTCGTTTCGGCTATACTTTGTAAAGTCGTTTCGGTCATACTTTGTAAAGTCGTTTCGGTCATACTTTGTAAAGTCGTTTCGGCAATACTGAAAAAATTCTTGTAAAATTATGAATTGCCAAAAACAAAATTTTAACACTTTGTAAAGTCATTTCGTTTCGGTCATACTTTGTGAAGTCGTTTCGGTTATACTTTGTGAAGTCGTATCGGTCATACTTTGTGAAGTCGTTTCAGCTATACTTTGTAAAGTCGTTTCGGTCATACTTTGTAAAGTCGTTTCGGTCATACTTTGTAAAGTCGTTTCGGTCATACTTTGTGAAGTCGTTTCGGTCATACTTTGTAAAGTCGTTTCGGTCATACTTTGTGAAGTCGTTTCGGCTATACTTTGTGAAGTCGTTTCGGTCATACTTTGTGAAGTCGTTTCGGTCATACTTTGTAAAGTCGTTTCGGCAATACTGAAAAAAAATCTTGTAAAATTATGAATTGCCAAAAACAAAATTTTAACACTTTGTAAAGTCATTTCGTTTCGGTCATACTTTGTGACGTAGTTTAGGCTATACTGTGAAGTCGTTTCGGTCATACTTTGTGAAGTCGTTACGGCTATACTTTGTAAAGTCGTTTCGGTCATACTTTGTGAAGTCGTTTCGGTCATACTTTGTAAAGTCGTTTCGGGCATACTTTGTGAAGTCGTTTCAGCTATACTTTGTAAAGTCGTTTCGGTCATACTTTGTAAAGTCGTTTCGGTCATACTTTGTAAAGTCGTTTCGGTCATACTTTGTGAAGTCGTTTCGGCTATACTTTGTGAAGTCGTTTCGGTTATACTTTGTGAAGTCGTTTCTGTTATACTTTGTAAAGTCGTTTCGGTCATACTTTGTAAAGTCGTTTCGGTCATACTTTATAAAGTCGTTTCGGCAATACTGAAAAAATTCTTGTAAAATTATGAAATGCCAAAAACAAAATTTTAACACTTTGTAAAGTCATTTCGTTTCGGTCATACTTTGTGAAGTCGTTTCGGCTATACTTTGTGAAGTCGTTTCGGTCATACTTTGTAAAGTCGTTTCGGGCATACTTTGTGAAGTCGTTTCAGCTATACTTTGTAAAGTCGTTTCGGTCATACTTTGTAAAGTCGTTTCGGTCATACTTTGTAAAGTCGTTTCGGTCATACTTTGTGAAGTCGTTTCGGCTATACTTTGTGAAGTCGTTTCGGTCATACTTTGTGAAGTCGTTTCTGCTATACTTTGTAAAGTCGTTTCGGTCATACTTTGTGAAGTCGTTTCGGTCATACTTTGTAAAGTCGTTTCGGCAATACTGAAAAAATTCTTGTAAAATTATGAATTGCCAAAAACAAAATTTTAACACTTTGTAAAGTCATTTCGTTTCGGTCATACTTTGTGAAGTCGTTTCGGCTATACTTTGTGAAGTCGTTTCGGTCATACTTTGTGAAGTCGTTTCGGCTATATTTTGTAAAGTCGTTTCGGTCATACTTTGTGAAGTCGTTTCGGTCATACTTTGTAAAGTCGTTTCGGGCATACTTTGTGAAGTCGTTTCAGCTATACTTTGTAAAGTCGTTTCGGTCATACTTTGTAAAGTCGTTTCGGTGATACCTTGTAAAGTCGGCAATACATTGTAAAGTCATATCGGCCATACTTTGTAAAGTCGTTTCGGCTATACTTTGTGAAGTCGTTTCGGTCATACTTTGTGAAGTCGTTTCGGCTATACTTTGTGAAGTCGTTTCGGTCATACTTTGTGAAGTCGTTTCTGCTATACTTTGTAAAGTCGTTTCGGTCATACTTTGTAAAGTCGTTTCAGTCATACTTTGTAAAGTCGTTTCGGCAATACTGAAAAAATTCTTGTAAAATTATGAATTGCCAAAAACAAAATTTTAACACTTTGTAAAGTCATTTCGTTTCGGTCATACTTTGTGAAGTCGTTTCGGCTATACTTTGTGAAGTCGTTTCGGTCATACTTTGTGAAGTCGTTTCAGCTATACTTTGTAAAGTCGTTTCGGTCATACTTTGTAAAGTCGTTTCGGTCATACTTTGTAAAGTCGTTTCGGTCATACTTTGTGAAGTCGTTTCGGTCATACTTTGTAAAGTCGTTTCGGTCATACTTTGTGAAGTCGTTTCGGCTATACTTTGTGAAGTCGTTTCGGTCATACTTTGTGAAGTCGTTTCTGCTATACTTTGTAAAGTCGTTTCGGTCATACTTTGTAAAGTCGTTTCGGTCATACTTTGTAAAGTCGTTTCGGCAATACTGAAAAAATTCTTGTAAAATTATGAATTGCCAAAAACAAAATTTTAACACTTTGTAAAGTCATTTCGTTTCAGTCATACTTTGTGAAGTCGTTTCGGCTATACTTTGTGAAGTCGTTTCGGTCATACTTTGTGAAGTCGTTTCGGCTATATTTTGTAAAGTCGTTTCGGTCATACTTTGTGAAGTCGTTTCGGTCATACTTTGTAAAGTCGTTTCGGGCATACTTTGTGAAGTCGTTTCAGCTATACTTTGTAAAGTCGTTTCGGTCATACTTTGTAAAGTCGTTTCGGTCATACCTTGTAAAGTCGGCAATACATTGTAAAGTCATATCGGCCATACTTTGTAAAGTCGTTTCGGCTATACTTTGTGAAGTCGTTTCGGTCATACTTTGTGAAGTCGTTTCGGCTATACTTTGTAAAGTCGTTTCGGTCATACTTTGTAAAGTCGTTTCGGTCATACTTTGTAAAGTCGTTTCGGCAATACTGAAAAAATTCTTGTAAAATTATGAATTGCCAAAAACAAAATTTTAACACTTTGTAAAGTCATTTCGTTTCGGTCATACTTTGTGAAGTCGTTTCGGTTATACTTTGTGAAGTCGTATCGGTCATACTTTGTGAAGTCGTTTCAGCTATACTTTGTAAAGTCGTTTCGGTCATACTTTGTAAAGTCGTTTCGGTCATACTTTGTAAAGTCGTTTCGGTCATACTTTGTGAAGTCGTTTCGGTCATACTTTGTAAAGTCGTTTCGGTCATACTTTGTGAAGTCGTTTCGGCTATACTTTGTGAAGTCGTTTCGGTCATACTTTGTGAAGTCGTTTCGGTCATACTTTGTAAAGTCGTTTCGGCAATACTGAAAAAAAATCTTGTAAAATTATGAATTGCCAAAAACAAAATTTTAACACTTTGTAAAGTCATTTCGTTTCGGTCATACTTTGTGACGTAGTTTAGGCTATACTGTGAAGTCGTTTCGGTCATACTTTGTGAAGTCGTTACGGCTATACTTTGTAAAGTCGTTTCGGTCATACTTTGTGAAGTCGTTTCGGTCATACTTTGTAAAGTCGTTTCGGGCATACTTTGTGAAGTCGTTTCAGCTATACTTTGTAAAGTCGTTTCGGTCATACTTTGTAAAGTCGTTTCGGTCATACTTTGTAAAGTCGTTTCGGTCATACTTTGTGAAGTCGTTTCGGCTATACTTTGTGAAGTCGTTTCGGTTATACTTTGTGAAGTCGTTTCTGTTATACTTTGTAAAGTCGTTTCGGTCATACTTTGTAAAGTCGTTTCGGTCATACTTTATAAAGTCGTTTCGGCAATACTGAAAAAATTCTTGTAAAATTATGAAATGCCAAAAACAAAATTTTAACACTTTGTAAAGTCATTTCGTTTCGGTCATACTTTGTGAAGTCGTTTCGGCTATACTTTGTGAAGTCGTTTCGGTCATACTTTGTAAAGTCGTTTCGGGCATACTTTGTGAAGTCGTTTCAGCTATACTTTGTAAAGTCGTTTCGGTCATACTTTGTAAAGTCGTTTCGGTCATACTTTGTAAAGTCGTTTCGGTCATACTTTGTGAAGTCGTTTCGGCTATACTTTGTGAAGTCGTTTCGGTCATACTTTGTGAAGTCGTTTCTGCTATACTTTGTAAAGTCGTTTCGGTCATACTTTGTGAAGTCGTTTCGGTCATACTTTGTAAAGTCGTTTCGGCAATACTGAAAAAATTCTTGTAAAATTATGAATTGCCAAAAACAAAATTTTAACACTTTGTAAAGTCATTTCGTTTCGGTCATACTTTGTGAAGTCGTTTCGGCTATACTTTGTGAAGTCGTTTCGGTCATACTTTGTGAAGTCGTTTCGGCTATACTTTTTAAAGTCGTTTCGGTCATACTTTGTGAAGTCGTTTCGGTCATACTTTGTAAAGTCGTTTCGGTCATACTTTGTCAAGTCGTTTCGGTCATACTTTGTCAAGTCGTTTCGGTCATACTTTGTCAAGTCGTTTCGGTCATACTTTGTCAAGTCGTTTCGGTCATACTTTGTAAAGTCGTTTCGGTCATACTTTGTAAAGTCGTTTCGGTCATACTTTGTAAAGTCGGCAATACATTGTAAAGTCATATCGGCAATACTTTGTAAAGTCGTTTCGGCTATACTTTGTAAAGTCGTTTCGGTCATACTTTGTAAAGTCGTTTCGGTTTTACTTTGTAAAGTCGTTTCGGCAATACTGAAAAAATTCTTGTAAAATTATGAATTGCCAAAAACAAAATTTTAACACTTTGTAAACGGTCGTTTCGGCAATACCGTCAGATCGGCCATATTTTTTAAAGTCGTTTCGTCATTACCGTCAGATCGGTCCTACTTTGTAAAGTCGTTTCGGCTATACCGCCAGTTTGACCATTCTTTTGTAAAGTAGTTTCGGCTATACCGTCAGTTTGGCCATTCCGTTTTGTAAAGTCGTTTCGGCTATACTGCCAGTTCGGACATACTTGTTGTAAAGTCATTTCTGCCATACTCGGACTTCTTTTAAATCGGTTATGTCTGAATTTGGTTTGGCCCTACTTTTGTAAAGTCATATCGGCCGTACTGCCAGTTCGGCAATACATTGTAAAGTCATATCGGCCATACTCGGACTTCAATTAAACTGAGTTTTACTGTGCGTATTTCTGTGTGTGTTTTTTTTCTACATTGGATGTATAGGGGGAGTGTTTTTTACTATTTTGATGTTTCTTTTACGCCACAACGTCTGCTTTCAGGGCCAGATTGGTCAGCTTGGCAGTCCGCTTACCACGATGATGGATTACTGGTAGATGAGTCGTTGGTGTAGTATTAACGATGACAGGAAACATTATCATTCGAAAATTAGAAAATTATTTAACTCAGTTACTTAGATACTCAAATAGATATCAAAATTATCTCCCCTTGACCACTGACCCTTTCCTCGTGCATTTGGATTATTAATTTATGCTTCTTTAATCACTGCTCTGTAATGTTTATGTCATATTGTTATCAAGGTTATGCTCTTAATGGGCCCTTTCATTTGGAAAAATAAAAATATTGTATTGTATTATTGTATTGTATATTATAAGAACCAACGTCGTGAGACAGTGAAATGAAGGTCCATCATCTAACACATAGGATAATACAGCCTTCGGACTTCAGTCGGCATGATACTTCCCAATCCATAATGGTTTTTTTAATGCATGTTGACGCGGAAATTTACGTAGAATACCAAACGTTTACTGCACAGCGTTGAATTGGTTTCTGTCATAAAAAGTAGTAATTAAGTCGGTGATCCATCTTGAAGTAAACCCTCATCGAAGATAGCGGGTAAAGGAGAGCTGACCCAGCACGTCCGTTTAGTTTCATTGAAGACCCACTGGTGGCCTTCGGATATTGTCTGCTCTATGGCCGTGTTGTTGTCTATTTGACACATTTCCTATTTTCATTCTCAATTTTATTCTCGTGTATCATTGGTATGTTGACTGCCGCCTTTCCATGTGTGGCCGGCTTTGAAAACTACACATTGCTAGAAACCAAACAAATATCGATGTCATCGTCAAATAGGTTAATAATGTAATACAAATAGACAGGAAATACTAAAAAATATATAAAAAAAACATTGACTAACAGAATTTTAATCTGCTAACCGAGTGCCTGTGGGGTTTTCATGATGTTTGTAACTGTCCCTAGTTCTTGACTCGATCACTCTATATGTTGATGTCACAAATTTGGCAGCCGGTCATCTTTTGACCTTTTCTAGGGAGTCAATGTGATATTTTTCGCGATATGGATCCTAATACTCGGTGGGATTTTGTGATAACGTTCGTATAATGAGATCTTCTGATAATTCGACTCCGAGATATGGATATTGGTGAACTGTGTGGATAGTTGCATGTTGTCCCATCATTTCATTCTCTTTTAAAGTTTTTTTTTCGTTCTTGTTACCCTCAGTGTGTAGCATTTAGCTGGTAGGAATGTCATTTGCCACCTCTTTGCTCATTTTGTCATTTATGTCAGATCTTGTTGTAGTTGTAAGTTGTCCTTGCTACCCTTAATGGATCTATGACTATATACTAGTAGTAGCAAGTCATCAGTAAATAGACGGAGGGTTAATAGTGATGAGATTGTTTCTGCCTTATCGTTGGTGTATATTAGGAAACAAAGTGGTCCCTATACTAAAACCCACAATTCCTGATCGCACTGGTTTGTTCTCACTGGCTTCCCCATCTAGACATACTCTCTTGTGTCGCTGAGTGAGCCATGTCGAAATTCATTGTGAAGTGTTGTATGGTATCCTCAAGTGTAATAATTTCTTGAGAAGTCTTTGTTAGGGAATGTATCGAACGCTTTTGAGAAATCAAGGATAAGCAAGTATAATTATCCTCGATGGTCCAGTTCTCTTGCAACTGTTACTATTTGTTAATGAGTTGGGTTTCACATGATCGGTTAGGTCTGAATCCGTGATGGAAGTCGGATAAGACTTGGTGTTCTTCAAGATATTCAATGATGTGCATATAAATTATGTGTTCCATGAATTTACAACATATTGTGGTTAACGATACGGGCGGTTATTTACTGCTTGACTTCTGTCCCCTGATTGTAGATGGCTGTGATGTTTGCTTGTCGACAATCTTCAGAAACATTTCCACTGTCACATGACTGTTCATATAATTTTGTGTGAGGAACGGTTGTGGGTTTTTTGTCGCCAATCTTCAGAAACATTTCCACTGTCATAGGACTGTTCATAGAATTTTGTGTGAGGAACGGTTGTTTGTTTGTCGCCAATCTGCAGAAAAATTTCCACTGTCATAGGACTGTTCATAGAATTTTGTGTGAGGAACGGTGCAATGTCGTAGTGTGCTTCTGATTGTTAGTTCATTTAGACTATATATTGCTTTTGATTGTCATAAGATGATGTTTTGAGTTGTAATGGTTCCCATATTTGGCATATTTTTTGTATCCTCTGTTGTGAAGACACCATCATATCGAGTGTTCACTATTTCTGTTTTACTTTACTGTCATGCTCTCCGAGGTTGTTCCGGAGGGATGATATTCCCATTGTGTCTTTTTCCTTGATTTTATATACCGGTATTTCCAGAATTTCTTGCATATGTAAGTTGAGTGTTTTCTTCGTCCTCTAGATTTAGGATTTATCGAACATAGTTGTCGTGGGCCTCGTGCATCGTCTTCTTGGCAAGGTCTTTCATCTGTGTGTACTCGTCTCAATTTTTCTTGGTGTTCTGTTTTATCAGCATTGTATCTTCGCTGTCTGTCTCGTGTCTGTCTTTTGCAAAAGCACATGCTGTTTACCACCTATACCGAGTTATATGTGGACCAAGGCCAATGATGAATTATTTAGTTGCTTGTATCATGATCTCTTAGAAGTATGTCCAATTTTTTTCTTCATTGTATTCTTCCATTCCACAAAATTGTCTATGAAGTTTTCTTTTGTGTCCAATCATAGCGCTCTTTTTTGAATAGGTGCAAGAGTTTGGGTTTCTTTTTTATGCTTTGGCTTTCCATAGGCGGATCCAGGGGGTCTGGGGCCCGCCCCCCCCCCCCTTTCGTGGAAAAAAAATGGTTGATTATATAGAGAATCACTGAAGCATGACTGGAGCGGCCCCCCCCCCCTTTTAGTAAAAGTTCTGGATCCGCCACTGCAGTTTCATATCTTTGATATTTGCTACTTCAATTTTACTAATAAGTCCTGGATTGGTTGTCATGAGTAGGTTTAGTGTGTTTTGTCCTTTAGTTGGTTTATTTACAAAATGGTTCATGTCGTAGTTATATGAGATTTAACTATGATTAGCTTCTCCATACTGTTGGTTATTAGGTTTGGTTGTTTGCTAGTTCAGTTTAAAATCTCCTCCAAGTATGACATGATTTTGTATGTTTAGGCGAATCGATGCAGCTAATAGATGTCTCAAGTTCTTCGATGACAATGAACAGCAAGGCTTATTTCAATGCAAATTATGTTTTATAGTTGGACTTTATAAAAAAGAAGATGTGGTATGATTGCCAATGAGACAACTATCCACAAAAGACCAAAATGACACAAACATTAACAACTATAGGTCACCGTACGGCCTTCAACAATGAGCAAAGCCCATACCGCATAGTCAGCTTTAAAAGGCCCCGATAAGACAATTCAAACGAGAAAACAATTCAAACGAGAAAACTAACGGCTAGTTCTTTTCATTGGAAGAAATTAATTTTAATATACTGATTCCTGTCCTATCAAACTTTTTCAGAAGGTTGGTTGAGTTTTAAAAAAGTCTTATAATATATTTCAAATTCACATGCAGGTTCCCGTATGCACACCAACTGCATTTACAAGCCAGCAAGAACGTATATATATATACGTCCTTGAAGCCAGTTACAACTTTACAAAATTTGTGTAATTTCTGAACATTTAACCACATGATATGTCTACATACGAGTTTTTTAAAACTCGTTTGGACAGAATACATATATATTCGAGTTAATTTACTTTTTTCATAAAAATATTTTTAGCAGAAAAATCTTAGCGTCATATGATTCTCATGTGATAAATCGCATATTTCTGCTAGAGTTATTTCCCGTGCAAAATAAATTTTGAGAATTTCAGAGGGTGGACGTTTTATAACGGGAACAGCCTGGTTAAATATTGCAAATAGAATTTTATCTCCTAAAATTGCACCAATTATTCTTTGTTCGAAAATTCTGACAATTTATTTTATCTTCGTTATTTTAACTTTAGTTTGAAATTTTCAAAGTCAATAAACTGCTACATGCGATCTATGCACCAATACTGTCAAGGAAAAAATGAAAACAGATACATTTGCATGCTCAATAATATCAGATTTTCCCGTCTGATTGACGTCAATAGAAAGCCTTCAGGCAATCAAATGCTCTTCTGTTCATCTCCCCAGAGTAAAGGTCAAATTTTTGTTTTCTACAATTTATACAACATAGAAACGCTTCGAATAAACTGTAAAAGATGTTATTTGAATTTTGAATTCGGATTTGAAATACATTTTATGAAAAATCAAGTCAATTCATTATGAAATTGTCTCTTTTTTGAAATAGTACGTGGGAGGTAAAACTATTAGCTAATTGAACAAGCCGTGTTGTAAAGAAATGCCTCGGACGCTTCACAACTCAATATTAGTATATCTGCGCTCAGTGGACAATTTACGCAAAAGAATTCCCGAATTTGATAGAAGTCATGCTCCGTGTTCAAATTGTATATTTTGACACAGGAAATGATTGTTATTGTTTTTAAAGTATACATAGCACCCATAACCAATATTTTCACGATCCCTATAGAGGCGTATGAATCGCTATTCTCGTCCGATATTCCCGCTTATTGAAGAGAACAACATAATACACTGTTTGATAAGACCATGCTGCCATCTGACTAAGATTTACCCTATTACAATCTGCTTCAGTTCGATACATGCGTGTTTATTGACAATATTAGGACGCACCGCAATTCAAGAAAAGTATCCCGAAACATGTGAGTTGATTATTCATAGGTGTCACGGTCAATTTCTCGCTCTAGAAGGGTGGGTAAATAGAATTATGCTGAAGAAACTCTTCTGTGTATACAACAAAGACAGGAAACTGAAGCAACTGGAGTCGACCGGAGGGTCAGGAACTTTTCGGTAAGTGAAGTATGGAAAATGCTGGCCCTGGTAAAGGGCATACTAGACAAGGCAAGAGCAAAAAGCTCAAATCACCGAAGAATTTACGGGGAAACACAATGGACTCGTTTCAAGATGGAGGCCAACAAAACATGAGCAATGAACAAGGCGAATATTTTAATCAAATTGAAGGGCCTAACATGAACGTTGATATGAATAACTATCCTCCATCATCTAGGGAACAGATGATGGGGGTTGACAACTACGGAAGAATGAACCCAATGATGCATCCAGGGCAAATGCAAGGGTACAATCCGTATAATCGTGAAAACTTTAACCCAGGCGATCAACATGGCGGAATGGCAGGAAGTTCAGAAATTATTAATCAAAATACTTTTCAGGCTCAGTATATGCAGCCTGGAATGAAGAGTGGACATCCAGGCAAACCGAACATGATGCCTATGAGGCCACAAATGGGTCCTGGTGGCCCAGTAATGCCACAAAACTATCCACAAGGACAAAGATCAATGTTGTCAGGACAAAGCATTTCACAGCAGTCTGGACCAACACCGACACTAAATCAGCTTCTGCAAACACCGAACACACCGGGGAGAATGCAGGGAAATAATTATGGTGAATATCACCAGAAAGTGGCACCCGAAATGACAGCGCAAGGGACGCCATACAACATGCAGCAAGGTTGGACTGGAAATAGACAACCAGCCAGTTTTCCACCAGGTCCAGGGACTCCTTACAGGGGTCAGGTAAGTTGTTTTTATCTACTTTCACTTTGACTAAAGGAAGTCATTAACTGCCATGTGACACTAATCTATTGATCATGTTTGTATTGCCCGCCAGAGTTGTAAATAATCTTATCAATCTAGTTACATAATTACTTTTTCTTCCAAGTGGTTATTGATAAGCTATACTCAATTATAAAAACATAAATGGAAAGAAATATTGCATTCATTATTACCAGGATTTATTGGTCATGCATTTTTATAGCATGAACGAAAAATCAATTTTGAATTTGGAGGCAAGACTGTTGTGACCTTTGTCTGATTGGCTGGGAAGACCATAAAGCAATCAATTAATCTCAGTCCTGGGATAATCTATTTTCATTTGTGTAGATAATAAAAGCATAGATGTTGGAAATCCCCTAAATTGTTGAATGACATCCAAGAAAATGAAAGTAAATCTATTATTGACAGATGCTTTGAAATTGTTTACCTTTCTGTATGCATGAGTAATTTTATGGAATTTGATATTTCATGCATTAAAATATTATTGATTTTTATACAAGACTTTAACAGGATTCATAATTTTCTGAGACTTTCTTCTGGTAGTTTTGTAATCTGATATTTTAAGAGTTTGTTGCTGTGTTAAACTGATTTTTACTTAAATTAATCTTCTGCACATCTTTTTGATTTGACTATTATGTGAATTTTATTTGTGTAAATACATGACATGCATGTATATATATTGCTTTGCCAAGATTTTGCCAATGACAAATGATTTTCCCTCAATTGACATTTTTTTTTTGCTGGTAAATCTTGTGTAAAAGGATGATTGTTAAAGTTGTAAAGCACTTCACTTGATTATGTCAATGAATTCAATTGAATAAAATATTATGATCAGGGGTTGCAACTCCAGGACAGGTGAAGTGAGTGACATTATCGTCTTATGATTTTCATCTTTGAGGTAAAAAAATTCAAGGAAATGTTTGTCATAACTGTATTTTCAGGAAAATTTTCGTGATACAATGCAAGCATACGCTGAACTCTTATACACTGAAGCTACTTCAAAGTTTCTGCTGTATCAATTATCTGATGAAATTACAGATCCTCTATCCATGTTTCGCAGAAAAGGACCTCACAATGATTCATTCTACATTTTCTGTCGTAGTGGATTGGGCATTAAGTTTTACCCTCGTCCGTCTATACATTATACGTACATCCATATACTATGGATTCATTACCATTCTTTGGATACCAAGTTTTGGTGGTTTTCAAATTTCAGTTTTCAACAAATTGCAAATTTTCTATCAGGTTGTATGCAGACATTGGCAAAACGTCTATACATTATACGTACATCCATATACTATGGATTCATTACCATTCTTTGGATACCAAGTTTTGGTGGTTTTCAAATTTCAGTTTTCAACAAATTGCAAATTTTCTATCAGGTTGTATGCAGACATTGGCAAAACCATGAAATTACAAAGTTTTCTGCAATCCACAAAAATTGGTACCAACGAAAGTAAATGAATCCACAGCATCCAAAAATTGGCTTCAGTTCTCTTAGTTTAGTTTGTCTCAACCAAATCTTATATCAGTCTTTTATTCTGCAACTTCTTAAATACATTCTGGCAAAATTGAACCGAAGTTGCCTCAATTCATGACAAACTACATACATGTATTATAATAATGTATGTAAAAATAATAAGATATGGTATGATTGCCAATGACACAACTTTCCATCCAAGTTTAAATGAAGTTGATATAAGCAATTGTAGGCAACAGTATGTCCTTCAACATTGAATGTCAAAAATATCATAGCTGGCTTTAAATGGGCCAGACATGAATTTCAGGCTCCGGACTTTGGACACTCACAGACTCTTAAACAATGTGGTGGAGTTAAATATGTTTTTGAGTGTCAGTCTTCATGATAATTTTTTTTAATTCACAAGTCCGATAGCAATTTTACAAGCCTGGGCCATCAGCCTTGTGTCGTGATAAGCGTGAAGACTTGAGTCCTTAACCATCCCCTTAACTGGGACAGTTTGCAATTTCGGATATTAGATAATTTTCTAGTCATGGTGGTGGCCCTGAACAAAGCTGTGTCCAAAATAGACTTTTTTTTTTTGCTACAGTTCCCTGTAGTCTATTATTATATTAAATAAAAACTGTTTGTTGGCCCTTTCAAGAGTTTTCTTAATTATTTTTTTTATGATTAGATTAGTCTTCAGACTAGTAGTTGAAAAAGTTTTTGGTGCAGACTAAAAAATAAATATATATCTATTTACGGTTACCGGAACGACCCTATTTTAAGCGCTGACCCAGTCAGTGATATTGTTGACTTTATCAGAACTACCTCTACCCTTTTTTATTGGGAAAATATGCATCATTTTTATCAAATTGGGAAATTAATAGTAAACCATATATTTGACTGAAACTTCAATTTGCAGACCGACCGACCCCCTGTCAAGAGTCAAACCCTGCTTTAAAACAAAACCCTTATTGTCAGTGATGATACATAAATAGACCCTCAAATCTACCATATTAGGCATGAAAAATGTATAAATTAGTGTTTTTCAGTTTGCATTTATGCACAATTACTACTGAGACTGTATACATGTATATAGGTACTATTTGTGAAAAAGTTGTCTCTTTGGGAATAATTTTCAGCCATTTTTTTCCAAATTGTGATTCTTCACCAGGGGAAAAAGCCTTTATTCTCCATAAATTTAAGGCAAACAATATCGCTGACCCTAAGCCATTTTATATCTGTCATAAAAATAAAAAAATAATAGAACTTGTGTCAAAAGTGAAGTAAGGGTTTGCCAATAAATTGAATCAATTGCCTGATACATCCCAATGTTCACAGTGTTGAATATGACAGCTGTTTTAAGGAAACTTGCAACTCGTGTAGTTCATAAAAACTTCGCCCCAATTTTTTTCCAACCAGTAACCAAGGGAAATTATCCAATCATTTACAATACGGGTAATCTCGGCCCATGGTATGGACAACTGAGACTATGTCAAGATTGACGGCACAACTCTAAATCATGGAAAAATATAATAAAATGAAAATACCCGACCTACTTACATTTGTACCTTAACCACAATAATACCTTATATATAATTAATAAGCTATATAATTCGCTTCTTTATTCTTCATGGGTTGTTTAGTATCCAAGATTCATTTCATAACTAAGTGGAGACGAAAAAACAATTTAGATTACATATATTAATTATTCACATCCCATTAACCTAGTCTTTATTTTTCAATGCTGGTCACAAATTTAGGATGCATTTCTCTGCAGTGATATATTAAAAACTTAATAGTTATAAGAAGAAAAACGTTTAAATCTATTCTGCTTACCATGAAAAGCACCAGTACACAGGGTACTGACACATTTTAAACCTTAAATTTTTCTTTCTAAGATGAACGGGAAAACATGATAATGAGACATAAATTATAAAAATCAGGTCTACATAAATGAATTAAAAGCTTGCGTGATTGACTTGTAAATATTACTTTATTGTTGTACCTGGATGAACTTTGACACTACAGATTATGCTGATTAGCCATGTGCTTTTGTCTAATTTTGATTGGCCATTGAAGGATGTCAACATACTCCAGTGTAAATACCTTGGGAGATTATTGTCATTGAAGATAATAGAAACTGATATGTTCCACTTTGATGAATGGCTTTGTTAA
Organism: Mytilus trossulus; assembly: GCF_036588685.1. Taxonomy (NCBI): domain Eukaryota; kingdom Metazoa; phylum Mollusca; class Bivalvia; order Mytilida; family Mytilidae; genus Mytilus; species Mytilus trossulus. Next base: position 28,156,264 of record NC_086382.1, read on the forward strand.
CATATCCAATATATTATGACATTAAGGCAATAAGATTACATGCCCTTTGTATACAGTATAGTAAAAGCTTAATCCTTTGTAAATTTTGCTATTCAATAACACAAGAAACCAGTTCATCTATTGGTAAGATCCATCTTCTCATTCTTCTGTTTTAAAATTTATAAAGTCTAAAAGAAAAATAATCTGTTCTGCTTTTAACTAGCTATAGGCATCCGCATCTGAAAAAAATAAAAAACAATTATCAAGGGGTAAGTGGGCTTTCCTATTGTAGTTTTTCCTCATAAATTTAGTCCATTCTTCTATTCAACATGAAATTTTACTACTTAAAGAAAAAGGAGAAAAGTCATAAAATGGTTCTGTACACATTAATGGCAATTTGTACTAGTATGTATGACTGGGCATTAATATGAGAAGACAGATTTTAAATAAGATTTAAATATTTGATTATACATGTACAACTGTTCATGTAGATTGCGATTTTCTTCCTTGCCTATGGTGTAAGCCCACCCATGTCCTTGCAAGCATGTGGTTGATGGAATAAAAGTTACTGGAACTTTTATTCGTAAATTTATTTTGCTATTTTGTATTGACATGTTAGTTTTCCAACCTTGTTACATTGTTATTGGTTGGGATGGAGACCAGGGATTTTTTTATTTAAGGATAGATTAGTGCATATGTAATATATATCCCTTTCCACAAAAAAGGGTGTTACTTTTTTGGTCTCGCTTGTTCTTATCAAGTGTCAATTGCAAAGATTTACCTTTCAGAAGGTAGAAGACCTGAATGCTTCATACCTAAATTTAATGCCTTGTGATACAAAATTTCAATTTTTCCATTGTCTTTGACCTTATTTTCATGGTACAGTAACTAGCTTAAACAAATAGCTTTTATAATCAAGTGAATTCGTTTTATGAGTAATAGGATAAGTATATTTGGTACTTGGATCATCTGACGTAGACTTCATTACATGAATTAGTAACATTGATAAAGTATTCGTGATTATGTCCTTAAAAACCAACAAAAAATTAAAAAACCCACAATTATATACTGACAACAAATTTAAAAGGACTCAACCCCAAAAGTTCAAACAGCAAGGCACTTCCAAATAAAATATGATCTCTGTCTTTCATTGTATTTTTTGAAAAGAATTCATCCGATTCTCTTAACAAAAGTAATTACTTTAGATATTCTAGCCACTGGACATTGTGAATATTGTAAAATCTTGAATTTGGCATTTGTGTCCATTGACATGGAATACTTTGGTTTGATCTGGATGACAGACATTTCTTTTTAGTGATGTTAACCAGTTAGTTACATGAAGGTTGGACACCAATAATTATTACTTTGTTGCAGGAAATTTGTATATTTTTAAGAAAAAACAACAGATCTTGTACCGAGTCTTAACTAGTAAATATTGTATTTGATTTCAAGTAGTGATGTCAGCAGACATAGAGTTTACTTTCAATTCATGATTTCTTCTTTATAGGGTGGTCCTGATGCAGGTCAACAAAGGTCAAGTTTTTCTCCGAACTATTCCATGATGCCTAACCAGTATAGTCCAGGACAGTTTTCCCCCAACTCGCGGTTTGGTATGGCAGGCACACCCAACAGACAGAATGCTGGTTACAATAACCAGGTAGGTAGTGAATATTTAGGTTGGCAAGTCAACTGATCGTTTCTATTAATAGACTTACACAATTGTCACATGATTTGAATAAATTCTATTTGACATGTATTTTTAAAGAAACACAGCTTCATCTGATAGAAATTTGTATGTTAATTTGAATTGACTGAACTTTATTTACCAGTATTATTGATTTGTCATGTAGATCATCTAAGTACTATTTAATATGTCTTGATAATGTATCAAAGCTATTGTGACAACAGAGAATAACAAATAACATGTATCTATTGAGGACTAAAGCTTTTACTAGTTAATTTTAATTGAAAATTAGGTGCAAGAACCAAAATTAGAACCAGTCTCAGTTTATCTATGGAATAAGGAAATAGATATTTTAGTTTGCATTTCTAAAAGTTCTGCAAATGACTTGTTTAGCAGACTTTTAAATGTAACAGGATTATTTTGTCGATAATTAAAAATAATTCTCAAGGTACATGTATATTTTTTATTCTCTCGTTACCAGCATACGGGTTTGCAATTTCTAATACAGTAGTGACAAAACTTGTGACAACTAACATAAAATAATGATTATACTCCAGCTTTGCCATATCTGAGCATAAGTAGAATAAGTGGCAGGATAAGATGAACAAAAAACATTAATTTTAAGTAACAAAAAAAAAGAAAGAAACAAATTGATAAGGTTTTTGTTGTGCGTAGATGGGGCCACAATATGGTCATCAGCAACCATCCTCCGACCAATACGAATATGGTTCTACGCCATCACAACAGTATCTTCCTCCGTCTTCTCAATCGTATATGCCTCATAATCCATCTCGACAGCATACTCCATCGGGACCCACACCACCACCACCATCATCTAGAATATCACCAGCACCATCAGACTCATCAAACTCTCAACCACCAGCTCTTTCACCAACTCCATCCAGACAACAGACCTCACAGACACCACCAAGTTCAGGGCTTCAACAACCCATCAGTCAACAACCTAGTCCAGCAGTAAGTTTTATTACGTGTGTTTACTTGACAGACTACCTCTAAAAGTTGTAAGTTAGGGCCTCTCACTTAGAAGGGGAATTGTTTAAGGTGTATTTTGCCAAGATACCAAACCATCATAAGAGACTTATCACCACATTAAATGATGATATTGTATTCTGGCAAAAAAGATAACTTCCTTACAAAAACAAATCCAGTATTACTTAAAAAAGAAGTATGATTGCCATGAGACATCTCTCCACAAGAGACCAAACAATAATGACATCTAAATTAACAACTCGAGGACACTGTACTGCCTTCAAAAATGAGTAAAGCCCATAATATATTTAAATTAATTATTTGGTCTCTTTTTATTTCAACTCTACATTTGAAGATGTATTCAATAAATTTTAAATTGATAGTGTCTTATAAGAAATATAAATCTAACATGTATCATTATCTAGCTCTTCAGATGTAGCTCAACAGGTTTTAAATCATATGAATGCATACAAAATTTCGTAAAAATCTGAAATATTATCTGATTGGATTACATATTCAATGCCTTATAGCTATATAGCCAATAACCATTACTGCAATATATAATAGTTATAACAATGATTTGATATGAAAATGGCCTCAGTTTGAGGTTATCATTCAAGCATTCTTTTCATGATGTCAAAAAAATAACGTTCCACAAAAAACATTTGATCTGAACATGCACGAAATATTTGTCACTGGACATTAAGTGACCAACAATCAATAAATCAACGTACATGGGATAGATCTATAGAAAGCTCTTTAAAATCTCAAAATATGATTTGTACAGTCATCTTGAAAAAATTGTTCCTTTTTTTTTTCACATGTTCAATTAGGGCCAACAAATGAAAAAAGTTGTCAAAATACCTAACAATTTTCTAGACTTTTTTACCCCTGCTAACCAAATTGATTTGAATAATGCTGTGTTCATCTACTCAGATGAGTCATTTATGTTCTTATATATGAAAGCATTTGGTAAATTCCATGCTAACTGTTGTATTCTTTTTTAGGGGAGCAATTCAAGTTGGAGTGGAACTAACAACAGTAATACAAGTAAAAGAAATGGGGAAGACATGGAAATGTCAGGGGTAAGTTTATTTAAATCTCTTTCTTAAATTTGAACAAGTAAAAAATCAGGTTGGTATAGTATTGTTGTTTTCTATTTTATGTAACCTGAGAGCATGATCTTGATTTGCCTTCCAAAATTAATTATTGTACCAGCTAGGATTCAAATCCACGACTCATGGCATTGTCGGTCACTTTGGTACCAACAAAAGAAAGAGTTATAGGCATGCAAACAGAAATTTTATTTTCAACATCATCTTTAAAATTGAGAATGGAAATGGGGAATGTATCAAAGAGACAACAACCCAACCATAGAAAAGACAACAGTGGAAGGTCACCAACAGGTCTTCTTCAATGTAACAAGAAATTCCAGCCCCCAGAGGTGTCCTTCAGCTGGCCCCTAAACAAATATATACTAGTTCAGTGATAATGAACGCCTTTGTATATCAAAGTGTTGAGGGCAGAAATGATTTGTTACATCATTTGATGCATTTCTGGATTCTAAAAACCAAATTAAATATACTGTCTATTTCATATAGCCAACAGACTTATGTTTTAATCAAGATCTTTATTTTGACTATGTACACCTCTGCATTGAGACAACAACAAATTATGATAATCAAATTGTCAGAGAGACACCATTAAGTTAAGAAAAGATAGTGCAGTCCAGTTTTTTTGTAAATCTGACCATATGAAAGATATTAAATGGGTGACTGTGAATTTATTATTGTTATTTGTTGGATATAAAAAAAAACAACGTATGATTGCAATTGGACAACTCTCTACAAAAGACCAAATGACATGGAAATTAACAGCTAAAGGTCACTGTACGGCCTTCAAAAATGAGCAAAGCCCATACTGCATAATAAGCTATAGAAGGTCCCGAAATTAAATGTAAAACAATTCAAACTAGAAAATTAATGTCTTAATTTAATGTACAAAAAAATTAATGAATGAACAAATATGTAACGCATCTACAAAGGACAACCACTGAATTACATGCTCCTGACTTTAGGACAGGCACATACACAGAATATGGCTGGGTAAAACATGTAAGCAGGATCCCAACCCTCCCTCTGGCCTGGGACAGTGAGGGTACAACATCATTTTCTTTGAAAAATACTGAAAAACAAAATCCAAGATGAGAAAATTTTGTCCATCAGAATAACATGTTTGCTGGTTCCCCATTACTGCTATCAAAACGTATACTGTGGATTCATTATTATTCGTTGGATACCAATTTTCTTGGAACAGGTGAACTAAAATTTAAATGTTCCAAGGAATAACATAGTTTCAATAGGCTTTATATATGCAGTGATAGGTAAAACCACTAAATCAAATATCCCTGAATACTGTGGATTCATTAATATTCCTTGGATACCAGAAATTGGCAAAACCACTTAGTCAAATATCCACGATATGCAAGTTTTTAGCAATCCACAAAAATTAATACCCATGAAGATAAATGAATCCGCAGTATACAGGTTTCACTGGGCCTTGGGTAAAGCTGATGACCTAAACTGCTTTCAGGGTCATCCCAAGATGTCTGATGGAAAATTAGGTCAGTATTTGTATTGTCCTTAAAGGGGCACTAGCTGTCAAATTCATGGTCACCAATTTGACTCAAATTCTCGTATTTGATTAATAACAATGTAAAACATTTATCCAATCTATCAAACGTTTAAAATAAACAGTTTACAGAGCATGGGGTAGATGATATGTAGGTTCGTTTCGTGTGTATTTAAATCCAGACGCCATCTAATTAACTATCGATTTGACCTCAGATGACCATATAAGCGATGTAAACACAAATAAAGATATGAATAGGTTAAACCAGCACGTGCAATTGGATTTTTACAGGTCTGTTTGATTTGAATTTATAGATTAAAAATATAAGTTACTCATTGTTTTTAACCGTATAAGAAATAATTTATGTGGATCGAATTAGTAATCAAATGATTTACCGTAGTTTCACTTTCATTGTTGACATTTTTTTCTTTAAATAACCAGTTCACGTACAATGCATGCGTTGTCAGTCTCTAGCTAGGGGGTTAAGTTAAGTTCATATGAATACCGGTTAGAATGATGATGACGTTTTCACTTGCAAGTGAATCAGTCAAAAATTATGTATAATCGCTTATTTCAACAAAATTAAAGCAAATTGATTGCTAAAAGCAAATTATTATTTCATTATTCCAATTTAATTAATGATTAATCTAAAAAAATATATACTTAATTTTTTTATATATATCGTAGCTAGTGCTCCTTTAAGTGTTTCTACATTATTTTCTTTACAAAGCATACATTGGTAAGATGTAAAATTATAAAAGATTCACAGGGAAATCGCAAATTACTACCGAGATATGTGTATGTTACAGGAAATTGGATTCGAAAATAATGCTAAGATGACCGTAAATCGCGTTCAAAATATTTTTAAGATGACCGTAACATATAACAAGGATGACCGTGATTGGTAAATAGATGACCGTAATTTATAAAAGATGACCGTAACAATTTAAGGATGACTTTAGTTCTAAGAAATATCCGTATTTGTATTAGTTTTTTTGCATCAAATAGTAAATCGTGGTGGTATAAAAAATACTTATAAGACAACATTATCCTATAGGTAGAAGAAAATATACATAGTTCACCATATGTAGCCTCCAAGTACACGGCAAAAGATTTTTTTTTATTTCTTGGATTCCAATTAATGTCATATATTAGATAAACCTTGTTAAAAATGCCAAAGCATGTACATCCATTGACATTATAACGTTTCAACTACCATTGCACTTGTCATTCTGCATATTAGTCTACATTTCAGAGATGAAGTTACAAAACTTAAAATAATGTAAGGAAAAGGTTATAAGCCAAATATGAATTTAGAAGAACAAACTATATCATTAAAAAGATGTTCCTCAAATTTGAAAGTCAGTGGCGATAATGTAGAAGAAGGATGTCTAACGGAATTAGAACTTTATTAGGTAGTTGGTTTTCTAGTTTGAATTGTTTCTCATTGTTATATAGGGGCATTTTATTGCTGACACTGCGGTATGGACTTTGTTCATTGTTGAAGACGGTACGTTGACCTATTGATGTTTATTTCTGTGTCATTTTGGTCTATTGTGGAGATTTGTCTCGTTGGCAATCATACCACATCTTCATGTATATTGCTTAGAAAAGAGGGCCATCCTTTAAAAGTTACGGTCATCCTTTACAAATTACAGTTATCTTTTAACCAATTACAGTCACCCTTGTTATGAATGGCTGATCCAGTTACGGTCATCTCGATTATGATTTATGGTCATCTTAATAGTGATATTTTCAAATCCAATTTCCTGTTTAATACATATTTCTCGGTAGTAATTTACGATTTCTGTGTGAATCTTTTATAAATTTACATCGTACCAATGTATGCTTTGTAAAGAAAATAATGTAGAAACACTTAAATAGACAATACAAATACTGGCCTAATTTTCCATCCAACATCTTGGGATGACCGTGAATGCAGTTACAGTCATCAGCTTTACCCCAGTGAAGTTTGTAGCAATCCATGAAATTTGACACCAACAAAAACAAATGAATCCACAGTAATATAACCTATAACAATTAGCACATTGTCTCCTCACCCACTGTTGACAGCTTCAAGGAACTTAAAGGTAAAAAAAATATGTAAATAATTCTTAATTTTAAAAGCAGCTAGTAACATGGAGTTTAAGAAGTTCCACTAGAATTCAACAGAAAATCAATATTTCTGTTTCTCTGCGAAAAAGTTGACCAGAACGGATCCAGATTTTGTTTAAATAAGACCATTCACAACTGAGGCATTAAAAATAACTGGTGTGGCATCTGTTATCAGCTGGTTCACTAGATTTTAAAGAGCAGACCATTCACAGAAGCATGTTCTTTCGGTGTCCTTAAATGGTTGAAGCACCCCTGTGTTGTTTTTCATTATTACCTGAAAAAGAATTTATTACCATAAAAAGTATTGGCCTATTATGATCAACTCAAGTTCTCCCTGGAGACAAATGATTAATCGATAAAATGATTTGGGCAAACCATCTCATTAGCATATTGTTGGTTTAAAAGCCACTTTCAGCCCTGTGGGTTGTATCAAGTTAGCCAATTTTCATGGTGGAAGAAGCAGGAGTACCCTAAGTGATCTACAATGTACCTACCTTCAGAAGGAAAATGGCGATCTTATTTGATTTTAAGATTGTAGTTTAACAAGCGTTGTCATGACTTACAAGCAGTTTTAAGTCGCAAACTCAGTTTTAAATGTAAATCACTTCAGATGAACTACTTGGATAGCTCCCCCACTCGTTACTTAAGCTGTGTTAGAAATTATCCTTATGCAATGGTATACATGTTCACATGTTCATGTATAAGACTGATCTGTTGTGTAGAGATCTTACATCAACTCAATTCTCAAACAGCTGAAGACTCAGGTTTTTTTTCAACCCCAAAAAGGTTGACAAATGTATTGATATTCATTTGCATAAAATCCATTTCCATCTGATGCATTTCAATTCGCCGTTTCAGAATCTAATGCATTCTGGGAAATATTTTCAAAAGTATACACCAAAACGTTGTGATTGGTATAAAACGTTCTAAACAATGATAATGTAACATTATTTTCATTTTGGTGAACGAACAATGAGATTACCAAAAGTCCATCAGACTCCAAAAGGTGAATTGTTGACACCAACACTTGGATATCCTACAGCACACAGTGTTGTTGCTATTAATTTTATCTCTGGGATTCTCAGGTATTTCATCTTTCCCATGGATCATCATCAATAAAATTTATATTTCACATAAATATTAAAAAGTTGAGGTTATTCGTTGTTTTTTTGTTTGACACAAAAAACAAATATTGAAATCTGAGATTATGTATATTTTATAATCCTTTGTACTAATTTGACATTAAAATTTCCCAAGAGACGAGATTATTTTTCAAGATGTCACTAAAATTATATAATTATTGAAATGCATGCTGTAAATTGCATATCAAATAAAGCTTTAGTTGATTTCATGAAACTTCGTTTAAAGGGAGATTGTGGGTCTAGATTAAAATTCATGCCGATGCTTTTTAATAGAAAATTCATATACTGGTATCAAGTACAAATTTGGGTAGCATCACTTTTACTGTTCTTGAGATTTGTCCCTTTAAAATGTTGTATTTTAGTGGGGCATCATCTGTATTCCATGTTTATTTGAGACATGAAGAAAACAAAATGATCCGTTTTAGGGAGGGGGGGGGGGGGGGGAAGTGTGTTCTGATCCCTAAATACCTGCCTTAAAAACAATAAATCCTGATGTCCCTAATAAAGAAAGAAAATAACCAACGAGTAAATGACCATCAGAACGTCTCTATTGTTATCGTTCAATGACCACCATAACGTCTCTTCTGTTATCTTTGAAAAGAAACGATGCATTCTGACTTTAAATAGACAACCAATCAGTGACCTGATTTCATGTGAACTATATTTAGCCCAAGGTAAACACTGACTTTTCATCCTTGTTAATCGATCGTGACCGTGACTTTGCGACAATACGTCTGTCCGCTGCCAGTAAACATTTGAAAAAGATATTTTTTTCTTTTTGAATTATATTTTTGTTAGTGAAGTAGCCGGCACTTGAAGCCACAGTAAACAGCGGATTTCCGCAGGCTAACGGCTTCAATGGTTACAATAGCTGAATTATCTCCCCTTAAATGGCAATTTTGAAAAGAAGTTAATCAAGCAAAAATATGTGATGTATTTGTAAAAAAAAAAAAGAAAAAAAAAACAGTTGGGAAATATCATTAAATAAATAATTTTCTTCCTTTTAAAAGATGAAATGTCTTATGATGCTTGTCAGAATATTACATATGTATGTAGAAATCCTTATATACAATTCTAACTCCCATACACTAGGTTTTATATAATTTTCTTTACAATCCAAGGTGAGGGAAAACACTCTTTAATTAATTTTTTTACACGTTCTGCCACCAGTATGTGTTTTCCTTTTAAGATGAACTAGAAATGTTTCCTGGAGTAGTACCCAATAGCAAGTTCTACAAAAGGATCAACATTCTGTCCAAATAATATCAAACCTAGTGAATCATTATCCCCTAATAGTGGACTCGACAGTTGCAGATCCAGAAATTTGGGTGGGGGCCCCTATAGTTATGTTTCAGTGATTCCCTCTATAATCAACCAAATTTTCCGTATAAAAGGGGGTCTGAGCACCTTAATTCCCCATCAAGCTCTAAATCTGCCTCTGACTCATTTTACTTAACAGGTTGCATGAACAAAACCCACTTAAATCCAAAATATTCTTTAATTTTTGACTTCACATTTACTAATAGTAAATACTTTCATTCTTTGATCTCTTGTGGAGAGATGTCTCATTGGAAATTATACCACATCTCTTTATTTTTACATTATCTATCTCTTCTAGTTATAAAAAAGTGAGACAAAGTGATACTTTAGAAGAAAATAACAATACTGATATGCAAAAAATAGAAAACTTATTCTCCTTTCTACATTACTGAGAATGAAAAATCACTGACCCATTTGCATATATTTGTGTATTTTTATGGGAATGGGAAAGTGTACACAAAAAAAAGACTTGCAGATTAATTAAAAAAAATGTATGCTTTGTTTGTTTTATGTCAGATGTCAGAATTCTATAGTTTGACATAAAAAAAAAATGTTATGTAAAAAAATATTTGACTATATGTAATACAAGTATAAACATCAAATAAATGAGTGAGTGAGAAAATTCTATAACCTTAAATGTAAAATCTTTTTAATAATCAGTTTAATCATGATGATATATAGAAAAAAATGACCTAAAAATTGTCAAGGCTTTTAGATATACAGCTTCATAATTATGAAAGAGTATTAAAATGTTAAATGACATGTTAGTTGGTTCAGTTTCCTTTAATTAGTTAAAAGGAAGAAAACCATGAAATTTAAGATTAGAATTATACTCTTAAAGATATAAAGTTGCTTCTTCAGTATTTTCTATTATTGAAAACAGAGATTTCTCCCTGAGGCAATTTAATTACATAGATCAATAGTGTCAACTTCATTAATTGCAATTGAACTTCAAATCAATTAGGTTGTAATTATTTTTGTCTACAATTTTATCCAGAATTACTTTCACTTGAAAAGAGTTGACAATTTCCAGTGGTAGGGGCAGAAATTTGCTTGTTTCTCTGTTAAAACTGTAGCTATGGCGTTAGTGTGTAGAGAGTATTATTGAACACTACACAGTTAGCTGATAACCAAGCCTGGTATTCATACAACACCACACATTCGCCAAGCTGACTGAATTGCTATTGATTTTCTCCCCTTGAAGTTAAAGCTGTTGTTTATCTTACTACCAATACAGAGTTTCATGTGTTTTTCTAAGTCTTTTCCACTTTTAGACTCTTGTTTAGAAAATTTGCTCAAATTTTAAAGATTTTATTGAAAAAATTAAGTTAATGAAATGTGAAAAGAAATTTTTATATAAAAATATTTTAAAGAGGTATTGATTTCCTTTGTTTATTGAATTTGTAATTTGAAGAGCATTAGAAGATTTAAATTAAATTGATTTGGACCAATTTAAAAATTAACATCTTTTTATCTTCTTGCTAAGTTCTATTTCAAATAAGAATCTTATCAGGCAAAGGTAATTAAATTCTTCTTTTCATTTCCCTTTGTGTCGTACAAAGAAGATTACTTAAGATTTCTGAAATAGACTATAAACTTTAGCTGATCTGACACACCAGCCCTACAGGGCCGAGCCCATAATTGACAGAGGTTGATAAATGCTAGAAGATTCAAGATTGTATTATGTCCCTTGTTGCCTGTGTACTTGATTTTTGAAGTGAAGAGAAGTTGGACCAGTCCATTGTTAAAAAATAGGGGTAAGATGATTTATTTTCCCCATTAATTACTTAATATCAAAGTATATTTTACCTCAAATTGAAATCCATAGAAAACGTAATTTTTCTCAGATAAAACAGACTAGGTTTGTAAAAATCCACTGAAGGAAATAAATATCTGATTACTTTAAATTTCTGTTACCTTTTGGGCTATCATGTATTGAGCTGTGTAGGGAAGATATTTTTGGATTCTTTTATTCAGTTGTAGTAGGCACACACAGCTGAATATACATAGCTCTGGTATACTGTAGTCAGAGGGGAAATACAGGTAATGTCTCTGTTGTGTTGTCTTATTAAATTCGTTATATTATTAACATTTTTAAAAACTTTGGTTACATTTGATTTAAATGCTTAAAAAGATGTTTATTAATTCGTATTCAGAACAATAACCTTAAAAGATTTTCAGCACAATTTGTAACAGAAGTTCACAATAAAATAAATCTTTGTTTATTCCACTTGATAAAAAAAAACATTCTTAGATAGTTGAAGTGTGGGCAATTTGTATATCTGTTTTAGATTTTAAAGAATAATTGATGTAATTTAATATTTAAATTTAATTATGGTTACCTATTGGGAGACATGTGCTAATTACACCTGTGTGAGTCAAAGTGAAACTAGCCAGTGATGTCAGCTGTCTAATCATTTCACTCACACAGCTGTTTATTTCTGGCACAGCTAAACTTGTTGACATAAAACTGATCAGATATCTCATTAAACCTGAACATTTGGTGCAGTAATCTCAGAAACCCATTAGAGGGCAAATACAAACAGATTTGTGACAAACACTGGATTTCTTACAATTTTAAATTTTAAAAATATGACCATAGTGAAGGGGAAGCACATAGAGAATATTCGCTCAATGCATATTTTATTTTACTCCTCAAAAATATTTTATTTTAGTTTAAACATATTTTTTTTTATTGTGGATTGGGAAACAAGTTACTATGTCAACCCTTTCCACTTTGCGGGCGCAAGTGCTGCTTTGATGTTAATAATTTTTGTAGAAATAAAGAAACAGAAAATGATTGAAATGATACACAATTACAAACCAGCAAATATTGTATGGTATGTGTATTGTGTACCATTAACTTGTCAAAACTATTATTTTCTTTTTTCCATTCTTGCTTGATATTGTGAGTTTTTGGTAAGTTAAACTTTTAATCTTGATAATTGCCTGTTGGTTTACAGAATAGATCAATGGTACAATATGGGGATGGGGAGACAAAATTTAAGAAATTTTTCAAAATGCTTATTTCGGTTAGGTCAAAACATTCACATTTAATTGATTTTGTTTAACTATCTGTATGTCCCTAAGTATCTAAACTGTGTTTATTATCATATGTTCAAAAATAAAAGTAATTTGATGTGCTAGATTGTGACCATACAATGTTTCTAGGGGGCTCTTAATTGTTATTAAGTTCACATGGCAGGATGTAAAAAGTGGATTTCTGATAATAGGATTATATAATATTTACCAACAGATTTCAAGCTTCCTTTATATTGAAATTATGATGAAATGACAAAACATAAGGAGAAAACCACAATTTTTTAACAAGGAGAGTGAAAAATAAAATAATAATTTTCTGAAATAAGATTTCTAGTGTTAGAAAGGGGGAGGTCGATTTAAGTAAATATTTACATTGTTTATCACACATGCAGAATCCAAATAAAGATTTACTTAGACAAGTGTGGAAAGAAAATTTAATTTCAGAAATAAGTTATTCCTAATTTGAAGGGGAAAGTTGAGTTAAATGAAGAAACTGATCAATTTTTGCCTTCTTGACATGAAAGAAATCTTAATTGTCCAAATCTGCATAAATTTCCTAGAATTTGTAATCTGACTAGCCTGCTGGTTTCCTGATGACTGACCATGGAACAGGGAACAGGTGTTAGAGCTTTCCAATCAATATCACTAGCTTTGTACAAAGGGTTATAATCAAAAGTCGTGGAAAACAGATGTGTAGAATGGTAAAAACAATATATGTAATAATAAAGAAAGTGAACAAGGTTTTGTGATCCATACTTGAGATGGTCAGAAACAGAATTATTTAAATGAAATAAGTCTCAAATAAATAAAATATACTGCACTGCTAAAAAAAAAACCTGACCCCTCACATATCAAGTTTACACATGGTAAAGAGACAGTTTTATTTGATTTTTTTTTTATTATGTGAGATATGAATTTAATTTTAAAAACTGAATTTGTAGTAAATTTTTAATGTAAAACTGTTTTATTGAGTTTAAGCAAATAAAAGAGAAAAAATAAGGAAGAAAGTGTTAAAAACCCTTAATCAGAAATATTTCCGTATGAAATGATTTAAATCAAACTGTTTAATTATATAATGACATATGTTATTTCTAACCTCTGACATATGTTATTTTAGTTCAAAAGATTTTTGTCATGTAAATAGTCTTATTGTTAATGTTAAAAATAGTTACTTTTTCATGTATATAAATAAGATATTTTCCCTGATATATTTATGTATGTATTACTGATACCTAATATGTGATAAGTGGAAATCTTTCTTTATTGGGTAATGACTAATTAAAGAGAAAAGAAATCAATAGAATTAATGTAAATAATTAACTAGTCCCAATATTCAAAGTCATTAACATCAGCTGGCAAATGATTACAGAAACAGCAATTTAATTTACTCTGAAAAATAAGTTGGAGACTGTTTATAGAATAGAAATGGGCTAGACATACAGGCCTTTTATGAAATACCTGGCATGTTCTACCTGACCAATCTTTGTACAGGTAAAAACTTCATAGCTAGAATACAAGTAGTGTGTGCTTCATATCAAGCCTTTGATAAGCCTGTATTATAGTCTGTTTCACATTTTATTATTAGTTTGAAAAACATCATTATTTTAATACTTTTCCTATGAAATAAATGCTTCTAAAGTTTATGAAACAAATTAGATATCTGATGAGGAAAATAGTAAAATGTGGACTTTGTTTATCATCTGAAAAAGGGAATTTGTGATAATTGATTTTCAGGTTGCCTTTGTCTGAACCTGTTATACATTATTCATTGTTGACACATAGGGAAAAACACAGGTAATACATAGCCAAGTTATAGAGATATATTGGACTTGTAATTCCAGTACTTAGGTAAATTTTTCTCTTCTCACATAAGGTTATTTGAAACTGTATTTAATTTAATGATGATTGGGAAGTTGTGACCTATAATCGAAGTAAAACATTGTTTGTTAAATACGTAGTTATAAGAAGGGAGAAAAGATGAACTGTGTGAACTACACAAATAAATTCAGCCTTTTTTTTTGTATTTATCCATTTAGTAGAGAGAATTGAAGAAAAAACCTTAAAACTGAAATATTCAGTAATTTAATAACATTTTTACTGAAATTTGTGAAACATTATTTGGGGCTACCTTAGGGGGATTTTTCCTATCTTGATAAAGGGAGATTGTGGTTTTGATTTTAACGATTATATAATGACTTTGTAACCAGTTAAAGGGGACTATTAAAGCAATGAAGTAATTATTAATGTGCACTAATTTGTGAAATTTGATATAGCAAATTATATGATTCACTAAAAAAGCAAGGTAGGGAGAAATGTACATCCTGTTTACCTTTTGTTACCTGTTGTGCAAAGTTTAAACTGAGAAAAGCTTACTGCACAGTTTTAAAGGGTCTACATATTTTAGTAACATATTGGGAGAAAAAAGGGGGGAAATTGTAATACAAACTGATTGAAATTTTTAGATTTAAAATGTTAGAAAAAGATTAATAGGCAAAAGTAGTGGTTTATATATATTGAGGACAATATTAAAGAGATATTCTAGAGTATTGTTGTAAAAAACCTGGGAAGAAAAATAAGTAAAAAAAAAGTTATGAATTTGGAAATTTGTTATAAAGTTTCTACTACCAAGTAACCATGTCATCATGACCATAGTGAACTTGAAATAAAGAGCAGGTTTATATTTATACAAATAAAGAGAATATAGGAAAATGATTTGTTTGAAATAAAATATGTTCAGAGTTTTCTATTTTATCATTTCAGGATTTACAGTCAGAAGAATCTATTGATGGTGTCCAACATCCTATAGTATCAGCTTTGAGACCAATCCCATCACCTGTGGGGTCCTCAGGGTCAAGGTCAAATACTCCAGCTTCATTACCTGGTAAGTTACAAATGCAGATTCAGTTACCTAACCTATTTATCCAGGTAAGTTGAAAAACTAGGCAAGTACTTTGAAAATGTCATGTTTGAAAGAAAGGATCCCTGATCAATGACTTGAAAGTATGGAGCTCTATGTGAAAGTTAAACAGTCAAATAAAGTTGTGTTAACATCACACTCAAGCGAGAGATGTGAGAAACAAGTATAAGGCCAATGGATGTTAGGTTTATTCAAGGTACTGATAGAAGTCTATAACAGTTTTGACAAATTTTACTTGTCTAGTACCAGTAACAATCAGAAATTTGCAGGGTTTTTCAAAGAATTTTTTAATAGGAATTCCATTTTGAATATTTAGCACCTATTACTTGGTGTGGTGAATTTTGTATGAAATTTGATGTGGAAAGGAGGACCAGTTATTGTCCAGCCACTAAGTAACAGAAATTTCCTCTTAATCTGAAGTAGAATGTCATATTTCGCTATTTTATGGCAATAAACATTGTCATGCTGTTCCTAATTTTCAAAGCTCTTCTTAAATTTGATAAATTGTAAATTTTCATAAATTGATATCACCTGAAATCAAAATACACTGGTTGAAGAGTAACACAGAATTGGATACTAAGATGTATACCTTTTGAAAGAAATGTGTGCTTATTGAAAGCTGAGGAGAATATACTAAATCTGACTAGAGGAGGAGGAAGAAACTGTTTTATATACAGAGTTCACAAAATCTTTTTCCCCTGGTGGTCCTTGAAGAAAATCTGCTGGTCCTTACTATTAATCTATTGAAAAATACTAAAATTGTGTCAGTCCTAGGCAAAGTTTTGGTGGTGAAATTCTGAGGACTGACACTTTTTGCAAACTCTGTTATAAAGTAGTTAAAAAACATGTATGTGTACATTGTCTTGGCACTAGTCTGAACATTTTTTGATTTATCACTTAGTTATTGGACTTATTTGTTGAAAATATTTTAGTACAGACTGTATTAGGCCATTTCATTTAATATCTGAAAAGGGGGATGGATAGTTACCTTGTCAAAGTCTCCCCATTAGAACATTTGCAGACGAATTTCAATCCCTTGGAATGCTTGGTTTTAGGCTGATTATATGCCAATTTGTGCTATCAACCCCTTATTTTAACAAATATAGACAAGAAAAGACCCCTCAGAAACAATTGAGATATGTATAGAGCCAATTGGTTCCCCTAAAAAAGAATTTCGACAACTCTGAAAAATCAATCCCCCCCCCCCCCCTTTTCAGATATGAATTGGAATCATTGATAACACACATGACACATCAACATGAACAACTTGCAATATTTGAAGTTAAAATTTAATCTTGGAAATCATATGACAGTATTACTTAAGATTCAATTATAGGACCATTAGGAGGAGAATTAACTTGGTGAAATATTCATTAAAGCCTGTTGATTTTATATTTCGATCCAGCATTGATGCCAAAAAGTAAAGAGGTAGAAAAGTAGTTGATTTCTCCATTATTTGAAATCTATTTCATTTCTTCTGAGACAGTTGGGACTTTATTGAACATGTTGAAAGACAGATTTTTCTTCAACTTTTAAATATCAAACCAATTGTATAGTTGTAAAAAATAAACATTTAATTAATATACAATTTTTTGTTTCGGTCATAGATAATTTAAAAGTAAAGAATGAGGAAAAGAGACTTGTTTATGCAGTCTCTAAGGAAACTTGAAACACAAAATTCTGAATTCAAATATAGTTTGGTTGAAGGGAAACAACTCTTGGTGCGATAACATGCTTTTATGTAAGAAATTGGGTACAACAAATAGAAACTACTGCATAGAATGATTTTGACACACAAAAATCCAATTTGTCTTGGTGATAAAAATTATAAAATTTGAATGTCTGAATACGTAAGAACACTTTCGTACAAAGAAAAGATGTGTTAAACTGAAAAGTCTTGTAAATGTTGATATACTGTGAGATGATTGCACAAGCTAAGAAGTTGATATAGAAGTTTTACAGAAAGTGTAGACAGAGTTTTAGATAAGAATATAGTAAAATTATTTTTTATCATCAGGGATGTTTACATGTATTTATATTAAAGTATTTCTAAACGGAATTATAGCTTTACCTTTAATGAACTCTGATCGTAATCTATAGGTTATTAGAGGCATAAATATATATACATATTTATTGACACAATTTTTATTTTGTATTCAAGTCATTCACATTGTGTCACCTGAAGCATGAATTAAAATAGGAAACAATATATACTTGTAACCAGACACTTATAAAAATTGTTTATGTTGGGGGCGTATGTTAGGTCACTAGGTTATCAGAACACATCTTTATTATGTTGTGAATCTGTTATTATTAATCCTATGTTATCTTACAAAATTGATCTATTGAAATTGTCTACAAAAAGTCTTAAAGACATCAATTGAAAATGGAACAATAGAAAGATTTTCTTCTTTGCAAATTTAAATAAAAAGAATAACACCATGACCTTTTCTAGATTCAAAAGTCAATCAGGTGTATTTGTGGTTTTCACAATAGAGAGCTATTGAAATCTTACATTGTAATTCATAAGTAGGAAACATCTGGGTTATTGTTTACTCAAGGTGATAAGTACTAAAAAACAGTTATTTTAAAAGTCAGGGGATTTCCCACTGTTTATTATCATTAGATTAATGGTTTCTCCCTTAAGCTAATTATAGACAATAATGTGTTGCTAAGTAAAGCAAGGTCATGATCTGGCACCTGTTTGATGATTTATTGTTTATATACATACATTATGACATCACAGGACTAAAAGCTCCAACTCACTTAATACTTCACCTGTGCATGGCATTGAGAGATCAAATTCAATTATAAAAACCACAAATCACATTTGTTACTGTCTTATTATTGCAATTAATTTAATTGTTATTGGTTGACTGTGCAAGATACAAGTGCACCAGATGCAGCATAAAAAAAATCAATAAGACCCACTTAATGATGAACATAGTTATAATTACTACAGGTTTATTAGATCATTTCACTTTTTATGATTGTTTGATGCAAAGTGCTTTAACAGGTCTCGTAAAATTACCATAATACAGTATCCTACAGTGCAGATTGATCACATTATACTCAAGATGTTTCATTCACAAACAATTAAATCAGTGATAGTCAAATATAGATAAGTACTTCTTGTGCAAGGAAAATGTGATCGGTGAAATATAAACAATTATTTATTTTGTTACGAAAATGTGATTGTGAAATATAAACAATTATTTCTTTTGTTACGAAAATGTGATTGTGAAATATAAACAATTACTTTTTTTTTGAGGAAATTGTGATCTTGAAATATGATCAAAAAGTTCTTGTGCAAGGAAAATTATTTGTTTGCACAGCATGAAATCAAAAGCAAAATTTCTTGATTTTTTTGTTATGATTAAAACCTTAATTTAACTTTAAACACCTACAATATCATTAAATTCATTAGAGCTTAATATTTGTTGATGCAAATTATTTTATATTTAGCAAGATCTGTGTTTTCAAGAATAACTGTATGCTTGTTTAAATAGCACTGAAAGTTTGGTTTTAAAGTACATTTGATACAATCATCATGTATTTTCTGATAAAATTGTAAGAAAACAAGAATCAACATGATCAGGTGTTTTCTATAGTTTTGTGTTACAAATGATAATAAACTATCTTTAAAGTGCACAGTGCACATGCCTTTTTGAATAGTAAATATGCTTGCATAATACACATGCTGCTTTCTTGAAATTTGTTTATATGAAACATGTCAAGATTCAGTACCTACAAAAGTTAAGTTAACAAAAAAAAGTACACACTTGCTGATGTTGGTGAGCTTATTAAACTGAAGGCTGTTTGTGAGCTTATGGAGCAGGTCTTATGAATCTGAGGTCACTGTTTATGAGTTTGTGTATGCAGTGATCTGAATCTGAGGTCACTGTGTTTATGAGCTTAGGTATAAGGTCTTATGAATCTGAGGTCACTGTTCATGAACTGATGTGTAAGGTCTTATGAATCTGAGGTCACTGTGTTTATGGAATTGTGTGTAAGGTCTTTAAGAATCTGAGGTCACTGTTCATGAGCTTATGTGTAAGGTCTTTATGAATCTGAGGTCACTGTTCATGAACTTATGTGTAAGGTCTTATGAATCTGAGGTTACTGTTCATGAACTTATGTGTAAGGTCTTGTGAATCTGAGGTCACTGTTTATGGAATTGTGTGTAAGGTCTTTATGAATGTGAGGTCACTGGTCATGAGGTTTTCTGTTTGGAATTTTCATTATCTGTCAGTTGAATATTGAAAAGCCATTTATTCCATCATTGACGATCTGCTTAATGAAGGCAAGTTTTCTTAAGCTAGATGGTTGGTACCAACCAACACCATGAAGATATGGTCTACAATATATCTACAACATGTCTACAAAAAGCAAGTTAGGTAATTCCTGTACACTCCATTGGTCATTAACAGCTTGAAGCTGTATGTGTGAAATGTGTTAATATGTTTTCAATTGCTGTCTTCAGTGTTAAAAAAATATTTCAAAATTCCTGATATACATCAAACATAAATGTATAAATTTATTCCTTTTTACAGGTAATGCTGTTGGGAGTCCAATGCAGCCTCGTTCTTCATCACAACAAATAGATGGACAAAATACTCACATGAACCAATCACCCATGGCTACTCAAGGTTCGTATAATGTATACTGTGTTTATTTGAAAATTAAAAAAATTATAGCTCAAGTTTGCAGAATTGTATATTAAGCAATTGGAAATTTCCCAGGGTGTTCAACAAATGCTAGCAGTTGGTATAATGCACTTTGCAAATAAAACCTATAATGCATTGTAATGCAAATCTTGACATTCTCTAGGTAAAGAAAGATAACTCTTATTTTCTTTTAGAATACATTTATATTTTAAAGACCTGGCTTAACAATGTGGAATATTTTGCAGGTTACAGTCAACAAATGATGCCACCCCCAATGGGGCCCAACCATATGAACTATGGTCCAGGTGGCAAGATGCCACCTAACAATATGTCTGGTCCTGCAGGAAATTACCAGCCATACAATAGTCAGTATCAACCCCAACCTGGTAAGATTCTTATAAATTTCACAAGTCAAGCAAGATAAAATAATATTTAAAGGCATTAACCTTTATAATGTTTTCACACCCCACCTACAATAGTAGAGGGGCATTATGTTTTCTGGTTCGTCCATCCGTTCGTTTGTCTGTCTGTTCCGTTTCAGGTTAAAGTTTTTAGGTGAGGTAGTTTTTGATGAAGTTGTAGTACTAACAACTTGAAACTTAGTACACATGTTCCCTCTGTTATGATCTTTTTAATTTTAATGCCAAACAAAGAGATTTTACCCAAATTTCACGGTCCATTGAACATAGAAAATGATGTTGCAAATGGGGCATCTGTGTACTGAGAACACATTCTTGTTCATTCCTGTGATTGTCTGTAAGCTAATCTATTATCCTTTTCTTGTTATAATTGTAAGGTAATTGCTTGTAAACATCAATGAGACAACCTTCCAATTACACAAGATAGTCTTGCCTTTTACAATCTCTCATCACATACAAATTCAGAGGAACTGCAAAGCTTACAAAATAATACCCCCTGCCACTGCAAAGTCTATGATTTGCTAAAGGAAGCCCAAAAGTAATTTGCATCAAAAACAATATAGAAGATGTACAATGGTATTGTATAATTAAGTTTTATGATGAAAAGGGGGTACAAATGTTGACCCTAGTTTGCCAATACAGTAAGTCTTTATGGCAAAGTTAACACCAACAAATATTTAGTTTTTTTTTCAAATTTGAACACTTTGACAAAAGACTATTCAGAAAGCAATGATAACTTTTCACAATTTACAAAATAGTATGCAATAAAAAATATGGATCCAAATATATATATGGATTCTGTGGAAGGAAATTACTGCTTTTAGAAGATTAAACCACTGTATAATAAAGTGAGTATGTAGGTGGCCTGTTGCAAGGCAAAATTTCTGTCCCTATTCAAAATACCCTCATTTTCCAGTGGCAGTCCAAATTTCCCTGACCATCTTCCCATATGGCCTCTATTATTTCAAGACCTACCTATAGCAGTTATTGTGAACTTGTTCTCGTCCTGAATATGCATGAAATATTTGCCACTGGACGTTAAGCAACCAACAATCAATCAATGTATAATAAAGTTCAACACTTATTTATAAACAGGCTTTAACATTATAAAATGGATGTGGGAGAGAAGAAAATAAAACTTCCTTCTTAACCTTCAAAAATTATTTAAATGGAAATAAAGATAATTTTTCAATTAAGAAAGTTTTACAATCACATTATTATAGAATAACTGTTATCCTTTGTCTTTTAGCAGCACAAATAATATTAATAATTTTAAGTGTTTCTGTATAATTTTCAGCTAGTTTAAAAATTTCATGTGTAAATACTATTACGCAACAGTTGGTCAGCATGATAAGGATTTCTTAGATCGTTTTTGTAGTCAATATTCACTGCTGATGGATTTTATTTGTTGTCTGGATATTATTGGATTTTGATGTTGTAGACTTCTCCGTAATGTCTATTTCAAATCCTAAAGGTATTTTTTTCATGGGGATTATTGATTTTGATGATATGAGTATCTTTGATAAAAATGATGTTAGCAAAGCTCAAAACTTATATATTAAAAGGTGATAAATTATACATTTTTAAATCTTTGTAGGTTTTCCAAATAGGCAAGGAATGGGAATGTCACCCAATTCTGGAATGCAGAATTATTCTCAAAATGTATATAACGGACCTTCACAGCCACCAATGAGTAGCAGCTCGAATATGTATAGTGGCCAGAACATGCCAATGAATAGAAATATGAATAATTCAAATTTTATGTATGGTCAAGCCCAAGGGAATGCTATGAACAGTCAATATGGAAACATTAATCATATAAACTCTACTGGACCACAAGGACCACAGGCCCCTCCTGTTGCTCCTCCTTCAAGTGCAATCAATTCTGCATCTGGCGTTCAGTCTCCAGGAATGCAGACTGCAACAACACCTGTTAAAGGTGCACATGCTGCGGCTCAGGCTGCCCTTGCAGCAGCAGCTGCCGCTTCTGGTCGGCCACAGCCAATCAGATCTAATATGACATCACCACAGCGGATGTTTTCCCCTCAGAATGTGAATCACAATGCCTATGGACCACAAGTGAACAATAGTATTCCTAATTCTACAAGTCCTCTTCCTAAATCTCAATCTCCAGTGCCTAGTTCCACATTTGGACCTCCGCATAATAGTATGGCAAATAATGGTGAAGACAGTAATCTTAGTGATTCTAGTAGAGTTTCACAGCCAACAAACTCATCTCATATACCCACTTCATCAGAAAGTATGCCTTCATCACATAATGCGTCGTCGTCGGACAAACCAAGTATGCAACAAGATTCAAACTCATGTAGCTCAACTCTGTCAAATACATCAATTCCTGGTCCAGGTGATCACAATGTGGACATGTCGTCAAATAGTGCTATAAACTCTGGAATATTACCAGATTCAAACTCGGACACAAATATGAGTGAACCAACACTTGAAAATGGACCTAGAAGTAGTACTCCTGATCAAAGCTCTCAAGCTTCTTCTAGTTCAGAACTAAAGAAACCAATGTCAGAATTAGCAGGTCTAATTGCTGATGATAGTGACAGTCATAGAAATAGAATGGTGTCGTCAAGACCCTCAGAACAAAGGGGCTTTCCCCCATCACCAAAAAATGAAATGCCCATTACAACTACAGCTACTACAAATAATACAGGTAATTAATAAGATACATGTAACATTAGAAAATACTCAGTATTTCAATTTTATTTATCACATAACAATCAATAACATTACAAAAAAATATTATTATGCAACTTTAACCTGAAAAAAATATATAAAGAACTAACTTTGTAACAAAATATTTTATTCAAAGAATTCTAATTAAGATATTTTGCTAAACTTCCTTACTCTGTATATTTGTTTGTTTCACTGTGGTAGTAAGTAAACTTGGATTACAATAAAAAAACAACTTGCACACACAAATAGAAAGTACATTTTCCCCCTGTAAAAACGGAAATAATATAAGAAAACATTAAATTGTTTTTAATACAGAAACAGAATTTACCCAAAGTATTACAAGTCCAGTCACAAGTATCTCACAACCAGGTCAGCCAATGATGGAAGGTCAACAGAATCACATTCCTCCCCACAACTCTGCACCTATACCACACTTGATGTCACAGATTGAAGCTCAACAAAGTCAACCTTCGACTCCTGCTGCTGAAAAGAAAAAGAAGGTTTGTAACTCACAGAATTTCTTATTATCCATCTGTCAGTTGTCTTGTATTCAAACAAACCAAGTTTCATGTGTACTGTCTTCACACTTCACCACAAGTCCTACAGCATTGGTTTGTAAAATTGCCTTCAGGCTTGTTAAAATCTCTACAAACCAACGGAATCCAACTAAAATTTTCAATAAACTGAGCTTCTGGCTTGTGGACTCAAAAGTTAAGCGTGAAGGCTGAGTGTTATTTTTATCCTCAGCCATGAAATATTTTTCTTTGCTGTTTTAATCCTTGAGTGACCTTTTTCTGTTATAAAATATCACTGATTTAATTTTTTCTGGCTGTCATTTGAAAAACATAATTTTGATGTTTTGGATTTCTGTGCTATATGAAAATTCATGGGTAATTGTGACCATCACAAATAAATCTCACAATATAAGAGGAAGGTATTATAGCATTGCGAGAGAAAAGAAAGTGAATTGAATGCATACATTCTTGTATTTTGATTTGTATCGCTCACATTTGAAAATTTCACTTAAGATTAAACGAAAATATATTATCATTGTTTCAAAATGTCAATAGGGTCTGGGAACATGTATTATTATATATAGAAAATAGGTCAGTCATGCTTCAGTAGATAAATTCACATTTTTCTATTTAACGATGTTAAAAGCATTTATAACAACTATCCATGAAAATTGGTTTAAAATGAAAATGAGTAAAATGACAGAATGTATCCATGTATCATTAAAAAAATTACATGCCATGCTTAATGTATTTTGTTCTTTTAATTTAGCTCTATAGGTTTTTAAGCTGTTACCAAAGAAAACATATTTTAACCTTTTTATTTTTTAGTAAAAATGTAAAAAATAAAAGATTGACATATATAGAATTGATTTTTTATTTTTTTGCACTTATTTTTTCGTTTTTTTTATTTGGTACATATGAGAAACAATGAAAGGATAGAAAATTATGGAGTGAGTTTCATTTTTACGAATTGTTTTGTGAAGAAAATTATGCAAATGATGTTAATTAATATTTTATCAGAATCAATTAAAGATTAATTAAAAAAACATAAATTCGCCAGTAAAAGAACTAAGTATATAGAGGTATGTGTTCATTTTAAATAGGAAATAATAACATCCTCAGCACCGTCTCCAGGTGGAGCCAGTAACACCTCGTCATACCTGGACGATATAGATAATATCAACAGTCCTACCACATGGACATCATCAGTAAGTCGGTCGCTGGGCGTGGTGTATAATGTGGGTTGTTATTTGTCTGTGTCAAATACCTGGTGTTATGGCGCTCCTTGTCAACCCTGCACCTCAGGTGACATCGGCACTTGTTTCTTGTTATATTGTATCGTTCTGCACTTAGAATCGCTTGTGACTTAGCTTCATATGGTTGCAACAAACAAAATCGGTATACGGAATTTTGTACATATATCAGACTAGCTTGTTATGGGGTTTGCTAAAAGGTCCTAGGGATTTTGTTATTATTTATATCTTCTGTTTTGTCTTTTTATTTAATCCTTCGTTTGTCTATATTTTCTTTTTTTTTCTTTTCAGTAGCATTTGGTTTGCTTTATGATGTACATACAATTCCTAATCTCTTGTCATATTATGATCAGAATTAATCACCTAAAGTTTATTGTGAATGATGTAGGAATGATTGAGTATTTATTGTACTATATATGTGTATTTATTCTGTTATTTATGTTGTACTTCCTTTGCATTTCCATTTTATTGAACATAGACAATGTATTTGACCTATGAATTATTTTAGTTAGCTAATTCCCTGGGGGAAAACCACAGCTTGAATCCCAAAATTCATTTGATAATTACAGCTAATTTCCTAATGCTATTAGGTCCGAGACCACAATTGTCTTCCCTTGATTTTCGTTGTTCACGAATATAGCCTCTAGTGTTAACAGTGGGTTACTTGCCAATAATTTGTATACCCCTTCCAAATTTATTTCTCCGAGTTTAACGCCTCAAATTGTAAGTAGGGGGGTGAAATTACACTGTAAAAAAATTTGGGTCCAGAATTTTACAGGAAAGTAGTGATTTGGTCCAGCTGAAAAAGGTAAAAAATTAGCACTTCGGAAGCTGTCAAAAGATTTCAAGACACCCTAAACACAAAATTGTCCATATTTTGAGTTAGAGGCAATGAAGTTTTCTATAATTTTGATATAATTTGTCCCAAAAGTAGTACAACACACTAAAAGTTTCATTGAGAAAGTGCAGGTGGGATTTTTTTAATTTTCATTTATGTTCTAAAAGAAATGCACTACGAATTAATTGTGTTCTCAGACCTTGTAAAGCAAAACTTTGGTTGGCTTGCTTGCTTTGTTTGTATAATTGTTTATGCAAGCTTTGAAAATAAGATTGACATCTTTAAACAATATATATAGACATAGTTTAACCTGTATATATAATATTTGAATTTAATTGGGTGTTATCCTAATGATTGTACAATATAAAAACAAAGCAAGCAAGCTATCTAAAGTCTTGCTCTACATGCTTTAGGAAATTAGCTGTAACATTTTTTTCATGGTTCTTTATCATGTCTAATAAATCCTGTAAAACACAACAAACAGTTTTGTTTATATTCTGAAGGGGATAATTAAAAAAAATAAACAGGTGTCACAGGACTAGAACTTGAGACTTTGGTAATGGTAACCCACAGAATACATTTTGTAGCAGAAATTTCAGTAGCCCACACTAAGTTTTAGGGGCCATTGGCCTGTGGGCCCCTGCTAATTTCATACCCTTTGTCATTTATTTGTAAAAGTTTCTTTGGTTCATTGTAAATATTTTGAAATACATATGTTTACCTTGATTTCTCTATAAAAATGGGTGAATACCAGATTTGGGATAACATGAAATTAAGCATTGCACAACATTAACCATCAATATAAAGAAATATTTTTCAGTATTTATAGATTATCGTTGATCATCTCAACGAGATTGATTTTCTCGCTTGAGCTGGAACAGCGAAAGTGAGAAAAGCAATCGAGTTGAGATGACCAATGATAATCTGTTTATCGCTATTTTACCTATGACGACGTTGTCAATTTCAATGTCAATTTCGTTAGCAACGCCATGTGGTCTTCTTAGTTTCTAGCGATAAACTTTCCATCTCGGGCGAGAAGCATGATATAAAAATTATCACAAAAAAGATCAAAGGAAAAATGCACAAAATAGCGATAAACTTGCTTATTAATAATATTAAAAGTAATATACTGTTGTTTTGTGTATCTTTTTAATTGTGGAAGTAATTCAATCAGATTTGGTTGGTTTCATGTGATGCTTACAATTATTTTAATATTGGCGTCATTGTATTTGTGGTATAACATATTTTAACATTAAAAATTGAAAACCCAGTATAAATAGTATAGGAACAGTTTTTACTACTATTGGAAAGACTTCAACGCAGGGGATGATGTTCAAAATTTAACAGGGTCACTATGAATTTTTGTAAATGTTTCTTTATGTGCTGATACAAGGATTATAATAGCATGGAGCTTAAAATGTAAAGTATGAGTAAAACAAATGTGGACAGAAATGGTAACAGAATAGACCACTTTCGAGTTTATCCGTCACCGGAAAAAACTCGTCAATTATACACGCCTTTATGACGTCATTTACCAGATCAAGGGGCTCGCCTGTATCCCTGCACTATTTACGTTCATCAAGCGTCTTAGTGATCGTCACTGTGTAGGATAAACTAGAAATAATGGTTGTTCTGTAGGTACTTAATGACAATTCCCTAATGACAGCAGTGCTGGTTGTCAATTTTGAGAATTCAATTTGCCGAATAATTCGTACAATATAGAATTATAGTTTTCCAACCACTCGCTCAACATTGGAATGGAAGTGACGACGCCCCTAAACGCACAAATGACGGTGATAAAGGCGCGTATAATTGACGAGTTTTTTCCAGTGACGGATGAACTCGAAAGTGGTCTATTAGGTAGACAGTATGTGTTATAATGATGACCACTTTAGGCTAGAGTTTCAGACAAACAGGTTCACCACTTGTTTGAATGAGGTTTAATACCATTCTGAATAACACATATATCAAGTTTACACAGGAATGATCATTTCAATAGCATACATTAGAAATTTCTTCGACTGCTATGCTAAATTGGTAAACTTGGGTAACTGGTAGTCTTTAGTTGAAACAATGATTGATTGGTGGATTGATTAATGTTCAACATCAAATACTGCACAAGTTTTAGCCAAGCAGGTTCACCACTTGTTTGAATGAGGTTACCATTCTGAATAAGGCCATAATAAATAATAGGTTTGTTTGCCCAAACGCTACCTACCCAGAAAAAAGCTGCCTACTCAAATTCTTTTATTGTCCTGATTTGAAGAAGGTTTTTTTAATCAAATAGACATGAAGAGTTATAAACATCTGATACTTCAATTTCTTTTTTTTAAAAGAAAAAGAAAATGCCTACCTACCTACCTACCCACTGTCTCAACCTTTGGGTAGGGTTTGGGCAAACCAAAATATTTTTAAGTGAGGCTTAACATACATTTTGTACTATATAGTAAGTTGCCCTCCCTAGACACATTATTCTGACTCAAAGTCAACCAGTGTTATTTCACACTATCATATGCTATTTCTCAAACAGCCCATCATATCTTAGTCCTTAATGCTGCATGTTTAACAGAGAAGAGTGGAGCAGCTCATATCAATTTGATAAAGTGATTGTTTGCTCTGGTTCAAGTTGCTGTCTTGATTGGCAGTGTTATTTATGTGTTATAATGATGACCACTTTAGGCTAGAGTTTCAGACAAACAGGTTCACCACTTGTTTGAATGAGGTTTAATACCATTCTGAATAACACTTATGTCAAGTCTACATTGGAACAGTTATGCCAATAGTGAATTTTAAAACTAGGTAAAACTGCTAGGCTCAGTTAAAACAATGATTGATTGATAGATGGATGGAATAATGAACAACAGCAAATACTGCATGAGTTTCTAGATGATAACATATCATTTACACATATATATAATCTGCTTTGTACAAAACTGACATATTCAGCAATTTTTTCGATCATTTCCGCTCACAACTTAACAGGCTGCCGGAAGACATGACACACTCTCTGGACACATTATTCTGATTCAAAGAGAATCAATTGAATCTCTTGCTCTAATATATACTGCATGGTAAGCAGAGAAGCAGCTTATACCATTTTTTTAGACTTCGATATATTGCCTTAAATCATGTTAACCATGTTATAATGATGACCACTTTAGGCTAGAGTTTCAGACAAACAGGTTCACCACTTGTTTGAATGAGGTTTAATACCATTCTGAATAACATCCTATATATAACTTCAACCTTCCCAGGTATACAATTTTAACTCATAGACAGGCAGGGTCACCACTTGTTTGAATGAGGTTTAATACCATTCTGAATAACATCCTATATATAACTTCAACCTTCTCAGGTATACAATTTTAACTCATAGACAGGCAGGGTCACCACTTGTTTGAATGAGGTTTAATACCATTCTGAATAACATCCTATATATAACTTCAACCTTCCCAGGTATACCATTCTAACTCATAGACAGGCAAGTTCACCACTTGTTTGAACAAAGTTAATACCATTCTATACAACACAATCTTCTGACTCTGAGACAGCTAAACTTTTATCCTGACCCCGAGACAACCAAACTTAAATCCTAAACCAAGCCTAAACCCTACATGTATAACAGAAAAGCAACAATCGCCAAAATAGCCAATAAAAGAGTGGTTTTATCTGGTCATGCCATAATCTACAATTGCTTTCTTTTAATGTGTTATAATGATGACCACTTTAGGCTAGAGTTTCAGACAAGCAGGTTCACCACTTGTTTGAATGAGGTTTAATACCATTCTGAATAACACATATATCAAGTCTACACAGGGATGTCCATTGGAATAGTAAATCAATATTATACATCAAATTTCTTCTCTCTCTCCTGAAGTTGATTTTTTTTAACCTTCTGTTTTGTTGAATCATTTATATCTTAACCATGTTATAGTGATGACCACTTTAGGCTAGAGTTTCAGACAAATAGGTTCACCACTTGTTTGAATGAGGTTTAATACCATTCTGAATGACATGTTATATATAAAGTATGTAATGTAAATGTAAAATAACTATATACAAAGAAAATTCAGGTTTTCATATTGTTTTCCGGTACAGAATGATTGAAGTTTGTGTAAAGATTTGACATATAAGATGTAAAGATTAGATAATTGTCACATTAGCAGGGCGGCAAAGGCAAATTTTGCTTTCTATGTATTAATTCTGAAAAGAAATAATTGAAGAAATAGTGAAATATTTTTTTATTAAATTATTTTTCCAAAAAAACAAAATATGTGCTTTCAGTATGAAGCTTGCCTGTTATCGTTCATTTTAGATGAGTGTTGTACTCTTCAAGTGTCTGTTCAAGGGCTTGTTTTCAAAATGGTGGTTATTTGTTTCCTAAGGGAAATAACCTGTGAACTTGCTGTATTATAAGACGCTTGATGACCCATAAGTCTAAAAGAAAGAATAATGTTTAAAACAGGGCATCCATTAAAAAGAGAAGAAACATAAACTCGCAGCAATGCTATTTGTAATTTAACTATTAAATTTAAAGGTTGCTTGGTGAATTTTATTTTAACCAATATTATAAATCTCAGAAATGTCATCAGCCATCTTTCCACTAAACTTGTGAATTTTAGAAAGCCTTCAAAGAAACAAATCTTTTTATTTATCTTTGTATATCATGAGCATTTGAAAAGTAAATCTTTTAAGCATGCAGTATATATGCAAGAAACTAAACAAATATTTACTAATGCAGTCCATTTGATGGGTGTTTTTATTTTGTCAACATTTACAATTTATTTCTAAAGTATTCTTTTCAATACAGCTGAAATTTTTATTATTTATGTGTTTCATAAATTGCATTTAAATGTTTTATTGATTAAAACAAGTTATTTATTTCATAAATTTAGAAAAAGTAATGTATTTAGCTCCATGGAATATAGAAGAAACAGAAATCAGACTTGGGAACTGAATGGTATATTGTCATTGACATCTACATGAATAATGTTGTACTTTTTCAGAAGGGAGGCTATGGAGACATACAGAAAATGTACGAGATGGGAAATGAGCCAGATAGAAGATTTTTCTTGGACAGACTATTCATGTTCCTTGACGATAAGAACACGCCACTGACATCAACACCCTCCATCAGTAAACAACCACTTGATCTCTACAAATTGTATTTCCATGTTAGAGAAAGAGGTGGTATGCAAGAGGTAAAGAGACAGATATATACCTATTATTCTTTTGATAAGTGGTATCATTTACAATTTGAAGAGCATAAAAAGGACTCTTAAATATATTTAATGTTTTAAAGATTAAATGTGCCTGTTCTTAACTATTTTACAAATGCAAAGAAAAATCTTTTTTACCTATTTTACAACTGCATAGAAAAATCTATTTTACAGAGCTTGGAAAAAATACTTAAAAACATTACAAAACTGATGTTCTCAAAGCTAACAGAGTGAAGGGCAAAGCACAACTATATTTTAGCCCCCCTCTCTCCCTCTGAGATGACCAATGCTAAATCCTATACATATACCCTACATGTATAACAAAAAAGGCAATAATAGCCAAATCTTTAAGTGGTTTTGACTGGTCAAGCCATAATCTTGAATTGCTTTCTTATGTGTTATAATGATGACCACTTTAGGCTAGAGTTTCAGACAAACAGGTTCACCACTTGTTTGAATGAGGTTTAATACCATTCTGAATAACACATATATCAAGTCTTCACAGGAATATGTCCATTACAATTGTAAATCAATATTATACATCAAATTTCTTTCCTCTCCTGAAGTTGAATGCATTTTAACTTCAGTATCATTGAATCATTATGTTAATCATCTTATAATGATGACCATTCTGAAACGCCAAAAAAAAATATCATGAATTTTGTTAGAAGATACAGATCAAACAAGGAAGTAATAATCAATGCTAAACATACAATGTTATCATTATAGGTTACCAAGACAAAAAAGTGGAAGGAAATTTGTGGTGTCATTAGTATTGGCTCATCTGCTAGTGCTGCTTTTACATTGAAAAAGAACTACATCAAATACCTTTTTGCCTATGAATGTCAGTTTGATCGAGGAGGAATGGACCCTCAACCAGTACTTGCTCAAATAGAAGCCCAGCTTCAGCAGAAACGAGAACAAAAGAATCGAGGTAGAGCACCTTCACCAGGTAAGAATAACAGCTAATTTCCTAACATATGTAGAGCAAGACTTTGGTTATCTTGCTTTACATTGTACAATAGTAATTGGAATAACTTCCAATCAAATTTAAACATAATACATACAGGGTTAAGTATGCCTACATATATATTGTTTGAAGATGTCAATCTTAATTACAAAGCTTGGGTAAACATTTATTCAAACAAAGCAAGCAAGCCAAACAAAGTTGTATGCAAATGAACTATTCTCAAATTTATATATATTATATATTTGCTAACAATTTGTCTATACATGAAAACCAAACTGATTAATTTTGTACCAAAACACACATACACACACACACAGATTGTTGAAAAAGGCCAAGTAATTGATAAGATCACACATGTCATTGCAATTTAACACTTTTTAACACATTTTAGGAAAGGATGTGGACTTTCTGCTTAAGATTTTTAGTGAACAATTCAAACAATTTCAGCTATATTTGGAACATAAGTTTATTTTAATATCAAATTAATGTTTGTTTATTTTAGCAAATTCCCAGGGTTCTCAAGATGCATTCCGACCACCAAGTACACCAAACAATAATCAAGGCATGGATGGATATCCACATGGCATGAAACCTAACTACATGAATGACCCCCAGATGGGACCAATGGGAGGAGGAATGATGCCACCCAATAATATGATGAATAATATGATGCCTAATGCTATGGGTATGAATGCTGGAATGCCACATGGTCATGGTCCAATGCATGCCATGCAGGGTAATATGATGCCTGGCAACATGCCACAAGGAGGTGTGATGGGAAATAAGGCATATTCAATGATGCAGAACCAGTCACATGGTCCTGGAATGATGGGAAACAGCATGATGCCAGGGAATGGTATGATGCCACAACAAGGCATGGGAATGCAGGGTAATCCAAATATGATGCAGTCAATGCAGAATCCAATGTCATCTGGTGGCATGCCGAACAATCCAATGTCATCTGGTGGCATGCAGAACAATCCAATGTCATCTGGTGGCATGCCCAACAATCCCATGGTACCGGGTGGCATGCCTAACAATCCTATGGCAACAGGTGGCATGCCAAATAATCCAATGGCAACAGGAGGTATACCAAACAATCCAATGGCACCTGGTGGCATGCCGAATAATCCTATGGCATCTGGTGGCATGCCAAATAATCCAAACATGATGTCATCTGGATCCATTACAAATCCGAATATGATGTCTGGTGGGGCTATCATGCCACAGGGTTCCATGGGGAGTAACCCTAACATGATGTCTGGGCCAATGACTAGCAATCCAATGATGTCAGGGGGACCAAATACACCAGCCATGATATCCAAGCCTGGTAAAAATGACAGTGTTAGTTGCCAAGATCCATTTGCAGATGAACCCAGTTTTTCTCGTCAACAGAGGGGATCAAACTCTCCAATGCCGAATTTCTCAGGAATGCCTCCTCAACCCCCACCAGCTGCTGGTATACCACCACAACCTGGAATGCCACCCAGCAGTAGCAGTAGTTCCTTCAACAGCTACAATCGTCCCAGTATGCCACCCCAACAGAACTTTCCAATCGGAAGTCAGCCAAATGCATCCGACACGCCAACTCCACCCACATCACAGTCAATCGATTCATTTGGTACAGAACCCATCAAGTCCAGCTCAGATACAACTGCTGCCTCAAGTTCACCACCAATAGAATCCATGATTTCATCTACAACAACTACATTTACTTCTAGCCACTCAAATACAATGCCTCAACTATCAACATCTGGTAAACAGTTCCCATTTGGTGACCAGTTTTCTCAGCCAGAAAGGTTAGTTATGTATTTATTTCTAGAAATTAAAATGCCTGGCCAGTGATATTACGAAACATAGTTAACCAGTCTGTCACATCCATTCTGTAATAAGCTAGTTATGGTTTAAAAGTAGTTGGACATGAAGAATTTAAAAAGAAGAAGATGTGATATGATTGCCAATGTGACAGCTATCCATATTAATGAGACCAAATGACCGAAATGAATAAAAGATCACCACACAGCCCTCAACAGTAATCAATAGTCATCTATAGAATGATCTGAAATGTGAAACAATTCTAACAAGAAACTAAATCCATTTAATGATCTTGGTGCTCATGAGAGATAGCTTACTGTATTAATTGGGTTTGATTTAAATTTATTTATTTTATTTATAAAGATACGTATAGTAAGGATTTTAAGTTTTGATATATTTTAAATGAAAATATATTTGATTTTTTTCACTGCAGGTTTGAATCAACAAGTTCACCTTTGATGACTTCCTGTTCTTCTCAGCAAATGCCACCTATACAGCAACCACCATTGCCATCACAGAACTCTGTATCCCAACATATGGAGTATTCTCAGAGCCAGACGTTTAGTACCATGCAGTCAAAGCCTGCCATGTCACAATCTATGGACCCCATGATGTCACAGAGATATATCGGGCAGCAGTCACAGTCAACGCCCACTTCACAGAACATGGAAACCATGTACTCACACCCAAGGGGAGGTAACCAGCAGGTACCACCAACACAGTCGTCAACACATTCTATGGAGCCCATGTATAGTAACCGATATGGTAACCAACATTATCAACAGGGGGCACCATACAATGAACAGCAGCCACCAACTGCCCCTCAGCAACCAGGATTTGGAACAGGATATGTCCCGAAACCTATGATGGGCCAGGATTACCAGAACTTTCCCAATCAACAGGGTGCCTATTCTGGCCCCCGACCACAGATGTCACAGGATATGCCGGGAAGTGTTCCTCAGATGTACAATACTCCAAACAAGAGATATCCTAATACCTATGATCAAGGTGAGTGCTAATAAGAAAATAAAAAATAAGGACATGTTATACTTAATGTAGGTCAAATGTAAAATGTACGCTACCTGCATGAGGTATATCTTTGCTTTTTGGTATTGAAACACATATTCTATGAAAACATGTAAATGAAAAAAATCTTTTTGCTTCAAGTTTTTGATTTATAAAGGAAAAATTGCATGAAGTTAAAGAACTTGCTTATTACTGACAATATAAAAATTCAAATTATATTGTTTGAGTTTTTAAGTCATTTAATGTTGTTAGCATCAATGTTATTGGTTAAAGTTTAAAGGTAGACTTTAATAGTAATAATAGGCTTTTTTGAATTGACATTAAATCTACAGAAATATACGCTTCATTTTGGAGTTGGTATTTTTTCTGCTAGGTGGTTATTATCCTGATCGATCTTACGCTGGTCCTACATATTATCAAGGAGAAGGGATGATGGACAACCAAAACTTTGGTAGGTCGTCTCTTGAGTGTCAGTAGATATTATAGAAACTTTCTGTATATATCGTGTATTATCTCTTTGTCTTCTTGTGTGTTGTGTATAAATGTATTTAGTCTTGTTTTGTTAAGAATCTGCAATCACTTGTTGCTGGGTTGATCACTTTTAAAACTTTTTATACGACCGCAAATTTTGAAAAAATTTTCGTCGTATATTGCTATCACGTTGGCGTCGTCGTCGTCGTCGTCGTCGTCCGAATACTTTTAGTTTTCGCACTCTAACTTTAGTAAAAGAGAATAGAAATCTATGAAATTTTAACACAAGGTTTATGACCATAAAAGGAAGGCTGGTATTGATTTTGGAAGTTTTGGTCCCAACATTTTAGGAATTAAGGGCTAAAAAGGGCCCAAATAAGCATTTTCTTGGTTTTCGCACTATAACTTTAGTTTAAGTTAATAGAAATCTATGAAATTTTGACACAAGCTTTATGACCACAAAAGAAAGGTTGGGATTGATTTTGGGAGTTTTGGTTTCAACAGTTTAGGAATTAGGGGCCAAAAAAGGGCCGAAATAAGCATTATTCTTGGTTTTTCACACAATAACTTTAGTTAAAGTAAATAGAAATCAATGAAATTTAAACACAATGTTTATGACCACAAAAGGAAGGTTGGTATTGATTTTGGGAGTTTCGGTCCCAACAGTTTAGGAATTAGGGGCCAAAAAGGGACCAAAATAAGCATTTTTCTTGGTTTTCGCACCATAGCGTTAGTATAAGTAAATAGAAATCTATGAAATTTAAACACAAGGTTTATGACTATTAAAGGAAGGTTGGTATTGATTTTGGGAGTTTTGGTCCCATCAGTTAAGGAAAAAGGGGCCCAAAGGGTCCAAAATTTAATTTTGTTTGATTTCATCAAAATTGAATAATTGGGGTTCTTTAATATGCCTAATCTAACTGTGTATGTAGATTCTTAATTTTTGGTCCCGTTTTCAAATTTGTCTACATTAAGGTCCAAAGGGTCCAAAATTAAACTTAGTTTGATTTTAACAAAAATTGAAACCTTTGGGTTCTTTGATATGCTGAATCTAAAAATGTACTTAGATTTTTGATTATTGGCCCAGTTTTCAAGTTGGCCCAAATCGAGGTCCAAAATTAAACATTGTTTGATTTCATCAAAAATTGAATAATTGGGGTTCTTTGATATGCCAAATCTAACTGTGTATGTAGATTCTTAATTTTTGGTCCAGTTTTAAAATTGGTCTAAATTAAAGTGCAAAGGGTCCAAAATTAAACTAAGTTTGATTTTAACAAAAATTATATTCTTGGGCCTCTTTGATATGCTGAATCTAAACATGTACTTAGATTTTTGATTATGGGCCCAGTTTTCAAGTTGGTCCAAATCAGGATCTAAAATTATTATATTAAGTATTGTGCAATAGCAAGTCTTTTCAATTGCACAGTATTGTGCAATGGCAAGAAATATCTAATTTCACAATATTGTGAAATAGCAAATTTTTTTTTAATTAAGAGTTATCTTTCTTTGTCCAGTATAGTAAGCAAGAAATATCTGCAAGAATTTTTTTAATTGGAGTTATCTTTCTTTGTCCAGAATCAACTTAAATCTTTGTTATATACAATATACAATGTATATTCAGTTTTTACTACCAACTGATAAATTTAAATAATCTTTACCATTCAGTGATAACAAGCAGTTTTTTTACATCTTAATATTTTATGATGTATTTAAATGAGTAGTAATTGTTGCAAACTCCATTAGAATATTTTAATTGAAATTAGTTTTGGAATAAGGGAAAAGGGGATGTGATTAAAAGATTGGGTTTAATTTTTCTCATTTGAAATTTCATAAATAAAAAGAAAATTTCTTCAAACATTTTTTCGAGAGGATTTATATTCAACAGCATAGTGAATTGCTCAAAGGCATAAAAAATATTTCATTAGACCACATCCAATCTGTGTCAGAAACCTATGCTGTGTCAACTATTTAATCACAATCCAAATTAGAGCGGAATCCAGCTTGAATGTTGTGTCCATACTTGCCCCAACCGTTCAGGGTTCAACCTCTGCGGTCGTATAAAGCTACGCCCTGCGGAGCATCTGGTTAGAATTTCAAATTATGGACTAATTCAGAATGTTACATGGAAATTTCACTTGATTAGACATTATATTTTTAATTGACTTTAACAATTGAAGATTAAAGTTGAGTTTCTGAATTGCTCCATTGATAAGATTAAATGTAGTATTTGAAAAGTCAGAATTGTTGAATTGTATTTTGAAATCGGACAATGTTTCATTTTAACAAATATTTGATTTAAATTTTAATGAAATTTTCTAATGAAAAGTTCCAAATATAAGTTATGGATCATGATGAATTCAATAAATTATATAGGTGTTTACCTGAAATGTTTTAGTTTGTTACAGCTTTAAGTTAAAACTCACTGCATTTATATAATTATGAGCTTGTCACATCACATTTATGGTATATACCTTCATGAAAGAAGTTAGGCATACACTTGGTATTAAACACATTTAAATTTTAGTGATTTGTTAACCAATTAGAAGTTCCACAGTGTATTGCATTAAAAAACTTGTATTATACATCTTTTATTCACAAAGTAGTAGCACATAAGAACATTTTGTACATCACTTCCAGATTAATATGTTGGATATGTATAGAATAAACTTTGTATTAAATGAAATGTTTATTTCAGAACAAGGTAAAGGTCATCCTCAATGGTCATCGCCAATGGGACCTCGTTACCCTGCCCAGCATCCTAGCTATGGACCTGGTGGTGGTGGAATGCATATGGCAAGTCCATACCAAAGAGTGGCCAACATGAGAATGTCCCCACAGAGAGGAGATAAACATATGTCACCCCAAAGAATGCAGGTAAGAGCAATGAACCTTTCTTTTAAAATATAACTCAATATTAAAATAAGAAGATGTATGATTGCCAATGATGAGATAACTCTCCACAAGAGACCAAATGATATAGAAATTAACAACTAAAGTTAAAGCTGTTATCCTAATCCTAGCAAGTTAAAGGGTTATATATTTATAGAACAACAGCTGTGAAATAAATGAGTAAGTGTTGTAGGATGTAATTGAAACATGTTGAGCCATTTGGTTTATTAACAACAGCTTTAAGATACACCTAACTAATGCACAAGATGGAAGTTAAAGAATTGATAATTAGCTGTGATATTGTAAGAATGTTCTTGAAATGGTCCAGATATTTCATATGAATCTGAAGAGCAGTGGTTAAGGCAGCTGCAAATTTTGCATCCAGGTCCTGAGATTTCCAGGCACAGCCGTAGATAGGCATATTGATAACTTCACTTTGTTTCAGCTGTTAGTTGAATATCAGTCATAAATGAGCGTCAACATCTTCCTAAGTTAAAATCTTTATTTATAAGGATGACTGATACCTGAAATGTATACTGGTATATAAGTTGAGAAGTTATTAAATTTATGATTAAACTTTGTAGAAGTCTGTCAGTATGGGACCGAATTCAGCCTACCCACCAAAGAAAGAAATGATGTTCCCTCCAGATAGCATAGAATCTATTAGTCCAGTTCTAACTAAAAGGAAGCGTCTGACAAAGACTGATGTTGGTATGTGTTTTACACACTGTAAATAGCATAGAATGATGGTATTGGATATGCTTAGGGAAGAAAGAAGTAATAACATGGGTTTATTACCATTGCACTTAGTTAAAGCTTGTAATACATGGTCAACTACGCTTTACAAATATCATCAACATTTATTTTTAACCAATACCTAATTTGTGAGGTTTATGTGGGAAAGAAATGATAACATCTTGTTTGAAGATTTTCTGTGAAAATTATTTTTCTAAAAATAGAAATAAACATATTGAGATTTTTGTAATACAAGCTTAAACTTGGTCAATTTGATTATTTGCTGCATTGTATAATTACTTTGAGAGTAGTATTTTCTTGGGACCATTTTAGTACACCATTCATACACCAAAAGCATGGATAGAAATTGTTGTTTGCATAAAGATGGATTAGTGCACTCTTAGATTAATGTGTTATCATTTAGAATTCGGAAATTAGAAGAAGAAATTATTGAAATTAAGTGTGCAGGATAAATCTGAAACGCTATGATGTACTTTTGAGTTTTCATTACCTGTAGATTTATGTATTTGTCCTTTTCAAAGTGCCTTTTAATGAAAGCCATAGATTGGATAATATCTGTAAAATATTGCGATATTTTACTCGTTATCCCTATGTCCAGCACAACAACAGGACAATATGTTGGATTCAATTTTTTCATAATTCACGCAAGAAGATGAAACAACACTTGTAAAAAGAAGAAAAAAGTATCTTTATATCTATAAAATGTACAAGGTTTTCAGGAGACTGTATTATTAGATAAATATACAATGACTATCCTCCAAGAAGATTATCCAATCTATGGTTTGTTTATATGTATATACTAGTTATCATTTTCATATATAACATGTGTTTTTGCACTGTGTCTGGGTTTACATCTATAAGCCCCCTTACCTTGCCCTTCACATTCATTCTGTTGGCAAGTGTACTTGCTTGACGACCGTTATTATTTTATTTTTTTTACAAAATTTTGATATTTTTAATGTACTTAATTTACCAAAAAATAGTGATTATTTAGTAAATACAAGTACATACTTTTTATTAAAATATTGTTTTGCTTATGAAGTACAAATTAAAAAAAAAAGCAAAAAAAAAATAACAAATTTAATAAAGTAAAATGCTTGCTTGAAAAACCCTGCAGTTGAAAGGGGGCTTTTAGGATGCAGTTGTTAACTATAAGTTTCTATTTTCTTCAAGCATTCCAAGATATATAATTTGGTCCTGGGAAACAAGCAAGTACACTTTAGAGGTATCACAATTTCATTGTGGTAGTTAGTGGCTTCTGTCAGGACGCTTTTTTTTCAGGGCTTGAAATTATGATAGACACAGAAACTTTTGACTACAATGTTGATTTTTAAAGCTCACTTGAGCTTGTGTTACTTTATTTACAATGTATCTGAAATAAATAATACTTTTGATTTGATTTCATTTACAAAGTTTGGAAGAAGGAAATAATTAAATAAACCTTATTTATTGTGGATAGATTTTTTTTTTTTTAATTTTTCACTGAAGTCAGAACAGGAAAAAATAAACATTTGAAATCAAATGCCTCTTTATGTAGCAAGCGAGAATTTTTTTCAGATTTCTAATAAAGCAGAAATATTTTACAAAAGGATGAAAAATAAGAATAATTTTTTGAGTGTCATCAGTTTTAGCCCTTGCAATTCTATTTCTCTATTTTTGCTTTGCCTTGTTGTAATCTGTCGATGTTGTAAAATTAACCAAATCATTCTTTAACATCTCATTATACACAGATTTTGTAATAAATGTATATACACTAACACAGTAACTGTCTTTTCAACCATATATCCATTAGTCATTTGTAAAATATTTGTCAAAATTAAATGATCATTTTTCAGATGATAAATAAGCATGAAACATGTTTTTGATCAGAAAGTTGGACCAATTTTATTATGTTTTTTTAAAAATAGTAGATGAATGTATATGACATACTTTTCCTTTTAACATCGGTGACCATATTGTCTATGTCTTGAATTTATTCTAAGGGTTGTGTTTTCAACACTGGATTTAACATGTTTAAATTTAACCTGTCATTTTAGGCATAACATATGGGATATAAAAAAAACGTTTGATGAATTTCAATTTAAATCACCAGCATATAAAGCTTAAGCAAATATTTTGAACTTCAGCCTTTTCCTGAAAAATAGGCAGACAGCTTTAAGCTTTACACATTTTAATTTTTATGTATAATTTTCATTTCTATTATTATTTTCTAAATATCATTTGCAACAGAAAACTCAAAATTGGTGTTGCATTTCTTTTGTTGTACAGTGTAGTTTTGTTGTCTTATACAGCAGTATTGTTTTTATTGTAAACTGTTGTATAGTCTTGTAAGTGTGTATTGTTTTTTCTGTTGGTTGAATTTGAAATTAAGACCTTGTGAGTAAAATATACGGGAAATGTGTATCTGGACAGAAAAGTATTTGTTTTCTAATTTTAAGTAAACATGTTTGTTCTGTCTTTGTTTATAGGCATTAAACAGCAGGAATAAGAAATTGTTATACATTTGAATTCAGTATATTTAATCATTTACATATATTTGCAGGTCAAATAGAGGCTTGGAGGATAATGATGGCGTTAAAATCTGGTCTACTTGCTGAAAGTACATGGGCCATTGATACATTAAACATTCTATTATTTGATGACTCTACTATAAGTTACTTTAATCTAAGCCATTTACCAGGACTCTTGGAAGTTCTCCTTGAACACTTCAGGCGCTGTTTGATAGAGATGTTTGGAGAAATATTTGAAGAAAGTGAACGAGGGATGTGTGATCAATATAATGAATCATTTGATTCAATTAATTCTGAAAAAGACGTAAATGTTCTAAATGAGAATGGTGCTAAAGTGAAAGTAGACGGAGTTTTCACAGACTATACTAATGTCACACGGAAAGGCAAAACTGTAAAATATGAAGAAACTAATGAATTAGGACCTACTGATCAGAAACGGTGGGATGTATACTCTGGTTACAGTTGTAAATTCGGGCATTGGCAATTGGGAGGTGGCGACACAAGCATACACATAGTTCCACTCTTTAGTAATAAAAATGAAAATGAAATAAGTAAAAAAATGTTTCTTAGAAAACCCATGAAATTGAAAGAGGAATTTTCAGACGACAAGGAGAATTGTGATGAGAATGAAAACAATCTTGTTGACAGTAAAGATAACATTAAAGTGGAAATTTCTGAAGAATCAAACAATTGCCAATGTGAAAAGAGTGATCTCAAAATTGAGCATAACTGTGACATTCAGTATGACAAAGTGCTTGTGAAGAAAGAGCCGAATGATGAAGAATGTGACGGGAATTCGGGGATAAAAGATGAGGTGGATGAGGGACGAAGTAATGGTTGTGATGGGCACAGTGATACAAGTGAGAAAGAAGGTGTTGAACATCTCAAAGAAGAAAAAATGGAGGAATCTCAGAGTGAAGAGAAAATCAAAGAGGAACAATCACAAGATTTACAGGAGAAAGAAGGTACATCACTTTTGGAAAATTTTAACAATAGTCCTCAGACAAATAGCAAACGCAAAATTATTGAACTTGAAGACGAGTCATATCAAAAAGATGAACATCCGTTAAATACTGCCTGTAATAGTAAAGATGAAATTGGACGCAAATGTGTTTGTCTTTCAAATATTTTCCGTAGTTTGTCTTGTGTCACTGGAAATACAACTGAAATTTCTAAAAATGCCGGACTGATGTTTACTCTGGGAAAACTTTTGACATTACATCACCACCATCTACCTCGAAACACTACGCGTAGAAAATT
Organism: Mytilus trossulus; assembly: GCF_036588685.1. Classification (NCBI taxonomy): domain Eukaryota; kingdom Metazoa; phylum Mollusca; class Bivalvia; order Mytilida; family Mytilidae; genus Mytilus; species Mytilus trossulus. Next base: position 28,199,395 of record NC_086382.1, read on the forward strand.
TGATCGCGAGGATACTGAATTGGAAGATCTATCAGACAGTCATTTACTTCAAAGTGAAGAAGAGTGGTGGTGGCAATACCTATCACTAATACGGGAAAACGTTCTTGTCATATTTGCCAACATTGCAAGTCATTTAGAGCTTGCCATCTACCCTGAAGAAATTTGTTTACCAATTTTAGATGGTCTTGTACATTGGGCTGTCTGTCCGTCAGCGTGTGCAACAGATCCATTTCCTTCATCAACCTCATCCGTCCTTTCACCGCAACGTTTAGTGTTCGAGGCCCTGTCAAAACTTTGTATACATGAATCCAATGTGGACTTGTTGCTTGCTACACCTCCATTCAGTAGAATTATATCATTAGTAGGTCAATTAGTTAAGGCATTAGCAAACAAGAGCGAGCCTGTCATGATGGAGTTTTCTATCGTGTTGTTAGCCGAACTAGTACAAGGTGACACCAGTGCTGCCCGGGCAGTCGCTATGAAGCATCCATCAGTTTCATTGTTATTAGACTTTTTAGAGATGGCAGAACACAAGGCCATGCAAGTTGCCAACATGCATGGTATCAATATGTTAAGAGACAATCCCGAAATGATGGGTACCAGTTTGGACATGTTGCGGCGGGCTGCGACTATCTTGTTACACATGGCTATGGTACCAGATAATCGTCAAGTGTTCTCCCATCATCAACAAAGACTACTTTCTCTAGTGATGTCTCAAATCTTAGATCAGTATGTGGCACAAATTCTTTCCGATGTTTTATTTCATTGCTTTAGAGAGGATGATTTGATATTGTCCTAGCATACTTTCATTTGTATCTATTGACTTCAACACAAAGTGTTCAGATTAACAGTAGCTGACCATGTTTCATTTATTGTATATTTATTTCATTAAAATTTGTTGTCATTCCTGTTTCAAGGATATTTTTGTTTTGTGTATAATATTATATTTCACTTAAAGCATTATTAGGAGTCTAACTGTTTTCCTCCTAAAATGCTCCGCAATTTCATCACTTATTTTTTAATTCATTAAAGAAAATTTGAACTGCCATTTGATGAAATCATTAAATTTAAAATTGTGATATATGGCAGCCTATTTAATAGAAATCACATTTCTATTTTTGTACATTAGACATTATCGTGTACCTGTATTTTAAGCATTTATTCATGTTTAATTGAAATTTATCTCTACAGCCTTTCCCAAAGTTTGAATAAATTTATATGAAGTTTTTTTTTTTTAAATGCATTTAATAGATGAATTGCTTGCATTGGCTAGAGGTATAACTGGTAAATTTTCTTACTAAATGAAAGCTAAATAATGTATTTGGGAGGAATTAAAACAAATACAAAAGGAACCTCAAAAGATTTTGAACTTTGTGAAAGGCTATGTCTAACTAGTTAATTGTGCATGTGTGTAGTTGTGGTTTTTTCTTTGGAAGGTGTGTGTTGTTGTGAAATCATGAAATTTGTTAGTATCTTCCTCTCTTATTATTTAACATTAATTAATATATCTATTCTGTATATAAAAGTTATGTAACAGTTGTTAATTTCAATGGCACTTTGTCTGTGCCATAACTGCACACATATGTCAAACATTGTGTACATAGCACACTTATGTTAAAACATGTGTATAGTTCATCTTTCATTGTGCAGAAGCTTTATACATTTATGTCAACATGATCCAAATAAATGTAAATAATTTGTCGTCTTTTATAAAGGTTTTCAAACACATTGAAAGGGAAAAGAAGAGAATAGAATGAGAAAAAGATGGCAGTTGCAGCTCTTCTATAAAAGCATGCAAAGCAAACCTTTGATCAACTTGCTTTCTATGTTAGTTTAGATGTTTGTAAACATCATGTAGGTAGTCTGTTTCAGTCTGTTTACTATATACTGGAATTTGATTGGACAATAAACATAAACGTCATTTCATGTAAAATCCCAGTATATATAAAACTGACTGAAACTCCACCTACCTCTTGTTTGCAAACATAGCAAGCAAGTTGATCAAAGGTTTGCTTTGCATGCTTTTATAGAAGAGCTGTAAACAACTCTTAAAAAATAAACACTAGAAGTAAAAAAAAATCATTACTACAATTCATTTATTGGTTACTTGTTTTCATGGTTTTGTGTGAGTCTTCATATAAGCCCATAGAACTTTAAATTCATGGTTTCTGTTTCCCACTGTTGGTGTCCACAAATAACAAAAAAACCACAGTAATACTACTCAATATAGTTTAAACCATGATTACATACAGAAAACAAAAGAATAAAGGAAGGCGTAGCAGATGTCTCACCACTGGATTGTTTGATACACAAAAAAAATTGTAATCAATTACTGTGAAATCGATTATTTTTTGTTGGTATCAATTTTTGTGGATTTGTCAAAGTCTACATACAACTTAATGGAAAATGTGTAATTCGTTAAACATTTAATTTGTGGTTTACCTGTATCCACCAAATCCCAGAAAATGGTACCCAACAAATAATAATGAATCCACAGTAACAAGGAAAAACAAGAAGAAATGAATTAACAAAAAGAAAATAGGAGAACAAGATTGCTGTAAGACTAATGTCTTTCTTCTACACTCAAATATAAACTGGTTTAAAACATTAACTAATCATGGTACAGAACAGATTGTTAACACAATTCCAATAGAAAAAAAACAAGAATAGGAGATAAAATTAGCAGAAAAACCAATGTTGCTTGATACACATGAAAGTTTGAAACTTATAAGGAAAACAAGGGAATAAAAAAAAAATGCTCTTAAACATACATCAAATAAAAAAAGATGACTTGTTTAGTAAAATAAACCTAAACTTTTTGGAATGAGTTCAGCATGAAATATAAAGTATGGTGATTCAGCCTTTTCAAGAGCTGTTGAAGCTATGCTACAAAAGAAGTAAGAGCATAATGTAGGATTCTGGATGCAAAACTTATCAGAGAAATACTTATTAGATATAGGAAGATGTGGTGTGAGTGCCAATGAGACAACTCCCCATCCAAATAACAATTTATAAAAGTAAACCATTATAGGTCAATGTACAGCCTTCCACACGGCGCCTTGGTTCACACTGAACAAAAAGCTATATAGGGTCCCAAAATTACTAGTGTAAAACCATTCAAACCATTCAAACGGTAAAACCAATGGTCTAATCTATATAAAAAATGAGAAACACGTATAAATTACATAAACAAATGACAACTACTGTACATCAGATTCCCGACTTGGGACAGGTGCAAACATTTGCAGTGGGATTAAACGTTTTAATGGTACCAAACCTTCTCCCTTTTTCTGAAACAATAGCATAACATCACAACATGTTACAACAAACCACACGATAAAATATCAATTGGAAGGCTCAACTCAATCTAAAAACGTAAATTAACACACTATAAACGAATAAATTTGATCTGCGATACCTGAATGCAAATGCACAGTTAACTAAATATTAGGGACAAACATGCAAGGCCAAAAAGCAAACAAACAAGACCAAGCCATGGCAAGATACCACAGCGAAATATTTATCCCTTCGAAAATAATCACTTTTGAGAAAAAAAACAGTTTTAATAATATCTATAGGTAAATGAAAAATAACTTTGTCGTTTTAGGTAAAATACTTATGTGTATAAAATTCTTCCAATAATTAGGAATACCAAGAAAGTTCTGTCATGTAAATACATAATTTAACACTAAATGCAAATTGGGTTGAATATCAACAATAAAACTACCATATACAATATTCTAAAACTTCCTTGTACAGATTTAAGGAGAATAATCTTGATATAAATACAAATGTAGTAAGAAGAAATGAAAATTAGTAGATATTCCAAATAATCAAAGCTGGTATAAGGACAAGATCCATAAGAATATAAAATAACAAAAAAACATTATAAACAGTATTAATAGGTCGAATTAACAAGAAAATACGATTTGAGAGTACTCACAGTTACTGACAGCGAGTTAAAAGCCAAAAACAATAATAAAAAATCATGCATCAGACACTAAAATCAACTAAAATACATCCCAGGGATTTAGTATTTTAAAGTCATGAACAGTCAGAGAAGACATGACTTGTGCAATGCCAAAAATAAATATCAACATGTAGTAGGATAGTGAGGAGCGACTTCTTTAGGGATAGAAAATAACATGTGTGTGTGTCTATACATCCACCTCAAAAGAAATACAATTTAGTTCTGTTTTAATTTGCTAATGACAAAATTGATGTTAGTGCCAATGTAAACTATATTCAGAGATCTAATTACAATATTGGTACAATAATGGGGGCTATCCAGCCATTTTAAAAAGGGGGGTCCTAACCCAGGACAAAAGGGGGGTTCCAATTACATGTCCCCATTTAAATGCATTGATCGTCCAAAAAAAAGAGGGGGTTCCAATCCCCGGACCCCCCCCTCTGGATCCGCGCCTGGATTACCCTTACTTATAAGTTTGTTTAAGGTTCGATGAGTTTACATGGATCACATAGTGATTTCCTCACATAAGTACAATATTACTGTAAAATTTAGGATGTGAAATACCATTTTAAGTTTTTTACAGGTACAGACAAATCTTTGTATCTACGAACAAGTTTAGTAAAAGTTTTAAGTAATTTATGGTATCAAAATCTCTGACACAATAATTTCCCAGTGATGCACATCGCCGTCTAAAAAAGGAAAATTAACAATAGGAAATTTTTTGTCGTAGTTTCCAGTTAGAATTGAATTATCTAAATCTAAAAAAGGACAACTGCTGCTGTTTATGTTAGATTTAGTTAAAGTAAGTTCTTTTGGGTAAATTTCGGAAGTATATTTAGGGTACAGTTAGTGCCCATATGAATACCCACTACCTGACGATACACTTTATCGCCGAAACGTACATAAATGTTATCTAGCAGAAAATTTAAAGCTTCAGTCATATCCTCACATTTTCAGTAAGTGTATCTAGCATACAGAAAAGGATTTAAACCAGTTGCAGCAAATTATAATTACAATGAGATTTTTCAAAGGCCATTTATCAACACATAAACTTTTTCTTAATAAGACTGTGTGCACGTTTGTTTTAAAAAAAGAGATAGACTGATACTGAAGAAGAATGTAGAGAATAGCAGACACCAACAACACACAGTAAAAAGATTTGTATGACTTCTTTTAAACCAAAAGTTTATATGTGCATATTGCAGTGTGTTTGTTAATCTACATGGCTAGCTGTACCGAAGAAGGGTACCAGCATTACAGTATTTTAGAGTAATTACGTTTTCAACAACAAAGCACACTAAATAACAAAAGAATTGAACCACTACCCCAGACTCAACAAAACACAAGAACCAGCTCACTGAATAACAAAATATACATTGTTAGAACCTGCTCTCTCGGTAACAACTAAACAAATTGACAAACAAAAACAGAACCAGTTTACTCGCTAATAACATAATACTATATGTTATTATTGTTTCAGCTGATTTTAGTGTATTGTTGCAATTGATTTAGTTGATTTGGTTTTATTGTTTGCTGTTTTTTATTTAGCTGGTTCTAATGTATTGCAATTGATTAAGCTGGTAATATTGTTTGTTGTTATTGATTTAGCTGGTTTTAGTGTTTTACAATCGATTTAGCTGGTTCAAGTACTTGTTGTTATTAATTAAGCTGGTTCAAGAGTATTGCAATTGATTTCGCTAGTTCTAGTGTTTGTTGTTATTGATTTAGCTGGTTTTAGTGTATTGTTATTGATTTAGCTGGTTCTAGTGTATTGTTATTGATTTAGCTGGTTCTAGTGTTTGTTGTTATTGATTTCGCTAGTTCTAGTGTTTGTTGTTATTGATTTAGCTGTTTCTAGTAATTTTTGTTATTGCTATAGCTGGTTCTCGAGTTTTGCAATTGATTTAGCTGGTTCTAGAGTTTGTTGTTATTGACTTAGCTGTTTCTAGTGTAATGCAATTGATTTAGCTAGTTCTAGTGTTTGTTGTTATTGATTTATATAAAAAAGAAGCTGTGGTATGATTGCCAATGAGACAACTATCCACAAAAGACCAAAATGACACAGACATTAACAACTATAAGTCACCATACGGCCTTCAACAATGAGCCAAACCCATACCGCATAGCCAGCTATAAAAGGCCCTGATAGTAAAGACAATGTAAAACAATTCAAACGAGAAATATAACGGCCTCATTTATATAAAAAAAAATCAACGAAAAACAAATATGTAACACATAAACAAACAACTACCACTGAATTATAGGCTCCTGAGCTGGTTCTAGTGTTTGTTGTTATTGATTTAGCTGGTTCTAGTGTTTGTTGTTATTGATTTAGCTGGTTCTAATGTATTACAATTGATTTAGTTGGTTCTAGTGTATTGCAATTGATTTAGCTGGTTCTAGTGTTTGTTGTTATTGATTTACTAGTAGCAGGTTCTATTGTATTGCAATTGATTTAGCTAGTTATAGTGTTTGTTGTTATTGATTTAGCTGGTTCTAGTGTTTGTTGTAATTGATTTAGCTGGTTCTAGTGTTTGTTGTTATTGATTTATAGTCCAGCGGATATCAGAATAATTGATCACTTTACGGTAAAAGCATGAAACTTGGCATAGTGAAAGATTAAGGGATATAGACAAAATTCAGATATGGAGCCGCGAAAAAAAATCCAATATGGCCGCCAAATTCAAGATGGCCGACATAAGTACAACATAATTCACTTGATGAAGTCTTTCAATTTTAATGAGTTCAGAAGATGTTACAAACTTAAGGAAATACAATTAAGATATGTCAATTATTATTTTTTTAAACTTTATAATACAGAAATCATCAAAATGGCGTCCAAATTCAAAATGGCGCGTCAAAATGTCTAAGTTTGACAGTATTCGTATGTATACACCATCATTGTTTGATAAACAGTTACCAAATCCGTGAAACTGATCATTTGATATTGACAAAGGCCTACAATGTATCATTTATACCTGGGTGCATAGATAATCTTTTCAAAATGGCGGCCAAATTCAAAATGGCACCGTTTAACATGTCAAAATTTGACTTTTGTTTTTATATATGGTATAAAAATATTTAAAAGATAATGGATCAATTATTTCAATACAAGCACGTATACACAAACATATTATTATTATTTAATGTAACAGGTGACATTAACTATGAATTAAAAATGGCCGATACAACTCAAAATCATGTGTCTTTGATGAGTTCTTATTTTTCACAGTTACAGGTAATCCCCTTAGAAAATTTCACAATTTTCCTGAAATGAAAAAAAATCCAACATACGCAGTATAGAATCAGTGCAAAGAGTATTTCTTTTTTTAGAAATGAGATAAGAAATTAAAAAAACCTCACAAGTATCTATTTAACATAACAACAGATTAAAATTGAGCAGTTGCATAATGTTGTGCATTTTAATGCTGCTTTCAAGAATTTACATGCATGACATTGAAGCTTCAGCAAGTACAGACCAGAATGGTACCATCAAGTGTTTGCCAACCAAATAAATCTGGTGATTGCTTACTTGGATTTGCAACTAAACAATTGCCCCAAATAACACTATCATGGTAAACTGCACATTTCGTATGTTCAATGAAGAAGAGCATTTTGTGTTGGAGGAATATTGTTCTTGTCTTCTACGTGAATAACTGTTTTCTAAACTCATTCACCGTATTAGCTGTACATGACCGATCATACAAAAGCACAACATATCGTTCTATTACTTTTAACATTTTCAAAATTGCCACTTCATTTTGGATTCTCAATAATCTGCAGAAATGCTTCTGACAACTCCTCATATACGGACCATGTGTCCCAAGCTGAATTCTTACCTTTCCCAGAAAAAGCTGAGACTGTGTCACAGCCAATAATTATAAATGAATGGAACAGTGGAAAGACTCGATATCAATGGTCCTAGAGCAAGGCACAATCCATGAATTGAAATATATGGGAAGTTCTTTCCAGTGCCAAATCCTATCCACAACTGTTCAGCCATTTGAATTCCCCTTTTCATGCGGCTGGGAATAAGGACATATCGATTGAAAGTTCTCCTTCAACTAATGAGATACCTGTTTCGCTGAATCTTAGTACAGTTAGTTGAAGATTTGAATAACTCTCTGGTAAAAGAGACACTCTCTGTGACTGGCATTTAAACATAGAATCAGATTGGTCAAATGTTTGAACAACGCCTTGAACATCCTCTGAAATATGTTGAAATAAAGATATACCTATACAATGGGATGAATCTTTTAACGAGATACTGCTTGGATTGTGATCAATGTTGTCTACAGCAGATGAAGTAAATACTTTTTGTAGTAGATTGGTAGGGCAAACAATACCTTCTTGTTGGAGATAATCAAGAATCATTGGCCATCGATGCCTTTGCAGGTGGACTATTAGTCCCCGAAGGTATCACCAGCCCAGAAGCCAGTACTTCGGTACAGGCATGAACATACGGATTGTTTGTTTTATTAAAATTTGCTAAATATTAGAAATTATTATAAATTAAGGAATGTATCTCCCACATGCAAAGCTCTGATTCCTTTCACGGATTCGGCTTTAGTTTTTGGACCTTTTGGATTATAGCTCTTCATCTTTTATATAAGCTTTGGATTTCAAATTTTTGGACACGAGCATCACTGAAGAGACATGTATTGTCGAAATGCGCATCTGGTGCAAGAAAATTGGTACCGTTAATTTTATTATAATATGTGATTTAAATGTACATATTACAAATATCAGAGTTTTGTCAGTACTGGATTTCCAACAGAACATTATTTGAATATGACATTTGATTGTCGCCATGGTATAACCGGATGTGACTGTACATGTCCATTCAAAAACTCTTCCCGATCCACTAATGTCTACCCTTGGAATCTTCCGATTCTAAAACAACGGAAGAGTCTAAAGCGGAACGAATCTGATTCGTATGGAAGCGTATAGTAGTCACGAGTTGAACAGTTCTCAGCTCATCTTGTTGACATAAATAAGTGGTAATGTTGCATTATATCCAACCTTGTTAACTTGATTGTGTGTACTTGTTTAGTTATTTTCTAAACATTCCGACTTTCAGAAAGTGTACTTGTTAACTTCTTCTGAACAAGTTGACTTTGATAAAGTGAACAAAAAAGTATAGACTCGCCTTGTGTACATGGTCTTTGTTCACTTGTAGCATAAAACTAGTCTAATAGTAGCATTGCAACACATCTTGTATACTTCATTTTGTGTACTTGTTTAGTTGTTTTCTAAACTCCCCGACTTTCAGAAAGTGCACTTGTAAACTTCTTCTAAACAAGTTTATATCAACAAAGTGAACAAAATGTTTATTCTCATCTTGCAAGTTGTTTTTGTTGACTTTCCTTGCTAAAAAGGTTTACTTATCGAGTGGTTTCTCACCTTTCTCATTTACTAAAAGTATACTTGTTTTGTTTGTATCTAACTAAGTGTACTTTTCACAAATACACTTGCTTTGGAAATATTGCAAGTTTATTTGTTGAAAGTCAAGACCAAAGGTGACCATGCATGAATCCGTGTCTAATCAGGACAGGGGCATATAAAATGTGCAGCGGGTTTAAACGTTTTGACCGGCGCGCCAACCTTCAACCTAACGCGAGACAGGGTTACTGTTAAAGTATATTTTTTTGTGTTAGATTCAGATTATCCGGCAAAAAGCGACAAAGATTCAATTTAATTTTTGGACCCTTTTGACCTCAAAGTGGACCAATTTCAAACGGGGCCCAATATCATAATAAAAAACCCTTAGCAATTCGAGTCTTCAAACAGTTCCCATTGCAATTTTATTTTTCAATTGGTTGATGCGCAATTTCGAGTAAATTAGATTTCAGAACTTTTTTAGGTACAATTTTACAGAAAGCAATACACTTAAACATAGGGAACTGTCTGGAAACCCGAAAACTAATTTTCACCGCTTGATTGTCCCTTATTCCGAAACGGCAAGGACCCAAATAATTGAAGTGTATCAAAATGGTTTTTACTCCTTGAAATTTTTTTAACAGATTTGTATTTATTTTCAATTTAAGATTTCTTGCAATTTCGCAAAAAAACATGAGGTTGCTCAATGACGTGCTACGCAATACTGAGTAAATAAGTTTTTTATAATGATCAATACGAATCGTTGGAATTTAGATTACCTTATTATGAAAGTTTAATTTCATTTTTAGTTTAGTGTGAAAATTGAAAGGTATCCATATCAGATATGATTTGAATTATATATCCAAGACCACCTATTTCATGTTATGAGGATGAAATAAATTTAAAATTTGCATTTTCCTTTATTTGAACCATTTCTATCGATTTGATGAGGTTAAAGCTTATTGAATGGGTTACTGATGTAAATAGCTTCATTTTTCAATGAGAACATGTACTGAAAAAACGATAACATGTTGTGCTTTACTTCAAAAATGTCCACTTGGTACCTTGAAATCTTAAGACTGACCGTCTTTAGTCGACCCTCTGGTCAAATATTGAACTGTTTTTTATGGAACGCCATAGCTGTCTTATGTGTCTTTGTTATTGCTTTTCTATTATAAGATGGTGCTTTTCTATTATAAGATGGTGCTTTTCTATTATAAGATGGTGCTTTTCTATTATAAGATGGTGCTTTTCTATTATAAGATGATGGTTTTCTATTATAAGATGGTGCTTTTCTATTATAAGATGGTGGTTTTCTATTATAAGATGGTGGTTTTCTATTATACGAAGGTGTTTTTCTATTATAAGATGGTGCTTTTCTATTATAAGATGGTGCTTTTCTATTATAAGATGGTGGTTTTCTATTATAAGGTGCTTTTTTATTATAAGGTGCTTTTCTATTATAAGGTACTTTTTTATTATAAGGTGGTTTTCTATTATAAGGTCAGACGACATCTTACAATCATTACATACACCAAATATACTACACCTACTGTTTACATTATCTGAGATATGGACTTGACCACCAAAACTAAACCTTGTTCACTGATCCCTGAAAACTGTGTGACGGGCATGAGGACTTTGCAAGGTACTCGCATACCAAATATAGTTACCATATTACTCATAACAAGAGAGAAATTAACATTACAAAAAATCTTAACTTTTTTTTCAAGTAGTCACAAAACAATGAAAATATTAAAGGTCAAGGACAATGGACACGTGACAGACGGCAACTTTGTAACATAAGGCATCTATATACAAAGTATGAAGCACTCAAGTTTCCCACCTAAAACATATAGCTTTTGAAAAGTTATCTTACATCGCCGCTGCCGTAGCAGACGCCGATGCCGGATCACCTTCCCTAAGTCGAGCTTTAAGCGATAAAAGTCGCAGGCTCGAAAAAACGAAAAACGAAAAAAGGTGCGAGTCAAGGCTCCACTTTGAATGTGTACTTTGAACTATATTTGCCTATATTTGATAATTTAACCGTTTAGGTCTTGGACGCACGGTGTGTTGATTCATTGGTAATCATACCAACACATACATAAGTTTACATTGATGCATATTCTTTTGATATTTACATTTTTTTTTGTTTGGAATATAATCTTAAAATTCATCTTGAAAAATAGTGGAAAACTATGGAACGCCACAGCTGTCTTATGTGTCTTTTTTATTGCTTTTCTATTATAAGATGGTGCTTTTCTATTATAAGATGGTGGTTTTCTATTAAAAGATGGTGCTTTTCTATTATAAGATGGTGGTTTTCTATTATAAGATGATGGTTTTCTATTATAAGATGGTGCTTTTCTATTATAAAATGGTGCTTTTCTATTATAAGATGGTGCTTTTCTATTATAAGATGGTGCTTTTCTATTATAAGATGATGGTTTTCTATTATAAGATGGTGCTGTTCTATTATAAGATGGTGGTTTTCTATTATAAGATGGTGGTTTTCTATTATACGAAGGTGGTTTTCTATTATAAGATGGTGCTTTTCTATTATAAGATGGTTCTTTTCTATTATAAGATGGTGGTTTTCTATTATAAGGTGCTTTTTTATTATAAGGTGCTTTTCTATTATAAGGTGCTTTTCTATTATAAGGTACTTTTTTATTATAAGGTGGTTTTCTATTATAAGGAGGTTTTCTATTATAAGGTGCTTTTCTATTATAAGGTGCTTTTCTATTATAAGGTGCCTTTTTATTATAAGGTGCTTTACTATAATTAGGTGCTTTTCTATTATAAGGTGCTTTTCTATTATAAGGTGCTTTTTTATTATGTGATGGTGGTTCCCGTGATTAACCGGGAGTGTGGGGTAGCACTAATGACAGGACGATTGCCCGGATAGTGACAGGACGGTTGACCGGACGAGATATAAATAGTCATAACTTTTTTGTTATTCGGTAGATTGGTTTAATATTTGTAGACCTTAAAGATATTAAAATATATTTTATGAAAATCAAAGAAAATAAGTGAAAAAAAAATATTTTTGAGCAAATAAAGTTGACCGGACGGTATTCACACTCGTCGTTATACGCTGTACATATATTCAACTTGTTCAATTCAATTCAAAATATTTTATTGTTCAAATATAAAATGTACATTTAAACAAAGGGATTGGACAAAAGGCAGTGCCTATACAAATCCTTTCCCATACAAGATGGATTGAATAACATGCATGATAGTATATAATTTTCTGGTAAGTTGATAGATCATACGTTGTTGCAGTGAGTCAGGGAGGCAGTTCCTCCACTTCTTGAAGTATTTTTGTGTATACATATATAAATAACTATGTTAACAAAGTTAAAGCAAGACCTACTGAAGGTGATGTCGAATTTTATTCCAAAAAAATAAGTGTTGGTTAGGAATCAAGTAGATCATAAAGTGATTTTTACTCAAATTCACAAGCTCACTGCAACAAAGTTGTTCTATTTATATGAATAAAAAGAATTGATTGGCCCTTTTTTGCAATACATAAATAATTTAGTGTACCATCTTATTACATGACTATTAATTTCTTGATTTTTGAAAATATAATTACTAATACAAAAAAATAAAATAAAATATATATAAATTTATTTGCAAAAAGATAATAATAAACACAATTGGTTGTTCTTTTGTGTTAAAAGTTAGATTTGTCTTTGATTAAGACTAAAGAGTGGTACACTGTGGTTATAGGCTGGTTTCTAAACAGTATAATATCACATGAATTATTATAAAAATCTTCCAGTTTCATGAATATATTGTTGTACATATGTAAATATCTCTGTGTTTTCATCAATATTTAAGTCTGAGCAACCCTGTAGTAGGACATCAAGATTGACATTTTCAAAGTTACTTATTTTTCGAAAGAGCTCATATCTCTGATAAATGTAAAATGGACAAACATAAAAGAAATGCATATTATCTTCTACTGGATCTCCACATGCACACATAGAGCTGTCCGACAAATGATCACAGAAGAGATGATCTTTTAGATCACTAGCCTCATTTCTTAATTGGCAGTGGATATATATTAACTTTACGTGAACCAGTGGAAAAGAAAACAGGACAAGGACTTATGTCCTCATTCAGTTTTCTTTTAAATCCTGTGAAGCTTAACATATTTTTTACTTCTCCATCAAGTGAATTCCACTTTTCAAGAGTGTGTGGAATAAAACTGTTTTTATAGGCTGTGGTTCGACACTGAGGAGTTTTAAATTCCCATTTTTCTCTCAGACCATACTGGTCATTAGTGTTTGTATATGACAAGATATCAGCAGCAATATAATTAGGAATATCTCCAGAAATAGTTTTATGAAGAAACAATAATTTGTTTTTCTGACGTCAACAAGTGTTAATATCTTTGACAATATTTGTCTAAGTAATTAGCGAATCTGTGAGATTTAAAAACAAATTATACGAAAATATAAATTTATAGTAAAATTAAATTATTTTTCTGCTAAAAAAGTTGACCGGACTAAATTCACATTCGCCGATGTGTTTAACAGAGACATATATGATACATGAAGAGATTCGCACATCTATAATTGTATTTTAGGTCTTTGGTTTTAAATATATTAACAGGATTTTCTTTCTTCATAGAAGGTTGACTGTCAGTAAGAAGTATCTGATGATCTTGATTGCCATTATCAGCATACCTCAATCTTAGTAGATTTCGGTGTTTATACAACCTTTCTGTTTTGACTGAGGTATTTTTAACTTGGCTGGTGTTTTCAATTTGGCTGATGTCTTTAACCTTGCTGGTGTTTTGTTGTTTTTGGAGACTGAGGTTCCAAGGGAAAGGACTTCAAATAATGTGCCTCCTAAGAGTCCGAGAAGCTCTCGGGATGCACGATTTTGCGTATTTTTTCAAAGCTTCTGGGGGTCTCGAGCGACCGCCAGACCCCTCACCGAATGATGAATATATTTTGCCTCACTTTTAAATTTAATTATAGTGACAGACTAGTTAGTGACAGTGCAGTATTATACAAGATTAACTTTGTGTTCGATGCCCGTCCTTTATTTTCTATTGTAAAGTGTCTGAACACGACTGAATGCAAGTTTACTCCTTCGATGTTAAAGGTCATATTGGAATACATTGTTGTTGTTTTTTCAAATGATTTGATACCGGCAGATTGGTGGTCTCACTTTAATTTAATCCATGTCAGCTATCTAGTTTTATCTTTAAAAAAAGAGAGAGAGCCAGTTTTGTATTCTTTAATAAAAAGTTCAATTCACTGTAATCTTTGTTTGGATTCTGATTGCCATCTGATTATATAAGTTAATTCAATTAAATGTATTTGATGTCTCAGGTGTGAAAACTTAAATGACATGATTATTTGCTTGATTGGTGATTACGACAGTTGTCAAAATTAGATAGTAATCTAATTAAATACATGTAATAAATATTTTATATATCAGGTCTTCTAGTGTGCTGGTGAACTTACTCAAGTCAATATTTTGAGCTCAAAGTTTTTATTAATTTATTTAATTTATTTATTTATTAATGAAATGCACATTTATACCCCTGGGGGTTAATAAAAAAGCACCTTATAATAGAAAAGCACCTTATATTAGAAAAGCACCTTATAATAAAAAAGAACCTTATAATAGAAAAACACCTTATAATAGAAAACCACCTTATAATAGAAAACCACCTTATAATAAAAAAGCACCTTATAATAGAATAGCACCTTATAATAGAAAACCACCTTATAATAGAAAACCATCTTAAAATAAAAAAGCACCTTATAATAGAAAAGCACCTTATAATAGAAAACCACCTTATAATAGAAAACCACCATCTTATAATAGAAAAGCACCATCTTATAATAGAAAAGTACCATCTTATAATAGAAAACCATCATCGTATAATAGAAAACCACCATCTTATAATAGAAAAGCACCATCTTATAATAGAAAAGCACCATCTTATAATAGAAAAGCACCATCTTATAATAGAAAACCATCATCTTATAATAGAAAACCACCATCTTATAATAGAAAAGCACCATCTTACAATAGAAAAGCACCATCTTATAATAGAAAAGCACCATCTTATAATAGAAAAGCACCATCTTATAATAGAAAACCATCATCTTATAATAGAAAACCACCATCTTATAATAGAAAATTACCATCTTATAATAGAAAACCACCATCTTATAATAGAAAACCACCATCTTATAATAGAAAAGCAATAAAAAAGACACATAAGACAGCTGTGGCGTTCCATAGTTTTCCACTATTTTTCAAGATGAATTTTAAGATTATATTCCAAACAAAAAAAATGTAAATATCAAAAGAATATGCATCAATGTAAACTTATGTATGTGTTGGTATGATTGCCAATGAATCAACACACCGTGCGTCCAAGACCTAAACGGTTAAATTATCAAATATAGGCAAATATAGTTCAAAGTACACATTCAAAGTGGAGCCTTGACTCGCACCTTTTTTCGTTTTTCGTTTTTTCGAGCCTGCGACTTTTATCGCTTAAAGCTCGACTTAGGGAAGGTGATCCGGCATCGGCGTCTGCTACGGCGGCGGCGATGTAAGATAACTTTTCAAAAGCTATATGTTTTAGGTGGGAAACTTGAGTGCTTCATACTATGTATATAGATGCCTTATGTTACAAAGTTGCCGTCTGTCACGTGTCCATTGTCCTTGACCTTTAATATTTTCATTGTTTTGTGACTACTTGAAAAAAAAGTTAAGATTTTTTGTAATGTTAATTTCTCTCTTGTTATGAGTAATACGGTAACTATATTTGGTATGCGAGTACCTTGCAAAGTCCTCATGCCCGTCACACAGTTTTCAGGGATCAGTGAACAAGGTTAAGTTTTGGTGGTCAAGTCCATATCTCAGATATCATACTATAAACAGTAGGTGAAGTATATTTGGTGTATGTAATGATTGTAAGATGTCGTCTGACCTTGACCTCATTTTCATCGTTCAATGATTATAGTAAAGTTTTTGTGTTTTGGACTGTTTCTACTGTATGCAATAGTCTACTATATTTGGTGTATGGTTTGATTGTAAGGCGTATATGTCCAACTGACCGGTGTACTTTGACCTTGATCTTATTTTCGTGGTTCAGTGGTCAAAGTTAAGTTTTTGATTTTTGGTCTTTTTTTATAATACTATATGCAATTATAGGTCAACGATATTTGGTGCATGTAAGGATTTTGAGCTGTACATGTCTGTCTGGTTCTTCTGACCTAGACCTCATTTTCATGGTTCATTGGTCAATGTTTAGTTTTCTTAGTTAAGTCTGTTTCTAAGAAAATGTAAGCAATAGGTCAACTATGTTTAGTGTATTGATTGATTGTAAGGTGTACATGTATTTCTTGTTTGGTTTATATGGCCTTGACCTCATTTTTTGTGAATCGTGTTAAGTTTACGTAATAGTTGTGAGTTGTAGTAAGACTTTTTTGTTAGGACTATCAACATAATGTCAATGGCTAGTAAATAAGAAGAGACATTTTAGTGTATGCACTTTTGTTGGTATAAATCTGGCAGTTGGTTTGTCCCGTCTCATATGTTTTACTCAAGTCATTTGGGTCATTTTATATGACTTCGCAGTGCGGCCACTTTGAAAATCGTCTCATTGGCAATCCTATCATATCTTCGTATCTTTATATCAGTATTTTACACAAGAGTTAAAAAATATATCCTTTATAATATTATTATTTTTTATGTCATTATTATATACTACTAACACAAGAATGTCGTTAAATGTAATTGAATACCCTGCATTTATCAAGTTTTCCAATAAAATGAGTACAAAATTGCTGAAAGACCAGCCCCCTCATGCATAATAGAAATCTATCATTTACATTGATTATAATATTTAGGTATACATTAGATATACCAACTCGGGATAACAACGCCCTCATGGTGTATCTAATACTCACAAACCGTCAATAAAATTGAGAATGGAAATGGGGAATGTGTCAAAGAGACAACAACCCGACCAAATAAAAAAAACAGAAGCAGAAGGTCACCAACGTATATTTAGCTAATTTCTGTTACCCATCATAGTGGAATCGCATACCAAACATTGCCCAATATCTGGAGGCGTTTAGAAAAAAGTCTGATTAACTGTTTTTTTCCAGATATTTTCAATGTCCAAAGCCCCAAATTTCGGCAAAAATCAGAGGAGCACAACGAAACGTAAACTCGATCTGTAACTCATCACAGTAGACTCACATACCAAAAATCAACTCTATATCTTTAAAAAGGCGTTAAGAAAAAAATTAAAAAATGTTTCCATTTGCCACAGATGCCCCGCCTGGAAATATATATTTGTTTTAATTATTTTTTTTATAAAAGAGGCATTAATCAGGAACAGTTTAAGTGTGACCCCCAATTTCGAACTTGATCTGTGTTTTATGGTAATATTAAAGCATTTTTTATACGTTTTATAAGATTTGGTTGAGGCAACTAAAGTTAGAGAATAGAAACGGCAGATTTAGCATTTTTTATGTTTATAAATGAACTCAAGAACGGTAACATTGAACACTCCCAAATTTCGAACTTGATAATCTTGTTATGGTATTATGCATAATGTTTAAGTTTCATAATACATTAGGTTTTAATTGATTTTTGGTTCTTTTGAAATTGATCCATTTTGTGTTCAAAAGGATTCAAATTACACTATGTTTGATAGTTTATTCAAAAATTAAATCTTTGTGGCTTTTTGCCGGATATGCTGAAAACAAAAATTTATACTTTAACAGTAACACTCTAAATTGCAGACGTTGAAGTTATATGCATTTCATTATGATATGTTATATTTTAAACTACTGTCTCGCGTTAGGATGAAAGTTGATCCGCCGGTCAAAACATTTAAACCCGCTGCACATTTTATATGCCCCTGTCCTGATTAAACATGGATTCATGCATGCTCACCTTTGATCTTGACTTTCAACAAATAAACTTGCAATATTTCCAAAGCAAGTGTATGTGTGAAAAGTACACTTAGTTAGATAAAAACAAAACAAGTATACTTTTAGTAAATGAAAAGGTGAGAGACTACTCGACAAGTAAACATTATTAGCAAGGAAAGTGAACAAAGACAACACCACAAGATGAGAATAAACATTTTGTTTACTTTGTTTATATAAACTTGTTCAGAAGAAGTTAACAAGTGCACTTTCTGAAAGTCGGAAAGTTAAGAAAACAACTAAACAAGTACACAAAATAATGTATACAATATATGTTGCAATGCTACTAGCACACTAGTTGTATGGTATAAGTGAACAAAGACCATGCACACAAGGGGAGTCTATACTTTTTGTTCACTTTGTCAAAGTCAACTTGTTCAGAAGAAGTTAACAAGTACACTTTCTGAAAATCGGAAAGTTTAGAAAATAACTAAACAAGTACACACTACCAAGTACACAAGGTTGGATATAATGCAACTTTACCACTTATTTATGTCAACAAGTTGAGCAGAGAACTGTTCAACTCGTGACTATTATAAGCTTCCATAGATTCGTAAAACCTGGACAATAAACACGGAGTCCATAAACAATACTGACTAGATGTTAAAATAATCTATTTTGGATATTTTATTCTACGCTATTACTATCCTGAATATATTTCACAAATACTGAAAACCTCTTTTTCACCTGTAGTAATAAAAGGGTTGTAGACTTTTCTTTGACATATTTATTGACCAATTTACTATTTTGTATACTACATGTATACAATGTTGCCTTTCTCTCACTTACATGTAATATGACACATTTATATATTGCCTTTCTCTCACATGCGTGTAATATTATGATGCTTGTAAATGCATTTCTGTCACCTACACGTAACATGCTACATATCTAGCCTTTCTCTCACGTACATGTAACGTGATGCAGATATATAGTCTTTCTCTCACAGTGGATCTAGTCTTACAGTGGATCATGATTCCCAATAAGCACAAACTGGAGGTTCATGATCTTTCATGTGACTGTTTGATATTTTCTTTGTACAACTATACATCAGAAGCTGTGCTATTGTTAATGTCGACTGAGAATATGAACGATCCTGAATGTTGGGTCCAAACTCAATCATACTGACCAAAGAAAGCAATGACTGGGATGCAGAAACTTCCTGACATCCCTTTGAGAAGGTTCCTTTAAATTCTGAATTTGATGCAAAAATATCTTTACGAACAAACCTAGCTGCCTTTGATATGTTGACAAACTCATTATTAAAATCTTCTAAGCAGACTCTCTTCAATGGAAGACCAATGTCATCTTTGAAACCAAGAATGTTTTCAATGCCTTGTTTGTAAGCATTTAAGTTAGGGAAATTAAATACAATTCTGTGTTTCAGTCGTGTACTTTTAACCCGAGATGAAACATCTGCACCTAGACATGTTTTTCTTTCCGTATAAAGTTTACATAGATCTGACAAGTTGTAAACATTTATGGTCTCAACACATGACCTTGTTTCATTTATATAAGAGACGAGTTCTAAAAATGCAATTCCATGGATTTGACTTTCCTTCTTAGATTCGACATTATCATTATTCATTTCAATTCGAGGTGCACGATTGCATAAGGAAACTAAACATTTAGAGTGGTACTTTGCTTCCTGTGCAATTAGATCACCAGCACTTAAAAGTAACAATGTGTCATTTTATTTTACTGCACATTCTCTCACACGTGTATCTTGTCCAAACGTTGAGGACTCATGAAGGGCTTCTTGGCCATTTCCATTACAGAAAAAGCACACAGACGGATTACTAGTGGACAGAACTGAAAGGATATGTCTAGTTTTCTTTTAGATGTGGTTGCTGCATTATCCATTCTCTCATGTGAGGTTAATTTTTCTGCTCTATTCAACTTTGTTCTGTTCAGTTTTAACTTGCAAGATTTGTGCCAACATGCTTTAGGTCAATGAAAGACTGTGCTATTCCAGATCCCTTATCTAAGTTTTTAATGCACACATAAATGCCTTCAGGCATCAATCGTTATTTCTTAAAATTGTCAGCTAAAGATTGATAACTAGCACCAACGTTGGGACGTTTAGAATCAAATGGGCATATAAGTTTTTCATCTATAATTCCTTGGCATAGGATGCAATTTGCCAAATCAATATTATTTGATTTAGTCGGTTTGTCATATTCTACACTTGGTACCCTGAATGTCTTTCGGTAGCCGTGTTGAAAGAACTATGCTCGTTAATTGGTTTATATATTCATTGTGGATAACTTCTATATGGCAGACACGTGTTTCGTCTACAAGAGTATCAGTGACGTTTGAATCGAAAGAGTTAAAAAGACAAACACAAAGTATGTAATTCAAGATTTGATGACCTGGAATCCTGAAAGTTTTGCAAAGCACAAATATTTGTTGATTGTAGTTTCTGATAGTAAGACTTTTGGCGGCCATTTTGAATTTGTCAGCCACTAAAGGAATTATTTTTGATTGTTTAATATTCAGAAAAGAT
The DNA here is from genome assembly GCF_036588685.1 of Mytilus trossulus. Classification (NCBI taxonomy): domain Eukaryota; kingdom Metazoa; phylum Mollusca; class Bivalvia; order Mytilida; family Mytilidae; genus Mytilus; species Mytilus trossulus. The sequence continues at coordinate 28,220,240 of NC_086382.1, forward strand.
TAACTAGCATCGTAACTAGTAATATGCAAAGTTTTGTGCTTTTATTTTCAAATGATCAATTATACCATTTTTTTGGACTCTGTCTCATGACTGTTTGCGGCCATTTTGAATTTGTCGGCCATTATGGATTTTTTTTATTGTTCCATATTCATTAGAGATTATTAAGCACCATAACTAGCAACATGCAAAGTGTTGTGCTTTTATTTTCAAGTGATAAATTATACCATAGTTTGGGACTCTGCCTCATGACTGTTGGCGGCCATTTTTAAAATTGGCGGCCATTATGGATTTTTTTTTATTGTTCCATATTCAGAAAAGATTAATAATCATCATTACTAGCAATATGCAAAGTTTTGTGCTTTTATTTTCAAATGATAAATTATACTATATTTTTGGACTGTGCTTCATGACTGTTGGCGGCCATTGTGGATTTTTTTTTGATGGCTCCATATCCAAAAATGTTGATAAACATCATAACTAACACTGTGCAAAATTTCATGCTTTTACCATAAAGTGATCCATTGTCCCAAAATATTGGACTTAGCTGCTGGACTATTAGCTGGTTCTAGTGTTTGTTGCAGCTAAATACATAACAACAATATACTAGAACCAGCTTAATCAATAACAACAAACACTAGAAATTGCATTGGACTCCAATCTTAATTGACTAGGATTGTCAGTTTTCCTATCGTACGTATGGGCACTCCGGCTTCCTCCACCAATAAAAAGTGGCCACCACGAAATAGCCCAGGAGCTGTGCATTAAAAAAACAAAAATCAAATCAAATCTTTTTAGTTGTTTCACATTTTTCACATCATGGCCTTTAAAGCTAACTATATGATATGGATTTTTTCTCATTATTAAAGCCTGTACAATGACATATAATGGCTTGATATCCACATAATTTTACAGCAGATTCCAACAAGTATGAAGCTACAGGTAGATTCTTTGGTTAGCTTCCTTGCTAGCTCAACCATGAAATGAATATTACCTTAAATTTGGGAGGAGCATATAACTAATTCATCATCCAATGAAAACACTTGTACCAATAGCCTGTTTATAATATGTATATTTCATACAAACAGGTTTACATACATGTAAACAACTTTGCAAATTAAATTTTGTTTCTAAATGGCGTTCATTATCACTGAACTAGTATCTATTTGTTGAGGGCCAGCTGAAGGACGCCTCTGGGTGCGGGAATTTCTCGCTACATTGAAGACCTGTTGGTGACCTTCTGCTGTTGTTTTTTTATTTGGTCGGGTTGTTGTCTCATTTCCCCTTGTACTCTCACATTTGGTATTGGCAATTTGATACTTGATTGATGGATGATTATTGCAAGCAGTGCTAGCAATGATTTCCTTAAAACATGTTTATAAATTTAGATATTGGTTTAAACAAATATAAATATGGACCAATTCATGTACACCTAGGATGAAATTTGAAAAAAATAGGCAGGACAGGAGTTTTGAGTTAAAAAAAAAAAGGCAGGATGAGCATCTTGGTAAAAAAAAAAGGCAGGATGACAATTTGGGTAAAAAAAGTCAGGATAAACTAGTAAAAAAAAAGGCAGGACCGAAAAGAGTAAAAAATAAAAAGGCAGGACAGAGATTACAACTAAAAAAAAAAGCAGGACAAAATTTTTCATCCTAGCCCCCCCCATGAAAATCAAATGGTAGCTCCCTAAGGTATATGGCACTAAGAAAAACAAAACAAATTTGACATCGAACAAGTTACCATGGCAACGAATCATGACCTAATATACATATTTTGTTAAATTTTGTGATTTTCCTTGTTTTTTCATCAAATTTCAAGTATATTTTAGATTGAAAAAGTATGTGCGCACCCAAGAAACAACTTTATATTTGGTGAGATTATGCCAATAGTTATGATAAAGCTTCTGTTAAATTATTTTGTTGTTTCTCAGGTGCGCAGGATGTTTGGAAATAATGATAGAAAACTGCATAAATTCTGTATTTTTCATTGTTTTTGTGAAAACAATACATAGTATGACGTTATTGTGACGTCATCAGATAAAAATCTTTCAGTTTTTAATTTATATTTCTTGACCCTATGCATTTCTAAACGTTATGTGCCAATTTGAAATGTTTATCAAACATTTTATTTTCTTGGGCTAAAACTAGGCCTTAATGCCCCTACTCCTTTGTTGAGGATTTTTTGTAAACTTTAAACGCTAGCACATCATAGAAAATCAAGTGGGTAATCTATGCTTAAAATTTTATAACAAAAATTTCTGTGGATTTTCTACAAAAATCTTGGTTTATTTGCCACAAAATTCTGTTTAACTTTAAAAATGCAATGAAACTATAAATAATAATGCTTGCTCGAAGTTTCCCCTTTGTATATGTACAAAATGGCCCATCTCTATTTTTCTTTAACTTTGCTGTTTTTATACTATTGCAGTTTGACAAATTCGTAATTCAAAGGCAACAGAGGGATATTTACGCCGTGATTGTACCATTGTAAAGTAAATTCACATAACCGTATTTATAAATGAACTGGATAATTGATTGAAATAAATTTGGCAAATCAAACACACCTACAACATGCTTGTGAATTTGCTTATACTTATCAATAAATTTTAAATTTTGATTGAAAACTTATTTTTAAACTGACTTGTAAAACTAGTTTTACAATGTTTATATTGTGTCACTAGTTCTGATTGGTTCTCTGTTTAACTATTGACTCCACCCAAAGGCTTGTGTACCTTACCTAATAATGATTTCATGGTTGAGCTAGCAAGGAAGCCAACCAAAGAATCTACCTGTAGCTTCATAATCGCTGGAATCTGCTGTAAAACTTTATTGGATTTTTCTCTCATTGGCATTCACAATCATATCACCTCTCATTATATTTAAACGTTTCTAATAAAGTTTGAAGATACTCTGTAATAAAACTTTATTTTTTTGTAAATATTTAACAATAATGTATATAAAAAGAAATCTGAACACATGCATATCAAAAGACAGTTTTTCAGTAGAAATGGGTTTTAATACAATGACTTTAAACCTTGTCCACTTTAACAGATCTTATTCCCAAAAAAATCTATGTTACGCAAGAGTCAGAGACTTGGATAATATGCAGTAAAGGATAGCTGTAAAAAAAAATAGTTTTGTTGGAAGACATTCCTATCAGTTTTAAATTTGAAACTTACAAGTTAATAGCAATTGGCTGTATCTGGATTTTAAGCATTGAGATACATTTATAAGAAAATAAAGACACTTTGAAACCTAAAAACAAACAAAAAATTACAAAGAAATGTATTGCTCATCCCAAGAAGATGAAATGAAAATTAAAAAAAAAAATGCAATTTTTTGTTTTAACTGGCTCAAAATGCACACTTTTATTGGTTCCCGATGAGCTAAACAAAACTATATATATATTTGATATCTAAAACTTTCTAACAAGTTAACATGCATTGCATTTATTTTCAACTAATAAAAAAACCAGTGTTACAATGAGAATAGATGTATAAATGAAGGAATGATGTTCAATACAAAGCTATACTATCCTTTTATTATTATTTTACAAATATAAAAATCATTTTGATTATTGCACAAGTTTCATTTGATGATGATGCCCAACATAGAAATTTGATAAATAAACGTGGAAGAAAAATACTACAAATTTCATATGTTTTTGATTCATGTGACAAAATAAAAAATCCTAAGAAATTGGAATGATTAAATATCTACCATTTCAAAAGAGAATTGAAAACAAATGCTAACATATGGCATGTAGCAGTGGCGGATCCAGGCAGAGGGTTCCGGGGGTTGGACCCCCCTTTTTTTTGGAGGATCAATGTATTTGAATAGAGACATATAGTTGGAACCTCCCCTTTGTCCTGGGTTGGGACCCCCCCTTTTAAAATGACTGGATCAGCCCCTGTGTAGATGACCATTGACACACACAATGCAAGTTCAAGTTCTATCTAATATCATCTTTAAATTCTTCTCCTTGTAAGAAAAAAATCAAAATGTCATTTTATTACTATAACCTATGTAATGCTGGCAAGTACCTGTCATTATGTAAATGTAGTGTAGTTTGGTCATTGAGGGGGAGGGGGTGTAGGTAGTTGGGGTCCTGATCCAGAAATCCCAGGCTTAAAAACAACACGAAATCATGAGGTCCCGATTTTGATTAAAATTAAATCCAGACATCCCAAATATGAAAAAAGAATTCCCAGGTCCTGAAATCCCAAACTTAAAAACACCAGATCCCAGAGTCCAAATAAAGGTCCTATACCCCCTCATCAGTTGAATTCTTAAAAATACATCACTAAAATCATTTGTAGTATTATAACCTAACTTGCATATCATCCAACACATAGTAGTTACTATGAATAGACTAGAATGTTTTCAAATTATATTTGTTCAAAACCATAGAAAACCAAACATCAGATATTTCCTTCAGTTATTACATACATTAATTAAGAGAAAACAACTTTATGAATTCTATAGGATGCTATATACCAAAAGGTTAACAACAAAATGGTGGCAATGTTTTTTTTCACAGAATTTAAAAATACTTTGGCTTCATTTATATTCGTTGGTAGGAATTTTCGTGGATGGCAGAAAACATGCCTTTTCGTGGATAGGTGATTCCATGGCTTTGCCAAAGGTTGCATACAACCTGATAAAAATATAAATTGTAATTTGTTGAACATTAAAATTCGTTGTTCACCTGTACCTTCGAAAACGATGAAAATTGGTATCCAATGAATAATAATGAAACAACAGTATAGTACGATTTGACATTATTGATAAGACTCATTTGAATTGAAGCTGAGTAAGCATCTTTCTTGTTGGTGATACTTCTGGTTCTGGTTTTGTTGGCTTTTTTTTCTTGGGTGTTGTAAACAAATCTTCTACTTTATATTTCTTTTTTGGTGATTCTGAAGAAAAACTGTCAAACTCATCAATACTTAAAGAATCTGCAGATGAATTACTCCCCTTTTTTGAACTCTTTGTCTGATAGTTTGAAAATGAGGCTTGAAGATCTGTATTATGACCTTTTGATTTGACTGATGTTATTTGACTGTTCTGAGCCATTGAGGCTTCTAACAAGTCACAGGCAGCAGTCAAGTCACCGTTTATTTCAGAGTTTTCTGTCATGTCTAAAGAATCCATCAGATCGAAACTATTGTCATTTTCAGTACTACTTATGTCATTTTGATTATCTGGACATTTTTTGCTTTCTTGGGTTGCTTCGATGTAAGTGTCATCTCCATAATCAGACCACTGACTGTCAGAAAGTGGTGACTGAGGTGCCACATCATCAGAGTCCATTATACTGTCTAAATGTGGCTTCTTTAGGAAGATTTGGAGTCCATTTCTTTGACATAAAGGTGTTGATGTAGAAGGTTTTATACTACTGCTATTGAATAATGTGCCAGGTCCAGCATAGGCATTTTCTTTGTCTTTCAAAATGGTGAACATTTGTTCTTTAGGGCTTTCTTCCTTTGAAACCAATTCATCTAAAATTTCCTCAACCTGCAAAAGACAAGTGTACTCTGAATAGAGATAAGCATAGTCAATGCTGGTGTCCATTATGAAACTGTACTTATGTGTAACATATTGTAAATTCAAAACTTATTGCATGCATTTGTTATTGTGACTTTTGAAGAATGCTTCAATGGACAAAATTGCAAGATTAATTATTACAATTTCAGGAAAATCGTCAAACAAAAATATGTATCAGACATCTAACTGGGAGTTCTTATTGTTTTGAAACTAACCCAGCATATTGTTCTCTTAAATAAACACAATTTTTTGAAGAATGGACAAAAATGTGACATTAAACACTGTATTACAATTTCAAGAAAATCTATGTACAGATATCTATATAATAGGAGTTCATATTATTGTGATTCACACCCAATCACATTATTTACATAAATAAATAATTTAATTTTGGATGTAACGGGTCTTCTGATTGGCTGACGTTATTTTGTTATCAGGCCATAGACATAATTTAGTCATGTGACCATGACGTTATTAATGTTAATTTATATAGTTTTCTAAATTAAATTAAAAGACATGACTGTAATAATTTTTTTGTCTATTCGAAATAATAGAAAAAAATGTGGTGCACACTGTTAAATAACCCGCTACGAGCGTAATTCAGTGTGCACCAAATTTTTTATGTTATTTCTTTATAGACAGAAAAAATATTACAGTCATTCCTTAATGACCTCCCAAACGTTTCTTAAGAAATACATTTGTATCAAATAATCTAAGAAAGTTAACATGTGTACTCTCAAGAATGGTACTGTTCAACTACTGTAAATCGCATTTAAGTCTTAAATGACAAAATCGCAATATAAATGTTCGCAATAATTTCTGAATTTACAGTAACTGAATGTGTCCTTTATGGAAAGGTACTGTTATACCTGTGATAATAAGTTCTCAGTATACAGGTACTGGTTTCAACTTATCCATGATAAATGTCTGAAAAAGGGGAGAAAAACTTGCGTTTGTCCTACAAAGAGTATCTATACTTACTGGTAACATGTTATGTAGCTGATGGTATAAAGTTGTATTCCTTCTCTCTGGGTCTTTCTGTATAGCCTTTTGTAGATGGTATTTTGTTCCTTCAATATGGACTGCTTTCTTTCCCCTTGTTACGGCAGTATACACATGCTGCCAGTTTTGATACTGATTGAACCCCAGTACATATACTAATGTCTCACATTCTGATCCCTATATAAAGAAATTCAAAGACCAACTTTATTCGATAAAAATGTTTTATAAAAAATAATAATGGCATACATATAACTGTCACATAGGTATCTACTAATTATTTCACCTGTATCAGTTAAAACAATTTTAATTATGTAGTTTTTGTTGTTATTTGATGTGAAAGTAAATGAAATTACATAGAACCTTAGTCCAAATAATTGTGACGTCTTGAAAGGCTATTATAATTTTTTTCTTTGTCACCTTACTAATAAAACCTATCAATTTGTTATGCTTATCTAAAATAGTAGCATAAATAAGAAGTATTTTGACAGTCCATCAGAGATCACATGAAGCAGATGAAAACAACTATAGGTCACAATACAGCTTCAATGATTAGCATGTTATGTTGTTCAAATATCTCATAATTAAAGGTGTGTATCAATTTACCTCAATTTTCCTAGTTTTTCTTCATGTGAATCAATTTTAACTCACCTCCTAACATGGCAAGGTGCACTCAATTAGGGCTTGTCAGTCTTAAGGTGAGTGGTTTATAAAATGGAATCAAGTTTCCAAAGATGCACAAACAATCTATGGTGTTACCTTTTTTTTACTTACCTGAAATGTATGAATAGTACGAGCCCAGGAATGTTTCATTTTGCACTTCTGCATGACTTCTTTGTAATTTACCCACAATTCCCTAGGACATTCACGATCTTCATCAGAAAATTTTAAAAATCTATCTGCTCTTCCTCTGTTGCTCACACTATTGACTTCCTGATAAATAAAACAATCATTTACTGTAAATTCAGAAATTATTGCGTGCATTTATTATTGTGATTTTGTCATTTTAGATTTAAATGCAATTTAAATTGTTAGGATTTGAAAAAAATGCTGTTTAATTCATATCAAATATTTCAAAATGTTAACTAAAATGACCCTTGTAAGAAAATAACGTAAAAAATTATTGCGTTTGCAACTCTATCGCAATTTTTGCAATAATAAACAAGAGGGCACACGCTGAAATATCTCGCTTTCTTTACTAATCATTGATATTATGTTGATAGACCTAAAAATAAAGCTTTTATTACAACTGTCACATAAACTCAACATTAAACAAGAAAATGAAAAATTGAACAATGAACCATGAAAACGAGGTCAAGGTCAGATAAACCATGCCAGGCAGACATGTACAGCTAACAATTCTTCAATACAGCAAATATAGTTGACTTTTTGCTTATAAATTAAGAAAAACAAACCAAAACACAAACATTTAGCAATGGACCGTGAAAATGAGGTCAAGGTCAAATAAAACCTGCGTAACAGACAAATAGACCATAAAATATTTCCATACACCAAATATAGTTGACCTTATGCATAAAGTATTAGAAAAATAGACCAAAATCAAAAACTTTGACCACTGAACCATGAAAATGAGGTCAAGGTCAGATGACACCTATCAGCTAGACATGTACACCTTACAATCATTCCATACACCAAATATAGTAGACCTATTGCATATAGTATAAGAAAAACAGACCAAAACACAAAAACTTAACTATAACCACTGGACCATGAAAATGTGGTCAAGGTCAGATGACACCTGCCAGTTGGACATGTACACCTTACAGTCCTTCCATACACTGAATATACTAGACCTATTGCTTAAAGTAGCTGATATATGGACTTGACCACCAAAACTTAACCTTGTTCACTGATCCATGAAATGAGGTCGAGGTCAAGTGAAAAATGTCTGACGGGCATGAGGACCTTGCAAGGTATGCACATACCAAATATATTTATCCTATAATAAGAGAGAATTTAACATTACAAAAAATATTAACTTTTTTTTCAAGTAGTCACTGAACCATGAAAATGAGGTCAAGGACATTGGACATGTGACTGACGGAAAGTTCGTAACATGAGGCATCTATATACAAAGTATGAAGCATCAAGGTCTTCTACCTTCTAAAATATAAAGCTTTTAAGAAGTTAGCTACCGCCGCCGCCGGATCACTATCCCTATGTCGAGCTTTCTGCAACAAAAGTTGCAGGCTCTATAAAAACCTTACAATAATTTTTGAATTTACAGTATACAGTATTAACTTCTCTATTCATATAAAAGGGTAGTAATGCCTTTACTGTGAGGTATCATATGGTCATTTTCAGCTACTGCTAGCATCAAGTTGGTTAAAATATTACCGTGATTCGTCAAAATATCCTTATAGTGATTTGTCAGAGGTCTCCAGCCTTGGGGTAATTGTAATTGTAATCGTTAATCAGCTGTAATTGATTACAATTTTCAAAGTAATCATTGTAATCATTAATCAGCCAAAAATCTGATTACATGTAATTTAATTTAATCAATTACTTTTCAAAATGCCCTGTAATCCTGATTACTTTATGATTACATTCTGATTACAATGAAAAAAATCTTGAACTGTGGTCAATAAATGAACCTTTTTTTTCTTCTTATTGAATGAATATTCAACAAGTTAAGATAGTTTGGTTTACTTTTTAAAGCATGTTTATAATTGATTGTATACTTCAGTAAGAAATAAACTGTTACAGTATTTAAAAGTCATCATTAGCCTAAGAAGAGACATGTCATACAATGTTATGTCTCTAGAAAAAGATATTGTACATATATTCACAATTTAAAGACGTACATATATATTTGATTAAAAACTATCATATTTAAGTGGTATTATACTTTTCTTAAACCCTGAATTATAATCTTTTGTTAATATTGTGATTTTTGTCAACTCTGAATTGACAGGTAGGAAACCAATTAAGGTTTGTTTTTATTGCAATTACCAATTGAGTATACATAATGTAGCTGTAGGACAATATATGAAAAAAGATTAATCAGACATGTGAAAATTTATCTAATTAGCACAAACTTAATTAAAAATTGGACAAATATCTTGCTTAAAATAAGTAAATTTTAGTATGTACTTGGACTGGACATGTGAAATGCATTGATTTATAGTATTTTATTTTGTTAATAATTTGTTAAAAGAATTCTATTAAAACTTTACATAGTTTTTATCTGGTAACTTTATTTCATCCAAATTTTAACTTTCATAGACTGCACCTTGAAATACATGCAAAGTCTGGAAGAGGTTAGAAGACAAACAGCAAACTCTTTATAAAGCCAAATTCAATTGAAGTCAAAATAATTCAGAGATAAATTATGATAAAGTGTAATGGGTGACACAATGTTCATGCACACATGTATGTATGTTTGTAGTGAACTTTTGTGGTTTATTAAATAGATGTGGTTTTTTTATTCATTGTAATCAGATGTAATCATGATTACTTTGCCAATGTAATCATTAATTTAATCAGACACTTTCAGAAATGATGTAATCGTTAATTTAATTTAATCGTACAAATGACAAAGTAATTGTAATTTAATCAATTACATTGAAAGTAATCGGACCCATCTCTGGAGGTCTCAAATAATGCTTTTGGCATTATCAACCTTGTCCGCTATCTACGAACTAAAAAGTTTTTATTTTGATGTCTTTTATATTAAAATTGGAATCTTTTAGCTAAAAAACATTGTGGATTGTAGGTGGTGGCACAGGTTTTCTTACAGATATTCAGTCTGAAAATTGCACAAAATCATCATATTTTGACAAAATGTCCAAAATGGGCCTACTTTGGAGAATATAATGTCCTTTAATGAAAAGAACTGATTTATTTAGCATTAAGACTGAACCAAATTGTGACATTTTTGGTGTTTTATGATAAAGTTGATATTTTCGGCCATTTTGTGCCATAAATGAACCTTAACCTTTATCAAACAGATATCAATCATTCAAATGCACATACATCTTTAATGAAGTAAATTTCTCCATTACAAAGTCTGATGGTAGCAGCTGTCTTCTTCTTTTTCTGTTTCTTCCTTGCTTCATTTCTTTCTGGATTCATTGTTGTATTTGTTGCATTCATTGTTTCACATAGACTTGTTCTAAAACATATACACAAAATGGTTAATGATACAGATATTAGTAGAAACAAAATAAGTCTAATAATTATTTATGAAACACACAACAAAACCTTTAATGTGTTAATCAAAACTTAACTGCGAACCGTAAATCATGTGACAAGCCAAAAATGATGCTTTTAAATTTTTAAGTTCAAGATTAATAAGCAATTAAACATACCTGCCACCTGTCACAATTTGCGTGGGATTTCCCCCATGGAGGCTCCCAAATTGATTTTTTAATAGAGCAATTTTGTCCACAATTTAAACAAAGTAATTAATTTTACAATGACATTAGGCTTTAAAAGTATGAAGAAGCCAAAAAACAATAAACATTAAAATATATTTGTAGGCCCCCTTGAAGGTTTTTTAAGACTATGTCAGCCATCTTGCACGCAAAACCCCCATGGTCATTTTGAAAAGTTGGCAGGTATGATTAAATAGCATAATTTCAAAATCAAATAACATTTTGTAGAAGATTTTTGAATTCCAACTTTGCTAACCCACTCATTGAAAGTAAAGTTGGTGAGTGAGGCAAGTTTACAATTAGAAAGACTTTCAATCAATCTTGTTTAATTCTAATAATTCTATTTCTAAACAATAAAAAGAGTTTTTGTGCAAAGGTTTTTCTTTTAAATCTGCTTAAATGGAGATTTTTTTTTTTATCTTTGCTTGATGTAACAGGAAAGTGTTCGCAAAAATAAAAAAAAAAGCTTGCATTCTAAATTTTGACAGCTCTATCTATATGTAAAAATAATGAAATCATAATTAAAATACTTTCAACTTTTCAACAATAATAATAATAATTGCATGCAAAAAATACTTTGGTTTTTCTGTGACAAATTTTTTTAAAATCCTCACACAATGTTAATATGCGGAGTCTTAAATAATAAAGAATTATTTAGTAAACCATTTGAGAATAACTACTTCCCATAATGCAACAATGAAACAAAAATGTCTGACATCCTAACCAGAATAATAAAGCCAAACTAACCCATCAAGTGTTTGTGACATGAGTGTTATCTCCATTGCGTCTGCTGCTTGTTCAGGTTCTAAGTCTCCCTCTAAATATTTAACATCTATTTTACCATTCCCATCATCCTCGTATACTACAACCATACCATTCTTCTTCAGACAAATCTTATCACCGATTCGGAAATCCAGTTTATTTTTGTGATTCCTTGTCGTATGATTGTTGTACTTTTTACATGCATGTTCATTAATCATCTCACAATATTTACTGTAAAATAATCAAAGCGCTGTAAGCACTGTAGGCAGTTAACCAAAAACCAAAAATAAAAATAAGATTATTAGTCCACACACAATACAGAAACTACAGTTGAATAGGATCACAAAATGTTATTTCAATATTTGTTTTCACTTGGTTTTTTTTACACAATCATTCTAAATGAGTTTTTATGTAAAAAGTAATTTCACAAAAATATTGAACTCTAATGAAAATTCAAAACTGAAAGTCCCTAAACAAATGGCAAATTAAAAGCTCAAACACATCAAACTAAAAAGATAATATGTGTATATTTGCTCCAATGAAAATGATGAATCTATTTTAGGAATAACTGTAATATTTTTTCTGTCTATGAAGAAATAACATAAAAATTTTGGTGCACACTGAATAACGCGCGTAGCGCGTTATTTAACAGTGTGCACCACATTTTTTATGTTATTTCGAATAGACAGAAAAAATATTACAGTTATTCCTTATTGAAAAAACGTCAATGACGTCATGGTCACATGACAAAATTGTGTCTATGGAATGATAACAAAATAACGTCAGCCAATCAGAAGATGTGTTACATTCAAAACTGAATTATTGAAAGATGATGACCATAGACATGGTGATATTTATAAAAGTACTTGTATATCTGTATTCAAAAATAAGTCTTACTTGGTAAATGTAATAAACTGAGACCTGGTGTGGTCTTGAAGTGTGGGTTCATCTTTTAACATTCTTTGTACAACTGAAAAATGAAAGAATAGATTGTTACTACAGTTTGTAAGATAAACAGGTGCTAGTGGATAATTCCTTCTTTTAAGACATAAACAAATTTCTCAAATTAAAATAAATCTGGTTTGCAATTCAACTTGGCTTCTATATATTTTTTACAAATTTGGCTCATGCATTCTATAGACCATTTGTTATTTATTTTCTTAAGATCTTCTTGCTCATAATTCAATCATGATGTCTTCTCTTACTGTTAGTTGAAGTTTACCTAATTATCATGTAATATATTTATAGAAATAGATTCTGGCACTGCATTTCTCAACTGTCGTAAGTTGTACTTTTACTTTGCAAGCTTATGCTTTGAAAATCTTATCCTGTAGAGAAATATAGTATCTCATTTGATGTAGTGATAAATGTATATATTATGCTGTGCCTATTTATAGCGTTCTATACTACTGTAAATTCAGAAATTATTGCGATGTTTTTATCATTGCGAAAAATGTGACCAGGGTATAAAAGCAATAATTTAAACTTGCATTTTTCATATGAATCAAACAGGATTTTTCTCAGCGTCACAAAAATGAAAATCAAATTTTAGTCTAAAATGGCAATAATATATGCACACAATAATTTCTGAATTTACAGTATATGGTATTTGCTCATTGTTTCATGACTATACAGTGATCAATAGATTTGTAGATCATCCTCCTTTGGTAACTGGTGAATAATTGTCCTAATAGCAATCATTTTCAACTCCTTATTTTCAAATTTAGTAAAAAAAAGTAGTTTTTTTTAACTTTGATTCATGTAATTACAAAAAAAAGGTATTTCCATAATTCATATACCTTACCTACATCATGCATATCATTACCCTCTTTAGGAACTTCATGTAAAGCAAAGTTGTGTTCTGAGGAAAATATTGGGTATCTCTTCTCAGATATGTATGTGGCATTTTGTATGATGAGATTTGATTCAGCTCTGTGATTTGTCTTAAGTTCAATAGCAGACTTGATAGGATACGTTGACTTAAAGATGTCAGCCAGGAGATTTCCAGGTTCAATGGATGGCAACTGTCGAACATCTCCTAGGAGAACAATTTTCCGTAGTTTTGAATTTTCCATCAGCGTTGTAAGAAGCGTTGAAAAAGTAGAAACAGCCACCATACTGCATTCATCAACAACAAGTGTCTTAACATGCCTGAACTTCCACTTAACATCTGGATCTTTCTGTGTTACGTAAAACTTATAGCTCCATATAATCTGATGTAATGTAAAACCATTTGTATTGGCTCGTCTACCCAGTAAATTAGCAGCTTTGCCTGTTGGAGCAGTGTATATAATGATAGGTTCAGAACTGTCCCTAGGATCTTCTTCCTGTGGTTCTCCTGTGCCATCTTCAGGGGTACAGAGTGCCTCAGAATCTGGTACCCTGTCTGCAGGGCTACAGAACATCTCAGATTCAGGAAAGTCAGGATCATTGATGTTGCCTCTAGTTTTCTGAGAGTATTTGTAGTCATTCAAGTCCAATTCATCTCTTCCATCTATTTGTGACATTTCTTCTTCCCATTCTTCTTTCTTATTTTTTTCTTCCAAATCTTCTGTCTTATCTTTTTCTTTTTCTCTGTAAAATATCACTGATCATGAATACTAAGGACTAAAAAACTTTTTTTTGTGTTGCTTAATTTGTCATTTTATAAATTTGCAACAATTTAGAGAAATAATATCACACCCTTTTAACATGTTTTCAGGCAAGAACAGTGATGGGGAAGCAGGGGCTGATCCTGCCATTCTTAAAAGGTTCCCATTTAAATGCATTGATCGTCCCCCCCCAAAAAAAAGGGGGATAGGGTTCCAACCTCCAGAACCCCCCCTGGATCAGCCACTTGGGTGGGTCAATTTTGTAAAATGAAACATTCAGCTTTAACTTTTCTTGTCAAGCATAGTATTTAGAGACAAATTATTATTGTTAGAATCAAGATTTTGTAATTGGAATAAATCCTTGAAATGGACTTTCATAAGAATGTACAAATGTACTAACAAATAAATAATACCAAATCCTAAAATTTTTATAATTTCATATTCCTTAACAATGTCTACAACACTGCCTTCACAGAACAAGTTACTTCCCAGATTTTTTAAAATATAAATTTTCGTCCACTTATTAACAAGTACATCCAATTTCATCAACACAAGTTCTACTTACTTTTGTAAAGACATAACTTTAGTGACAACAGTTGTTTTACCACAACCTCCTTTCCCTGATATAACAACTATTGGATACTTTAATAACATCTTAGCTGCTTCTAGTTGCTCTTTGTCTCCTCGTACTCTCTCAAATTCTTCACTGAAAAAAGACAGATAAATGTAAAAATACTGAACTGATTTATCAATTGACAAGAATGTGTCCCCAGTACACAGATGCCCCACTCGCACTATCATTTTCTATGTTCAGTGGACTTTGAAATTGGGGTCAGAACTCTAATTTGGCATAAAAATTAGAAAGAGCATATCACAAGGAACATGTTTACTAAGTTTCAGGTTGATTGGACTTCAACCTCATCAAAAACTACCTCAACTGAAACCTTTAACCTGAAGCAGGACAGACGAATGAACGAACAGACAGACAGAGGGACAAACAGACAGACAGACAAACGGATGCACAGACCAGAAAACATAATGCCCCTCTACTATCGTAAGTGGGGCATAAAATTCCTGATATTCCTTTTACATGTTTAAGTTTGGATTTTAATTGTCACTGTAAATGATGTTCCATTTATTCTCTAGAAGAAGAACAGCAATAGAGGAATAGATTACCTTTAGCTGTATTTGGCAAAAATTTTAGAAAATTTTAGAAAATTTTTGGTCCTCAATGCTCTATAACTTTTTTTATTTACTTGGCGTTTTCAACTTTTTTTTATTCGAGTGTCACTGATGAGACTGATGTAAATACAAAATTTAAATCCAGGTATCTATGATGAGTTCATTTATTGCCAAGATATTGTTGTCTTATATGTACACCACTTTTCTCATAATATCATATGGATAGATACTAATGAATTATGTACATGTACGGTGATCATTGGTCATTAACCCACGGTAGTTCATTTAGGAGATAACTGTATTGTATTTTAAGCTCAAATGGTATCAATTGGGTATTTGATGGTCTCAAATTAAGTATACTAGCAACATGTAAGAGGAGACAGTAAACAGGTATTTGTGACCATCAAATCCCCAATTTATGCTGTACATGTCGGAGCTTAAAATACAATATTGTTATCTCCATTCTAATAAAACTGACAGAAAACAACGTTAAAACATGTATTTAAAATTTGTCAATATTCCGTCTGCGCTAGCGAGTACTTCCCATAACATCAATTGTCAATTGATGCCATGTAAATAAATGATGTTATCCAATCAAAATGAGCCTTACAAACGTTGTTGCATTAGAATAATTTATTGAAAACAAATTTATCTTATAAACAAACCTGTCCAGATCAACATCAAGTTCC
Source organism: Mytilus trossulus (assembly GCF_036588685.1). Lineage (NCBI taxonomy): Eukaryota > Metazoa > Mollusca > Bivalvia > Mytilida > Mytilidae > Mytilus > Mytilus trossulus. The sequence continues at coordinate 28,236,403 of NC_086382.1, forward strand.
CAAGGATCTTCTAACTGCTTTTTATAAAGAGTATTAATTCCTTCTGTTATTTTTCGTTCATAATTATATAACTGTTGTAAACACACTTTCATATCATTGTCTATCTCAACTTCCTTCGTTATTTTGTGCCGTTTTAAGAATTTCAATGCTTCATCTAACACTCTACACTCATTCTCCATTTTCATTTTCAACTTGGCCAATGAAATCTGTGTATGGCCATTTTGTCTAGAGTCAGTCTTCAGAAAGTCGTAGATAATCAGCGCTTCTTTATTTACTTGGTCTAAGTCATCAAACAGGCCAGCTCTTTGTATTGACATCAAAGCTGCCTCACAGCCTACCAAATCATAATCTTTGTTCAGTAACTGAAAATATATCAACAGAAAATGAAAATATTTTCTGTTAAGCCAGGTCTATCACATTTTGACATATTCATACACCTCTGCCTTTTTAATATTTAGGTTTAAGTTTTCCTGAAGAAGGTAAATCCAGAAACACACTTCAGTAACACAAATTTTATAAAATGTTTATACTTGCATTTATACACACAATAAATATCCTAGTATCAAATTCAAAAATAAACATTTACAGATTCAAGACCCCAATGGACAGCATTAAAAGCTTTATACATGAGTTATTGAAGAACATTGTAGTTGTATTGAAAAGCAATATTTTTAAAGCCTTTTCATTTCTAAAGTAAATTTTCAATATGACATGTGCCACCACTATCAGACCTGAAAAAGATATTCATTCAAGTCTGATAATTCACAAACCTTTTTAAATCCAAACACCCATGGTTTGAGGTCTAAAGCCTTGCTGAGATCTTTAACAAGACTTTCATTTTCAGGGTTCTCCATGATGGCTTTGAACTGCATGGGTAGCAACTGTGACAAATGAGAGACTAACTTGGGATATTTCAAAGCCTTTGATATACATGCCCACTCTGAAATAATAAATATCCCTGATTATATTTTTCATACAGCATTAACCAGAAAATATAAACAAGCAGGTAAAAATAAATAAAACAAAATAAAATAATTCAAGGAATCTGTCCAATACCAGCATATGTAAATGTTCAAAAACTGGAATGCAGATACTAAAGTAATTTAAATAGTAGTGGGTTTAGCAACCCTTTCTTCCTATTCTACATAGAAATAAAAAGAGGTGGTATGAGTGGCAATGAGACAACTCTCCATCCAAGTCACAATTTGTAAAAGTAAACCATTATACTTATAGGTCAAAGTACTGTCTCCAACACATAACCTTGGCTCACACCTTAATGATTTAGGGCAGTTTTAAAGAGGTACATTTTAACATCACCAAATATTGGGTACAGAGTTCGCGAAAAGTGGCAGTCCTCAGGAACTCTTGGGGTAACTTAACTGTTTTCTTTACGCAACCATAGCTTCCTTAATAGAATGATCAAGACAGCAGACATTTTTTATGATTGAATGTTAAAGCTATATGAACTGTAAGTTTTTTTAATGAACTTTACATTAACATAATGCTGTTACAATGGATTCTGTATTAATATGTGATTGATAGTTTCATATTTTCATCTAAGTTCAAAGGGAAATTATAAGAATGCAGTTCATGGATTATCTATCCATTAAAAATAATATCTTTAGAAATTGCTTTCTTGGTTAATCATATGAGAATACATTTAATCTTATTTTCCCTTTTTTTCAATGTGCGCCTTAACAACTCCAAATACTGCATTATGTACTTGAAGAAGCCCCTCCAAAACAGCAAATCATCCTTGAATTATTGTAATAAAACCTACCAGTTGTATTCAATGCTCTCATTACATTTTCTGATGAAATCTTATTATCTTCTGGCAGAAAGTTAGCAAATTCATGTAATAACTCTTCAAGGTGTTCAAATTTCAATCTTCTGTTATTTCCACTATGTCTGAAAAAATGATTAATACTTACATGCATCTTATCATATTATTCTGATTTTGGTGTTAGTTTTTCAACTTAAACTGTTGTTAACCAAACATTAACCTTAACCAAAATAAATATAAGAATTTTTCAATGCACATGTGCGCTATATCCTTCTGTTTAAAATGCTATAGTGTGTAAAATATGTTATGTCTTCAACCTTTAAATATGCTTGACATACTGCATATAGACACATCATAGACTTTCTTAAGATCTGTTATACGCTTTTTTTTGGTGTTATTTCTGTTGCAGTCTCATTGATTTATACTCATCATTCATTCATTTAAAGTAACTAATGTAAGATTATTGTTCAAGACCTTTCAGAAGCTGACTAACAGAAATCCGACAATAAAGATTTGTTCCTTAGAGATATGTTATCCCCGTTCTTACCAAAGTGTTACATGTAAATATATAACTAACTCAAGAGTTTTATTTATTTTTATCATTCTAAATTAAGTTTTAAACTTCAAGCTGTCATAAATATCAAATTTTTTGCAAGCTTTCTGAATGTTAAGATCTTTGATACAATACTATGAAATCTAGTCGTAAAAATGTTTACACAAATTGGGGGAATAAATAAATAGTTCATGAAACTGAAAATGCTTAACAAATTCTTTGATAAATATCATTCAAACTTACTCTAAATATTGTAAAAATTCATCAATGTATATATATGAATCATTGCCACCATTTTGTCCATTTTCTTGTCTCTCTTCCGCTTGACTTAATGTTTTGGTGAGAAACATGTTGACTAGTTTATCTCTGACTACTTTATCATCCTGCCTAATCTGGTATGTCAAACTTGTACCATCTTTAGGATATCTTGTACGTTTGTCTCCAGTTAAAAACCTTGTGCGTAGTATAGAAATTTTCCACCATGGATCTATGAAGTGAAATGGAGCTGCAACCTTGTTGCTTATGTTAGGTCTGTCAAGATCTTTCAAAATTCCTGAAAGAATAACGATATAAAGCATTTAATTGACATCAAAATCATCAAAATGTGTATTATGATTTAATCTTTTAACAGTTTATATACAAAAATAAATTGTTATGATGCTCTTACATGTAGTTTCTTGTATTCACAAAGGTTTTTGCACATAGAGCATAACCACCCTAATTCATAGTGTGTTCTTCTTAGAAAGGCCACAAAATTATTGAAAAAACAAGCTTTTTTAAAATGTCAAGCATGCTGAAAAATAAGATTATATTCATGATTTAACCTATTGTTTTATATTTTAACATTTAAAAAACATGTACATACCATACTTGTAGATAACAAGAGGCTCTCAAGAGCCTGAATCGCTCACCTTAATTTTTTTGGTTAAATCTCTCATCAATGATTATTTTGGCTTTTCAATTTATTTAAATGTTCTTTGAATCGTCCTATTTTCTTCAAAAGCAAAAAAAAAAAAAAAATCTCCTATGTTCTATTTTAGCCATAGGAGCTATGTTTCTTGACATACAAGGAAATAAAATATAAATTTTATACTCGATACTCTGAAACTCATTTAGCCTAAGTTTGGCTGAAATTGATACTGCAGTTTCAAAGGAGAAGATTTTTTAAAGTAAGTCAACATGATGAACAAATTGTGAAAAAAGTCTTTAAAGGGCAATTACTCCTTAAGGGGTCAATTGACAATTTTGGTCAAATTGACTTATATGTAGATCTTACTTTGCTTAACATTTTTGCTATTAACAGTTTTTCTGTATCTATAATAATATTCAGATAATAACCAAAAACTGCAAAATTTCTTTAAAATCATCAATTCAGGGGCATTATACCTGAAAAACCAGTTACCCAATTTGGCTGAAAATTTCAGGACAGGTAGACCTTGACCTAATAAATACATTAACATCTTGTCTTATTTGCTCTAAATGCTGGAGTTTTTGAGATATAAGCCAAAAACTGCATTTTATCCTGTGTTCTTTTTTTAGCCATGACAGCCATGTTTTTTGACGAAATAGAAAATAAAACACAAACTTTATTTTATACACCCTACTGATCATTCAGTTGAAGTTTGGTTGAATTTGGTTGAGTAGTTTTAGAGGAGAAGATTTTTTAAAGTTAGCAAATATGATGAACAAATTGTGAAAAATTGTCATTAAAGGACAACAAGTTGCTTTTTTTTAAAAAAAGAAATGCAATCGTAAACCCAAATGCTTGTTTGGCATTATATATATATTAGATAATTGTTTAATAAAGATGTATTGTCTAATATTACTTTTGTTTAGATAAGAATTAGAAACTGACATTGCCTGTTTACTTAATGTAATACCGGCTTCACACATCAACGTATAGATCCGACGTACGTCGGCCGTGGTAAAAAAAAATCATGCACGCTACCAATACGCTAGTAATTTTGATGCATTCAACCTGTCAATCATATCTGTATCGTGTGCACAACGAGCTTTTAAAAAGCGTGTATTGGGTGTGCGCAAAGCGTACCTAAGCGTTTCTCCTAGTCTTTCTACATTCCCAACTGCAGGTCTGTCTATATGTGAATGTTTGTCAATAAGTCTGTCACATTCGCCCGTCTGTTTACATGTTTACCAGTCCGTCTATGTCCAATGGTTCGTCTACATGTTCACTAGCTTTGAAATAGCTTTCGGTAAGTGCGATTATTTCAGTGATTTGTGTCTTTTGTTTTTATGTAAGTGATTATTGTGCACCGTACCCATATTTTTAGGGATGCGAATTGCAACTGATATTTTACAGTTTTTTCTTGCGATGTGTTGTCCTTAAAGTTTGGTTCATTTGGGAGGGTTGGGTTTATGGCCAGAACATTGTTTATGTGCCAATGTCCTTTTCTAAAGCCAGGAACATGTAGTACAGTGGTTGTTGTTCATAATTCATATTGGTCAAGCTTTTTTCGTAAATTATTTTGTTATCAATAAGGCTGTTTAGTTTTGTTTGATTTTTGTTTTTAAATCGTAATGGTCGGGGCATTTAATAGCCGACTAAATAGTGGGTTTTTTTCAGTTTTGGAGGCCGCTCGTTGGCCTTTAAAGACTTACTACCACGTCATTGTTTCTCCGGTTGGTACTTGTATCATTAGTGGTCAATCCTATGCACCTTTGAGGCAGGCGGGATATTTTTGTTGATCTTGTACAGCTCAAACTAATGGGAGTAGTTCCTGTACTTCTATGTCTAGTCCCATGTTGCATGGTTGGAGAGGGTGTAATATCTTCTGTAGGTTTGATGAAGTTTCACCCGTATCGGACTTCTTCTCCTGAATAAATGCTTTAAGGCGACAAGTATTTTTGTATATGCAATGTGCCCTTAACATGTCTCAAACTTATCTGTAGCGTTTTCAACACTCGTGTAGCGTGTATATTATGTGCGTGCAGTTTACAGGTATACGATTGACAAACGCTTGAGCTGAATAAAAATTTTTATGTTCCATTCAAATTTTCCTGAAGTAAAAGCGTTCACCAAGCGTATACCTTTGCATTTCGACGTACTTCAAACTTATGGAACGCGGGTTTAAACGCTTGCGTAGCGTTCCTCTGGTGAGCAACTAAGTTACGCATACGATGATACGGACTTTGTTAATTTTCTTTTTACATTGATTGTTTTACATTGTCATTTCGGGGCCTTTTATAGCCGACTATGCGGTACGTGCTTTGCCTGTTGTTGAAGGCCGTACGGTGACCCATAGTTTGTATTTTTGTGTTATTTTGGTTTCTTGTAGATAGTTGTCTCGTTGACCCCAAACCATATCTTCTTTTTTATATTCGATATCTTATCGCCGACCTGGTTAAGTCTGCTAAAAATGCATGCATGATTCATTTTAGGTTATCAGTCGTAATTAAAGTGGCACATTTAATTCGTTGTTTCATTGCTTGAATTCCTAATTTCCGTGGCACGTAGTGTAACGGGAATTAATTGTCTTCTCACGTAGTAGTTCGAAGGCGTATGAATTTTTTGGGCGGGAAAAATTATTGTGTTAAATGATAGGTGTATATATGGTCATTTCTAGCCCTGCTTTACTTGAGTGAACATCAAATTTTTTTCTGAGTGCCATGATGGATCCGGACATCGAGAATAGTGTTAAGCGGATTGTCGGGGAAGAAATTCGAAAAACGCAGAATGATTTGTTGTCGCAAATGGAAGGGATGTTTTCTATAAAAAAGCTACAAGAATTCGATCATCAACAGAAGGAGAGATCTGAGCTACAAATGAGCAGATTACATAATGAACTTTCAGTTAATGATGATCACAAGTTTCAAAGAAAGTCGTGTGAGGATCAGTTCAAATTCAATCGCAAACTAAGCGTAACTTTGAAGGAAGCCGATGCCAGTTTGGAGTCCAGGGATCCAAGTGCCAGCTTAGCCAAGCAGAAAATAGCTGAAGGTATGCAACTAATACGCTATAGACAAAAATTAGTGAAAATGGCCGATTCGTCCGAGATGGGATGGAAAGTTGTACAAGAATATACAGCGAATCCACTCGCAGATGATTCAGAGGACGACCGTAAGATTCTTAGAGCGCAGACACGAGCGGAAAGAAAAACAAAATCGGAGAAAGCCAAGAAGAAGAGACCAACGCCATATAGCAGGCCAACTTCAACTGCTACTTCTAGTGATGCAAATGGGAAGGCAAGTGGGAGGCCCGGAGTTTGCTATAACTGCTACAAGCCTGGTCACTGGAAATTTGAATGTCCAGAGAAAAAACGAAAGTTAAGTACAAATTTATTTAATGTTAATAAATTAAGGAGCATTTGCTCAGATTTAGTACATGATAATAGTTTTCAGGTAAATACGAATCACCTTACTGATAAGTCTTTACAGTATTTCATGAATGATGATAGTATTTGTTTACTCGAGCGTGAACGTATCGAACAGGTGTCTAGCCAGTTAACGGTAAATTCAAGTTTACTCACACCTGTAGGTAAATTGAAAAAATCAATACACAAATGGAGAGATATAGACACAAGCATGTATATTTTAAGTGTTATAGAAAAGGGATACGGTATTCCGTTTAAAGTACTTCCAGAAAATGTTGTATTGAGAAATAATAAATCTGCTAGGGATAACGGTGAATTCGTTATTGGTGAGATTTTTAAATTGACAGAAAAAGGTTGCATTTCAGAAGTTAATGATATACCTTTTGTGGTTAATCCTTTAACGGTAGCTTTTAGTAGATCAAAGAAGCCCCGTTTAGTTTTGGACTGTAGGCATATCAACGAATGCATACACCAGTTTAGGTTTAAATTTGAAGATGGTACAGTTGCAAAAGAATTGTTTGGGAAAGGCAATTTTTTGTTTAGATATGATCTTAAAAGTGCATATCACCATTTGGAAATATTAGAGGAACATAGAACTTATTTAGGTTTCAGTTGGGATTTCAATGGTATAACAAAGTACTTTGTATTTAATGTTCTTCCTTTTGGTCTGGCCAGTGCGGGTCATATTTTTACCAAAGTTCTTAAGGAAGTGATAAAATACTGGAGAAATCAGGGGTTGAAGATAATAATGTATCTTGATGATGGGCTTGGAGGTGCACATGATTTTCAATCAGCTGAAAGAGCTAGCTCGTATATAAGATCTAGTTTGTCTGAATTTGGTTTTTTAATAGCTGAAGAAAAATGTGTTTGGTATCCGCAGCAAAATATGACCTGGATAGGTTTGGTATGGGATATGGAGTTCGGGAAATTTAGAGTTTCCAGTGAACGTATTGACAGATTAGTTGATGTTATCAGTAAAATACTTTTCTGTGTGGGAAAAGGTAAAATGTTGCACAGTGCAAAGTTTGTTGCCGGAGTTGTTGGCCAGATTATTTCAATGCAAGCTGTGTTAGGTAATCTAGTTAGGCTTAGAACTAGAGAATTGTATAACTGTATACTATTAAGGGCAAGTTGGAAGTCACTTGTCACTCTGACAGCGCCGGCTGTCGATGAGCTCAGATACTGGTTAAATTCAGTAACACAGTTAAATGAGCAAGGTATTAAATGATCTGCATGAGTCAGATGTATGTGATTTGGTGGCGTTTACTGATGCCTCAGAAGTAGGTTTTGGGGGTTATATTGTGCCCGCAGTTGATGGCATATGTGCCGAGTCGGTCTGTGACTCGTTAGAAATTCTGACTGACTGTGGTCAAGAATTACCAGGTAACAGTTTGAATACTGTAGTAGGAAGTTGGACAGTATTGGAAAGTGGTAAAAGTTCAACATGGCGTGAACTTGAAGCAGTAAGCAGAACAGTGAAAAGTTCGTTAAGATGTTTAGAAAACCATTGTTTAAAATTGAATACAGACAATAAGAATGTAACTAGTATAGTTAAAAATGGTAGCAAAAAACCGGAACTGCAAAATATTGCTTGTGAGCTAAATTATTTATGTTCAGAGAACAATATAAAAATTAAACCACATTGGATTCCAAGAGAACAAAATAAAATTGCTGATGGTCTGAGTAGATATTCAGATTGCAACGACTGGGGTATTAAAGAATCTGTATTTCAAATGTTAGATAAGTTATGGGGTAAACATACAATAGACAGATTTGCTACAGATTACAACACTAAATGTTCGAGATTTAATTCTAAATGTTGGTGTAAGAATACAGAAGAAATTGATGCATTCTCACAAAATTGGTTTGGTGAAAACAATTGGTTAGTACCACCACCAAATGTTGTTTGTAAGGTTATAAGAAAACTGTGCAGTGATAAGGCAAATTGTACATTGGTAGTTCCATTGTGGATTTCTTCACCTTATTGGTTGATGTTACATGATATTTTTGGAAATTTTGAAACATTTCATAAAAGACGAGCATCAAATAATGAGCATTAGTCCTGTTGTTCCCGGAAGGGAAAATAATGGTGTATTTGGGAAATATATGAACTTTTCCTTGATTGCATTTAAGATCAGATTTGATTGATTTTATTTTGTATTTTTTGTACAGGGTTAACGCTTGGATGTTTTGTAACAGAAGCCATGGAGGATAGTGGTATCGGAGAGGATCATCCTTTACATGATTTGGTGGATAGTTTTTCGTTGAGACTGCTTGATTCCAGGAGTGACAGTACTGTTAGAAAATATAACTATGCTTTTAAAAAATGGAAAGCATTTTCGCATGAACATAATTTGACTTATTTGCCAGCATCGCCTATTCATGTTTCCTTATATTTAGTTCATTTGCTTGATTCAGGTGCTACATACAGTACTATCAATAGTGTTTTTTATTCCATTAAATGGGCCCATGACATGTCAGGTCAGTTAGATCCTACAGAGAATTCTTTTGTAAAAAATATAGTTGAATCAGCTAAACGTACTGCTAAAGCTCCAGTTGTAAAGAAAGATCCTGTCTCCAATGACAATTTGATAAGTTTATGTTCTATGTTTCAAGGGTCGAATGATTTAACAGTAGTTAGGGATCTGGCTATGATTTTATTGAGTTATAGTGCTTTTCTTAGATCTAGTGAGTTGAGTAATCTGAAATGTAACGACATTATTTTTAAGGATAGTTATTTAGTTGTAAAGATTAAAAAGAGCAAAACTGACCAATATAGAGCTGGAGATGAAGTTTTGGTTTCTAAAGGTCAATCAATGGCTTGTCCCTTTGACATGTTATTAAAGTATGTTGGAATGGCGCATTTAGATATTTTTTCAGACAAGTATTTGTTTCGTCCATTGTATAAATCTAAGAACAAGTCTGGTTTAATTCAGGTTAATAAACCGATCAGCTATAGCACAGCTAGAGAATGCATACTGAAGCGTTTGAAATTAGTTGCTCCAGAGTTAAACCTTGGTTTGCACTCTTTGAGGTCTGGTGGTGCCACTGCGGCGGCTAACTCTGTCGTTAACGAAAGGTGCTGGAAGCGCCATGGTAGATGGAAAAGCGATTCTAGTAAGGATGGTTATGTGGCTGATTCTATTGAAAACAGATTAATGGTGTCGAAGAAATTAGGTTTATGATTTATGAATCGCAAGTCTGATGTTAAGAATTATTTTTTGTTTAATTTGAAATTTATTTGTTTCTACAGTCTAGCTATCTTTGTTGTTTTCTATATACACAAGCAGCAAGCTAGTCGACAAACATACGTTTGTGTTTTAGTTGTCTATTGTTAGAAGTGTTGCTATGTTAGGAACATGAGGTATAGAGAAGACTTCCTAATTTCCGTGGCACGTAGTGTAACGGGAATTAATTGTCTTCTCACGTAGTAGTTCGAAGGCGTATGAATTTTTTGGGCGGGAAAAATTATTGTGTTAAATGATAGGTGTATATATGGTCATTTCTAGCCCTGCTTTACTTGAGTGAACATCAAATTTTTTAATTTGTACGTTAAGAACGTTTTTAAAATATTTTGTATATATAAGTATGTTCAAATTAGCATTAAAGTTAAAACTTTTCGTTATATATATAGGTGGTATGGCTATACAAACGTAATCGGATTTGGTTATTTCAGACTCATTTCTGTCTTCAAATTATTTCATTTAGCCGCAGTCTTTGACTGATAGCAGATACTTTGTTTTTTAAATGTTTTCTTAAATGTTTTTTGAACATTCTTATATCAAGTGCGGTCCAACACTTGGGGTTTTGCATGGCATTAGGCAAACGGACACAGGTTTCTAAAAGTAGTTTTTCCTGAACGGCCACGAAACATTTAGATATTAGTAGTAGATATTAGAAGTCATCATGATTGCCACAATTTTTTATGTGTATTGATGTGACATGTTTGTACATATTTGTTTAATAAAATCGGCAGCTCAGAATATACACAAGCAGCAAGCTAGTCGAAAAATTTCTTTAAAATCATCAATTCAGGGGCATTATACCTGAAAAACCAGTTACCCAATTTGGCTGAAAATTTCAGGACAGGTAGACCTTGACCTAATAAATACATTAACATCTTGTCTTATTTGCTCTAAATGCTGGAGTTTTTGAGATATAAGCCAAAAACTGCATTTTATCCTGTGTTCTTTTTTTAGCCATGACAGCCATGTTTTTTGACGAAATAGAAAATAAAACACAAACTTTATTTTATACACCCTACTGATCATTCAGTTGAAGTTTGGTTGAATTTGGTTGAGTAGTTTTAGAGGAGAAGATTTTTTAAAGTTAGCAAATATGATGAACAAATTGTGAAAAATTGTCATTAAAGGACAACAAGTTGCTTTTTTTAAAAAAAAGAAATGCAATCGTAAACCCAAATGCTTGTTTGGCATTATATATATATTAGATAATTGTTTAATAAAGATGTATTGTCTAATATTACTTTTGTTTAGATAAGAATTAGAAACTGACATTGCCTGTTTACTTAATGTAATACCGGCTTCACACATCAACGTATAGATCCGACGTACGTCGGCCGTGGTAAAAAAAAATCATGCACGCTACCAATACGCTAGTAATTTTGATGCATTCAACCTGTCAATCATATCTGTATCGTGTGCACAACGAGCTTTTAAAAAGCGTGTATTGGGTGTGCGCAAAGCGTACCTAAGCGTTTCTCCTAGTCTTTCTACATTCCCAACTGCAGGTCTGTCTATATGTGAATGTTTGTCAATAAGTCTGTCACATTCGCCCGTCTGTTTACATGTTTACCAGTCCGTCTATGTCCAATGGTTCGTCTACATGTTCACTAGCTTTGAAATAGCTTTCGGTAAGTGCGATTATTTCAGTGATTTGTGTCTTTTGTTTTTATGTAAGTGATTATTGTGCACCGTACCCATATTTTTAGGGACGCGAATTGCAACTGATATTTTACAGTTTTTTCTTGCGATGTGTTGTCCTTAAAGTTTGGTTCATTTGGGAGGGTTGGGTTTATGGCCAGAACATTGTTTATGTGCCAATGTCCCCTCTCTAAAGCCAGGAACATGTAGTACAGTGGTTGTTGTTCATAATTCATATTGGTCAAGCTTTTTTCGTAAATTATTTTGTTATCAATAAGGCTGTTTAGTTTTGTTTGATTTTTGTTTTTAAATCGTAATGGTCGGGGCATTTAATAGCCGACTAAATAGTGTTTTTTTTTCAGTTTTGGATGCCGCTCGTTGGCCTTTAAAGACTTACTACCACGTCATTGTAACTCCGGTTGGTACTTGTATCATTAGTGGTCAATCCTATGCACCTTTGAGGCAGGCGGGATATTTTTGTTGATCTTGTACAGCTCAAACTAATGGGAGTAGTTCCTGTACTTCTATGTCTAGTCCCATGTTGCATGGTTGGAGAGGGTGTAATATCTTCTGTAGGTTTGATGAAGTTTCACCCGTATCAGACTTCTTCTCCTGAATAAAAGCTTTAAGGCGACAAGTATTTTTGTATATGCAATGTGCCCTTAACATGTCTCAAACTTATCTGTCGCGTTTTCAACACTCGTGTAGCGTGTATATTATGTGCGTGCAGTTTACAGGTATACGCTTGACAAACGCTTGAGCTGAATGAAAATTTTTATGTTCCATTCAAATTTTCCTGAAGTAAAAGCGTTCACCAAGCGTATACCTTTGCATTTCGACGTACTTCAAACTTATGGAACGCGGGTTTAAACGCTTGCGTAGCGTTCCTCTGGTGAGCAACTAAGTTACGCATACGATGATACGGACTTTGTTAATTTTCTTTTTACATTGATTGTTTTACATTGTCATTTCGGGGCCTTTTATAGCCGACTATGCGGTACGTGCTTTGCCTGTTGTTGAAGGCCGTACGGTGACCCATAGTTTGTATTTTTGTGTTATTTTGGTTTCTTGTAGATAGTTGTCTCGTTGACCCCAAACCATATCTTCTTTTTTATATTCGATATCTTATCGCCGACCTGGTTAAGTCTGCTAAAAATGCATGCATGATTCATTTTAGGTTATCAGTCGTAATTAAAGTGGCACATTTAATTCGTTGTTTCATTGCTTGAAGTATCATTTCTTACATCTGCACGGTCAAATGTGTATTTTTTTAAAATAAATTTTAGATTTAGATTTCAGTCACGATTATTTTTTCCCCCTTCATATTGAATATCTATACTTATCAGTCGCATTTTGAAAAATCCTCGTTTTTACACCTATTTGAGGCACGTATTTATGATTATATTTCCATGTCCGTGGTCTATCCTAGACGTAAAATTTCAAAAAGTGCTCATACTTTTTTTAAAGATTTTATTTTTAATTGTTCTCGTTTAAAATATTTTATTTTTTCATATTCAATATCTATTTAATTTGATTTTTAATAACCATTTTTTTTTCTTAAAGTTGCAATATTTAACCAAATAAAATAACTGTAATTTAATCATATGCAAGAAAGACTTTCAGTATAAAAAAATAAATAGCTTGCTTTTTACAACATGTACATCTTCACTAAACGTAAAATCTAAAATAAAATGCTACTAAAACTCTTTCTAAAGATTTTATTTTTAATTATTCTCGTTCAGAATATAAAGCGCATTGTTTACATGAAATCTTATCTCATATCTAAACACAGCTGGTTACATTGTTTGACTAATTAACATCCTACGCATGTAGGTTAATATTAGCAGCTTGTAATCGTGTGCAAGAAAATATTATATCATAATAAATTTCAGATCATACGTAAAATATCTCTATAGCAACTTAAGATGCTAATGCATATTCAACAGATTAGTAAGCTATTGCGCATGCATTTGAAAGGTGGTCATAGATATTGCGCATGTATTTGAAAGGTGGTCATAGAAAGAACAGAAGTGTTCCGAATAACATCCGGTGTTCCGAAAGACTACATCACTCGTCCAATATATACTGCGTAAACCCTCAGGGGTTTATACGCAATAACCCCTTAAGGGGTCAATTGACAATTTTGGTCATATTAACTTATTTGTAGATCTTACTTTGCTGATCATTTTTGCTGTTTACAGTTTATCTTTATCTATAATAATATTCAAGATAATGACCAAAAACTGCAAAATTTCCTTAAAATTACCAATTAAGTGGCAGCAACCCAACAATGGGTTGTTTGATTCATCTGAAAATTTCAGGGCTGATAGATCAGGACCTAATGAACATTTTTACCCTGTCAGATTTGCTCTAAATGCTTTCATTTTTGAGATATAAGCCAAAAACTGCATTTGACCCCTATGTTTTATTTTTAGCAATGGCGACCATGTTTGTTGATAGATCAAAACTTCGAATACAATTTATAAACTAAATACCCTAAGGAACATTCACTTAAAGTTTGGAAGTATTAGGCCTAGTAGTTTCAGAGGAGAAGATTTTTGTAAAAGTTAATTAAGATTAAAGAAAAATGGTTAAAAATTGACTATAAAGGGCAAGAACTACTAAAGGGGTCAATTGACAATTTTGGTCATATTGACTTATTTGTAGATCTTACTTTGCTGATCATTTTTGCTGTTTACAGTTTATCTTTATCTATAATAATATTCAAGATAATGACCAAAAACTGCAAAATTTCCTTAAAATTACCAATTAAGTGGCAGCAACCCAACAATGGGTTGTTTGATTCATCTGAAAATTACAGGGCTGATAGATCAGGACCTAATGAACATTTTTACCTTGTCAGATTTGCTCTAAATGCTTTCATTTTTGAGATATAAGCCAAAAACTGCATTTGACCCCTTTGTTTTATTTTTAGCAATGGCGACCATGTTTGTTGATAGATCAAAACTTCGGATACAATTTATAAACTAGATACCCTAAGGAACATTCACTTAAAGTTTGGAAGTACTGTATTTGGCCTAGTAGTTTCAGAGGGGAAGATTCTTGAAATAGTTTACGACGACACAAAGACGACCAGGCCAGGTGATCTTAAAATGATAAATGTGATAAGAACATCTATAATGGGATTTTACACTATTGTTTCAGATAAGGTGAAGGTTGGTACATTCATGTATTTTAAAAGAAGTTTAAACCCACTGCATTTGTTTGCCCCTGTCCTAAGTCAGGAATCTGATGTTCAGTAGTTGTCGTTTGTTAATGTGGTTCATAAGTGTTTTCATTTCTCATTTTTTGTAAAGATTAGACTGTTGGTTATCCATTTGAATGGTTTTACACTAGTAATTTTTGGGGCCCTTTATAGCTTATAATTGTCATGACTGTTGGGTGAGAGTCAAGGCTCAGTGTTGAAGACCGTTCTGTGACCTATAATGGTTTACTTTTAAAAATTCGACATGGATGGAGAGTTGTTTCATTGGCACTCATACCACATCTATTTAGAGGGTACAAAAGAAGGTACAAAACAAAACATTTTTGTCCATGGGAGAAATAACTTATCAAATGACATGTAGACTGATGACTGCACTGATATGAAGTTACTATACCCTGACAACTTTTCATCTTTCTTCCTTCATAGAGTTGTTTCCCCTGTCCAATGCCATTCATCTCCTGATAGTTTAAGAACTGCATTTCCTCTTCCTCCCCTTCAAAATCGTCATCATCATCATGTTCTGGTAAATCATCATCTTTCATAAAATATCCACAAATCATGTGACAGAAATGGTCTGTATTTCTCTCCTTTCTGTTGTACATATCTACAGAAAAATAAAAATTTCTAAATCTGAATACAATTGTATAAAGGAACTCAAAACATTTCTTCCTGTCTGAGTGTCATAAACTAATATTCTTCTCTATACTGCATAAATGGCCTGATGTATTTCAAACCAAAAAGAATAAAAAAAAAAAGATGTATTCAATATCTTAAAATTAAAATTTAACAAAATAAAAAATTATTGAAACTTCTCACTTACCCATGCTATTACTCATGATTATAAATAGACCACACTGATGTAGCCTAATGATATGCAATTTACATATTTTTAGACTCTTACTTACATTCTATTTATAGCCTTAAGCATGGTAAAACAAACATGATAAAACAAACATGATAAAACAAACTGTTATAATAATCAGAAGGATGTAATGAAATCCTTGGTCAATATATAGGTGTCCTGTCAGGTGTGAAAGGTAAACATCCTCCCTTATTGTAATTGAGGAAGTTTTTTTAATGAAATTGTTCATATATTTTTTTTTCTCTGTATATATGAAATTTATAGCTAATGAGCAATAAGTTAGTTCATTTATTCAGATTATCTAACTGTGTAAAAAAAATGATCAGTTAAATGAATTAATCTGATTTAATTTAATTAGACTGTTGGTTTTCCCGTTTGAATGGTTTTACACTAGTAATTTTGGGGCCCTTTATAGCTCGTTGTTCGTGTGAGCCAAGGCTACGTGTTGAAGGCCGTACATTGACCTACAATGGTTTACTTTTTTTAAATTGTTATTTGGATGGAGAGTTTTCTCATTGGCACTCACACCACATCTTCCTATATCTAATCTGTATGGTTTTTGGGGGGGACATGCAATACAGTGATTTTCCCTTTGATTATGACACAAGTCAATTTTGATATGCACCAGGCTCTTCTCAATAGTGTTTTAGAATAATAATTAAAATTTACATTTTTATTTTGGGTCTCTTTTTTATTTCTCATCAATAACTTTAATTTAATCAACATATATTGATGTGTAAATATTATTATGAACTCTTTTGATGTGAAATTTTCTAGATTTAAGAATGTATCAAATTGTCTCCTGCAAAAAGAATGATCAGAGCTAGAGAGGTGGGGTGAACACTGACTTCTATAATCCCCCCCCCCCCCACCCCCCACCACCACCACCACCACCAATTGACTTGCGATCTAGCATGGTCTTGGAAACCTGACTATTATGAAATATTTAATGACTGAGTGACCAATCATTTAGTCCTTAATAAATATATAAAAAAAATCATTGGACTATTTCTTTTTTTAATCCCACTTTTATATACATATACATATATAAAATATAGTGGGTTACCAAACATTTATTTAAACACAACATTACACAAGAATGTGTCCATAGTACACGGATGCCCCACTCGCACTATCATTTTCTATGTTCAGTAGACCATGAAATTGGGGTCAAAACTTTAATTTTGAATTAAAATTAAAAAGATTATATCATAGGAAACACGTGTACTAAGTTTCAAGTTGATTGGAATTTAACTTCATCAAAAACTACCTTGACCAAAAACTTTAACCCAAACTTCACACTATCATTTTCTATGTTCAGTGGACCATAAATTTGGGGTCAAAACTATAATTTGGCATTAAAATTAGAAAGATCATATCATGGGGAACATGTGTACTAAGTTTCAAGTTGATTGGACTTCAACTTCTTTAAAAACTACCTTGACCAAAAACTTTAACCTGGAGCGAAAGGACGCACAGACGGACGAACGGAGGCACAGACCAGAAAACTTAATGCCCTCTACTATCGTAGGTGGGGCATAATAATAAATATACCGGTCTATTTTATTTAATCGACATAGGAAGTTAAAGCTTGCTATAATTTAATGGTGCTCATTAAGCATAATTATTTATCAATTATTTTTAAACTTATTTGATAAAGGCCAAAATGGCTGACAAATATCTTAATCCATAATCTCAGACAGTAAACAAAAATCTTATCTTAATCCATAATCTCAGACAGTAAACAAAAATGTGATCTTAATCCATAATCTCAGACAGTAAACAAAAATCTTATCTTAATCCATAATCTCAGACAGTAAACAAAAATCTTATCTTAATCCATAATCTCAGACAGTAAACAAAAATCTGATCTTAATCCATAATCTCAGACAGTAAACAAAAATCTGATCTTAATCCATAATCTCAGACAGTAAACAAAAATCTTATCGTAATCCATAATCTCAGACAGTAAACAAAAATCTGATCTTAATCCATAATCTCAGACAGTAAACAAAAATCTTATCTTAATCCATAATCTCAGACAGTAAACAAAAATCTTATCTTAATCCATAATCTCAGACAGTAAACAAAAATCTGATCTTAATCCATAATCTCAGACAGTAAACAAAAATCCTAACATGGCATCTTTGCAATAAGAGTAAAAAATGTCACAAAGAACTCTAACTTCCAACTCTTAAAATTTACAATGATATCTAAATCATAAGAATAATTTGAATATCTTGAACTTACAACATATAATTTTTTCTAAGGGAAACAATTATCATAAAACTGTCCAGGGTTAACAATTTTGATCAAATGACGAAACTATACTCCTGGTTATTGAAATGCCAACTGACTGATTTTCCTGGGGAAATAATTATGATGGTCAATGTTGTGGTTCATTATTAATTAACAGATAAGTGACCCATCAGATGGGGATAAGCGGATTAGTTGAAATCACAACTTGTAACACCTGTTGCAACTGTTCATTACCAGGGGGCTATAAAATTGTCAAAAACATATATAAAGACAGGTAAATTTATCGTAAATATTTTTACACTTTCAAAATTGGTTTGAAATACTTTCGTCAATGCAAATATCGTTTCGTAAATTAGGAAAGTGATGAGTGCTAGCAAAATCACTGGATGTTTTATGTGTTTATCAATTGTAAGATCTACATTGTATGCTAGCAAATATTTTTTGAAGGTTTTTAATGAGCTGGTTACATGTAAGTTGAATGCAGATTATCAGTTGAATTATAGAGAAGGGTTGTTATGAGAGTTCTTTTAAGAAAAACAACAGTAAAAATTCTTGCCAAATGACGTTAATAACATTAAATTTTGGTGCAGGACTGTAAATTGTACATTTTCTTTTTCACTGATTTTGACGTTACACATCATAACCGTAAATTATTTCCAATTTGAAGTTTTCAGTTCCTGAAAGCGAAAATGAGCAGTCCGCGCCTGAAGGTAGGAATTATAGTCAAATCGGCACTTGGTCAAATCGGCACCCAGTATAGTCAAATCGGCACCTAGATAAATTGGCACCTGGTTAAATCGGCACTTGATGTAGTCAATTCGGCACCCATGTTAAATCTGTTTAATAATATGTTGTGTACAAGATGTAACTTTGTACAAATTATAATTTGTACAGGGTTTTTGTACAATTTGTACGAGTTATAAGTTTTTTGACACACATTTTCTTACACCAGGTGATACAAGTTTATCTTTAAAAATGTTCTAGTTCAATCTTTAAATTCAAATTTATATACTTTAACCTAACATTTCGTGCTATTATCCTTGTCCTCACAATGGAAATGAGGATACCTGAATGGCTTAAATTCTAATTTTAATTTTCTCCTGATACCATATATCCATAAAATATCTTTTTGTTGTCTAATAATGTTTTTGTATTAATTCTCACTATTAGATTGTATTATATAATTGTGAATTCAAAATATGACAGAAATATGCAAACAAAAGCCGGTGTTACATTGTGTTTTCACTATGTACTTGATTAAAGCAAGGAGGTTATATTAGTCTAATATAACCTCCTTGATTAAAGTTATTAATTAATTGAAAAGAAAATTTATCAAAACATCAGTCACATGTTGAGAACACATTGAATGATTAACTTTTGTATTTTTACTGTTTGATGCTTTTTAACATGTAATGCATGATAAAATCCAAAAATCCAAAATAGAGGCTCCCACAGGGAGCTGGTTTTTTTTTTTTTTTTTTAAGCCATCAAGAGATGGCCGTCTGAAAGTGGGAAGTTCTTGCTCTATTGAAGTTCGTGTTGTCGGCTCTAGATTTATTTTTGTACAGTGTGTCATTCCCAAAAAATGGGTACAATTACAAAAATACAGTGTCGCCGGCAAATAACCACAGAATGCAAGCTTAACATATGTCACAGATAATCTTTTTCTTGTTCTTAGTGATTAATATGTATACTAAAATAAAATTATATTCTTTTGTAATGTAAATCGTAAATATATTTGTGTGATTTTCTATTCAAAATACGGAAATCACACGAATTCCGAATGTCGCCAAGAAAAACTCCAAATATCGGTGTGAATTAATATACTTTATTATATCTAAATCATGATTAGATTTGCACTTTTTATTTGATACAATATTGATTTTTATCCACAAAAATATTTTAGAATCAAAAGTTATAATATACACTTTGATTTACCCATTAAACCAATGTCGCCGATAAACGTATAACCTAACGTTACGTATCTTTAGGTACCGTCAAAACATATTTATATGATTGGAAAT
Source organism: Mytilus trossulus (assembly GCF_036588685.1). NCBI lineage: Eukaryota > Metazoa > Mollusca > Bivalvia > Mytilida > Mytilidae > Mytilus > Mytilus trossulus. Next base: position 28,256,324 of record NC_086382.1, read on the forward strand.
CATGCCCAAAGTGACTTTAAGCAAAGTTGATACATCAAATTTTAAAATCCTGCCCTTAAGGTTTCACTAAAGTCAAAAACAGCGCTTATGTAATTTTTGATGGGACTCCCCAATTTTTACACAGTTGTTAGTGTGTCTTGTGTGTATGGGTAAATTTTCTTTAAAAAGACCAACTCTGTTCGAAAAGTGGGGAGTATACTGTTTTACCTCTGTTCGTCCATCTGTCCATCCGTCAGTTCGTCCGTCCACCCCATGAATATTTTTGTTGCATCTTTTTACATGCGAGCTAAGTTGAACATTCTCATCATATTTTTCTCAGAAACTACAATACAATGATTTCTGAAATTTAGTTTCAGGGTTTATATAAGTCAGTTATACTGTGTGATGCTTTTTTAGATTCACATCTCAACAATTTCCCGTTTGTTACCGAAATATTTGGGCGGGTGTATCATCAGTATCTCGCACCATCACTTGTTGGTTTTGATTTATATGCTCTTTATAGACCCTGTTAATTGGAAAATGAAATATTCTTTTCTGTTCTATTCTATATACAGATTTCGAATTGAGTATATAGAAAATATTCGAACTACCTTAGTCTTATATATTATACAGAGTTATTTCTTAAAATATGTTATTACATAAACGTAATGATACAGACAGACAAATTTTTTTTTACCCTGATATCCTGATACTCGTCTTGGTAAGTATAGGACTTACGGGTTGTCGGAGCAATGGGTTGTCGGACTATTGGGTTGTCGGACAAATGGGTTGTCGGACCAATGGGCTGTCGGTCCGAGATCTCTGCTTGATCAAGATTCGTTACTATCAGAGCTCCATCTGCCTCTACATCACCCTATGTTGGTGGTATGCCTGTATTGTTTCCAAGAAATCTATGTACATGTATTAATCAGAACGAGAAGAGCGTAGAAAGGTCTTGTAAAGCGTAGTGAGGTCGCAGAATAACTGCGTAGTGAAAACGTGGTATAATCGTAGCGGGATCGTTGTTGAAGCGTAATGTGGACGTGGTAGCATCGTGAAAGCAACGAAAATGTACATTTTCATGCCGCTCATACCACGACCTCACCACGATCTGATTTATTTTAGATCATGGTGAGCGTAGTGCGATCGTGGTCTAGTGGGACTGGGGCTTAAACAATTAGGAAAAACGAAATAAATCTTTGATCCGTTCTCAAGTTTCGGTACCACGATTTTCCGAGAAATACGAGAAAAACGTAATATCCCGAAAACAAGATTAAATATCCAGAGAACAAGATTTTTAATTGTGATATAGGTGTTTTTTTTGCTTAAATTAGTGTAACAGCATACAATGATTAAGGTTTGTGGCGTACATAATTAATAAAAGTACACGCAATCTTCAGAAAATCAATTTTTATGTCTTGTTACTTATATGCAAATTCCTTGTTGAAAACAATATGGCGGACGTTATAATTTTGTAAGGTCAATGCCGCGGAGTTTAACTTTTAGATGATTGACGATGATTGAAGAAATTTATAGTGAAAGCATTCAAAGTCACTATTGTCATGGATAAATACTGGTCCGAGAAAAATGGGGTGCTCTGAAGTTGATTCCATATTAACTGCAGTTTGTTTAATGCATAAATTAAGGATTTTGCATACAAGACATGTACAAATCAAATTTTTGACCTGAAATTGCATTTTATTGAATAAAAACGAGTAATATCTCTTAATAGTATTCTTTATTATTATAAAAAGTAGTAAAAACACAATAAAAACACCTATAACACAATTAAAAATCTTGTTCTCGGGATATTTAATCTTGTTTTCGGGATATTACGTTTTTCTCGGGAAATCGTGGTACCCCTCAAGTTTTCATCTGGATACCTCATGGGACGGTACGACAGATTGAAGTACGGACGGATATCCAACCATCATGCCATGTAAAACTTCTCTACTGGGTGTATTGGGGTATAATACAGTAGACACAATTGTGACTGAGATGGCTGGAAAAACAGTATGGCTGACCATGGTTGGTGGGACCAACAGTCAGCAGTTTATGTTTAATAACAGACATGTGATTTGGGCATTTTATTTTATCAGATCGGTCCGATGACGCCAGCCGATTGTTCATCCCGATCTAGTTCTACTTGCAGGAAGAACGTACAGTCATCGGGGAAGGGGAATAACCGAAGTGGCGACAAAGGACCACCAAGGAAAACATCGCACCAAAAATGGCAAGGTCGTTTTTTCAAAAATTTACAGGTCGCAGGTCGTTTTTAGAAGGCCTTCAGGTCGGAAGTCGCCTCTAAAAAGCCCGGCGGTCGCAGGTCATTTTTGACCCTGTGGGAGCCTCAAAATAGATCATGATTGAATTTATACATTTTTTTAATTATTTATATATATCTGGGACTATTATGCTAGTATACTTAAATTACTAACTTAGCATAATAGTCCCAGTACCATATATATATCAAATATTATTGGATGCCGAATTGACTTTAAATAGGTGCCGATTTGACTAGATGCCGATTTAACCAGGTGCCGATTTGACTTTTTCTATCGGTGCCGATTTGACTTGTACCCATTTATGTTGGGGATTTTACCAGGTGACGAAGTATCTTAAAATTCATTGTATATGGGTAGTGCTTCAAAGTTAATTTTCTAAAGGCGGCTAGTTAAATTATTTATCGTCCACATACTGCTTGGCTAAACTAATGTTACTCTAAAGACAAGATGATAATGATCAAATGGTTACTGCTTTTATCAATGTCGAAGTACTGTGAGAAGTGTCATTTTCTCCAATATTGCTCTGACAAACTTTTCTCAGTCAGGTTTCTTACTTTCAATTTTCACCGGAAGTTTACAACTGCTGCACTGTTTTAAAATATAAATTAAAAAAATATATATGAAATAATTCAATACTTAAAAAATAAAACTGCTCTTAAATAATTAAGTTATTTATTTGAATAAAAAATAAGTAAATTTGTTACGTTATGATCCATAGAAACGGAAGAACCGTTAGCGCGATCCTGTAATGTTTACATCTGGCAACGTGCTTGTTTGGATCTGTTTCTGTCCAGAAAATTCTATGCAGTTTTGAGAATCGTTTGGTAAGTTTGAATATTTTTTTTTTGATAAAGATAGAATTGAAACACTTAAATTAGTCACTATAAATTAGAGCTGCCTAAGAAACACCATAAAATTAAATGTGTCATTGAGTACATGTAGATAAAAATCAGCTTTGACTCTAATTTGAGACTACTATAACACAGTGTTAAAGTAGTCTCAGCTCTAATGAAAAATGAAAAAAAAACCAGCATTATTTATTCTTTACAATTGTAATATTTGATTATATTCGTCTCTTGCAGTCATGTGTTTTTTGTGCTGTAGATTTAAGAATATACCTGACGACTATTTGGAAATCTGCTGATTATATGCTTGAACCGTAAATATATGCTCTTCTTGAACTTTTGACATAATACAACATTCACTTTTTCTTTGGGGCGTCATATATTTTCTATTGTGATGTCAAAATTTTACAGAAACCTTTGTGATGTCTGATAATGGCAACAATACACCTTATCGCTATTTAGTCCACTCCGGGAAAAACAGTCATTTATACAACTTCCTGTTTGGGTCAAGCGGCCGAAAGAGGTTTTTCAGTAGAGAGCTGAGAGAGGAAAAACTTTAGAAAGTGATCATCAAGAAACTTTAATAGAGTATGATCCACTTTTTTCGAAATTAAAATTTAATTTAAAAAATATTTTGTTTGAAGTATTAAACAGTAGTTTAAATAGGTCTCATTTAAAAGTATCGTGGTGCATGGTGAATTGTTTAAACAGGGTCCCAGTTAGCTTCAACTGGATGAAAGAGTTGTGTAATTTAAGAACTTATCCGGAATGGGATAAAAAGCGATTAGGTGTATAGCTATAAGGTATTAAATAAGAAGATGTGGCAGGGTTCTCGCTAAGGCTAGTCCATGACAGGGCTTCCAAAAATTTTCTGAGCCAGCCGGACATTTTATATCTGATCCGAATTTCAAAGTCACAAAAGGCAATTATGGTAATCAGATGGCCATCCCAATGATTGACATTAAATTAAAATCGAAATTAAACTTTACTTTGATATGAATTTGATGTTCTGACATAAACTGTTAAAATTGGCATTGCATCATTCACAGTGTGCACATCAACGTGCTCAAATCTGCATTAGACTCTTTATTTGTGCAAAATGAAGTTGTCTAGAACTTTATTTTCGTTTTTAAAGTCACATTTTTCAAAACTGGATGTTGACTTGACAATGGTAAAACATGGACCATAAACGGATACGTAAAATCCGTGTACGTTAACATAGAACTACTGAGCGAAGAAGCTCTTTCCAAGTTATTTCTTCAACAAAATACTTGAAATGAACGTTAGATACAGGTATCCTAGCAGGTATCAATGATACTTTTAGCATTTTTGAAGAAATGTAGGATGCAAAATTGAATTTCCTACCTGTGCACATGCGCACACGTGTTCTTGTTCATACAACGTAGTGCCGACGATTTTTCATTTAAAACCTTTTTAAATGATTTATCAAATCATGTTTAATATAAATGTATTTATTATATATTTTAAATCAATTAGATACAAGCTGCTGAAATGTACGAAAATAATTGGGAATGGACCGATTAATTTATACGATGTCCGGTACTACAAATAGTTTACCTGTCACCTGAACAGGTAGTTTTCAGCTGTCCAACAACTAATTAGCCTTGATTAAAATGAGAAAGTATTGAAGTAGGGGTTGTTTTGATAGTAATTAATCATCATGTCACTTTTATGACCGGAAATGTATGGCTGTTAAAGGCAAAATGTTGGGTCAAAAAGATCGTGAATTTATATGTTAAAATGACCGAAAAAGCCTTTGAAACTAAAATGTAGATGACCGTTTCATGCTTTGCCCAGCCGGTCTTTTACCGGACATTATACAAATGACCGGCATATATGACCGTTTTGGAAGCCTTGGTCCATGAGTCCTAAACTCATCAAAATCTGTCTGAACTCACCATTTTCAAAACTGGCGAGTCCACAGATGCATGAAGATTGAAATATCATCATTTTTTACCAAAAGTTTAAATGTAATCTGAATTTAATGTCATTTCAATGTACTATTTGACAATGGAGACTAAAATATTTCATCATATTGCAATAAATTATATTATTCATGTGTTGGACTCACCATGGCCAAAAATGATGAGTCCCTGGACTCGCCTTCAAAAATCCTTAGAGAGAACCCTGATGTGGTATGAATGCCTATGGTACAACTTTTCACAAGTAACCAAATGACACAGAAATTGACAGCTTTAGGTCACTGTATGGCCTTCAAATATTTGCAAAACCCATACCGCACAGTTAACTGCAAAAGGCCCAGAAAATGTATAATACACAAAGTCAAAATGTCAAATGAATTACAAAATTTCAAAAGTCTTATTGAGCCTTTGCAAACCCACATGATCAAATATCCATGAAAATGCAAGTTTTTCTCAATCCCTGAAAAATTGGTACACATGAAAATAAATGAATCCACATTGTCTTTGAAAAAAATAATTTATTATAGAATATACATCCATATACATCCTTGACTGAAGAAACAACATAGAGAATGGTAAAGTTACACATTAAGAAAGGAGATGAGAGCCAGTTTCTCTATGAAACAACAGTGGAGATGCCTGTAGATGATTTGGTAAAGGATGTTTCAGCCATATACAATGGCAGACTTAAAGTCCAGAGACTCTGTGCAGGTACAAGTATATGTATATAATTTTATTTTGGATGTAACAAGTCTTCTGATTTGCTGATAATGGTTTAACTAATAACTCGTAGACATACTTTTGTCGTGTGACTGACATCATGAATGTTTTTTCGTGATGTATTCTGGCTTAATATTGAATTTTGAATTAAATTATAAGGAATGACTAATATTTTTCTGTCTATTTGAAATAACATGAAAAATGTGGTCCACACTTTAAAATTTTAAACCGCTACTCAGGTTATTCAGTGTGCACAACATTTTTTTTATGTTATTTCTTTGTAGGATGAAATAATAATTCAGTCAAGCGTTAAACATGTTAAATAGACATCACAATCCAGTTTGACTTTTTTTTTGTTTGAAATTGTCACATGCTAGATATACCGGTATCTTTCATTTTCAGTATTTAGATTGGGGGTTTATTTTTTTACTGCATCAATACATGCAATAAAAGGGCACAAATTTTACAGGCAACATTATGCATTTTCATTGACAGCAGCAAACACAAATTTTTTATTATGCATATGCATTGTGTAGGATATTTTGATATGCACACTTTAGTGCCAGAATGTTAGTTGTGATGTCATTATATTATTTTAGATATAAAAATAAAAAAGAATATATTTTATAGGAGATGACTATGACTGCAAATAAGACGTTATCTACCGCAGTTCAAATAAAATGGATGTAAGCAATTTTAAACATGTTGAAATAGACGAATTTTATCTTAAATAACAGTTTTACAGACAGGTTTTGGCATAATATATATGAACCTTAGCCTTAGCCCAAATTTTTTTTTCACAGATGGCTTTGTATAAGGCATACAATTTATTGCACAATTATGATAACACTTCGTTATATTACAGAAATGGAAGAACTTGCCAAACATGGAGTTACGTTACCTCCAAACATGCAAGGTTTAACCGAGGAACAACTTGTGGAATTAAAACTTAAAGATGACTGGGGAGAGAAGTGTATACCAAGTGGAGGTTGGATAGAATTTAAAGACCCGCTGACAATTAGGAATGGAAAAGGTAGGGTATAGATATAAGAAGATGTGATTTGAATGCCAATGAGACAACTCTCTCATGCTAGTCACAATTTGTAAAAGAAAAACCATTATTAAGTACCTTCAACATAGAGCCGTGGTTCACACAGAACAGCAAGCTATAAAGGGCCCCAAAAATACATGTTTAAAACCATTCAAACAGGAAATCAAACGCTTTAATCTATATGAAAAATGAGAGAAGTGAAACATTTATGAACCATATCAACAAACAACAACTACTGAAAATTAAATATCAGATATATTTATGTGGTCAAAATTTTATTACTTGTACATTTGTACATATAACTAGCTAAAAACAAATCATAACTCTGTGAAATTTTGTAACCAGCTGCATGTGAGCATTCCTTTCCATTTGATGCCTTCTTAGATTCTGATTTAATTCATTGCTCAGCAAATACAAAATTACTATGAACTCATACATGTATTCTTACACAATTTGGCCATTTATGAAATTTTTCCCACAATTTCTGAGGCTTTATGAATTTTGAAAGCAAGGGACATGTGATCATACTTTATCATGTGATTATTTTCACATCCATTGATCATCAACTTCCTGTTTACCAAATATTATAACTGTAAACAGGGATTTCATTTGTGAGCAATAACATGTTTTTAAGTAAAGATATTAATTGCTTTATCTACAAAACAACAAAAATCTGAAAATTAGAGCTATGACCTCATGTTCATGTATTCATGACTGTTATAAAAACCAACAAACATCAGCATTTCTGCTATTTATATAATCAAATACAACAGATTTAAATTTTACAAACTAAAATATATTTGCCTGAAGAAAGCAGCAGCACATGTATGTCCATATTTGCAAAACATGTCCATTATTACAAAAATTGCATGGTAATGATAATTGGGAATTGTCAAAAATATTCTTGACCAGTTTCTTATCTTTAAACTTATAACGTATGTATGCCTTCATTAGAATATGATTTTAAATATTACAGCACCACAGAAGAACATGGCAGATTTGATAAACAAGACAATAAAAGAAGCCAAAGACATGATATCAAAGGTAATACACACAAAAAAAAGATAATTAAGATGAGGATAAAAACCAAATCTAATTTGTATGTTTGTGTATTTGCTGAAGCTTTATTGTTGGTCGGCTAGCATTTTTTTTAAAATTTTAACTGACTTTTGGATATTTCAAAAGATGCCAATAATTAATCAATCATTCAGAGGTTTCCAAAACATTTTTCTTTTTAGAAAACTGTTATTGTACAGTTCATTGTAATCAAAAGCTTTTTACTAATACAGAGTAATATTAACCTATTTCTCCCCTTGTGTATTTCAGAAAAAGGTGCAATCAGACGATTTAGTTACTCAAGCCACAGTCAAAGAAGCACTAGACATATTACGTGGTGCTATAATGATTGTATATCCAATGGGATTACCACCTCATGACAAAATCAAACAGGAGATTGAAAATGAAGAGGATTTGTCTGGAACACAGGTAAAACAACTTTTGTGCTATTTTCACAATTTCTGATCGGTAGAAAAAAAAAAAAATCTCCTCACTAGTGAAATATCTGTTTTTCGGAAAATGATGAGTCAAATTAATTATGACGTAAACATTTCTTGCTTTCTTCTGAATTTTCCTTTTGTCATGTCATGAAAAAAGGCAACCATGCCTGATGATGTCGCATATATTGTATCATGTCGTTGATGTTGTTGTCCAAAGACATTTGGTTTTCGTACAATAACTTTCGTATAAGTAAATAGAAATCTATGAAATTTAAACACAAGGTTTATGACCACAAAAGGAAAGTTAAAATTGATTTTGGGGGTTATGGTCCCAACAGTTTGACTAAATCTTAGGATAGCACAAAAGTGGGGCTTAAAAGTGGCGTTAAAACACCAAGAATTAATCTGCAAATGTCAAACATAGCTAATGAGAAGAGAAAATGAGACCCACAAGATAAAATAACAAGAGATCCCCCGAAGTTAAAGGAATGAAGTGAATTCTTTTTCAGTCTTATTAAAATATTAATTGAACAATTTTAAGTTTACACAATTTTTCAAAGAACTATTTTCTGTTGATGAACAATTATTTCATATTTCTTCTTTACATATATGTTAAATTTAAGAGTATTTGTTGTGTTTCTTATAGGCTTCTTTAGACGTAATTGAAGAGGAAAACGCATCAATTTGGTTCTCAGGAAAAGAAATGTTAAGAGGAAAGAAACTGAAAGATTTTGCTGGAAAGAATGAAAAGACAAAAATTATAGCAAAAATTCAAAAGGTAAGAAGACAAGGCTAAAGTAACAATAGTTTGGTTTTCTTATTAACCTGAACCAGTAATGAAATGCTTACTATTTTCAGTTGTTGAAAAGTGATTATCAGATAAAATTCCAAAAATGAAGTGTGGTAAGGCCTAAAATAAAATATTGTTTGTTTCCCCAATCCTGACTGTCCCTGCAAAATTGGTGCTACTCATAAAATATTATTGTCAAAACTAGCCAAATATTGTTTTATTTGTTTTGGATTTTCAGGCTTGACGGATTGTCCAATAAAGTTCAAGCTTTTTGGAAAAGTAAAATTATTTGCCCACCTATCTACCAACACCAGGGTCAGGATTGGGGAAACAATATTTTAATTTAGGCCTAATTGATGTCCAACAATGTTAAAAGGTATACAACTGAAAGAACAAATATAGTATGATTCACTCAGAGACATACTCAACAATATAGTATGATTCACTGAGAGACATACTCAACAATATAGTATGATTCACTGGAGACATACTCCACAATATAGTATGATTCACTGGGTACATACTCCACAATATAGTATGATTCACTGGGTACATATTCCACAATATAGTATGATTCACTGGGTACATACTCAACAATATAGTATGATTCACTGGGTACATACTCCACAATATAGTATGATTCACTGAATACATACTCTACAATATAGTATGATTCACTGAATACATACTCCACAATATAGTATGATTCACTGAGAGACATACTCAACAATATAGTATGATTCACTGGATACATACTCAACAATATAGTATGATTCACTGGATACATACTCCACAATATAGTATGATTCACTGAGAGACATACTCAACAATATAGTATGATTCACTGGATACATACTCAACAATATAGTATGATTCACTGGGTACATACTCAACAATATAGTATGATTCACTGAATACATACTCCACAATATAGTATGATTCACTGAGAGACATACTCAACAATATAGTATGATTCACTGGATACATACTCCACAATATAGTATGATTCACTGGGTACATACTCCACAATATAGTATGATTCACTGGGTACATACTCCACAATATAGTATGATTCACTGGGAACATATTTTACAATATAGTATGATTCACTGGGTACATACTCCACAATATAGTATGATTCACTGGGTACATACTCCACAATATAGTATGATTCACTGAATACATACTCTACAATATAGTATGATTCACTGAATACATACTCCACAATATAGTATGATTCACTGAATACATACTCCACAATATAGTATGATTCACTGGGTACATACTCCACAATATAGTATGATTCACTGAATACATACTCAACAATATAGTATGATTCACTGGGTAAATACTCAACAATATAGTATGATTCACTGAGAGACATACTCAACAATATAGTATGATTCACTGGATACATACTCCACAATATAGTATGATTCACTAAGAGACATACTCAACAATATAGTATGCGTCACTGGATACATACTCCACGATATAGTATGATTCACTGGATACATACTCCACAATATAGTATGATTCACTGGATACATACTCAACAAAAAAGTATGATTCACTGGGTACATACTCCACAATATAGTATGATTCACTAAGAGACATACTCAACAATATAGTATGCGTCACTGGATACATACTCCACGATATAGTATGATTCACTGGATACATACTCCACAATATAGTATGATTCACTGGGTAAATACTCAACAATATAGTATGATTCACTGAGAGACATACTCAACAATATAGTATGATTCACTGGATACATACTCAACAATATAGTATGATTCACTGAATACATACTCAACAATATAGTATGATTCACTGGGTAAATACTCAACAATATAGTATGATTCACTGAGAGACATACTCAACAATATAGTATGATTCACTGGATACATACTCCGCAATATAGTATGATTCACTAAGAGACATACTCAACAATATAGTATGCGTCACTGGATACATACTCCACGATATAGTATGATTCACTGGATACATACTCCACAATATAGTATGATTCACTGGATACATACTCAACAAAAAAGTATGATTCACTGGGTACATACTCCACAATATAGTATGATTCACTAAGAGACATACTCAACAATATAGTATGCGTCACTGGATACATACTCCACGATATAGTATGATTCACTGGATACATACTCCACAATATAGTATGATTCACTGGATACATACTCAACAAAAAAGTATGATTCACTGGATACATACTCCACGATATAGTATGATTCACTGGATACATACTCCACAATATAGTATGATTCACTGAGAGACATACTCAACAATATAGTATGATTCACTGGATACATACTCCACAATATAGTATGATTCACTAAGAGACATACTCAACAATATAGTATGCGTCACTGGATACATACTCCACGATATAGTATGATTCACTGGATACATACTCCACAATATAGTATGATTCACTGGATACATACTCAACAAAAAAGTATGATTCACTGGGTACATACTCCACAATATAGTATGATTCACTAAGAGACATACTCAACAATATAGTATGCGTCACTGGATACATACTCCACGATATAGTATGATTCACTGGATACATACTCAACAATATAGTATGCGTCACTGGATACATACTCCACGATATAGTATGATTCACTGGATACATACTCCACGATATAGTATGATTCACTGGATACATACTCCACGATATAGTATGATTCACTGGATACATACTCCACGATATAGTATGCGTCACTGGATACATACTCCACGATATAGTATGATTCACTGGATACATACTCAACAATATAGTATGCGTCACTGGATACATACTCCACGATATAGTATGATTCACTGGATACATACTCCACGATATAGTATGCGTCACTGGATACATACTCCACAATATAGTATGATTCACTAAGAGACATACTCAACAATATAGTATGCGTCACTGGATACATACTCCACGATATAGTATGATTCACTGGATACATACTCCACGATATAGTATGCGTCACTGGATACATACTCCACGATATAGTATGATTCACTGGATACATACTCCACGATATAGTATGCGTCACTGGATACATACTCCACGATATAGTATGATTCACTGGATACATACTCCACGATATAGTATGCGTCACTGGATACATACTCCACGATATAGTATGATTCACTGGATACATACTCCACGATATAGTATGCGTCACTGGATACATACTCCACAATATAGTATGATTCACTGGATACATACTCCACGATATAGTATGCGTCACTGGATACATACTCCACGATATAGTATGATTCACTGGATACATACTCCACGATATAGTATGCGTCACTGGATACATACTCAACAATATTGTTTTAATCATTAGGTTTATTCTATTTTGATTTCATTTACTTTTTACACTTTGTGTTTCTATTTTGTCATAGTTAATTTTTATTACTCTATTACAAAGATTTCAATGATAATTTGTTAAAAAAAAAATGAATTCCAAATTGTATTCAATACACATCTGTACGCTCTTCATAAAAAATATTATGATAAAATTAACAAACAATAATATAAGATTTGCTCAGAACTGAAGATGACATTGTTGTGAATAAAAATTTGCTGTTATTTCTTTAATTGTATGAATCTTATTTTTACAGAGAGGACAAGGAGCTCCTGGCAGGGAACCAGTTGTTAGTGAAGCTGAACAGAAACAAATGATGGCATATTACTATAAGAAACAGGAAGAAATGAAGGTTTGTATGATACAGAATCTAAAAAGTCCATTGACATTGATTTATGGTACTTAAATATTCTTATTGTTTTTAGGTCTGGATTTATTGCTCCCCTTTAATAAATTGATAAACATAATTTTGTGTTTATGAATATATATTACGATTGGGAACATTTTTTGTGGATTGAGGAAAAACTTTTGTGGATGTTTGTAAGATTTCATTGTTTTTTTAAAAAGATTGATTACAAGCCTATAGAAAATATGAACTCCATGGAACATTTTATTTGTGGTTTACCAAAAACACTGAATTCAATGAATTTGGTATCCAATGCAAGATAATGTTTCAATATTATATATATAATTTAATTTTGGATGTAGCACGTCTTCTGATTGGCTGACATTATTTTATTATCAGCCCATAGACATAATTAAGTCATGTGACCGAGATGTCATCAACGTTTTTTCATGGTTTTCTATGTTTTAAATTGGAATTTAGAATTAAATTATAAGAAATGACTGTAATATTTTTTCTGTCTATTCGAAATAACATAAAAAATGTGGTGCACACTTGAATCAGTGAACCAGTGTGCACCAAATTTTTTATGTTATATCTTAATAGACAGAAAAAATATTACAGTCATACCTTAAATAGAGAGATATTAGAAGATGTAGTATGAGTGCCAATGAGACAACTTTCCCTCCAAGTCACAATTTGTAAAAGTAAACCATTATAGGTCAAAGTACAGTCTTCAACATAGAGCTTTGGCTCACAAGGAAAAAGCAAGATAAAAGGGCCCCCAAAATAACTAGTGTAAAACCATTGAATATAATACATGTATTTCAATAAAACTATTACTGACATTTATTAATTTACAATTTAGTTTGTTCATAATTATTTTTTCATTTCACATCAAACTTAATGGTTTTTATTTAACATTACAGAAACTTGATGCAGAAAGTGAGGAGGCTTACTTAGATTCAGATTGGGCTGACAATGCAGCACTTAAGAGAAACTTCCACGGACTCAATAACATCAAATGGGGACCGAAATAGGGCTGTAATGTTTATGACAACCATCCATGTGTTCAAAATAACTAAGGAAGATGTATCTGTGCTACATATACTTCTGTATGAAATTTATCATATGTACTGGCTCTGTTTCTAAGATAATATTATATACATTAATGAATTTACCAAGCTAAATGTTACACCAAACAGTATATTATGATGTTTAAAATCTTTGTGAAAGGTTTACTGAAGCTAATTTTTGGATTAAGTCGAGTTAAAAAACCCAGAAATATGTGAAAATAAAACCATGCTAACCTGTTTGGCCTTTGAATGGACAAAAAATGATCTTCTAAAGGCTAATAAAATTTATACAATGTTTCCCCAATATAAATGTTTCATATATGAAGTGTTAAATGAAGGTAATAGACATTTCAATACTCTTTAAATATCTTAACACTTCACTGTTCAAGTTGTGTTAACTGGTTATTTAATGTTGACCTTGAAGAGAAATATATCAGCAGCATTGATGCCTAGACTGAATACCAAATGATATTTGGTTTTCTCCAGATTCTTCAAGAGAACAGTTTTGCTTCAGTTTGTATCCTTTGAAACATTGCTACGACCAGTGATGCCATTCATTATAAAATGTACCAGTATATCTTTGAGATAATCTTATTTGGTGCATTTGTTTACGAATGAATATATTTTTAATGCTGGCCTTTAAAAAAGGTTTACATTGGACATTTTTATCAAACAATTAGAATTTGTTTTCATCAGATTATCATTATGTTTTTCATTAATGTGTAATATTCATTAGACAAACACATCACTGCTTTTAAGATATGATCAGCAAAACATGTTCATGATTCATTATGTATTAACAGGTCAATGTCTTAGCAAGGAGGTTATATTAGAAGGAGAGAGGACGAAAGACGATAATTACACATAAAATGTTACCGACTTTTCTGTAAGTGGGTGTTAATTAGTTGGGATTGACTCTGTCACAGAGAGAGATTTTGTCATAATTACATACCCGAGTAAGAACGGAAACACCCGAGGTGTCATAAACTGGGATATATACAATTATTGAAATGTTAATTTTTTGTGATATTTTTTATTAAGTAATTAAAAATTAAAATGTTATGTTAAAAGTAAACTTATTACCAATAGAAATAAAACGAATATCGGTCTCATTGCCGTCAATGTTAATATCAACAGTCATAACAGAAAGTCACTTTGACGTTGTTTCCGATAAATTTCTCTATGTTTCAATTGCAAATTTTCCTTCCGGTCGTTACCGGTCACCGTAGCTAAAGTACTTTGCATATTCGTATATTTTCTATGATTATTACCTGCCAATTCTCATAAGCAGGAATTGACCGGTGAAGCGAAAATCTTTGTTTAAAGCAATGTAGTGTTGAATAAAAATCGCTCACTAACTTTCCTTTAAACCCTCATAACTTTGTCATTTCTTTATCTTTTTTCACCGTAGACAGACGGTTGATTTTGAAATTGCCCGTCAAATCTTTTTCCAAATCATAAACACCTATGCACTGCACTGTAACTAAAAATACACCTGAACTTTAATGACCCAGTCACTGATAACAATCACGTGACACATGCGATTTATCTAATAGTCCGAACTACTCGCGGTAACAGCCCGGTACATCAGAGGGCCATGTCAAGTGGGTGATAAACATGTCGGTTTCTTTATAATTTTATCATTTTTCTCTGATCGAACTGCTATCCTGGGGATGCTAATTTTGTATCAAGCAGAGTGTTCACTCTCCTTCTATATAACCTCCTTGGTCTTTGTGAAAATTCTTATTGAGCTCAATGAGTTTGACATTATGTGAAACTAATTATATTTTTAAATAAGTGTTCTTCATATTTGTTCTGCATTATTTATTTATTGTATTGTAAAATTAAATTATTAATGATGTATTTCTTATATTAATGAATGAATTTGATTAAATTAAAATAAACTGTATTTATATGGATGTTTTTTCCTTTTTTCATTTTCTTGTAAAGTTATTGTCATTGACCTCATTTTCATGGTTCAGCGACTGCTTGAATTTAAAAAAAAATCAATCTTGTGAATGTCTCAGTTATTATGAGTATTCAGGTTACTACATTTGGTACATGGATTCCTTGCAAGATCTTTGTGTCTTTCACATACTTGCCAACTGTCACTATTTGCGGGGGATTTCCCCCATGGAGGCTCCCAAATTGATTTTTTTAAAGAGCAATTATGTCCACAATTTTAACAAAACAATTAATTTTACAATGAATTGAGGCTTATAAAAGTATGAAGAAGCCAAAAAACCTCATTACACTGTATTTGAAGGCCTCCTTGAAGGTTTTTTTAGGAGTATGACAGCCATCTTGCAGGTAAAACCCCCATGGGCATTTTGAAAACTTGGCAGGTATGCTTTCAGATAGGGTTCACTTGACCTTGATCTCATTTCATGGATCATTGAACAAGATTCTGTAAGCAAAATAGGCCAACTATGTTTGTTGTATGGGAAGATTTTAAGGTGTACATGTCTGATTGGCAGGTTTCATCTGACCTTGATCTCATTTTCATATGGTTCATTGAAAGATGTTTAGTTTTTTTGGTTTGGTCTCTTTCTATTTGACTATAAGTATTAGGACCTATAGAATGAATGTCACATCAACAGGTCTATTTAGCTTGGTTCATCTGACCTTGACCTCATTTTCATGGACTATTTATAGGTTAGACAATACTTGGTCATGTTTTATGAAGATTTAAGCCCAAGGCGAAGCCGAGGGCTTAAATCTTCATAAAACATGACCAAGTATTGTCTGACCAATTTAGAACATATTCACACTTTTGAGTGACCTTACAAAACTATCCTTTCCAATTGTAATATTCAAACCTAAATACGAGTTCACTTTTATAATGAACTAAATATTAAACATAGGTAATTAATGATCATTTCAATGAATGAAATGAAATAGCACGGACATAATTTGTGAAGGATAAATTGTTTTATTTCTGCTTCAGGTAAATTTTAATACTCATATATCTTTACATTTTTTTTATTTTAAAAAGCAACACAATACTATATAAATCCCCTTTTTGGAATTTGATTTTTTTTATAGATATAAAACTCTCTGTATGCAAATTTGAATTCAGACCATTCAACATTAAATGCTTTTTTATTGATAAATATAAATGTATTGCCTTTCTCCGAAAACAACCCTTTGCTTTATATATCAGCAGTCTGGCATTGTGTTTTTTGAAGGAAAGAAAAATAATTCCCTCAAATGTAAGGTATACAAATTAAATAAATATCATTTTATTTATCCTTACCAATTTTGTTTGTGTATCCTATTATGTGTACCATGAGAAAATGCATGAAATTTTGCAAAATTCAAAATGTTTTTATTTTAATCTTGATCTTTCATCTTTAATCAGTAGGCTATTTTCCCAAGGAAAATGCCTTAGGGGATTGTACACTTCGTTAGTGCAGCTTTTAAGAGTTCACTTTCATAATTAACTGACAATGAAAAGTCATTCATGTATAGCATTTCATAGTGCATGGAAAACCATGTACTATGAAAATTAGAGGGCAAAAAACTGACTTTTCATTGGACGAGAAGGGGTGAGTATGTTCTAATTGTAGTAAAATCTTCATATACTGTGAATTCATTTATTTTCGTGGGTACCAATTTTTGTGGATTAAGAAAAACTTGCATATTCGTGGATATTTAATTTCAAGGTTTTGCTGAAGTCTGCATACAAACCTATAGAATAATTATCAATTGTTGAATATTTAATTTTGGGGTTTGACTGTGCCCACAAATCCACAAAAATTGGTATCCAACGAATAATAATGAATCCACAGTAAAAGGGTTTCAACATCTTACAATCATTCCATACACCAACAACTGTCATATCAAGTGTGGGCCCTTATTACTTTCATTGAACCTAAATAGATACTAGTATAGGAAGATGTGGTGTGTGTGCCAATGAGACAACTCTCCATTCAAATAACAATTAATAAAACTGAACCATTATTATAGGTCAATATACGGCCTTCAACACAGAGCCTTGGCTCAAATCGAACAACAAGCTATAAAGGGCCACAAAATTATGTTCTGTTTTAAAAAGACAGATTGTAAGTTTTCATAAGTATTATCAAATCAAGATGCATGAATATTGTACTAAAGAAAATTATCAAGCAGGTAAAGAAGCTTTTTAACTTCTATGCCAGATAAAACTATTTACCCAAAACAAGGTATTATAATTAAAAGTATATATTTATGCACTGCACTGTTGATAATATCTGGGCACCTGTCAAGTTCTGAAATGTTATCTAGGCCTGTATGTAACTATTTTTTGCTGACACTGAAGCATGATAAGAAGGTTCATCTTCTACATGGAGCTGTTCTGTTGCTGTTATAGAATGAAAAAATAGGTATGAACATCATCATGACGCAAGTTGTTTAAATAAGCCTTGATGCAGATTTTTCTCTCATTGAGTCCAGGTTCTGACTATTAACTATTTTTTTTACAGCAGTAAGAAGTCATCACATAATTTCAGTAATTCAGTAAATCAAAGCTGAAAATAACACCTTATAAATTTTGTGTGTCCAAAGTGTTTTTCTTGATTAATCTTCTTCAGGAACACTCAAACCTAAAACTTAACCAGGATGAACGGAAGGACGAAACAGACCAGAAAACATAATGCCCATAAATGGGGCATAATAAAAATTATACAAGACTAACAAAAGCCAGAGGCTCCTGACTTGGGACAGGTGCAAAAATGCGGCAAAATTAAACATGATTTGAGAGATTTCAACCCTTCCTTTTATCTCTAGCCTATGTAGAATAGAGAAACACATAGCAATACACACAGTAAAACTCAGTTAAGGTGGTACCCAACACTAAAATTAATTTGGCTCGTTTAATTTTCTTTAAATTTTGACAAAGTATTTACTTTGACTCTTTGACAAAAATGTAAAACTTTCAAAAAAATTGAACCAACTGTTTTATCAGAAAATTGCACTGATTATATAGCAGTTTGACGAACACTTATTTTCATCATTTAGAAGCTTAATATTTCCTCAACAACACAACCTAATCAAAACCTTTAGCTGATTTTACAGAGTTATCTCCCTGTAGTGTTAGGTACCACCTTCAAAAGAAGTTTGATGTCAGAACAGGTAACAAAAAGAAACTAAGCAAAATGACAATGATATAAGTTTGGTTTAACTTTTTTAAAGTAAGAAAAAAACATATTGTGCAAAGTATATCATTTTTAATAAATGCATAACAACTTTCATACATATACAACATGAAATATAAAATGGCCCTAGTTTCAAACTTATTCATGTAAATGCAAAATACAAAACTTCAAAGCCATCAAAAAGTAACATGCATGTAAAATATTACATTTAAAGTCACTTTTATGTAAAATGTTATCTTGAAAATAACATGCCAGTAAAAATGTTACATTGAAAGTAACATGCAAGTAAAAAGGTTACATTAAAAGTAACATGCAAGTAAAAATGTTACATCCGAAAAAGCATACATGTATAATGTAACATTAAAGTTGTTTTGATGTAAAATGTTATGTTAAGGGCATACAATACAGTTACAGGGCAGGTAATGACTACAAAATTTCGACCTCATTTAACTAAAAAATAGCACATGGAGGTATATTTTTTATTACATATTTCAATTAATCAGGCAAAATGTAGCCTATATGGGAATTTTCATCAAACTGTAAATACAGGATCAAAACTGTATCATATGCCCTTAAAAGTAACATGCCAGTAAAAATGTTACATTGAGAAAATAGCATATGTGTATAATGTTACATTTCAAGTCTTGTTGATTTAAAATGTTATTTTAATAGCAACATGCCAGAAAAAGTGTTACATTAAGAATAACATTCCTGTATAACATAACATTTTAAGTCCCTTTGATGTAAAATATTATTCTAAAATTAAAATGCCAGTAAAAAAGTTACATTCAGAATAACATTCCTGTATAACATCCCATTTTAAGTCACTTTGATATAAAATGTTACATTAAGTAACATGTAAGTAACATGCAAGTAAAAATACTACAAAGAGAGTAACATTCATGTATAAAATAACATTTAAAGCAGATCATATGAACTTGTTTTAATAGTTCAATAAAAACAAAATGAAATGCATACAATACATACATTCTTCAACATAGTAAAGACAAAAATAACAATGGACAGCACTTGTTATCAAATTGATTTTCTTTTCAAATTTGGAGGTATAGTGTATGTTTTTTTTAAAGAAAAAAAACTAAAAGTGTTAATTTGATTGCATTACTATAAAATATACAGCACACCTAAAAAACATCATAATTTTATCTGTAATAGTTAAAAAAAAGAGTGACATCTAATTAAATGCAAAGAATTATAATTTCTTAGAAACGTTAAGCTTGGTCATTTAAATTAACAATGCACAGTCCTTTTTATTGACCAATTTTCTTCAGCTCCTTTGAACATCAGAGTAGTAAAACTGATAAAATAAACTTATCAAATGCTTATCTGACCTAAATTTGAACATGTTGGTAAAATTATTTCAGTGACCTATTTTTGACTTCTTACTATCCCATGTATTGAAATGGAGGTCCAAAAAAGAATTTTTCTCAGAACAGTCGCGATTAGATATGTGGACAGTTGTGATGAAAGTTTCCATAAACAGTCTGCACTAATAACTTATTCAACTTCTAGTCCAAGGACCAATATTTTGACATTTTTCTAATTGGTCCAAACTAAGTTTTTCAAAAACTTCCTAGTCCAAATGAAACATTACAGGTCTGGGGCGTCGGACAAGTGGCTGACCATGCAGACTGCATGAAATAACTCCTAAGTAATACAAGTGTACTATTAGGGTCCAAATTTGGATCTCTGTTCTGTAATTGTGTCCATATTTATTTCAGAATTCAGACTTCCGTCAAAAGCACATATTTTATGCTAAACCACTACAATTTCTTTCAAGTGGTAACTGATATTATTGAAGCATAACTGTGATTTAAGTAAGCAAGGCTGAGAAGCTATATTACATATTCAATTAGCTGAGAACATGATACCCGTGATTTTCTAACTGAACACATTGTATAAAACAGCCAATACAAGCATTGAACAAGGCATGCCGTCATTTATATGGAAGACCTCATTTGCCATACTGTGAATTCATTTATTTTCGTGGATACCTATTTTCGTGGATTAAGGAAAATATTCATGTTTGTGAATATCTAATTTCATGTTTTGCTGAAGTCTGCATACAATAAAATTGAAAATGGAAATGGGGAATATGTCAAAGATTGTGCAAGCCTATAAAAAATGTGTTGAACTTTAAATTTTGTGGTTCATCTGTACCTTTGAAATCCATGAAAATTGGTATCTCACAAATAATATTGAATCGACAGTAGCATGAAAGTAATTTTATTTGTAAGTCATTGCACTGTGAAATGTTTGAGGTGGGAGTAAAGTGAGAAGCTATAAAAAAAGTCTGGTTTTGAGACAGGGTTGAATAAAAATATCTGGTTATGTGTTAACTAATGCATCTTTTCTTCTACTTTTAAATACCAGAGTAAAATTAACAATATTCTTTTTTTTTATTCCTTGGCCTATGATAGAAGAGGGGAATTATTTTCTGGTTTTAGATTAATAATTGGGTTTAAGGTAGGTTTACGTTCTTTAAAAGTTTTTTTGTGGTCACGTCTATTTAAAACTTGGTATTTTATGATGTTTATTTCAAAATTTTATGCTGAATAAGTTTTTTACATGCAAAATTTTAAGGTTCACCAAACATGTGGTGGTGTGAACTTGATATGGTATCCAAGGAAACACATTCTTGTTATTTTAAATTGATGAAGAGTTTATCATGACTATCTTATTTAACCTTTAGTTTAAAATTGTTGAATGATTAAAGCATTCATACTTAGAAATAAACATTACAATTTTTTTTAATTGAAATACTCATTAACAGAATTCTAATTCAAAATACACAAAAATATATATATTGCATCTTTGTATATATAAATATAAATTAAGGGCTGTACAATATATACATAACAAAAATGATTTAATAAAATGGGCAGGTAACTCTTCATTGACCTGACTAGTAGATGGATGAATGGGTGCCCTATGTGAAAACTAGTGTATTTACAATAAGCTACCATTACATAAAATATAAGCATTATTCATCTTCAGAAGGTGCTAATATGAGAGTTAAGTACATAATGTATTACAAATATGATGACAAGCTAATCGGAAGTGATGAAAATTTCAACCCTTTTATGAATTCAAAAATTACATACTGTTAACAAAATGCAAGACAATATTGATGATGACCGAATCAGTAATAATAAAAACTAAGCCTTTTCATTAATTTAAAAATATTTTCAGATATCATTCCCTTTTAAAACTTTTCTACTCTAAATGATTGATTGATGGATTGATTGCTGTTTGTTATATGTCCAGTGAAAAATATTTCATGGCAACTCTCTAACCTTATCATGTCTTATCAAAGCTTATAAATTTCAAATTTATACATGAACAATCAATCAAAGTTTATCAAACTGTGAAATTACAAAAAAATATATATTAGTTATGAAAAATATTTTTACCTCTCAACTAGAAACATAACTTTAATAAAACATAAAATATGAAATGAGTCATCATATCATATATTTAAAGTTATGTATTTTTCATGATTAAATCTGCTAGAGAAAGTGCTTGTGTCAGTAACATTATTTAAAAAAATAAGAAAGATTTTTAATGTGTAGAATATTTTTATAAAATAGCTTTGGTAAAAACATCAAGAAATAAAAACAGAAATAAAATTGCAAACAAATCATAAAATTTAATGTACTTAAAAATGTTCTTTCATCATTCATAACATATAAGCTCAAAATGATCTCAATATATAAAGTTTAAAAGCAGTGAGATATGTATAAAAATGCTGCCATAACTAAATGTAAAATGGAAGAATTTGTTCATTCACATATATAAATAACTTGCATGCATATAACAACATACACAAAATACAATTTCACATTATTAAATACAAAATGAAATGTTACATCAAACTTCTTTTTTTATCTGTCTTACAGTAGAATCATTTCGCCACCTTCTGATTTAGCTAAATATGCAATATTAGGTCAACGTCAGAAGAATATCAACTTTTTTGTATGAGGCTGAGAAACTGGGGATGGGTGAGGTTGTACCAAGCCCTTCCACTGTTTTGTGCCAAAAAACCTTTATATTTTTATTACATTGACCTTATATTATTTTTAAACTGTATATTAAATTAATACATTGATAGCTATTTAAATTGTAACACAAATTTCAAACTTATTTTTATCCCTTTATAAACCCCTGATTTTTAAAAAAGTGTTCCATGATGATATGACTTTGCACAAAATATAACTGTGTTTTACTATATTTAGGAAATAAACACAACTAGTTGCATTATATATGCATTTTGATGTGACTGACATAATTTTCATAGTACTATGGTAAACAATGAATGTTGTGCCACAGGTAATAAACATGTTAAGATATTGATATATCTTAGCAGTACAAAAAACTATGGACCTAATTTTCATGCATATATCAGCTTAAACCAAATAATTCAGTCTCTCCCCATAATCGATCTCTCCTACTTGCAAGGACCTGAATTCCTTACACAGCAATAACTATTCACTAAGCTTGGATTGTGATTGGTGCCCTGTAGAAGAGAGAACCAATCAGCAATCATCTCAATTTTATCGAGAAAGGTAAATCCTGAGCAAAGTCCATAGGGTTTATTGAAGACTTTTCATTTTCTATGCATTCAGGCGTTGATAAAGTAATTGTAGATCTGACAGGAGAATATAGACTGAATGACTGAATTATTCGGTTAATATCAACTTTAAATCTGATCTTGAAGATGTGATGTTGCATCAAGGTAAAAGCAAGGTAATAAATTGTGAAGAGCGACTTGAAAAGGAGAAGACAATAGGAATTGATTGTTTGACAAAGAATAGAGGGTAACTAGATGGACAGAGAGGCCTGATCTGTTTGTGCAACCAAAATAATTCCGTTTATAAACAGAGTTGCAGGAACAAAATTAGAGACTCACAAAGTCAAAAACACATTTTATTCTTACACACTGCCCTATTTCAAATTATGTGGAATTCTTTTCATATCTACTGTTAATGACAAAAGAAACAAAAACGAAAATTGAATACAGTCCAAACATTAAACTTTGGTAGTTTTAAAAGACTTTGCACTTTTTATTGATACAGCCATTGACAGTATGATTATTTTTAGAGTATAAAATATTCCTTCAATCAGACATTTTCATTTGAGGTATAGAGTTCTTGTATTCGTTGTCACATATCATGGTATCTTTTTTAACAATAGTATAAAATATTGACATTTATTGCCTCATGATCACTTCATGGGAATACCTACACACATAAAAAAGATCTACTTTCTATGAAAAATTTATGCTAAAAATTAACTTTTTTAAAGGTTTAAAAATCTTGAATGAACTGTAAGTCTAAGACTACAACTGAATCTGAATTACTTTGCATACTTGCAATGAGAAATATAAAATGAACATGAAAAAAAATCCCTCCCCATCTTTTCCCTAAAGAGACACGATAAAACCAAAAATATATTATTGCACACCCTATTGAACCTTTCCATAGATTCACCTGCAAGTTACCTGTCCATTTAAACTTTTGGCAGTTCTATTGTCCCATCTAACAAATACAACAGGTATTGTTCTCTGTATAGTTTATTCACCAGGACCTTTAAATTTCTTCTAAGAGAAATCTATCACTCATTGATTAATCTACCAGAGTAAAAAGTTTACCTGCTAAACTGATAGAAATTACTTGTTTCACATAAAAAAAAAATGCCTGTGATTTCATGTTTATTAAACATTTATTATATTTTTTTCAATCTGTTCAAAATAGTTAACAATTTAACCATAAAAAGTTTGTTTTTAAAAAAAAAGTATTGTTCGTATGAAAATTTGCATCTTTTAGTATATGTTTAGTTATAGAATACTTTTAAGAAGGCCTTCATATATAAAAATCGCCATTTCATTGCATTTTTAGGTTTTTTTTATCAATTTTTTTTTGGAAATAGGAATAATGTTGATTTTTTTCAGAAATCAACTTTTATTAAATGTTTGAATCAGTGTTTACATTCAACAGTTTGAAAATATACTACATTCAAACTCATATTCAGTTTTAATACTAATAGTCAACATGTAATTTCTACCAGTTTAGCAGATAACCTTTTTACTCAGGTGGATTAATCAATGAGTGATAGATTTCAGTTAGAAGAAATTTAAAGGTCTGAGTGAATAAACTATACAGAGAACAATACCTGTTGTATTTGTTAGATGGGACAATAGAACTGCCAAAAGTTTAAATGGACAGGTAACTTGCAGGTGAATCTATGGAAAGGCTCAATAGGGTGCGCAATAATATATATTTTTTATAGGAAATAATTTAATTTTTTAAAAGGAAAGATATTGAAGACCAAAAATGTAGATATCCAACAACAAAAAATCAAGATGCTTCTTAAACACACGTAAACTTTCTATGTTACCCTAAAATAAATGTATATTATTGCAATTTATTTAAAAATATATTTCCAAACACACAGTAACAAACCAAATATAAAAGTTCCATCAATGCATACACACAAACTTGAATTTGAACATTTATTCACTTGTACAAATAAAATTTTGATCAAGTTACAACCATCAAATATTCAGACAAAGTTTTGATCAAGTTACAACCATCAAATATTCAGACATAGTTTTGATCAAAGCTACAACCATTAAATATTCAGACAAAGTTTTGATCAAAGCTACAACCATTAAATATTCAGACATAGTTTTGATCAAAGCTACGTTACCATCAAATATTCAGACATAGTTTCGATCAAAGCTCTGTTACCATCAAATATTCAGACATAGTTTTGATCAAAGCTATAACCATCAAATATTCAGACATGGTTTGTGATCAAAGCTACAACCATCAAATATTCAGACATATTTTTCACATCAGATCATTGCACACATTTACTATTACAACCCAATCACTACCATTACAATCTGAACTGTTACACAGGTAAAAAATAGAGCACCTTAATATCATGTGACTTAGCCGTAATAGTTGTTTATCACTCTGTCATTCTGATCAAGACTTAATAACGTCCCTCGTCGCTGAAAAGGATCTCCATGATCTACAATGGTAGAATCAAATGGATCGTCACTTTCAAGATTCCTCATGCTACGTGGTCGGTAACGTTCCCCATTTCTAAAAGTTCCACGAGGTTCAAACCTGACAACTTCGATCCTGTCTACAGAGTCAGTCCGAGACATAGTCGGAACCTCGGTATGATTTAGTGGGGGAGGTGGATTACAATGTACTGGGTCCGTAACGTCCAGTTTTGATTTGCGTTGATGTTTGTTT
Organism: Mytilus trossulus; assembly: GCF_036588685.1. Lineage (NCBI taxonomy): Eukaryota > Metazoa > Mollusca > Bivalvia > Mytilida > Mytilidae > Mytilus > Mytilus trossulus. The sequence goes on from NC_086382.1 coordinate 28,282,695, forward strand.
CTGATTATCAGTTTTATCACAACCACAATTAAGAGACAAATTATCCCAACACAAACACCAATCACAAGATAAAGAATTGCTTTTTCTTCATTTTCTGAAAATAGAACAAACAAATTAATGTTTTTCGTAATTTCACTAAACTGTAAAATCCCTTTTTTCTTTTACACTTAAAAAATGTTTTTCTTTCTTGTTAGTTAAATTAATTAAGCTATTGAGAAACAAAAACATTATGCTATTAGGAAACAAAAATAAAGAAAAGTAAGTAGATTGCTATATCGTTGATATGTGTTTTGCTCATTGATGAAAGTTTACGGAACCCTAAAGTTGCTAATTTCTATATTATTTGGTCTTCTGAAGTGTTGTCTCATTGGCACAACCTCTTTTTTTTCATATAAAAATTTACCCTTACTTTAGAGCACCATTAATCTTTTCATACTTTTGCAAAATTCGTTCATTGGCCTTTTTTTATTTGAATATAAGTTAATATAATGTGTTAATGTTTATTCAAACTCATTATAAAAAAAGAAGATGTCATATGATTGGGAATGAGACAAATCAAGTATTGTCCATTTTCAAATCTTAGAGACATGAAAATCCAACAACATAGTTACTTACTAGAAATGAAGTAAAAAGAATTGAACCAGTCTGTAACCAGTCCAATAGCACCATTGTTTCAAAATCTTAGAGACATGAAAATCAAACAACATAGTTACTTACTAGAAATGAAGTTAAAAGAATTGAACCAGTCTGTAACCAGTCCAATAGCACCATTGTTTCAAAATCTTAGAGACATGAAAATCAAACAACATAGTTACTTACTAGAAATGAAGTTAAAAGAATTGAACCAGTCTGTAACCAGTCCAATAGCACCATTGTTTCAAAATCTTAGAGACATGAAAATCCCACAACATAGTTACTTACTAGAAATGAAGTTAAAAGAATTGAACCAGTCTGTAACCAGTCCAATAGCACCATTGTTTCAAAATCTTAGAGACATGAAAATCCCACAACATAGTTACTTACTAGAAATGAAGTTAAAAGAATTGAACCAGTCTGTAACCAGTCCAATAGCACCATTGTTTCAAAATCTTAGAGACATGAAAATCCCACAACATAGTTACTTACTAGAAATGAAGTTAAAAGAATTGAACCAGTCTGTAACCAGTCCAATAGCACCATTGTTTCTTCCCTGACTAACTGTAGATTTGATTGTAGTATTTATACATAGCACTGTAGATATATTGGATTTCTCCACCTCCTCCTGAGTCTTGGAGGATTTGTTTGGATTTACTTGCAGCTCGCCCTTCCTCACTAGATCTTGTTGCTGTGCATCATCTGGAAGGCACATTAGATTTTTTATTATCTCCCCTTAATTATTTTTTAAAAATTTACTACAAATGCATGTTTATTTGATTCATAGCATGCTTTTTTTTGGAAATTCATATACCGTGGATTCATTCATTATCGTGGGTTCCAATTTTTAGTGGATTTAGGAAAACTGGATGTTCGTGGAGATCTGATTTCTTGGTTTTCAAATAGTCTGCTTTGAATCATACAGCAAATTTGTGATTTGTTGAACATTTAAATTTGGGTTTCCATGTACCCTCAAAATCCACAATAACTGGTATCCAACAAATAATAATGAATCCATAGTATAAAAGAAAAAATGGGATAATGGTTAAATTAAAAAATTAACATTAAATGACAAATTTGGAAGACTTTTATAATTTATTTCAGTGTTCTCTTTTTATTGTCTCCCCTTAATTGCACATTTTCAATATCATTTGTATATATAGTTTGTGTAATGTATGAATGAAAGAATAAATGGTTTATAGTAGGATGAATGAATTGATGCTGAATAGCAGGTAATAATTCAAATGTATTCAGTAAGAGACAAGAAATAATAGAATACTATGTTCAAAGTTATGTCATATTTTTATAAGAATATCCCAGTTAGAACAGACTTTTACAGCAAAATGCATTGAGTGTGTAAGTAAAGGTAATATTCTGTAAGCTTACTTGTGTATTTTTAGCAACATCTGGCTTAATTTTGTGTTGTTTTTTTTGTTTAGTGAAATTGTTTTTATAATTAACTTTATATTTTTGACAATGGTGTTGTCCATCCTTTTCCATTTATTAAATATTGACTCATTGGTTGAATAATTGTGGTTTGTATAATGTCTAGTGGCAAATATTTCATGAGGACACATTGGTCTCCTTTTTTTTAAAATTAATTTTTAATCAATTATGTTATTTCGAAAAGACAGAAAAAATATTAGTCATTTCTTATAATTTAATTCTAAATTCCATTTTAAACCGTAGAAAACCATAAAAAAACGTTGACCATGTCATGGTCACATGACTAAATTATGTCTATGGGCTCATAACAAAATAAAATCAGCCAATCAGAAGACCTGTAACATCCAAAATTAAAAAAATATTAAATTATAAAAACTAACCTGCTGGATACATATTATTATTGTTATTTACAGGGGCCTCAGTATTTAGCACTTTTTCTATAAAGGTAACAATTTCTGGAATGCTTGAACTTGTTTCTTTTTTATCTGGCTTTTTCTTCTTTCTTTTTTTCTTTCTATGAAAACCATTTTTTCCATGGTGTCTTAATCTGTCCTTTAAAATCTTCTTTGGCACTGAAAAAACCCAAATAAATAAGCATAGCACAGTTGTACATGACTTGATGAATTATTCAGAGTGCATATACTGAAATAGTTGTACATGACTTGATGAATTATTCAGAGTGCATATCCTGAAATAGTTGTACATGACTTGATGAATTATTCAGAGTGCATATCCTGAAATAGTTGTACATGACTTGATGAATTATTCAGAGTGCATATCCTGAAATGTTCTGCTTTACTGATCATGTCAGAAGATCAAGAGGCTTAAAATCAAAAAGGATTTTTATCAACTCAACCATAGATAGGTAAAAATCTCATATATGGTTTAAAGGATATAGTTCTGAAACAAAGCTTTCCAATGGTTACTGTCAATTTATAGGTTTCGGTGACTTTGACCTTTTAGACCAAAAAACTGAAAGGTCCTTAATAAATGGAGACGTTATCAAACCAAGTTTGTAAAGAAGATGACAGTGACTCAAGAAATTTGACTGTGAGTGAGTAAACCTAAATGTCATATCATAAATTTTATTTTCTCCCAACTCTGCTATAAAAAAAAAAAGATGTGGGAGGCCAGAAAGAATTCAGTAATGAATACCAGTACCATGGACATGTAAGAATTGAAAAATAATCTGAAAATGAAATCAAAAAGGGAAAATAATTTTTTATGCATCAAATAAATAAGCCAACATTTTCCAGATACTTTCTTTTCTGTTCTAGCTCATTCAATTAAAAAAATCTGTAAAGATTTTTTTCCGACAATGGTTGGTTACACAATGTCACATCAAATCCATAAAAAATAAATTGCCTGTTATGCTATACATATAATTACACAACATAGCCTTGAAACAGCTTCCTTCTTTTTGTTCATTTTTTCATGAAATTTAGAAGATAAAACTAGTGCAAAGCAATTTAAAAAAAGATGAAGATTAAAATTGTCTCTTCCTTTTAAAATTTGATCCAGAGCAATTTACTTTAACAGTGTTGATGCACACACGGTGGTCTATATCTCCCATTAAAACATTTTTTCTATCAATAGCCATCTTAACCTGTTATCCTGCTATACATATTGAATTAGAAATCTGATGTTTAAACATCTTTCCATTATTAATATACACTGTCATGTCATCAAAGGAAATCATTTCATTGAAAAATTAGATAGGATGATTATTACAATGGAATGGGATTCCCGTTCAAACAGTAAAATAGATTAACCCTTCAATACTCAAGGCAAAAACACACACACAGAGATTCTTTCTGTACAAATGGAGGTCATGTAAGGGTTTAACCATTTGAAATATTACACCTTTAAAAGATGTCAAGACATATGTACACTGTCTGATTGTATCAGTGCTTGTTGATAGCCATCTTTCATTAAGCTCGACAGATCATGTGCATCACTCTGCAGGCAGTGTAACTCCATCTTGTTAAATGCATGTCTGCCATAAAAGTGTCAGTTGTAGTAAATACTTGTTTACAAAATAACTGTAGAATATATGATGTACCAAACAGATGTGGAATCAGCTTGTTATCACTTCAATGGTGTTTGACCAGTGAAAACCTCCCACATAAATTGTCAAAACATAAAAATTTTGCTTTTTTTCCCTTGAGATGTTTATGCAAAATAAAATTTACAAAATACCTAATACATATATACAAACTATTTAATTTTTGTTAGCACCAGTTTGATTAGAAAAATTTCATTTCAGACACTTATGATATACCGTAATCACATCATTCAAGTTAAGTTATGTGGTTTACAAGTGTTTCTCATTTCTCATTTTTTATATAGATTAGACTGTTGGTTTTTCTGTTTGAATGATTTGACACTAGTCATCTTTGAGGACCTTTATAGCTGGCTGTTTGGTTTGAACCAAGACTCGATCCATGTTGAAGACGATCCATGTTGAAGACGGTACTTAGACATAAAATGATATACTAATTTTATAAATTGAAACTTAATGGATTGAGAGTTGTCTCATTGGCACTCATACCACATCTTCTTATATCTATTATATTTTAATTTAGTGACCAATTCCAGTAGCTCATACCTAAAACTTATTTCATAGTACTGTGGTTTCATTAAAATTCTTTGGGTACTAATTTGTGTGGATTTCGTTGGAACAGAGAAACCATGAATTAAAATGTTCATCAAATTACAAATTGTCTATAAGAATTTATACAGACTTTGCCAAAACAATGAAATTAAATAGAAAAAAATGCAACTTTTCTTCAATCCACGAAAATTGTGCAGACCTTTATATGTCAAATTATTGTTTTGTGTTGTTTGGATAGCGATACTCATTCACCCACACACACCCTATTTCTATTTGTTTTTAAATTCATGGGTGTACCATTTTAGAAGGTTATTCCTGTTTTTTTGTAATTGTGAATCAGGCTGTACTTTAAATATTTGTTTTCCATTCTGAATCATACAAATAAACATTGTATTCTGATAAATTATGATAAAATGCAAATGTAAAGTGCAAAATTATACTGATAATTTTTTTTATATACTTTTGAGTTAAAAATTAAAAAAAATATAATTCATCAATGACAGCTCAAACTTCTCAATGATAACTTAACTCCAATCAATCAACTACGATTCACATTTCTCCCATACAAATCATTTAAAGATTTGTTTGCTTTGATGTTGTTGGAATTCTAATATAAAACATTTAAATCAGGTAATACGGTACAAATTTAAAATATTTCATAATCCATCCATTGGTTTCACCTGAGGTGATTTTTATGTAAGGAAATTATCATCTTGAGGGTATTCTTTTTACATACTCATGTATTCTGAAGATCATCAGGAAATACTTATATAGTGGGATGCTAATTAACTCAATTTTACATATGCTCAATCAAACATTTGGATATTAAATCTAATATATTCAACAGCATGACTTTAAATGAATGTATAAGTAAAGAATATCAACGTTGTATCTGCACAATATGCAAATAGTATTAGAAGTGCAAAATAGGAAATATATTACTTGTGAACTATGTCATATTTACTAACTAGACTTTTATGTAAAGTTTTCTGATTAAGATCATTTTAGAATAACTTTTACATTCACACTTGCATTAGTTTAGTTTTAGTCAGATATATGTGCCCCTTTTCTGATTCAGATTTCAATTTAAATGGAAATGTTATATGTAGACCTTATGTTTCTGAGCAATTGTAAAATAACTGGAAGTTACATATATGTTTCACCCTATTTAAAGAAATTTCTTGATCTGCCATTTACTATATATATACTTTCACAAGTTCAATACATAAAATTTTATTCTTTAAGTCAGCGTGTAGCCAGGAATTTCCATGGGGGGTTATTTGGACTCATGAACTTGACTTCAACAGTCACAATTTGAAAAGAAAGTTGACTTTAACAGTGCTTATTTGGTTTCAAGGGGGGTTCATCCGAACTCCACTGGCTACGGGTATACAAGTCATATCGTACATCAAACACTACATGCATCCTTTGGGTCAAAATGATTGATGATTACCATCATTACAGGGGGGGGGGGGGTGTAACTGTAATCACATATTTAGCAGTAGCAAATAATACTCACACATAAATTTTCAAAATATATAGTAAGGATCAGGGATCTATTTATCTAGAAATAAGGAATTTCCTTCAAGAAATTCACCTGTATTTTTCAAGAAATTCACCTGTATTTTTCAAGAAATTCACCTGTATTTTTCAAGAAATTCACCTGTATTATTCAAGAAATTCACCTGTAGTTTTCAAGATATTCACCTGTATTTTTCAACATATTCACCTGTATTTTTCAAGAAATTCACCTGTATTTTTCAAGATATTCACCTGTATTTTTCAAGATATTCACCTGTATTTTTCAAGATATTCACCTGTATTTTTCAAGATATTCACCTATATTTAATTCAGGAAATACCGGTACATCTCAAATAAAACTAATTAGTTCAGTAATTGAATAGGTATTACCATAATTAACAGAATCTTATATTTCAAATGTATTACATACAACATGTATAAGATATCGATAGGTATTACTCTGATTGCTGTGGTCTTCTATTACGAATGTATAACATACCACATGTATAAGATATAGATAGGTATTTTTGTACCCTTATATTACATATGTATAACATACCACATGTATAAGATATAGATAGGTATTTTTGTACCCTTATATTTCATATGTATAACATACCACATGTATAAGATATAGATAGGTATTTTTGTACCCTTATATTTCATATGTATAACATACCACATGTATAAGATATAGATAGGTATTTTTGTACCCTTATATTTCATATGTATAACATACCACATGTATAAGATATAGATAGGTATTTTTGTACCCTTATATTTCATATGTATAACATACCACATGTATAAGATATAGATAGGTATTTTTGTACTCCAGGAGGGCATGGGTTACCAAACACATACTCCTCAGCCTCTATCACACAATGGTTACGACCATGACATCTTTTCATAACTTCTTCTGTAGCAGTAGCTGATTTACAATCTGTAAACATAAAAAGATTTTTTAATTGATTTATTTTTATACTATTTATAGATTGGACATTTTATCCTTAAATCTAAACCTTTATTTTATGGGTTTTGCTCATTGCTCAAGGCTGTACAGGCTGTATTTGCTAAAATCAGTGTCATTTGTATGTTTATATATTATATAAGAGTCAAAATTGAAAACTACGTTCAAACCTATGATTGCGTTGGATAAAAACTGCAATTTTTATATGTGTGCATGTAAAACAAATTTCGTTGTAGAAGGGTCTAAAAACAGCACAAACAACATTTTCCAAAAGACCAAAAAAGTTAAAAAGTATATTCAAACAATATATATATATATATAGCTTTCTCATTGACATTTATACCACATCTTCTTGTTTTATATTAGTCATTGTTAGTAGGATAAGGAAATAGAAAATTGACCCTAAATAACTGCTAAGGTGTTTTATGTTTACAAGGACAAATTGAGTTTGGCTGTGTGCCGATATTTATATCCAATAAAAATAATGTAGACAGCATTAGTCAAGATCACAAATTTATATCCTCATAAAACTTCTACATGAGAAACAAAAAATGTGACTTCAATAAGCTTTGATAAATGATTATTGCCACTTAACTATATATATTATATCCATTCACAGCAAGATAAGCTACCACAAATTCATTAATTGGACATTTTGTGAATAATTTATTAATCAGAAAAGCAAACAAATATATCAACACTATATCATGAATTTCAAGAATATGTTATTTATTAAAAGCTATTTATTGCACTGAAAAATGATAACCTTTTTATATAAAACTGACGATAATTTGACCCTCCATGATTTAACGTGTCAACAAGATTGACCTTGCAGTGTGACATTTTAAGAAATAAGTTATGAACATACTAAGATAATATTAAAACACATATCTAAATTGTTACGAAGTGATAAAAATAAAAATGTCAACAATTTGAATGATCACAATATATTTTGTTTACATACACTTACGACACAGTATCAGCCTATTTATTTATCAGGCACCGAATGAATTAGTATGGAGGCATTTTTTAAAAATATTACGTGAATATCACAAACAGAGCATTCTTCTACGTTTTTTGCTTGGTTAGTTGAAGATAAAATATATTGACATTAATGAAAAATTCATACTTGTTTTTACGACCTTCAAAAAATCTTAAGACATCATAGGCTCCAATGAGATTGATTCTATCACCTGACAATCACCGTTATCACGATCATCACAAATTTTACACTAAATATATTGGGATATAAACTAAAAAAAAAAGATTTTTGTGAAATAGTCACACTTAAAGTTCAAAATACTGGCCAGAAAAAATGTTGAAAGTTTAAAATTTAATATGCATAACAATCACCAATTTGGGAAAGGACTTTTATATTCAATGCAAAAAATGCACCCTAGTTTGTTATGGGGTTGTTTACACAAATTTATATATATTGAATAAATATTTTTTCTATGGTTTTTTTTTTTCATGCAGTTTTTTTAGATTTGATAAAAACCAATATTGCTTAGATTAAAAACAAATGATCTGTTTCTCTGACCTGAAGAATGACAGCTGTTTTAATTGGATTTTTTTTTTCTTTTCTATCTGAGTTAAAAATAAGATATTGGTTGAGTTTAGGCCTTGCAGTCCAAAAAATTGGGAGTATTATTATTCTACTCTGAGACTCAAAATTCAACCAAATACAAGATTATTGTACACCAAGCACTGATTGTTTTATGAATAAAGGCCCTGATTTCAGATAGTTAAGAACTCTTATAAGTGGGTCTCATTGGGGTGTAAGGATGATGCAGGATTAGCCGATATTTTTTAAGCGTGAATCCAGGAAACAAAGTCTGGCTGCACACTGGAAATTACATGCACTATTATGGCAACGAGAAGCGGGATACAGGATTTTCACTAAACTAAAAGCAGGATCTGGGATCAGACCCCACTCCCATTGAGACACCCTTATAAAGCAAGGCAGCATCAAGTTATTTTTGTAACCTTTATGTAGGTTTATTTTTGTTTGAGGGGAGAACAATGTAACATTTGTGAGATTTTGTTGACAAGAAATACGGATAATTACCTGCATAGCCAATACCATTTTTTAAACACTTTGGTGTATTTGTTGTTGCTCTACCAAATAACACGGAGTAGATTGCAATTCTTTGTGATCTTTCGCAACGAATATTTATCTGTTGGTTTTCACACACTGTTATGTTCTTAAAATCACCTGAAAAGAAATGAGGAATTGAATTTACATACATGCATTTTTTAAATAAGTTGAAATTTTGTTCAGAGAATTTACGATACCTATAAAATTGAGAATGGAAATGGGGAATGTGTCAAAGAGACAACAATCCGACCATAGAACAGACAAAAGCAGAATAATATATATATTTTATAGAGTTTTCTCGGACTAGATATAAATAAGTAATTGCAAATCAAATAATCCATATATATATATTCAATGGTTTCCATTTGAACATGTTTGTTATTTCCAAGACAGTACTTTATACAGGGGATCATTCCATTTCTGCAAATCAGCATTCCTTTACTGTAAAATATATATTATGTTCCAACAAACGTACAGCCTTCCTTTCAACCAATACTTTCAGTAGTATTTTATTGTTATGGCTTTATGTATTGCTTCCTCTGTTAGCAAGGAAATACAACAGGGAACATTTCAAAGAGACAACAATACGACCAAAGTGCAAATAACAGCGGAAGGCCACCAATGGGTCTTCAATGCAACTTTCAAGTTTCGCATCAAAGATTGGCCTTAGCTGGCCGCTAAATAAAAATGTGTATGGGCTTTGCTCATTGTTGAAGGCCGTACGGTGACCTATAGTTGTTAATGTCTGTGTTATTTTGGTCTCTTGTGGACAGTTGTCTCATTGGCAATCATACCACATCTTCTATTTTATAGTTTAGTAAATATGGATATCATACTAAACTCCAAAACATACGAATGAACTAAAATTATAAAACATATAAGACTAACAAAGGCCAGAGGCTCCTGACATGGTACAGGTTCAAAAATGTGGAAGGGATAAAATATTGCATTTTATACTGCAAGTTACCTGGTAAACATTTTGTTAGAAAGGTTTAATACCAATAGCATTTTTGCAAAATATGACAAAATATACACCCTAGGTTGCATCATTCATGCATGGGCAGATTCAGGATTTAAGGTTAAGGAAAAAGGGGGGGACAAAGTGAAATATTTTGAGGTAAAATTATCTGAGAACAACCCATGTTTTGCAAATTTAGGTGCATTCATGGATGCTATTATGAAAAGTGATATAATCTTTTAATTTTCTCAAAGTTGAAAATGGAAAACTTCAGACACTTAGAGGTTGTTGCCTTTGGATGTGATAATTTTTTTTAAAGTATACACAAAAACATGTCCATTAATAGACCACCTGTGTAAAGAAAACCTGCTACAAGAATACACTTTAAACACTAATCTTCAAGAATTTTCAACATGTTACCAGTACCCTTCTTTGTAGTAGCTTAATAAGTGGCTCTTCAAATTGACAGATGTAAAATACAAACAATTTAGTGAGGCACAAAATTTGGCTAATTATGAAGAGTGAGAAAGGATTTGATTTCATTTTAAAAGAGGGTAAACAGCTTGTACAGAGTTAACTCCCCTGAAATTAATTCATGTAACATTGTTATGATCATCAAAGAACCAGCATATAAAGATCTGTAATAGTCCCTTATGACTGTTGATGAATTCATCCATTACTGTTAATTAAGCTGTAATTATTGAAAGCAATTACTAAGTAGTATCAACTTCAGAACTAGCGATTTCATGCTTTTTCAATATTCTGAAATTAAACTGGATTTTTTTTTATCCGTTTGGACCTTTCATGTCCGATGTGAATTGATAATTTATTGTAAATTCCGAAATTATTGCGATGTCCTTATTAATTTGATAAATGCGACTGGGTTATAATCCAATAATTTTAATTGAAATTTCAATATTTTCAAATTAAATTAAACTGGATTTTTCTCCATGTCACATAAAATAAAATCACGTTTAAGTTTATAATTACGAATTCGCAATAATAAAATCATGCAATAATCTATGAATTTACAACGTTCTCTGTTTATAGAGGGGGGATAGGACCTTTATCGGGACTCCGGGATCGGGTGTTTTTAAGCTCGGGATTTCGGGATTGACCCTTTCGGGATCCCAGAATTCTATTTTCGAACTTCGGGACCTCGGGATTTCGTGGTTTTTAGTCCGGGATTTGGGGATTTCATATTTTTAATCCTGGGGTTTCGGGATCAGGACCCCTCCTACCCTCCCTCTTTATATGAACCATTTCCATACTATTAAATTTTCATTTTCACTGTTCAAAATGAAATGATTCTCTGTGAAATGGCAGACAGATGGTAGAAGATTCATCAAATGATTGTATTATGCAATAAAATATTTTACAATCGTTCTACCACTAAAAGATCAAATATATTCAAATTTGATGATTCTTCTGTTAACTCTTTAAATCACTTACACCAAAATACTGTTTGTTATGTGTAATTCAAAGGCTTGCATTTTTTAAGCTCAGAAATAGTCAAAGAATTTCAAGTCAATTATATATAACACTTTGATGGTCAAACACATATGCAAGTGATGAAAGAAGATCTGTTTTCTTTTAGGTTCAGTTACCTATTTATAGATATCAACCAGATGCTCCGCAGGGCGTAGCTTTATACGACCGCAGAGGTTGAACCCTGAACGGTTGGGGCAAGTATGGACACAACATTCAAGCTGGATTCCGCTCTAAATTTGGATTGTGATTAAATAGTTGACACAGCATAGGTTTCTGACACAGAATGAATGTATTCAAATGAACTTAAAATTTTTGTTTTCTCTTAGAGCAATTCACTATGCTGTTGAATATTAATCCTCTCAAAAAAATGTTTAAGAAATTTTCTTTTTATTTATGAAATTTCAAATGAGAAAAATTTAACCCAATTTTTTATTCACATCCCCCTTTCCCTTATTCCAAAACTAATTTCAATTAAAATATTCTAATGGAGTTTGCAGCAATTACTACTCATTTAAATACATGATGTAGAAAAACTGCTTGTTATCACTGAATGGTAAAGATTATTTAAATTTATCAGTTGGTAGTAAAAAGTGAATATACATTGTATATTGTATATAACAAAGATTTAAGTTGATTCTGGACAAAGAAAGATAACTCCAATTAAAAAAAATTCTTGCAGATATTTCTTGCTTACTATACTGGACAAAGAAAGATAACTCTTAATTAAAAAAAAAATTGCTATTTCACAATATTGTGAAATTAGATATTTCTTGCCATTGCACAATACTGTGCAATTGAAAAGACTTGCTATTGCACAATACTTAATATAATAATTTTAGATCCTGATTTGGACCAACTTGAAAACTGGGCCCATAATCAAAAATCTAAGTACATGTTTAGATTCAGCATATCAAAGAGGCCCAAGAATTTAATTTTTGTTAAAATCAAACTTAGTTTAATTTTGGACCCTTTGCACTTTACTTTAGACCAATTTTAAAACTGGACCAAAAATTAAGAATCTACATACACAGTTAGATTCGGCATATCAAAGAATCCCAATTATTCAATTTTTGATGAAATCAAACAATGTTTAATTTTGGACCCCGATTTGGGCCAACTTGAAAACTGGGCCAATAATCAAAAATCTAAGTACATTTTTAGATTCAGCATATCAAAGAACCCCAAGGTTTCAATTTTTGTTAAAATCAAACTAAGTTTAATTTTGGACCCTTTGGACCTTAATGTAGACCAATTTGAAAACGGGACCAAAAATTAAGAATCTACATACACAGTTAGATTCAGCATATTAAAGAACCCCAATTATTCAATTTGGATGAAATCAAACAAAGTTTAATTTTGGACCCTTTGGGCCCCTTTTTCCTTAACTGTTGGGACCAAAACTTCCAAAATCAATACCAACCTTCCTTTTATAGTCATAAACCTTGTGTTTAAATTTCATAGATTTCTATTTACTTATACTAACGCTATGGTGCGAAAACCAAGAAAAATGCTTATTTGGGTCCCTTTTTGGCCCCTTATTCCTAAACTGTTGGGACCGAAACTCCCAAAATCAATCCCAACCTTCCTTTTGTGGTCATAAACATTGTGTTAAAATTTCATTGATTTCTATTTACTTTAACTAAAGTTATTGTGCGAAAACCAAGAATAATGCTTATTTGGGCCCTTTTTTGGCCCCTTATTCCTAAACTGTTGAAACCAAAACTCCCAAAATCAATCCCAACCTTTATTTTGTGGTTATAAACCTTGTGTCAAAATTTCATAGATTTCTATTAACTTAAACTAAAGTTATAGTGCGAAAACCAAGAAAATGCTTATTTGGGCCCTTTTTGGCCCCTAATTCTAAAATGTTGGGACCAAAACTCCCAAAATCAATACCAGCCTTCCTTTAATGGTCATAAACCTTGTGTTAAAATATCATAGATTTCTATTCACTTTTACTAAAGTTAGAGTGCGAAAACTAAAAGTATTCGGACGACGACGACGACGACGACGACGACGACGACAACGTGATAGCAATATACGACGAAAATTTTTTCAAAATTTGCGGTCGTATAAAAAGTGAAACAAATTTAGACATTTTTACATTGTACAAATCATAAAAAAATATATAGAATTTTCTAAATTCAAAAACATAAAATGCAACTTCTTGGTTTTATTGAGTTTTAAAGTACTGCATGTATGTACAAATAACATGTTTTTAGATCAATAATTTCACCACCTCATATTCCTATATCTACCATGTCTATATTACATGTCTAGAATCTATTGAACTGCATATTATCGGTAATGGACATTTAACAATAATGTTTTGAATATTCCATACTTATCTTACCATTTATTAGTGACAGATGTAAGTCAGAACTTCATTTATATGATAATATCATTACTTACATTACTTACTCTGTCATTATGGTGATGTATGAAACTTAACTGTACAAATCTATCATCAAAATATCAGTTTCCACTTGGAATCAGTTTGTAAATGTTATTATTGATGAGAGAGGCCAAAGATATCAAAGGGACATTCAAACTCTGATCATAAAAAACTTAACCCAGGAACAATGAAAATGAGGTCAACATCAGATGAATGCATGTGCATGTACATTTACACCTTACAATCCGTCTTTACTTCCATTACACTATCTGTGATATGGCTTAGTCACTAAAAATTTAATGTATACCAATGAAACATGAAAAAATCAAGGTCAGGTGAACCCTGGGTATCCATCCAAAATGCACACCTTACAATTAGTCTAAATACCAAATGCAGCTCAGCTGAACAATTCCTTTAAATCATCTGAAAAATGGTTCTTATCACAGAAACTTAACCCTTACCATGCGGTGCCCGTCTTTTGACAGGCGGACCCTAATAACCGTTATTTGGCTCCAATGCCGTTCCATACTTTTAGAAGTCCACTTTATGATACTTATTTTGAAAGTTATGTATGTCCCGTCAACCTGAGGCTATCCATATTCACATTTCTCATGTATAAGTAGCATTTTGAGCACAAATACGGACTTGGAAAATTGAAATTGGCTAAAACTCGGTTTTCTGGAGGGGTAGGCTTCACATCTGTATCTTACACAAGAAGTTCAGAGGCATAAAACTGGCAAAGATAGTGCAAACTCACGGCCATATAACTACTGATCATTATTATTATTGAAATACGCATAGGAAACAACTACTTCCGGTTTTGGGTCCATTCGAAGTCCAAAATCGGCAAAAATCGTGAAATTCGGTATTTTGGGTCCAAATGATCTTCTGTAGACTGATGAATCAAGATCAGATTCACTCCGATCTAACAACTGTTGGGGTCAATTTGTTCACTAGGG
Source organism: Mytilus trossulus (assembly GCF_036588685.1). Taxonomy (NCBI): domain Eukaryota; kingdom Metazoa; phylum Mollusca; class Bivalvia; order Mytilida; family Mytilidae; genus Mytilus; species Mytilus trossulus. Next base: position 28,297,780 of record NC_086382.1, read on the forward strand.
TCCACTCCACACGCAGGCTACAGCTGGATACCTTAACCAGCAACCCTGGGTCTTCTGGGTCAAGAGAAGGGGTGAAAAATCGGCAAAATTGACACTTTTTGCATCTAATGACCCTCTTTGGGGCAAATTCCCGCAAAAAAAATTCAGCCTCCTCACCCCGACCACCCCACTCCGTGATCACCTATATTAGATTTAAAGAATTCAATATGCTACAGCAACAGGGCTAAGCTCATTTGCATATGATTTGCATATTTTTGCAAATAAACGAAAATTAGACATTTTCTAAAAACAATTCCGCATGGTAAGGGTTAAGGTTGATCCCAGAACCATGAAACTCCAGTCAAGGACAAAGAATATGAGACAGACAGTAACCGAAGACCATAAGGCATCTGTATAACCATTTGCACCTGTCCTAAGTCAGGAATCTGATGTACAGTAGTTGTCGTTTGTTTATGTAATATATACGTGTTTCTAGTTTCTCGTTTTGTTTCTATAGATTAGACCGTTGGTTTCCCCGTTTGAATGGTTTTACACTGGTAATTTTGGGGCCCTTTATAGCTTGTTGTTTGGTGTGAGCCAAGGCTCCGTGTTGAAGGCCGTACTTTTACCTATAATGGTTTACTTTTTAAATTGTTATTTGGATGGAGAGTTGTCTCATTGGCACTCACACCACATCTTCCTATATCTATGATAGCAGATATAAAGATGGCAGTTCCAAAATATGGTTTTTAGTTGAATCTGTCATGTAGGTTCCATCACCACATCACCAAAATGAAGGCATTGACACTTTCAGCACATGTTAAACAAACAGATGAAAATGTTTGATTTTATATATATATTTAATGCACAAAATATTAAGGAAATTAATATCTAATAAGATGGTCACCCTTCCTCAGTCGTATGGAAATCAAGATTACGTACTTACAGAACATAAATTATTTCTATATACTACCCTACAGAATGATGATTTTGAAAGTGCTGGAAATACACAATTCCAGAAATGACATATAATCAAGCATTTCTATCTCATGAAATATTATAGTTTTATACGGATCTCGAGGCCAATACAGCAAACCTTGAATCTATACCAGTGCAGCCAATACAGAAACAGCCAGTTCATAACACTTTCATTAAATGATTATAAGAAAATAAACAAGAATGTGTCCATAGTACACGGATGCCCCACTTGCACTATCATTTTATATATATTCACTGGACCGTGAAATTGGGGTTAATACTTTAATTTGACATTAAAACTAGAAAGATCATATCATAGGGAACATGTGTACTAAGTTTCAAGTTGATTGGACTTCAACTTCATCAAAAACTACCTTGACCAAAAACTTTAACCTGAGCTTCACACTATCTTTTTCTTTGTTCAGTGGACCATGAAATTGGGGTCAATACTTTAATTTGACATTAAAATTAAAAAGATCATATCATAGGGAACATGTGTACTAAGATTCGAATTGATTGAACTTCAACTTCATCAAAAACTACCTCGACCAAAAACTTTAACCTGAAGCGGGACTAACGAATGGACGAACGAATGGACGAACGAACGGACGAACAAACGGAGGCACAGACCAGAAAACATAATGCCCCTCTACTATCGTAGGTGGGGCATACAAATTGAAAGTGATGCCTGTATTAGCCTGACGGCCAATTTATTTTTCCACCGCTTTTTTTCTGTATTAGCTCTGTTTTTCGTTTAAAACTTTAAGACGTTACAAAACATTGCACATCATTTAACCTTTTTATTTTCTGATAATTCAAAAAATATTATACAAATGTTTTTATGCATAACAATACTTCTAACGTTAAGTAATGGCGTAAGAAAATTGAAAACCGGAAGTGAACGTCCTGTATTCAGGCCAGTAGCCAGGAATTTCCAAGGGGGGTTTCATTGGACTCACAAACTCAACTTTAACAGTCACAATTTGTACAGAACATTGACTTGTGCTTATTTGTTTTCAAGGGGGGGTTTGTAAGAACCCCATGAACCCCCCTGGCTACGGGTATGTTATTAGCTCTAGGGCCAATATGGCTTTTTTCCCGCTTTTTTCTGTATTGGCCCTGTTCAAAGAACAATATTAAAATTTGATTTATATCGACAGCGGAATGTTTTCAGTATTGCTCAAGCTGATTTATCGGAATTAGGGCTTATTTGCTCATATCATTAAATATGGAGCTTTATACACTGGTCTAGTGCTGCACCTATATATACTTACTAGGACTACACTTGTATTTGACCTTTAAATACTTTGAGGTGAAAGCACATGGATCTTGGCGAAAAGTTGAGGTACTGGCTAGAACTTGGCAGCTCTGTTTGTTCTGACAGGCATCAAATAAAACCTGGAAAAAGAAAACAATGTTAAGACGTATAACTTGATAAATTATAAAAAAAAATTTAGATGTGGGAATCCTACTAGGTGACAGCAACCTAACAAAAGAAGCAAACCAAAGAAATCAAGAGGGCAACATATTCTTTTACAACATCTCTGATATGTACAAACACATTGAGGGGCATCAGTGGCCAAAGGGTTTAAGTATTTTATCTCCTGTACTACTGAGATTGTGATTTTGAAACATGAATGTGGTAGGTGTGTGTGATTCCAATTGGAATTCACAAGGAATGTCACTTTTCTGGGCTCTCAGGCTTTCACCACCAATATATTATAGTACTGAAGTTGTGTTAAACAGGAACAGGCAATCAATCTATGCAACATTTCAAGCTTTAAATTGTCTCAAAAAGTTCTGCATAAATCAAAAAGAAAGTATCAGAGAGCATGTCAAAGACACCACATTAGTGTTTATACTTTATTTTCAATACAATTGTTTTGATGCATACCATTTAAGAGCCTGCAGTTCATGATGTTCATACTAAATAATTACAAAACTACTGAGAACAACACTATTAGAGTCTACTACCTAATTAAGACATCAAAGTCAATGTTTCACCTGGTGGTATACCTTATTGAATAATTGACATACCTAGGGGACAGGTGAGATGATTGATCTTTAGGACTGTTGTCATACTTTACACTTAACTAAGGAGACTTCATTTATAATAGTTCTACTTTATCTTTACTGATAGGGGATAATAGCTACAGCTCATTTCTCCACTGTCTAATTTTCCCACTTATCCATAAAACCCTGATAATGGTTAAATTTATTGCTACAATTCATTGACTTAATGTCAATTTTTGTCACTACTTGGCATTATCTGTAAAACATGTGTAAAAGACCTTGATGAATGCATTTCAAATCTTACAATGAAAATTTTTCTTAGGATTTATGCATTGTACTGACAGTGGAAGACCCTCATAGGTAGTCAAGGTCGTTAAACATCCCCTAAGCAGCAATAGAACATTTCTTCCTATGCCATTAATATTAACAATCCTTTCCCCCTCAAATTAGACCAAACAAAAACCCACACCACATTTGAACATGTTGAAGTCACCTATTAAACATATTCAATTGTCAAAGATGTTACTTAGGCAACACTTTCATCTTTAACATTGATTAATTGTGTGTCTCCACCCATTTTAAAAATGTACAGACTTGAGTCACAAATATTTGGTCAAATAGAGGACAAACAGATATTTTTTATCACAGATTAAAGGAATATTTTATATTTTTAAGAGAAAATTATCTTTGTTTATTTATTCAGTGTTCTACTAACAGTCAATTTAAGTTGAATAAAACTTCTAGAAATTGCAGTCAAGTCTTGCACAAAAGTCAAACATTTGAATACTGTAAATTCAGAAATTATGGCGAGGTTTTTATTATTGCGAATAATGCGACAGAGTTGTAAACGCAATAATTAAAACTCGCATTTTGTAATATTTTAACTGAATAAAGCATGACTTTTCCCCAAATCGTAAAAATTAAAATCGCATTTAAGTTGAAATTGACAAAATCGCAATAATAAATGCACGCGATAATTTCTGAATTTACAGTATCTAATTCGGTCGCTTTTCTATAATCACAGATGAGATACTTCAATGGCTCTAACATCCACAATCAACATATAAAATTCCAAACCATAGGCAGATCCAGGGGGCCCTGCCCCCCTCCCTCTTTGTGTGAAAAATTTGGTTGATTATATAGGGAATCACAGAAGCATGGCTGGAGGTCCCACCCTTAGGTCAGTCAGCCCCATAAACATGACTACAATTTACAATTTACAACCTGTAAGTGTGGTATTAACTTGATGAATCTCATGTAGGAACACAATATTTCTATGTTCTTAAAGCAATTGAAAGAAGTAAGGACAATAAGACTTCCTGGCACCTATGGATTACAGTGACAGTCTTCAGGAGGGTTCCAGGGTTCAAACCTCCCCATTTTTTTTGACGATCAATGCGTTTGAATTGGTAGTTGGTAACCCCTTTATCCTGGGTTGGGAAAACCCCTTTCCAAAATGGCTGGATTTACCCCTGGATTATTTATATATAGCACTACTTTCAACCACTGTTAAATTTGGTCTAGCTTAATACTATATTGCTCCGTGAATAAACTTCAAACAGATTCCAATAACACTTCCTTTTCCTTCAAAGTGCATCTTCTTTTTTTTAGCATATATTAGACCTAGTGTTAAGTTGTATATAGAATTACAGATGTAAGTGACTACACTTCACCAATTAGAATGCAATATACTGATATAGGAAGTGCAATAAAAAGCTAATTGTAAATAAATCATGTAATAACATCTGGATAAGACATTCCTTTATTAGTTATTATGCAAGTATTTCTAACCAATTCACAGCTTCTAAATATCTAAGGATCAATAGGATGAAATACTTTACTGATCAGCGATGCACCTAATATTTAGATTTGTGCAACAATACCAGATGAGTTTATATACATGTACCTGCATTTCCGATATGTACATAAATTAATTTTGACGATAATTTATCTAATTTTTTTCAGTCAAATTTGTTTGCTGCATGCTCTCATTTAAAAGTATAATCGAAATATTTCATTCAAATACAGGTTCGTCAAAGTCTGATTCACTGAAATAATATTTTGATTCTTTGACAATGCAACAATGTTCCAGTGGAAAACAGCATTGATAAGTTGAAACTATATACCACAGAGAAAATAATATCTCATTGATAAAATTGATAATGGAAATGGGGAATGTGTCAAAGAGACAACAACCAGATCTAAGAGCAGAAAACAGCTGAATGCTAACAATGCATGTCCCTAAACAAAAATGTGGTACCCCACAAAAAGGCCAACTTCTACTTTTATTTATAGACAATACATGACAAATGCAAAGTGGAAAAATTCCACACTGCCTGATAATCTATAACATGTATAAATCATAGTCATTCTTAATAGGAAAATATGCAACAATTATTTAGAGGTAGATATATATGTATATAGAGCTTAACATATTGTATAGACAGCCATGACAGCCTTCTAGTGTGAAGCAGACTATGTCAACCTCCAGATGTCTTTTGGTTGTTCTTGTTGTGTTGCTGTCTTCATGACACATACACCACATCTCCCTTGATTCATATACGCTTATCAAATATGGAAGTTAATCTGCCATAAATAAATTTCATCAATTTAACATTGAAATGCATTCCTTGCATTAAATGCATTCACCCCAGGCTTAAAAATGCAATGGTAAATCGTCTCAACACAGCCTCATGTCTATGATTAAATTAAATGTAAACAAGTACTACAAAAATAAATATCTTATTAGCATGAAAAAGGCATACACAATTTCTAAAAGAAGGCAGACACAGTTAAACTGTCAAACATGTTACGAATTGTGACCCTGACTGTTTTTCGTACTATAATATGCATTTTAATAAGGAAGAAGACTCTTTCAAGCTGTTTCATGAGATATCCTGCCGACTTAAATAAACAGAAATGTGACTTAGTTGTGAGAAACATTCAAACTTTGTCATGGGTATTTCAAGAAATAACAAGTACTTTCAGTTTCATTTCTTGAAATATTAAACCTAAAAGAGATCAAATTTATCTTTTTTTTTAAATCTTATTTTCTATTTGAATAAAATACTATCATTTTGATCATCTAAACAAATGTTAAGGTTTAAAGTAAGCAAAATTCCTCCTGTTAAAGGACATGATTACCACTGATGTATACTAGTTGATTGATACATTAGCAAATATAACAAATACGATATGCCAGTAAACATGGTAAATATACTTAATGCCATACTGTATGGGCCCTAATATTTGATTTGATTTTCTGTCTTTTATATGCCACTTTAAAGCACTGATGTTGGGCTATTTTGTGACAGCAAGTTTTTATTGTTGGAGGAAGCAAAAGTGCCTGGAGAAAACCATGAACTGACAATCCTAGCCAATTGAGATTGGAGTTGAGTGCACTTGCACGAGCCGAGTTCGTACTCACAACATCAGTGTTGACTGACTAGTGATTACAGTAGTTAGACCACTTGGCTCTTTGGTCCTAAAAAAAATCCAACCACTGTCTCAGAAAATGCATTTATTAGTTAAGTAATTGGTACTCAAGGGAAATTTAAGGTTTATAAATATCAAAGATTTTGCAAATTAGCCTAGAATCATCTTTAATATGTTGTTATTAACATGATAAATAGCCTTTTTGCACTTTTCACATATTTCTCTTCCTTGTACACAATTCCTGACATTTTACATGTTTCATCAGTCATAAGTACAAAAGAAATGGACATTCTTATGTCAGAAACAATAGAACTTGACAAATTAGTCAGACAATTATTGTCCTAATGATAGACTTCTAATTATCGCCACCAGCTGATCAACTGAGCCACAGTGCATTGATCATAGCATGGAAGTAATATTACTTCCATGATCATAGGGTCAATTTCTATATTACAATAATCATTTCATTAGTGGTAATACTTTCACTTGTCAAGAGAATTCCTAAATAGAGATCCAGTAGATACTAACTGATGTAGGTATCTATCACTCAATACTGCCTTTGTAATAAGTATAATCATGATAATGGAGAGGAAAAATTTTCCCATTGGGAAGCATTCCCAAAATAGCGATATTCAGTAATTTTTTCGGTCAAACTTCATTTCTTTTTTTATTGTTTTGGCAATTGTATGAAGTTTGTTGTTAGACAATGGTTCAAATAAGCTATTTTCATTTACTCAAATAAAAACTGATAACTTGCTGTGTATTTAAGAAAACACTTCCCTATTGGAAACTATAACAGCTCCATTATATTCTCAACATTTGTGTCCATACAAGTACATTTTGACCACTGATAACAATAACATACATATGTAAAATAGAGATTGTAGCATTCAGTTTGTATTTTTTTTTCACAAATTGCTTGGTTATAAACTTAATTAGTTTGACCATTTTCAGGGAATGGCTATCAAAGGGAGATAATACATATAACAGAAAGGAGTAGGTCCGGTAAGGACTCATTTTGGCCTCAAATTTCAGTTTCATCTGACGAAAGATTTGATTCAATTAGTTTATGTGAAAGATTTAACTGATTTAGTCATTAAAACGATCCGATATGAAAAATCCCTCAAAAATGCCAAAAAACGTCACTTTTCAGATAGTTTTTGTCAAAAATGCAAGTGACCGCATCCGTGTTCATTCACAACCTTTATGTATGTTATGTATTCAGGGCCGGATCCAGATTTTCAGTTAGGGGGGGCGAAAATTAAAAATTTTTGGAGGTTTTTTTAGGTAAAATTATTGAAATATTCTTTTTAAGGGGTGAAATGTAAATAGATCGAACTATTGTGTGTTAAAATAAGCGAGGAATTCAAGTTTAAAGCTGAAACAGCCTTAATCCACACCTGACAATAATCTACAGATAGACGGGCGGACAGACGGACGCAAAGTGAGACGAGACAGATCACAATTGCTCACCTAACCAATATATTTTCAAACGAAAAGTTCTACTTTTACCAGCGATTTTTAATTGTCCTTTCATACTATCTGTTTTTTACTTTTTTGATTTTCGGAGGTCGTGCCAGACTTCACTGTGTTCACCACAAACAACTAAAATCAGAATGAGATGCATTTACGCAGATATTTTTGTTTACTTGGGATCCCAAGCATACGGTAATACGGTACAGAATTCGGCTAAATATTTAGGTTGCAAGGGAGAAATAAATATAGACACAGAGATACAAGTTAATAAACTAACCCTTCGCTTAAAACAGTATTTCTATCTTTCATTACGGATATTATAAAAGAATCTCACCTGCCGAGTGTTTTCTGGACCGTGTCATGATGAAATTGTGAAAGTGATTTAGGGATGTTTTGGAACTTCGATTATCAAACAAATTGATTATAAAAACCGCAAACACAATGTTATAGCTTTTTTTACTTTAACAGCTAAAAACCGATTATATCTGTCATCAAACGCAGCTCCGCGTTTGACACATTCCTTTCAAATTATTGATAGAACTTTGATAAAGCGTAGGTCAGTTGATTAGTAATCACGTTGATTCTGTGAAACTGACTGTTTTATATATACTTTGAATGTTAAAAAAGATTGAATGGTCTCTTCTGATACTTAAATATGTTGAAGTCAACCAATGCTTTGCAAATTTTAGGGGGGGCGCACGCCCGCCACGCCCCGCCTAAATCCGCCCCTGGTATTATCATAAAATACAACTTACATTCCAATATTAAGGATGAACACGAATGCGGCCACTTTCGTTTTACACGGAAACCGTCTAAAATTTAACTAAAATGATAGAATTTTGAAGATTTCAGTAATTTAGCATGACTAAATGGTGCTACAACCCGATAAATGTGCATTGTATTCTCAAAAACAGCCCATATATTTCATTTTGTAGCAGAAGCATTCAACTGTCCAATAAATAACTAAAAGTTTACATTTTAACAATTTTGTAAAACTGTTATATTTTGGGGCCAAAAAGGGGTCTTACCGGACCTACTCCTTTATCCATTAGCAGGTAAGGGGTGACAATTTCATAAAATGCCTGCAGAAAGCCAGTTAAATTTGTGCTTAATTTTAAACAGACACCTGTTTCACAGCAAAAACTAAAGTGGCAGCTATTTACTGTCGCCTGCAAAAACATGGCAAATTATTACCAAGTGTGGAGTTCATTAAACAGATATAAATTTCATTTTCTGGAAAGAAATTTATTCCTGAATTATAGACAAGAAGAGATTAGATATTATTAATCATATTTGTACAGAAATGACTTAAAATCTGAAGTTATTTTGAACATACAACAAGCAAAGTTTTCATCAAGTCAATATTTACATTATCCATAACTGTCTTACATACCTGTATTATCAAGGTAAATACGAGTGATTTAAGGACATAATCGCCGATAACATCAACCATCCTTCTCGAACCACTCAACACCAGGGTGTCACTGATTATATATAAAATTCATTTACATGTTGTTTTTCAAATTTTCTCTCTAATTATAGTAACGTTCTATAAAAAGCAATGGGATACAATCCAAGAAATCGTTGTTGACTTAACATTATCTAACAGTGTCTCATTGTGCTGTATAATGTTGTTGATGAGTAGATAATAAGTGTTTATAATCTTGCGCAACTTGAAGTTATCATATAGTAACTAAATCAGCACTCTACTATAAACATTTACTATAGAAAGGTTCCTCAGTTTATTTACATTACGTTCAGGTTATTCAGATCGGTGGATTTTCTCTTTGTCATAGAATCAATGACTTGTGTGCATACACCTTATAATTTTAAATCCAAACAAACTATTACAGAATTTGTAATGTTATGCCGTTTATTGACAAGGATGCCTTTTCCACAATGAAAATAATCAATTAATGAATAATTTTGTTACCTAGGATACCAAAGGTGAACAATTGTTTAAAAGATTGAAGAATTATTTTACATTCTGCACGTGAAAATCCATAATCATTGATGAAAGATAAAAGACAAACTCCAATAATCAAATAAATAATGTATAGAACTGATACTTTGTTTCCTCCAAAATGATTGATTATATTCCTAATTTAAAATACCGAAGCTAGCTGCAGTCAAGTTTCACAATTCAACTTTTGATATTTAGAATTCCCAAACTGCAACATTTAATTTACTGTCTTTCCAATGAGACACAATGGGAATTGGCTTTCTCAATGAAATTTCTGTGTAGAATGTTAATATTACGGAATTTCTCCAGACCCAAGTTGAGTCATAAAGTTGTCACTTTTTACTCGCTCGTTCAAACTCTGATTAATCTTTCTCTAAAACATTACATTTATTGATAGTTTGCATGCACAAGAAACTGTAAATGACTTGTGTAATTTGTCTAGCTTCCTGATCAAAAGCATTACACTGAGCAAGTAGTCAATTCCATTTACAATTCTATACCAAGAAAAAAAACCTAATTGCAGTGTAATATCGGAATGGTTGATTCCTAGAATGTAGAAACTGTCAATAATTCCCACAAAAACAGATCGGAATAACACAACTCGGAGAATGCATAAATCCAAATATCATGAACCTGTCTTATGGTTTCACCATATCATCATTGCTGTCGATAGCATTTAATTTCCATGTTAATTATCTAGTTATATATCACTGATAAGTAAATCAAATTTAAATATAAGTGATTTATACACTGCAAATTATGGTTAAATAAAATTTGCCTTTAAGCAATATATCTAATTGTCCTGTTCTATGTCTACAATAGAAACCTCCCATTCAAAATGTCTAGTGTTTTTATCAATATCTAAATCCTTCTTTTAAATTACTAAGTTGTTTGTCTTTTGAACAGTATGTCACATACCCTAAAGGTTTTGGCTATAATTACATACACAGTACATCAACCTCAGTCTTCTGTAATAATTCTAAAAGCCTAAGACACAATCAATTCATTCAAAACACTAGTTTTCTATAAATATGATATCCCCTGTTAATTATTATTCCATGTGGACACAGTCTAGATAAGGATAATCTGTAAAGTACATACACATGGACACTATGTCCTCAGCACACACAGTCTAATCAGACCAGTCTCTAATGATCTGTAAAGTACACACATTTACACATGGACACTATGTCCAAACACACAGTCTAATGACTCTAATCACACCAAGTCTCTAATGATAATTGGTTTCTCACATTTCTTAGATTAACATTGACCCATTGGTCTGTCCAGCCCTTATCACTTCCTGTCTATTCAAAAATCAATGTAGATCCATTCATAAAAACGATCAAACCATTTAAATAACTATTTTGTGTTCTATAGTGACAAAACTATCTGCTCCAAAAACAGTACAATGTAGGCGTGATCTGTGGACTGGATATCGTATGAACTAAAGTCACTAAAGAACACTGTATAGGGGAGTGTAATTAATTCAGTCTGTAGTGCCATAGCTCAAAATTTAGTTAAATGGCTCCATTTGTTAAAAATATTTGTATTTTTGTGGTCACTCTCAGTGGGATAGTCATGTAAACCTTGGAAATACAATACAAGAACAGCTACTATTTGTATAAACCACAAAGGTCGTATTATTAAAAACACTTGCATAAATTTAAATCAATAAACCCAAACCACTCACAAAATATATCCCATACGAAAATAAGTATAGTTTCAATTAAATTTTATACTCCCATAAATCAAATTACAATTTTTTTCTTCCTTCAACATAACATCTTCAGCCTTCAAATAATCTAAATATATGTTACATTTAATCACTTAATACCAGTTAGCTATAATCAGAAGTGTTGAATAAACTTTAGATTGCAGGTGTTTGAGGATTTTTAAATGATCCGTTTTAAAAGTCAATATTTAGAGCCAAAGATATGAAGAATATGATATTTTTGTTTACATATTTTTATCAATATCCGTGTTTTTCGTAGGATAAATCAGTTCTTTATCTCTTGATTTTAAAAACAAAAGCTGCACTTAATGACGTGTACAGCTCCTTCCTATTAGCTTTGTTCAAATTAAATATTTTGCCCCCATCCTTTTGTTTATACCATGTGGGTTTTCCCAGAAGTCCATGTTGTCAATCCTGATAATTCCTCCTAATCTTCTCTGCCAATTCCAATGTTAGTTTTCCAAATGATTAAGATTCTGGTCAGCATGTAGAATTTCTCACTAATTCTTTTTTCCCTCCATCAATCAGTTGTTTGACAGGAACTGATTAATTACAAGTAATCAAATCTTAGATATATGTGTGGCAAGTACAATAAAGCATGTTCCAATTATAACAAAACCATGGAGGCTCATAAAAAGCTGCTAATTATGAATGAAGTTTTGAGCTTCCATTGGATTTCAATATAAAACAAGTGAAACTTGAATTCCCAGCATAAAAGGAGGTGTATTAAGAAAGCCACAGTTTTCAGAAAGAAGTTAACAAGCTTTGTCCGTAACATTTCTATGCTGATGATCAAATTCTTTATTATTACTCTGAGCCTCACAGCTCATCAGTGTTTTCAAATAACTACTTTGGAAGTTCCAGAATTAATCATAAAGGGAGGGGGGACAATAATGTTCACTGGCCTCAGATGGGCAAAAGAGGATTAAAAAATATCAGATTTTTTTTCTTTCAATTCATTAAGGGTCACATTCAGTTGACTATGCTGAACATTAATTTTAAGGTAAAGTTATGCAATTGCAATATTCTCTGGTATAATTAAACAGGCCAAAGAGTTCATCTTTTCAACCTTCAGGTGAAAACATTGTACATAACTCAATCAAACAGAAGCCAAACACATGGCTTTAGTACTTAAAACTCCTATCTAACAATGTCCATCCCTTTTGTAAACAGGATATCTTAATTTTTATAACTAAGTGACCTCAAGGACCTTATCCAGGTCACCTTGTATCTACCTTAATCAACTTATTCATATCTTACCCAATAATCAAAATTAATGGACTTATCAAAATTGATGTATAGGTAATTAATAGGTTTATCAAACTTCCTGTCATAGTAATATCCAAACCACTGATAAATGATTTTTTGGCATTATGACTTAGTGCAGACAGAATAACTAACAGTTTTCACTGATTCATTCTGACTTATAAAAGATAAGCAACATTAAAATTTTAAAAGATGGATTTGCAGATTTTGCTGAATTGAAAATCTCAAAATATAGTTTTTATAGTTTCTCATAGCAATGTTACAGTTCAGTATTACTGTAACTTCAGAAATTATTGCGATGTTTTTTTTTTTGCGAAAATGGGACAGGATTATAATTGCAATAATTTTAACTCACATTTTGGTTTTTTTTTCACATGAATTAAACAGGATTTTTCTTATCATTGATAAAAATAAAATCGCATTTTGGTCTAAAATCAACAAAATTGCAATAATAAATGCACACCATAATTTCTGAAATAACAGTATTAGATCTTGATCCTTGTTTAAAAAACAAAATCCCCTCATTTATCCAAAGTTTTCTCTATTGTTTGTTATCCCTGCCTTATTCTTTATTTATAATGCAATATACGAATGAAAGGAGAGATGAAGAATAGATCATGGAGATAGTAATGTGGGTCTCATTGGGGTTTAAGCGTGACACGGGATTGCCGATTTTTTGTAAGCGCGACACTTGAAAGTCAAATTATTGTGCCATGAAATCGGGAAATGAAGGCTAGCATGACGCGCGAATTTAGAAAAAATGAGAATTGCTTACGTACATAGTGTAAGCGGGATACGGGAATCTGACCAAACAATAAGCGGGATCCAGGATCAGAACCCCCCAGCAATTAATGACATGAAAAACTTAGATACACCAAAAGGTCAACATATCCATGTCTTCAGCAATAAAGACATGTGTCTATTCAATGTGTTAAGCTGTTAGTCACTGCAAGTCAATATGACATGTCAGACACGACATATACTTTGAAATAACCTTGTGGTATGATGTATAGTTACAGTTTGACCACTGGGCCATGAAAAGTAGGTCAAGATCATTGTGGCAAATATATAAGACAGAAATATTATGGCACCCAATTTCAATACATTTCACCTGAAGTAAAAGATATAAAACCATCCAAAGATCAGCTAACCTTGATCAAAGTAACAAGGTACATGTGGTTGCTATTGTTAGCAATACAATTAGTCTCGGACTCCACAGCTTGAGAAGCTAATTCTGTATTTAATGAATTTCATATAGACAAATTATAATGATGAATCAAAAAGAAAAGCCTCTTGCAGAATGTATGTTAAATTCCTTGATGTTTTTTTAAAGGTAAAAACATGTTTCATTTTGATAAATTCACAACTTAAAAAAAACAGAAATAAACCTAATATCATTTAAGTTGTAACTAAATGATATGTATATAATCAACAGAAGTGTGGGAAAAATTTAATTCACACTTTACTTCACAATTAAAGTTGAACTTTACATACTCACATTTAAATTATAAAAACACTCCCACATGACACTGTTTACAAATATGAAAATTTCAATGCTAGATGTATAAATAATTAAAAAAAATGGTTTCCATATATTTTGTTTTCAAAACAACATTTAAAATGTAGGTATTTGAGATGATTTCACTTTAAAGCAGCTACCCAATATTCTGAAGTGTTGGGTTTAATCATTTCATTTAAGGTAAACAATGAAGCAATTTCATAGATGACCAATACATTCTGCCTCCATTCTTTCTTTACAACTGACAGAATAAATACTTTTTACCAAATTATTGCTTCTTATCAGTAACACTACACATACAACTGATGAAATAGGAGTTAACATTTCTCAATGGGGAACAAATTCCTCATTTTAAGTTTTCTGCATATTTTAGAAAGAGTTATTTCCCTTTGTGGCCAGTAAATAATTTTTATGATTTTTCAAGATTTTATATATGTTTTCTATATAATCACTTGTTCTCTAATGTTTTATTAAGTTCAAATTTAAGAAAATAATATAGATAGGATGCATTATTCTTTAGATTTTGGTTCAATGTAAACATTCAACAACTGCAAGGGTCCAGAAACTGTCATATTTGCAAGTCAGGTCTTGTTTACTCAAAGATATATGATGTTAATGAGAAATTAGGATTTAGGACAAATTTCATTTATCAAATAGAAATAATTTCTGTCATTTCATTTTAATCTCAAAAATGACCGAAATTGTGTGAAAAAATTACCAGATCCTTGAACAGCTGTATTCCAAATGTGACAAATCTGTAAATGATTTTTTTTTACAGAATTTGACCTTTAAACTCTCTTAATTCTTCACTATTATGATTATTTAGGACCATCTAGTAAGGATCTTTTATTGGACTTGTTTGTACCACATTTTTCAGTTTTCTCTGTCAAATAAGAAAATAAACATGAGTTACAGCTCTATAATGATGGCGGTCAAGTGAAATACCAACTCTTACACAAATTACACGATATCAAAACAAATGTATTTGTCTTCTTCTGCTGGCCATAGAGTTATTCCTTTTTTTCTTTAAAAAACCCATTTTGAATAACAACCTTTTTATCATTTTGAGTAAAACTGTGAACAAATAATTTCTTATCATAAACTTTATAAGAGAAGCTGAAAAAATGGGTGAAATTTCATTGAAGGCTATTTGTCACAGTAATGTCAATTTTCCTATATTGTACAATCCATCACCATATGTCTATGAATTACTTTGACCTGACCTATTTCCAGAAATGGAATTAACTTATATATGGTCTCAAGTATATGGTAGCATATACCCCTCAAATAAGTTAATATTAAATTCATTTCTTAGTTTAGATCTTTGGTCAAAGGAAGAAAATTAAACCCTGAAGAATGCCTATTAAATTTATGATTTAAATTTCTTCAATATCAAGTGTTGTTGGAGAGGTTTTAAACAAGGTATCAGTTTAATTTCAATTTATTATTTCCACAGATACTGTGTGGAATTTTATAGATATTAGAATGTTTGTTTGCCCTCAGAAGTAACTCAATAAAATCTGTAATTTCCTTATATATTCACAGGTGGGAGTTGGCCTATTCTTTTGATCTTTGCTTTATAAAATACAGTTTAATTGTCAAGCATGAACCTTTCTGTTCACCTTTTGCTAATTAGCATTCAAACAAAGATGTTCAAAAGCTTTTAATCTTCATATTAACATTTTCATTAAGTATTTATCTTTTTACAGTTGAGAATATTACCTTACAAACATGCACCTGAGAGGCGAGATATCATTTTGTTCTTAACATGTTATGACAACCTAATTTCACAAATCGTTGAATAATTCGAAAAAATGCAATGAACCTCAAAATTTTGAATTGAAATAAACATGACAAGAAGTTTACCTTGTGAGGCAGGTACGAAAAGCTTCATTCAAGAGAACTTAACCCTCTGATCTAATCTTTCTTCATAAATAATTTTATATGACAATTGTCAAAAATGGATTCTTTATTAAAGGATCATTGTCACCCGTCAACACAGTACTAAGGTCTGCTAATGAGACTTTAACATCTATCACGTGACATGTGACAAAATCAAACATCCTCGTTTGAATAAGGCTTTTTCATCGACACAAAATAATAAAAATAGCTATATATCTCGTCTATTTAAAACTATTTGTGATTTAGTGGGTATAAACTTTTATAAATTTTTTACAATATCAAATTTGTGACCGGTAATCCTTCCCTTTGAGAATTCAAATGATAAAACCTTTTGTTTTTATAAGGTAATTGGTTTTTAAAAGAGTCAGTACAAATAAACTTACAGACCCAAACCCCAAAATTAATTTTACTTACAAATTTTGAAATTTGAGCAAATAAATATTATGTATTTGTGCTGTAGTTCAACACATTTTTATGTCAAAGTTGACTATGAATACATTTCTGATTTTATTTGATAGAGAAAAATGTACCCACTAAACTTTGGTCCAAATTTAATGGTCAACATGTATTAACTGTAGCCGAATCTTGATCCACTTAAAGTGCCTCACTTCAATATCATCACTTAACCATGAAATTGAATTGAATCATTTCATATCTTGATGTATTCTATGGTGATGATAAATGGCTATGTACATTTTCTTCAACATTGATTGCTTTTAAAACTTAAACTTAACTAAAATAATCAACCAAGATTACTGAACCATGAAATTGAGGTCATTTTATCATTTGAGTATCAAGCACATTTATTTAGAGTAATATATATCCTTGGTGATATATTTTTTAGAAAATGATATCATTGTCCTCAATTGAAATTACCTTTAACCTGAAACAATAAACTTAACAGTGATTACTCAACCATGAAAACAAGGTCACTTTAACCATAAGGCCAGCCTACAATGAAGGCCATTTATGATATAATCTTATACTGGGTTATTTTAGCGGATAGCCCAAAATCGCCAAAATAAATTTTTAAAAGTGCACATGCAAAAGTATTGATAAAAGTTTTGAATCCAAAAAAATAATTACCGCCAAAATATTTTGTATACCTTAATCAAAGAAAATTTACACTCACGAAAATAACCCACTATACGATATATTATTTCTGCTCCACAACTGTTCGGTTTTGATGAGGTAGAAGCTAGGCAATATTGTGTTTTGATACTTACCCTTAATGAGGTAGAAGCTTACGGCAATATTGTGTTTTGATACTTACCCTTACTGAGGTAGAAGCTAGGCAATATTGTGTTTTGATACTTACCCTTAATGAGGAAGAAGCTATGCAATATTGTGTTTTGATACTTACCCTTAATGAGGTAGAAGCAAGGCAATTAGTATTTTCTGGTTCCCACAGATCACTGTCTGTTGATTCTGTTGGACACAGTTGAGTACTGGGAACTTGTCGGCCATATTGAGAGAACTGAATGCTGATCATTGTGTTATAGGGACACTTTATTTTTAATGTTTCTCCGTCACAGGCATAAACATCAAATGTATTTAATGTACTTGTTAAGAGACCTGAAATTAAAATAGTCATAGGTTAATCCAATGAATGATGGATTTTTCTTTGATTAATGTCTACTCCTATGACTGTTGTATTCAACTACTCTTACTTTGTCATACTTATAACATAAGTTTTGAATGGATAACAAAAACTACAAAAAACATTGTACAGTACGTCAGATCCAGCCATATTCAACAAGGGGGTTCCGACCCAGGATAAAAGAGATGTATTCCAACCATACATGTCCTCATTCAAAAGAATTGATTATCAAAAAAAGGGGGAATCCAAACCCCCTGGATCTGCCAATTGGAGTTAAGTAAGTTTCATGTGTGCTTAAACCTTTCTTTTCCTATAACTAGTCCATATCTTTCTGTTGTAAAAATTAAAAAACATGATAAAAAAAAAAACAGATGGAAGTATTAAACCACCTTGACTGGCTATACAGCCCTCGCACGGTCGGTTATAAAAAAAAAAAAAAAAAAAACCAAACCTGCACAGTCAAGTCAAAACAATGATAACATATATCAACAATGAGAATGGGATCAGAAAACAAGTTATACAGTACAGGTATCTCAGATGAACCTCCGGTTCAATTTCATGTACAAATTACAATGAAGCTGCAAAAAGCAATTTTTTTATGGAAAATTAGACAGAAATATCAACCAAATGTATTGCAAAAACTAGTATCTCAATTGTTTGTAAAACAATTGAAAGGTCTTTCCTGTAAAAGTGATGCTTTCATAATGTACTTAGTACGACCTTTCGTTTGATATACGACAAGCATACCTTCTGAAACTTTTTACTTTTATCACTTAATGACCTCATCCGCCTACATTTTTGAGATCGGAATTATTATATATGTAACATAGAGTAGATGAGCTTTCATTTGATATGCGACAACGCCATATTCTAGAAAGTTTGATTTTTGCACTCAATAACCCTATCTTACTAATTTTTGAAGGTCAGGAATTTGCTATTTGAAATGTACACATCATGACCTTTCATTTGATATACAACAACCCTACCTTAAAAGAACATTTATTTTTTGCACTCAATGACCCCATCCAACTCATTTTTGGGAGACGTCAATTTGAAATTTGAAATGTTCGCTTTATGTTCTTTCATTTGATATGCGACAACCTTACCATCTGAGAAATTTGAATGTTTGCACTAAATGACCCCACCCGTCTCCCTTGGATGAAAAGGGGGTTTCAAATTTTCATTTTTAAGTAGAGTTTATTAAGACCTTCAATTTGATATATCAGATGACCCCATTTGACAAAGTGCAAATAATGATGCAATATCAACTATATAAATAGAAATTATGAAACTTACAAAGTCAATGCAAAACATGAAAATTTCAAATTGAATTTTTTAGTGTTTTTTTAAATGGAATGTTTTTGGTATTTTGTCAAACATATAACTATGTCAACCTCTTCAATTTCTTAAACATTTTCAGTGGTAAGCTCTTGATGATTCAGAAATACATGCCTCCGCTCGCAAAACTTAAAACTGCATTATCTCTAAAACGACAATAGATATCTCAAATCTGTTAAATGATAAATGATCTACAGTTAAAGGACAACATTATAGAAAAAGAATTAAGACAATTTTAAAGTTCACTAAGGTCACAATTAATCATCAAATATATGATGCAATACAAAACTTGAGAACCGGAAGTCGTAAAGACATGGGACTATCACCATTCAACTCAGGACCACTTGACCTTTTAAATATCACAAGGTCAAGGTCATAGTATAATGTGAAGGTCAAGGTGAAATTTCATCATGACCTGACATTGACCTCAAATTGAAGGTCTTGAACTACTGATCATCTTTTAAGTTTATAGTAGGTTGATATCTGTTACCTTTAAAAAGATATACACAAAATACTATACTTTTAATAATCATCCCGTTGTAACTTTTGATCAGACGGTCGGACATTTTTGGGCTAATTATATAAATTGTAGAGTTCGTCGAGAGGAACATTTTATACGCTGTATGTAGGCAGCAAAGTCTTATCGTTTTCCTAATATGTAAGCTTGAAATTGCAGCGTAATTTTTTTTTTGCACTCTGTGACCTTTGACCTTGGGTGCATATTGAAGGTCACATGAATTAAAGATTATTGGTGAAGGTCCCAAGTCTCTACGACTTCCAGTTCTTGCAATAGATTTTTTCTAAAATTGTATACAATTTTTCAAGGGGAATAACTCCTTATAAGGGTTAATAACAAAATGATTGTATATGTTCATTAACATTGCCATCTGTTCCTGTACATGTTGCCGTTTCCAAATCGATTCTATCTCTAACATTTTTTGAGAAATGAGCAAAGGAAAGAAATTGTTTCAAGGGGAAATAACTCTCAAAGGGGATGATGAAATTCTATGCAGCCTCATATGGTAATACATCATGATGAGATGTACCTATTGTCCAAATAAGATCATGATATCTTTAAAAACAACGAGGGGGGGTCATGTTGAAAAAAATCAATAAAAGGGAGATAACTTCTAAAGGGGATGATGAAATCCTACACAGCCTCATCTGGTAATACTTCATAATGAGGTCTACCGATGGTCCATATTTGGTTTTGATAACTTCAATAGAAACGAGGGGAGGCCATGTCAAACAAATGCTGGATGAAAAAAAAAAAAAAAAAAAAAAAAAAAAAAAAACATGCGAAAAACAATAAGGTCTTTCCTCACGGAGAGGAAAGACCTTAATGAACCAATTCATTTTATATTTCTGAAGCTAATTCAAGGGGAGATAACAATTTTATTAATTTTTTTTAAAGCACTTGCTTCATTGACCTTCAGTTTTCACATGCAATTTTAATAATTGCCTTTTCATCTTGGGAAAGGTTTTATCTGTATGTTATTAAAGAAGGTAGTACTCCGACAGAAATATTTCAACACATTCATTATAATCTGTGAAATCTAACTTGATATATGTGATATTTAATAGCAATTAATATTCAATCTATTATCTGTTACTTCTTTTGAATTGCTAAAGAATTTTGTTCCGATTGTCTCCAACATAATTGGAAGATCCCAGTACAAAATTGACCTTGGATGTGCTAATCTATTTGCTCACACAAAAAAATAGTAAGGATGAAATTTGAACCTATCATTTTAAAGGAAGGCTCATCTTACAAGATGTAATCACTTTTGGGGGGGTTTAAAAATTGTCACAGATATTTTCCTAAAGCAGATTTTTCTTTTTCATGTGCGCCACATTTAAAATTTGTCTGATATTTAATATATGCAACAGAAGGCAAGAGATACTATTAAGATATAATTTTCTAACCATATTTTATTTAGCTCTATTTCATTGGCGGATCCAGGGGGGGGGGGGGGGTTCCAGGGGTTGGAACCCCCCTTTTTTTGGCAGATCAATGCATTTGAATGGGAGCATATAGTTGGAACCCCCCCTTTACTCTGGGTTGGGAACCCCCCCTTTTTAAAATGGCTGGATCTGCCCCTGTATTTTGTCTTAGAACAATCATAAATATGGACAACGATTGGATTTTGGAATAACAAATGGACGGGTATGAATAACACTGTTATATTATCTTCATGGACAAAAAGACAGATGTTTTAACTACTATATATTTATTGGTATTTTTTCCCCGAATAACCTATTGTGGATTCATTTTATTTTTTGTTGATATCAATTTTTTGCGGATTGAGGACATTTCTCATTTTTGTGGATAGTTTTGAACTTTTCAGAAATTTGTTATTTGGTGAAGCATTTAAATTTGTGGTTAACCTATATACATAAAGTCAAGAAATCTGTTACAATGAATGTATCCAACCAATAAAGATGAATACATTACATATTTATACATGTTTCTATAGATCTATTCCAAATTTAATGACCTTTTTATACAGGTTTCTATTTTCCAAATTACCTTATTATACTATATTCCATAATGTTTTCCAAATTACCCATACAGAATTATGATGTTTCTATGTTTTCGAAATTACCTTTCAAATTGTCAATGATAGAATATGGTGTGATTGAAGATGTATAAAATATTTCAATTCTAAAAATAGTTGAAACCAAATAAAGTTGAGGAGAATTGAAATATTACAGATAGTTTCCTCAAGTTCTTTTCTAAAATATATGACATCTCTTCCTCATGAAATTTCCATTTTCTCTTCTTTCATCTTTCAATTATTCTTTTCATTTAGGGGTTAACAGTAAATGTTTTCCTCTCTTTTTACAAAACAACTACAAATAGTACTGATTCTTTTCTGAGGCAACAAATAATCCATTAATATTATGTATTATAAAAGGAACGCTTGTGATCATGCGACATATGCATCTACCGGTATTCCGTATTTTAAATCATATTCTATTTTCACTTTACCGTAAACCTGATCCACTCAATTAAGAATAAATTGCTACCTTTAAAAATAGTAAACATGAAACTGATCATTTTGTGAGAAAAAAATTTGGATAATTTCCATATAATATTGCTTTACTTATATGTGTCCCCAGTATTTAAACGAGAAAGAAGGGAAACTGAATGTCACAGCTTGGTGTAAACTTATTTAATTGTGATCAATTAGAGGAAACCCATTCAAACTTTTGAATAAATTTAGCTAAAGATTTATCTGTTTTCAAATTCGGCAGGGTAAACATACAATTTTCCACATAATCTTTTCACAGAAAATTACAGATATGCTGGTGTCAATTGCGTGTCAAAGTCTACAAGTGACGAAAAAGACAACCTTATGTAACAGAAAATCTGTTGTACTTGTCCAATAATTAAAGGGGATGCTAAAAACATGACAGTTTTATTCAATAGAAGGAATGTTTATTTTGAATTTAACATCAGTTCCTTAGACGAAATGCAATAGTATGAAATTTAAATAAACAACTGTAGTTTTTTGACACATCAAGCCTGTTATTATCTGTTAAAAAAAAGAACACCCAAATAAAATACAGTCACATAGCAAATTTCAATTCAAGTGCACCTAACAACTGGAATAGTTTGGACACACAATATCACATATCTAGGCATTTTTAAAGCTTTCTTTCTAAACTAGATATTATCCTTTTAATAATTTTTTATATTGGGAGTATTAAAAAATCTTGTTCAAGGTATTTGAAAAATATATACCATATACAAACAAATTCACTAAATACTTGTTTTCATTCCCAGGGAACAATATTTTCATGGATTTTTGATGGTATAGCAAAATTTCAATTTACAAAATAAGACAATCCTTTACACTTGTAAGCAGAATTTTTTAAAAACATGAAATCAATTATTATAACCATAAAAATATGTGAATGTACTAAATTAATGGTTTAAGGAAACATACAACTTTATTTTTATTTCAATTTTGTCTTTTAAATGATATAAATTTTGAGAAAAAAATACATTAATCATATTAAACTTTTGCCATCTGAAGGACAAAAACCCTGAATAACATTTGACTGTGACCTCATATCAAAGGTCATAATGACACCAATAAATGTCCTCTGCTGTAATGTGATCATGATTTATGCAAATAACAATATATTAACATTAGTAAACAAAAGGTACCATTTAAATGGAAAACTTGAACTGAGTAAGCAATTCCTTTGCAACATGATTTCAAAACTATAAGTCCTATATGAAGTTGTCACAAAAAGTAAACTGCTAATGTACTTGTGAATTTTGTATTTCAGGATTTTTTTTTTTACAAACAAGTATTCTGTTAGTCTTCCTTGACAGGGCCGACTTGGATTTGTAATTACAAGACTATATATGTTAAATTGTTATTGATCAGTAACTGATAGAACAGATTGTGTTCCATTGTTCTCAGTAACTGATAGAACACACTGTTTTCCTTTGTAATGTAACTGGTAGAACAAACTTTATGTCACATTGTTCTCAGTTACTGGTAGAACAGACTTTGTGTTCAATTGTTTTGTTACAGGTAGAACAAACTTTGTGTTCCATTGTTCTGTTACTGGTAGAACAAACTTTGTGTTCAATTGTTCTAAGTTACTGGTAGAACAAACTTTGTGTTCAATTGTTCTAAGTTACTGGTAGAACAAACTATGTGTTCAATTGCTCTAAGTTACTGGTAGAACAAACATTGTGTTACATTGTTCTAAGTTACTGGTAGAACAAACTTTGTGTTCCATTGTTCTGTTTCTGGTAGAACAAACTTTGTGTTCAATTGTTCTAAGTTACTTGTTGAACAAACTTTGTGTTCAATTGTTCTAAGTTACTGGTAGAACAAACATTGTGTTACATTGTTCTAAGTTACTGGTAGAACAAACTTTGTGTTCAATTTTCTAAGTTACTGGTAGAACAAACTTTGTGTTCAATTGTTCTAAGTTACTGGTAAAACAAACATTGTGTTACATTGTTCTAAGTTACTGGTAGAACAAACTTTGTGTTCAATTGTTCTAAGTTACTGGTAGAACAAACATTGTGTTCAATTGTTCTAAGTTACTGGTAGAACAAACATTGTGGTCAATTGTTCTAAGTTACTGGTAGAACAAACATTGTGTTACATTGTTCTAAGTTACTGGTAGAACAAACATTGTGTTACATTGTTCTAAGTTACTGGTAGAACAAACATTGTGTTACATTGTTCTAAGTTACTGGTAGAACAAACATTGTGTTACATTGTTCTAAGTTACTGATAGAACAAACATTGTGTTACATTGTTCTAAGTTACTGGTAGAACAAACATTGTGTTACATTGTTCTAAGTTACTGGTAGAACAAACATTGTGTTACATTGTTCTAAGTTACTGGTAGAAAAAACATTGTGTTACATTGTTCTAAGTTACTGGTAGAATAAACATTGTGTTACATTGTTCTAAGTTACTGGTGATGCAACCCTTGTGATACATTGTTCTTAGTAACTGCAGTTAAATGAGGCTTAGTTTGATAATGTTCATATTGCTGTGTTCCTTGATCTTCCTAGTTCAGTGTCATTATTCTAAGTGTTGCAACATCCTCATATGTATTGCAGTGTCCCCTTTAAAGTATTATTATGTGTTGCACATATTTGAATTAAAGTAAATTTTGTGCTAAAGTACTGTAAATTCAGAAATTATTGTGTTCATTTATTTGTGTGATTTTGTCATTTTGTCATTTTCAACTAAAATGTGATTTTAATGTTTGCAATATTGAGAAAAACCTATTTAATTCAATATATAAAAAAATCAAAATATGAATTTAAATTATTGCAATAAATTCTGAATTCACAGTATCCTGGGTACCAAACAAATTTGTATTCTGTCACTTTATTTTCTTCTTACATTTTATTCAGTGCCTTCAATGTAATTCTGATACTATCTTCAGGTAAACTATGCTACTTTTTAAAGGATTAGGTCCGGTAAGAGCCTTTTTTAGCCCCAAAATATAGCAGTTTTACAAAATTGTTAAAATGTAAACTTTTAGTTATTTATAGGATAGTAGAATGGTTCTGCTACATAACTATTGACTGTTTTTGGCAATACAATGCACATATATTGAGTACTAGCACCATTAAGTCAAGCTAAATTACTGAAATCATCAAAATTCAAGCATTTTAGTTAAATTTTAGACGGTTTCCGTGTAAAACGAAAGTGGCCGCATTCGTGTTCATCCAAAATATTAAAATGGAAGTTGTATTTGATGATAATACATAACATATATAAAGATTGAGGATGAACACAGATGTGGCCACTTTCATTTTTGACAAAAACCATCTGAAAAGTGACATTTTTTCGAATATTTGGTAGATTTTTCATATTTTAGCTTGAATCGGATCGTTTTTTATGACTAAATGAGTTAAAATCTTTCACAAAAAATAATTGAATCAAATGAAATAGACACTTAAGTGTTTAAAAAGTGGTCAAAATCTTTAATCAGATGAAACTGAAATTTGGGGCCAAAATCGGTCCTTACCGGACCTACTCCTTTATATATTAACTGTCATTTCCTCTTGTTCTGGTTTTTTTTTTAATTTGAACAACTAGCTTTTGGACAATAAAACTTCTATTCATTCAGACAATCAGTTGACTAGAATTATTTCAAATAGTTGGTCACACAATTAGAGAAATAGCACGGAAATAAGACATTTATTTCCCTCAATTAGTAAACAACTTTAATGAATCGTAACACATTTTCATTCTTCCACCCTGTCTATTTATATCTGGAAATCAATTTAAACTTTTAAATTTATTTTAAGCACTTTAATTACTGTATGAATAAATCACATTAAAATTCCAACATAAATCTCTACACCTTACAAACATTTTACTATGTTCTGTACTTTCTATAAGTTTGATATAACAAGACTATTAAGAAACCATTAAACCTGGCCCTACTAACTATCAAACTAGACTACATATTTGGACATTTTTGAAACTTAATTTTCTTATTAGCAGTTAAAATATGTTAATTTCAAAAATTAGAAAAAAAACCAAACTCAAATTACATTTGTATATATACTTTTTAAGACAAATACTCCAAAACTAACAGCTAAATAAAGAGTTTAAATAAATGTATAATTATGTAATACATTGTAGCTGTACATCTTGGGGAATTATTACAAGCTATTAAAAAAGGGATTTTAATTATCTTTTAAATTTCGTCCTTTCCCCCACATAAAAATCAAATGGTAGCTCCCTTAATACAGATTTGTTACATATGTACTTTATAATATGTTGTCTTTATTTTATGTACTATCTAAATATTTGCATTATGGTCATGTTTTCACTAAATACATTAATTCTGACATCACAAAATAAAATGATTTATAAGTAAGAACGCAAAAATTCTAATTTATGTCGGAACTGTTATGTTCCAAAAAATCAGTACTTAAATATATAGTTCAACTATATGTATATTGTGAGAGTAACCCAATATTGGAAAAGCAATAATTTATGAATGAAACTATTTTTTTTGTTCTAACAAAAGTAAAAGCATAAATTAAGATCACACTTTCACAAACTAAAACCTATCTATTTACAATTAAATCAAGTAAGATATTTCATAACAAGAATGTGTCCAAAGTACACGGATGCCCCACTCACACTATCTGTTCCATGTTCCATGGACCTCGAAATTATTGGGTAATAATCTAATTTGGCATTAAAATTAGAAAGATTATACTATAGGGAACATATGTACTAAGTTTTGAGTTGACTGGACTTCAATTTCATCAAAAACTACCATGACCAAAAACTTTAACCTGAAACCTCCACTTTCATTTTCTATGTTAAGTGGACTGTGAAATTGTGGTCAAAAGTATTATTTGGCTTTAAAATTAGAAAGATCATATCATAAGCAACAAGTGTACTAAGTTTCAAGTTGATTGAACTTCAGCTTCATCAAAAACATTAACCTGAACAGACGAGAACGGACAATCAACAATTTGGTTCAGCTTTTTATGTCAATTTCAAGCAGAAGGTCTTGGAGCATCTGTGACTTTAGCCCAATCAGATAGAACAGAAGTTGAAGATAAGATTGTATTCACTTTTTATCAAGAAATGTCATCACCTGAAATCAAACCCTTGACCATTTAAGTGTTTAGTAAACAATAGAACTAGATAATAACTTATGAGCAAGTCAAGTGACAGAGTGTAATGATTGCTTGATAAATATTCATATCCAAAATTAGTTCAGTCAGTAACCTATGGGATTTGGTAAAATATTGTTTTCATATCCCATTTTTTGTCAAATATCTCCGTCTTTTATTTACTAAGAAAGGAACTAAGAAATTTGACCATGTTTGGAAACACATGTAATTAAATTCATGATCTAGATATAATGATGTAAAATACCTTTGAATTTCCTTTAGAGACAATTAACAATTTCTTAATCTGTAAATCATCTGTTTTCACCATGTCATGTTAAGGAATCCCATTATATATTTTTTGTTTTACTCAATAGACAATAAATAGAACCAAGGGAGAACAAGTAAGGCCGGATCCCCTAGGTTTATTTCATATTTGCTTTGGACTACAAAAAGTAGATATTAAATAAGAGTACTATATATATACATATTAATTCATAAAAGTGTAGTTGGGCATGAAGCTATGAAGAGAGTAGATCATTTTGAATGCCACATGTACGAAATAAGATACAATAGTTGATTGTTTATTGGCGTTTAACACCACTTTCAACACTTGGGAATATATTATTGTGGCCAGTTTTAATTAGTGGAGGAAGCAAGAGTGGTTGAGGAAAACAACCCATCTTCAGCAGAAAAAATGTCAAGAACCGAGTGAGTCTCAATCACCTGCCAAATTTTAAGACAGAATGACAGGCAGTGGCGGATCCAGGGGGAGGGGTTCCGGGGGTTGGAACCCCCTTTTTTTATGGCCGATCAAAGCATTTGAATGGGAGCATATAGTTGGAACCCCACCTTTACTCTGGGTTGGGACCCCCCCCCCCCCCCCCCTTTTAATATGGCTGGATATGCCCCTGATAGGCAACCAAATAATAGTTCTTGCTCTATCTTATCCTTCATGACACTGCACTATTTACCATGAGATAAGTTGTCATCTATTACATAACATTCACACTTCACTGTCAGGTAAATAACACCATTATTTATCATAGCA
The DNA here is from genome assembly GCF_036588685.1 of Mytilus trossulus. Lineage (NCBI taxonomy): Eukaryota > Metazoa > Mollusca > Bivalvia > Mytilida > Mytilidae > Mytilus > Mytilus trossulus. The sequence continues at coordinate 28,326,172 of NC_086382.1, forward strand.
ATTTATGGTATCAAGTTCATATATGAAGCCCATAATTCTTTATCTTGGGTAATCTTTTTGCTGAAGTAACAGTTCAAAGCCTCACTATATGGCAAATCAAACTAATTTTTCACAGGAGAAACAGTCAAGGAGCCTTGCATCTCCACCACCAAAACTGTACGAGTTACTTGGCCCAAATATTTTAAAATGTCAAAGTCAATTGACCATGACAGAGGGGGCATGGCTAAATAATCAATATGGGAGTGTGATGTGCCAATAATACATTGTTGACACCAACACAATTACAAACAGCAAGCCAAAGTCTCTCTTTTTCAACTTCATTGAGACCACACACATCAACAGACAAAATTCCTAGTTTTTCTAACTAACTTATGATTTTTTTATTTTTTTTCACATCCAAGTTTTCATTTATTTATCATTGAAATAATCTATCAACTAATAATGACTTCAAACATATTAATTAAATGTGTTCCACCTGGCTCAGGCCGAATGGCCATTTAACTTTTCTACAGGATTGGCAGCTGCTCCTTATTTACATTTTAAATAATCTAACAAAAGAGCTGTTGGACCAATGCTTGTATGGTCAAACATAATTAGAAATGTTTATTGAAAATCAATTAACGTATAAAGAAAATTATTTTGATAATGAATTTAAAATATATTAAAATTATATAGGTGCAATATTTTACAGCTAAATATCATTTCAATCAGAGAAGTTTTTGTTCTGTCATGTTGATGCCAATCTCTTTATAGTTTTCTAAATGGAAATTATCTTTTTTCTTTTATCATATAAAAACAAACAATTTAATTTCATCTATTTGTCATTTTTGGAAAGTTATATGACATTACAAATGAAAATTTCTACACAGAATAGTCCAATTTCAAAACTATGAAGAGTTTTACTATTTGGCAATTTCAGAGGCGGCATGTATCATAAAATGGCTCTTGAAATCTGTTTTTCAGTCAATCTATACTGTTTCAAACCTTGTTCAATTGTATTCCTTTTCCTTGTCTGTGGTAAAGATTGTAAAGATTATTTAATGTAAAATTCATGTATAATCACACAAGACAAATATTTTGAAAATAAATTAAAAAGATCCATGTTATAAAGTAAGTACTTGATAAGGTAAACACGACTAATCAACTAATGAGTTAAATCAAGCTCAAGTATTTTTGTTGGATTTGATTCAGACAGAGGTGCACAGGGAGCTTGACCCCATACATTATAAAAAAATATAACTTAATTATAGGAACATTTTATAATTTTTTTTTATAAAAGAGTATAATGTCAGCCATGTAGTTGAGAGGAAAAATAAAGAACTAAAGAAGGCCAATGGTCGAAACGTCTTGAAAAATTGGTTTATTTATACAATTAAAAAAGTATGTTTCCTATTGGAATTTTGAAAACAAAGAAAAATTCTTTTATCAAAATATGCATGGTCCTTCAACTCCTTATTCTTAGGTCAGTGCCTTCCATAATATAAAATTATGGATCTACACTTGATTTGGTAATTTTTATACAATAAGTTGACCTTGCAGCAGCTTATTTCAAATACAGTAGCTACCCAGAATCCACATGCTGAGAAACTTGCAGAAAATCTGTCCTAACAGAAAAGGATAAAAGAAATTTACAAAAATATAGTATGAGAGACCTTTTTGCTTGAAATGTTTTAAAAAAATCTGTTATATGGCAAAGAATTTCAATCAATTATGACCTCTAAACCATTATTGATTATAAAGCCAAGTCATTATCCATATTTACATATTTTAAAATCAAAAGAAAAATAATACATTAACTTTCTTATTGAAAATGAAAAGTTAAATCTGGAAATTTAATGAAATTCCTTAGAAACAGAGTACCCAAATTATCTTCAAAGATGTTCAAATGGTCAGATCTTAATCCTGGCATTTAACCTTATGGCGTAAGACCTCTCTAAAATGTAAACAGTGGAAATTTATGCTCTGCCATTAAATTATAACTATAATTAACTTCAAATTTAGAGATCAAAATAATGAGTTTAAAGTTTGATCAAGCTTTGATATATTTGGTCATTATGGTCAAGATTGTTGACCAGCAGCTAATTTTAAATACAGTGGCTACCCAAATCCTCATGCTGATCTACTTTTAAATGAATGGTAAATAAAATGATGTAATATTTAATGTTCTCCACCCGTGGGAGACTATAGGATTTATATTATTATAAACTTAAAGGTATTATTATCTAAGAAATAACCAGTCATAAGTAATATGTCAAAAATTTATTTCAAACAAAATTAAATCTTGAAACATGAATTCAGGAACAAAAAGATTGAAAAGAAAAGCGCTGTAAATTATCTTTTTTCAATAATTTTTTCACGTAGAAAATTTCTTTAATCACAAATCTTTTCACTCCACTAATACAAAATATGAGGAAAATAGTTACATCACCATGATGTTACTTTTATCCAAGTTTTTTCCATGAATTTTTTTTTTTCAAATTTGTTTGTATAAAATCATACTTTTTGCTTGAAAAATACCACACTATTTCTTTTACAATCAATTCTTTAAGTCTCAATCAACTCATGTGCATTACTTCACAAAAATAGAAATATTGTTTACTGTCAAGCAGAACTTTTCCTTAGGGTGTGGGGGGCCTGCTCCAGTCATGCTTCAATGATTACCTATATAATCAACCAAATTTTTCCAACAAAAAGGGGTGCCCGGGCCCCCAAGGGTCCCCCCTGGATACGCCTGTGTCAAGCTTCCTTTTTTTTCCTACACATAAGTTTTATTCCAAATAAAGCTGTACAAAAAATTCAAAGCAAACACATAACTTGAGCCCTAAAACAGTAACCTCACTCACTAGGACTTCAAGCAAAATGCCAAATACCCCTTACTCAGCTGAACACTTTGGTGACATAAGAACATTCTATTATAACATATCTCTCGATTTCTTTCCTGTTTCCTTTTTCAAAAATATTTTAATTTTGGTTCAAATATTATAACGATCACAAACCTGTAGTATACACAATTTGTAAAACTTTTAAAGCCTCCTACACTGCCTAAAGACCCTCATTTGACCACAAACATTCTTGTGGCTAAATCAGATCATTATATAGAAGTACAGATATTAGAAACCAATGTATTAGATAATTCCCATAGACTATTTCAGTTTGAGTGTTTCATTTTGGATCATGAGGGATCATGAAGCCAAAATTTAATTTAATGAAGAAATTCAGACATGGAAGTGTCAATATCCTCCATAACAAGAGCAATATATAATGTAACAAATACAGAAAATCTAACTATGATATATACTCCAAAGGAAATTTTTATATCAGGTCCATATAATGATTGTCTGGCTTCAAAACCTACTTGACCATATAATTATCACACCTTCTACATACCTGGCTTCAAAACATGTATCTATAATTGGAGGTCAAACATTTCAAAACAAATTTCACTGTAATCAAACTAAGTTAAAAGTTCACTTGAGGCCTAATAATGCTATCATTTTCACATTCTCAACAATAAAATTCCAATAAAACAGATTTATTTCACCCTGAGCTTACAAGGATTAAATTTTAATCGAGGTAGAATGGCTACTTGGCTAGTCATTTTGTGCCTGTCCATCACGACTAGTACCCTGCAGCTATCATCTCAATTACAGCTCAATTTCTGTGAAGTAATTGTAAGACATGTGATCTACAATGGTTTAACATGATACCAAAACATTTATTTTCACAAAGTAAGACCATGTATGTCGTTATTTTCTTGTTAAGACATTGACTTAGTGACAAAAAAAAATATTCTTGTTTTTATCCTTTTTTATAGCGGACGTCCTCAGATAATTTGTGAGAATCGTGAATGGAAAGGACGTTTATGTTTATTTGAAGAGTTAAACCAGTCGGAAAGTACTATCATTAACTAACGAAAAATAGACTACTTGAACTTATGAAAGACAACTTTCTGGATCTTTAAATTTTCCCCTTTTGCCCTCTCTTCCCCGTTTTCAACATCTATTGGATTTAAAACTGCCAAATAGCTGTGATATACTCATGAATTAAGCACATTAGTACTAGTTAGTGCTGGTATTACACACAATAAAAGTATTTTGTGATACTGCTTAAAGCTAATTAACAAAGATAAATGGTGCACATTGTGACATTTTCTATTCATCAGTACATGTACCTAAAGGATATTAAAATTGCTTTAAACAAAGATGCTTAATCAATTAATCTGTTGAACATTCCAGGTAAAATATCAGGTGAAACTTTCCTTTTGAGTTGTATCAACACATTGTGAACAGTTACTTTTTGAATAGATACTATCTTTAACTTGTCACCTTTTAACTACTTTCTTACATAATCCGGAACAATTCTTCGACTATTTGACTTTGATCAAGTACGCTGATAGATCAGGTATACATTTCAGGCAAAAAAAAACAACAGCCCATAAATCGTTTAATCAAACGGCAATACAATCTGCAGGTAATAATTAGACCTTTTAAAAAGGTGTGCATATTTTTTATTAATAAAATCAAACACCTGTAAAACGTTGCAAATGTGACATCTTATAAACTGTAGGTATCTTAAATGAATATTTAATTGACTTTTTTTTTCTCTCTTTCTAATGAACTTCATGACAATAACAACAGGTGTTTTATAACAGTATATTGTAGTTCAAAGAGAACTATGAATGTTGAGAGTTGAAAGAATCAACAAACTTTAAAAAGGATGACTCTTTTACAAATGACCATGACCTTTCTCAAAATCTTCCATGTTAACAAGAAACAAATCAAAACATAATACAGTGGCAGAGGAGGGTTCTGGGGGTTAGAACCCCCCCCCCCCCATTTTTTTTTTATGAACAATGCATTTAAATAGGGAAATATGGTTGGGAACCCCTTTTGAAAATGGCTCCTGTAATAACCATAAAATATACATGCTGTTGCAATTTAAAAATTATTATTGGAAACATTTTTGTATGTTGTATAAATTCGGATGCATATAATCTTAAAAGCTAGATCTAAGGGATTCAAATTAATCAAGAGAGAGGTGTTGCACCTGTCTTTTCAAAGATTCAACTTTTTGTATTTATATTACATAATACAAGGGCCATAACCATTCTGTATGATTCCAGACCTAATGGACCTTCATATGAGGACCTACACATAAACATACATATGGTCCTTGACCTTTCATTATTTTTAAGTTATACCCATGGATTTATAAGTTTCAATTGCACTTAATATTTTAATACTACAACACATCACTTAAATTTAGATAAATAGAATTGAGTTTTCTTAGTATTATCATATGAAAGGCAACCAATGGGATATTATGTCTACTCTATTCATACCTTAAGATCAGCTGTAACCACAGGCACTTGTCTCAGATTTTTTTCCCCCTATATACCTCTATATATATTAAGGTATATAGGAAATTTTTTTTTCTGAGACAAGTGCCTGTGGTTATATAGGATTTTTTTTTATGAGACAAGTGCCTGTGGCTGTAACTACCCCTTTTTCTCTTTAGTTGGAGAACACCCCCCCCCCCCCCCCCCCTCCCCCCTTTTACAAATTGCTGGATCCGTCCCAGAATATCCTAAAAACAAGAGCCTGTGTTGCTCACCTTGGCATATGTGAATTAAACAAAGGAAGCAGAAAGTTCATGACAAAATTGTGTTTAGGTGATTGTGGTGTGTTTGTACATCTTCCTTTATTGAACATTCTTGCTCACAATTATCTCTATCTATAATGAACTTGTCCGATAATATCCAAATACAGCAAAATTTCCTTAAAATTACCAATTCAGGGGCAGCAAACCAACAACGGGTTGTCCCATTCATCTTAAAATTTCAGGGCAGATAGATCTTGACCAGATAAACAATTTTACCCCTTGTCAGATTTGCTCTAAATGCTTTGGTTTTAGAGTAATAACCAAAAACTGCATTTAACCTCCATGTTCTATTTTTAGCCATGGAGGTCATCTTGGTTGGTTGGCCAGGTAAAAAAACACAAATTTTAAACTAAAACCATCAATGATGATTGTGGCCAAGTTTGGATTAATTTGGCCCAGTAGTTTCAGAGGAGAAGATTTTTGTAAAAGATCATGGAGATTTACGAAAAATGGTTAAAAATTGACTATAAGGGCAATAACTCCTAAAGGGGTCAACTGACCATTTTGGTCATGTTGACTAATTTGTAAATCTGAACATTATTGCTGTTTACAGTTTATCTCTATCTATAATAATATTCAAGATAATAACCAAAAACAGTAAAATTTCCTTAAAATTACCAATTTAGGGGCAGCAACCCAACAATGGGTTGTCTGATTCATCTGAAAATTTCAGGGCAGATAGATCTTGACCTGATAAACAATTTTACCCCATGTCAGATTTGCTCTAAATGCTTTGGTTTTTGAGTTATAAGCAAAAAACTGCATTTTACCCCTATGTTCTATTTTTTAAATTTTAAACTAGATACATCAATGATGATTGTGGCCAAGTTTGGTTAAATTTGGCCCAGTAGTTTCAGAGGAGAAGATTTTTGTAAAAGTTAACGCTGGGCGCCGGACGACGGACGCGGGACCCCACCGGGCCCGGTGAGCTAAAAATGGTAACAAAAAAGAAAACTTAAAAAAACAACAGCCACTTTGGGAAGGAGGCATACTTAAAACAAATTATGGCCATTTCATAAATATTATGATTGTGCATAAAATTCCATGTTGTGACATACATGAGTGACAAGATCACCTCCATGACACAGACAGTGATCAGTGGATTTTGTCAACAAGTCCATTTGTTCTAATCCATTATCTTATACCACACATAAGTTAACATTCTGACAAACTTCTTATTTTTCAAGTACAATACACAGTGGTGGATCCAGTTGGAGGGTTCCTGGGATTGGAACTCCCCCTTTTCTTGGACAATCAATGCATTTGAATGGGGGCACATAGTTGGAACCCCCTCTTCTCCTGGGTTGGGAATGGTCCCTTTATAAAAATGGCTGTATCTACCCCTGCTACACCAGGGATTACCAGCAGAAAAATAGAATTTCATTTCTGTAAATATTGTTACTATGGGAAATGTTTATAGATGCGAAAAATGAAGCTGTGTCGGGTTTAAAATAATAAAATCTTTGAATCATAATTTCAGAAGTTAGATTTTCCTTTATTAAATTTTTATATTGTAAATGCATTAATTAAATTTCGTGTTTTAGTCAGTTTACAGAGATTCACAATAATAAATGAATGAACTAATTTCTGAATTAACAGTACATTGTATATAAAACAAACTACATTGTATGTTCTGCCAAAAATCTACACAGTATTCACAGAACTTCAAATAGCTGCTAAGTGCAAACTAAACTTCATGTTGAATTGTTAGTAATGCATTATATAAGCTCTGTGTTGAAGGCCGTACATTGACCTTTTGGTTTACTTTTATAAATTGTTATTTGGGTGGAGAGTTGTCTCATTGGCACTCACACCACATCTTCATACATCTATTATATAACAGTTCATGCAGTAAGGATGTACATTGAAATTTTTAATTAATTATCACATTTTTACTTTCAATTATTCAAGGGCATTAACTCTCCTTTATGCCACAGTTTTCAATTTGAATGCAATCCACATTGAGATGGAATTTGAACTTCACTGTAAAAACCAAGGAAATCATTTATCTAGTGCAGAGAACCAATTAAGATAATTAAAATGCAGATAGCAACATAATAACGCATAATGAATTCAGAAACAACAATAGATGCCGCCATTCTAAATAAAGACCATCCCCAAACCTTTTTTACTTCATTCTAAACTTGATTGGATAATATTTCAGGATCATTTTTCACAGATCACAATCAAAGTTACCCACAATGCTTTGATCTCTTCTCAAGTAAAATATTGCTTTATCAAGATAAATATTTTCCTTTACAAAAAAGAGACACTTAAGGCCTTAAATCTCAAGTAAAATGAGAATATGCTAATATCAAGTTTTAAATCTAAACATTACAAAAAAAGATCCTTAAGTTAGAAAGCTATATGGATACATGGGACAAATAAATGTAACTTGTATTTGTGAATCTTTTTGAATATGTTACAAAGTGTTTTATACATTGTTTCATATTATAAAGCATTTAGATTTTGTAACAGTAAGCGAAAATAAATGAGATAACTCAGACATGTGTAAAATACATGCTACTCGAAATTTATCAAACGTTATCATCAGAAACAGCTTGGTATTACCACAGGATAATATAACTGTGCATTTGTTTCTTTTTTTTTTAAATTTCAAATCGGCAAAAAATCAGAAACTTTTAATATATTTTGTTCATGTATTATTCAATCAACATGGGATTACCCATTTGGTTCATTCTTAAACTTTTTAACAATATTGTGATAAAAATATTGAATTTTCCAATTCTCAAAACTACAAAAAATAAAGTGCATTAAGCTATTGTAGACTGAAAGTATGTACACCAAAAGATTTAATAGAATTTAAAAAAAAACAGGATCTTAACTTTCTATATACCAAGCCTAGTAATACAAATGTATAATGTTAATAATGAATGATATATGTGAATGTACTATACTAAAATTCCTACAATTTATAATGATCAATTGTGGTAAATTAACTGTCTAAAATTTTGTCTTGGTTAAAAAAATCAATGGTTTAATTCATGAATGGAATGTGCCAGCATATTAATAGAAACAGTTTCAGACATTTTAGAATTAAAACGGCACCAAAACGAAAAAAAATATTGGGGATACAATATCATTTGACTACTTTCATGTATAGTATTTAGTCTTATCATGCTTATGCAAGTTACTTTGAGAAATTCAGGCCACAAAAGGACCAATGTCTGTCTATAAAGTTAAATAACTCCATATAACTGAAACATGACCCCCTCAGACAAAATACATTTGAGGGATTCTAAATTACTGGGTCCTTGTGTATCAAGGTGCTTCAAAGGATCACCTTTGACACCATTTGCGAGTATGGTCGTGATAAAAAATGAGTCCTTCAGAAGGTGATGAAGGGGACGATAAATGGCTGACCCGTGTTAAGAGAGAGCCATATATTTAAATATAAAACCTTTTTGTTTCAGGATGAGGCAGTTTTTCAGGTAAGAACAGGTGTGTGGCAGGGTAATCAGTTTTGTGTCATCTAATTTCACACTACACATACTCAAGTAACATTAGATACTTCATCACTTTTTATTGTCCCCTTTTAATCTAATGACCATATGATAAATTGTCCTTTCTGTTTATCTTGTTAACTGGGATGTATTCAGTGTGGTTTGAACACAATGACTTGAATATGTATACAGGTATTTGTTAATTATTTTCATATATTCATAAAAAATTTGTAAGGGTTCCGCGGAACCCAGTGTCTTGCCTACTTTTGCTGTAAATCGCAGGCTCAACAAAAATGATGAAAAAAATTAATAAAAATATTCCTCTTGATACAATCTTTTGATTGTAAGAAGCTTCTGTCCAAGTTTGGTAAAAATCCATCATTTTTTATGAATCTAATAAATGTCTTAAAAACTTGAACTGCAGACTTTACACATATGTAATGTTAACAAATCTTAGTCCACTCAAAAGAAAAATACGGAAAAAGTGGATTATTTTTTTTTACAAAAGTTACTTCTGGATACTATCTTATGATCATAAATAAGCTTCTATCCAATTTTAGTACAAACCCAGGATAGTTTAAGAAAGTTATTAAAATTTTAAAAACTTTAACCACAGAGTGAATGTAATGTTTCCCCACAGAAAAACTAATTCCATTCACAAGTAAAATATGGAAAAAATGGAATTTTATTTTAACAAAGTTTACTTCTGGATACTATCTTATGATCATAAACAAGCTTCTGTCCAAGTTTGGTAGAAATCCAGTATAGTTGAAGAAAGTTATTAAAATTTCAAAAACTTTAACCACAGAGTGAATATTTGTGGACGCAGACGACGGAATGTAGGATCGCTTAGTCTCATTTTTTTCGACTAAAGTCGAAGGCTCGACCAAAATCTTCTATCCAAGTTTTGTAACCAGTGTGGATCTAGAACTTTTCATAAGGAAGACCTCTGACTGACCTAAAGGGGGCTTTCTCCAATCATGCTTCAGTGATTTCCTATATAATCAGCCATCAATTTCCACAAAAAGTTAAAATGTTACCCCCCCCCTTTTTGTATACGCCTATGTGGTTACAATTTTATTGATGAAACTAAACTTGATGTCAAGAGAATGTAGGAGTATGTCTCTCTTTGTTTCTTTTTTTCCTCACAATGTTTGGTTACTTATTATTGCTTACATCCACTTCATTTGAACTTCAGTGGATAATAAGTTGTCTTATTGGCAATTATTTAGTGTTACGTCTTTTTTCTCTAAACTAGGGTATAATTTTTCAAGGGGCAAGCTGGAGCATGAGGCATGGGATTTTCACATTGGTGTCTGTAAAGGCTGTTTTCTGAACTTTTTAATTGATGCATCCCCCTTTCCATTCTAAACTATATCTTCTTATTTTTTTATATATTTGTATGGTGGTTGACTCAATAGCATATATATCAGTGGCGGATCCCAAACTTTGCATAAGAGGGCCCTGTGACTGATAAGGGGGGCCCGCTCCATCTATCTTTTAAGCGAAATACTACAGGACCATATGACTTGTTTTTGTGAAAATCGTATGACTCAATTACACCCACTATCATGTAAAATAATTTGACCAAAGTTTTACAATTTGTTTATACATTCTTAAACAAATCATGATTTTTAATTTTATAAAACCCTAATAAATGTAATGTTATAAGATCTAAAGGTGTCAAAATCTTAACAGATCTATGTCAACAATAATAATAACTGAGCATAGATATTTTCATACACATTTATATCTCACCAACAGATTTAAAATTTGCCGATTTAAGGAAAAGTCAATAAACAGGTGTCGCCATAATACTTCTGCATAACTAAGAAAAGTACTTAGAAAAATATCAATTTCAAGATCTATTTTCTCTTGACATTACACTCCACTTTAAAAACAAAAATGATCTAGACCATTTTTGCTGAGAACTTTTATACCATGATATTCAAGATTTGTTTTCTTTTAATTTTAAGAGTTTGTAAAATATTTGTAAAAGCGAGAGATTTTTAAAAGTATACAATGCATACTTTAAGTGAGAATAATCACGGTGTTATTGTAAACTTTTAGATTTATCTGTCATGTCTGTATGTACATGGACTTTCAAACCCAAAATATAAGATAAATTAACAAATATTTAAAATCTTTTCATGTTTCAGAGGGAGATTTGTTTAGATAAATTGATGTGTCCTGCATCTTCATACCTTATTCCAGCCATTTTTAAAAGGGGGTTCCAACTATATTTCCCCATTCAAATACACTATGATTAATTGTAGCTAAAAAGGTTCTTTATGAATCAGCCACTGACACCATAGGTACGAAACCTTCTCTATTTTGAAACCATCCTCATTTATATTTAAACATCAATTTTGGCAAAAAAGATCTACCCCCCATCCCACCCCTTTTTTTCTCTTTTGTTCATGACTATTTGTTCTTAACTATAAAACCCTTAAAGGGACATTTTACAAAAGTACAAATGTATGGATAGTATCATATAAGGTTGTTTTACCTAAAAGATCAATATGTGTCACAGCTGAGTAGTGATAATTCTATTCTATTTGATGTTGTATGATTAATGCAAAGCCTCCCTCTGATGCTTATCTACAAATGATTGTACTATATTGTATTATACCCATTAATATAATACCTGATAAATAAAAATTGCAAGATGGTTATTTTTTCAACCAAGATTTAAAACAAGTCTGGCACCTACAAGAGTAAAAGAGTAAAATTTTCCAGTTCCTCCCATTAGAAAGAATTAAGTCTCCAAGTTGAGGGGAGGTGGAGTACATACAAATGTATGTACATATAAAAGAGTAAGTATAAATGATGAAGGGTTGACCCCAAGCACTTTTGCTGTTTGGAATGATCTCCCAGATGCAATTTGCATGTCACCTTCCATTGGCGGATCCAGGGGCGGTTAATACTGGGGTTGGAGTCCCTCCTTTTTTTTTGGCCGATCAATGCATTTGAATTGGAACATATAGTTAGAACCCCCCCCCTTTGTCCTGGGTTTGGAACTACCTCCCTGTTTAAAATGGCTGGATCCGCCACTGCCATCCTTAGAATCCTTCAAAGATGGTATCTAAACATTTGAAGGATCCTGTTTGGCTAATTTTTAAGCCACTGTATATAATGTAAATATGTTTAACATTTTAACTACAACTTATACTACTTTAATTGTAATTGGACTGTGGCAAATATTTGATACATATCACAATTTTCGTCCTCTATTTTCATGTTCATAGTACCACAGTTCTGAGACATTCCACACTCCCGCACCGGAATCTTTCCTGTACTAGGAAGAAGAAGATCTCATCTTGAGGGGGGATAGGAGGGGTCCTGATCGAGAAATCCCAGACTTAAAAACACGAAATCCCGAAATCCTGGGCTTAAAAATACGAAATCCTGAGGTCCCGAAATCTGAAAAAAAAAGAATTCCCAGATCCCGAAAGGGTCAATCCCCAAATCTGAGCTTAAAAACACCCAATCACGGAGTCCCGATAAAGGTCCTATCCCTCCTCCATACATGCCATACTCATTCATAAAGAAATATTTAATTCAGTCAGGAGTAATTTTAAGAGGTTCATTCATCCAAGTTATACACTACACTATTTTCAAAACCAATTACTTAAGTCAAGGATTTATCTTTTAGAATTAAAGTATTAGACTGGTTCCTAAATGTCTCAAAGAACTCCTAGTAAATACAACTGGTCCAGTCTGGGGGCTAATTTTTACATTAATCTGCCTGAGTATTTTTCATTCATACCTACATGTCCACTATCAAATGACCACATGTCTACATTTGTTTACAATGGTCACTTTATCTGTTTTATCCAATAAATACACAACATTCCATACGTTTTAATCTTGACTAAATACACATTAGGTGGTTACATGTGATGATATTGTCAATAACTATTGATTCCTTGGACATTTTGATTATAACATTTTAGTTATGTATTGAGTTTTAATTATTAAGAACCATTAAATAACATGAGTAAGTTTGCTAATGGATCTTTAAAACTTTTAGCTTTTTCTTGTTATATAAAAATATATATGACACTTAAAAAATATTTTTTCTTTTAGTATGTGAAAACATGTAGTTTTAAATTTTAGGGCTCAACTTTTGTTATCAGAAGACTTTAATCAATCAGGGAACAGTATATCCAACATATATAAGTGACTCTAGAAATTCTGAGCCCCCTAGTGGCCTAAAGCCTATAGAGCAAAGTAGCAATCGGAGATAAGTAGGAGAATGGCGAAATAAAACGACTGACATTATTCGGGTTATAAATATATATGTTCCGAGTGAGTGAATCAATTAATGCAAATTATTGATATGCATGTACAGAGATTTCCATTTATGCACATGCACATATAAATCAAAGTATGTGCATGTTGCAATTGTCAAAAAGTGACAACAATAAAGTCATCAATACATGCCAACATTTTTTTTTAATTTATATTTCTTAGTACATGTAACACAGATGTCCTGAACTTTTATACAATAAATGTTTGACAAATGTGGCAGGGGCAGATCCAGACATCTCAAAAGGGGGTTGCAAACCCAGGATATAAGGGATGTGTGTACCAACCATATGTCCCCATTCAAATGCATTGATTGTCCAAAACGAAGGGGGTCCTGACTGTATCGGCCACTTGATTAGAATCTAATTCATGACTAAAATTTATTTTTTATTGATCTTCATGATCTTGCTCATCGTGGGATTTTCAATTTAAAGTTTATCTCTATCTATTAATGGCAATAACTTGTATAAGGAGTAAACAGATGAATTCAGCAATTTGATGTGTTTGAAGAAATTTTCTTGTTAATCACTTTTCCATTTAAAGCTCCTTTCTATCTGATTCAGTTTTAAAACTGGTAAAATCCATCACTAAAGGGAAATAACTCCAATAAGGAGTTCACCTTCAAATGTAAGCCATTATGCTGAACACTTCAAATTATTACAGGAATGTTTGGACTTATGAATAATTATGATGTATGAAACTCAGAAAGGAAAGTTGTATTAAAATATCTTGTTTTTCTTAGGCTGTCTATATATTTTTTAAGTGTATTCCTTTAAAATCAAGGTGTTTACCTCCAAATTTTATGTCTTTTCTTTTTACTAACATCATCTCAAAACTATGCTTCACTTTTTGTAAAGCATCCAGAACATTAATATCTAAAAGATTTTACTTTTATTGTGTAACTTGACTTTCGTATAAAATTATTAGTTAATTATTTTGTATTAAAATAATATGACTCAAATAATTTCGAAAATTTCACATTACTTCTAATTTCAAGTATTTTTATTACTGAATACTGTTTAATATGTATACAAACAAACAAGATATTTATTCACACCTCGACAGCGTTTTACAACCAAGAGCACAATAAAAGCTAAAGAAAAAAATTCAATAAACCAAGTTTATTTCAGTACAAAGTATTAAGTTAAGAATATATCTTCATATTAAAATGACATTAGCGTTACAAGAAAGGGCATTAATACATGCCCCTTCACATGTTCACGCCTGACACAACACAATAAATTTTCATGAATTTATTACACAAAAATTATAAAAGGTTACATAAACAGTCTGAATCAAATTGTATATATACATGTTGTATACATATTTTACAAATGTCAAGTCTTAAAGTCACCTGACATAATGAGATTTTCTCGGGATCAAAGGATTAAAGCACTTATAAGTACATTTAGGAAATCATTAAACAAGGTGTTTATATTTCTTAGTCTAGTCAAAAAAAAAAAATATAAGACAAACACTGCCTAGATTGATGACAGGGACTCATTATATAGTACTTGTGAATTTGCAATCAAAATTCTATATTTCTTAGTCTAGTCGAAAATAATAAATATAAGACAAACACTGCCTATTTTGATAGCAGGGACTCATTAAACAGTGCTTGAGGATTTGCAAAATCAAAATTCTTCAAATATCAGGATACTCTGACACCTTTTAAAACCCATAATAAATTATCGGTCAATTTTGCAAGATTGGATTACCTATGTATAATGTGAGAAAAATGACACAAAATCCCACACCATCAATTCACCCCAAAAAATAAACTATAAAATTCTTGCTATCTTATTGTCCAGTAAATTGCCTCAATTATAATGAAATGACCAGTAAATTAATTTTCTAATTGAAAACTTGAAACCTTTTTGACAGCATGTTAAAGGGATACTTTTATAACTATATTAAAATAGAAATAAATCAATATTTTGAATATATAATGGTCAATATTAATGTCCAATGGCCTTTTGTCATCAGATGAATTTAATAATTAATGATAATTTAATGTTTCTTACAAATCAAATTTGACAGATGTAACTTAATTAAGGTGGAATATTTAAAAGTTGGTGACAAGTATGAAATTAGGCTAATAGTATTTTTTAAGATTTTAAATAATTACAACAGTGTTCAGGTGTTATCTTTAAACAATATCATAGTATTTAATGATCATAGTTGAATTATGCAGGTGTTTAAAGATGTACAGTAAAAAATTGAAGTCGATTTAGCTACTATGTAACAAATGTGTAAAATAGTTTATTAATTTTGAGAAAGTACACACAGTCATGACAGTATAATATTTAAGCAACAAATTATCAAACATGTAAAATAGTTTATTTATTCTGACAAAGTACACTACAAAAACATATTTGGGCAATAACATTTCGTATACCCTTTTTTTTCTTCAGTAGTTAATCCATGTTTACCTGGGTCCTTTGATCTTTTAACCGCAACATACTTTTATCTACCTAGTGGTTTCATGTGAAAAGTAGTAAAACTGTGTAACTAATTCCTTTTGATCAACTATAATCAATAATTGGTAAACAAATAAACTAAATTAAATATGTAAACATTATCTTACCTGAATAAGATTCTACGTCGCCGAAGAAAATAAACAGTGTTGTAAAAAATATTTGATATAAATTCCTGTGTATTGGGGTCATGTTTACCCGGCAGTTCTCACACTGTAAAACCACTTTAACCACAGAATTTCATCTTTTGTAATATTTTTTTCCGTGTATAAATTATAGAACTTAATCCAAAACATATTGAAAATCCCTGTCATTCTGTTAATTTCGTTAAATTCATCTTTTCACATCTTACATTTATTCCAACTTGACCATGCTTTACATATTTGAGAAATTGACAAAACGACGTCACAGTAAAAACCACATGTGGTCATCCTTGTGGGCGGGTCTTCAAAATAAAGGGAAGCGAAATGTATTTGAAGCACGCAGGTAAAAGCCAAACATACCTGTTATCGTCTCAGTTGTAAACTATTGTAACTTATAACTGTTTACTATTTACAATGATTTACATGACCTTTCAGTTTAACTTTTGAATTTGATAAAAAAAAAAAAGATTAATTACTCACTGGAGGTATATTTTTTATGCTAACTATGTCCCAGGTTAACTGTACTACAGTGATTAAAATGTAAATTTGCTATTCAAAACTTGAGGCTCATAGGAGCTTTAATAAATAAATACCAATTTTAACTTGTTATCCAGAAATAAGCTCTTTTAATATATAGTAAAAGTGAGTATACGCTTGCAGGTGTTTTCCAGAGAAATAAATATGCAATACAATATTTCTTTTCTTCCTTTTCTACATCACAAAATGCAAATTAATTTTTATAAGAAAATTATTGACGATATAACAGTCTTTGTGTATATAGTTAATGTTTTAAGTTATATCTGAGGAGGATTTATGGGGACCAGAGTGCCCTGCAACCACCTCCCTTTTGTGGGAAAAATTTGGTCGATTCTATAGGGAATCACTGAAGCATGAAATGGAGTTGGACCCCCTCTTAAACAGTCATTGGGCCCTCCCTTATTGAAATATATGGATCCTCCACTGTATATGTACTGAAGAGTGAACATACGGTTAACTGAAAAAAATCCATTTTATATACATACAAATACGGATGAGGCCCCTCATGGGGGGGTCCTAGTAATCACATAATCACCATTTTTTTGCCAATATAATCACATAATCATTAAATATTTGCTTATCTTTAGTAATCAAATAATCATAAACTAAAAATACAGTCCTAGGTAATCAAATAATCAAATAATCATTAAAAAAACTGCCAAGTAATCACATAATCAAAAACCCCATGAGGGCCCTCACGGATATAAAGGACTGTTTGGCAAAATTGACTACTGGGTACTATCTTACTTCTGTCAAAGTTTGATAGAAATAAAGGATAGTTAAGAAAGTTGTTAAAAATTCAAAACTTTAACTTTAACCACAGAGTGAATATTTGTGGACTTCGCCGTCGATAACACTGACTACGGACTGAATGTTCGTTATGTCTTGATTTTGCGACAAAAGTTACAGGATCCACAAAAATCATCATCAAAGGTCAATAACGTGAAAATATAATGATGATGAAGCGCAGATTGGATAGGTTCAACAGCCAGTGGCAGAATTACATGAATATCAGGACGTCCGATAAGAACATGATAAATGTGATATGATAATGAACTGTGTTTTAAAAATGCCCAACATGTTGAGCTGGATAAAATTTAATTTCCAGCAGTGAGTAATCATATATTATATAGTTCAAGTGGACTTCAACTTGAGGCACATTGGATATCTCCTCTGCAAACAACTAAAGACTAAGGTTTGATCCTGGCTTTGGACTGGCACATTTACATGTTGTCTTTTTAAATATTAATATATTTATAAGTAATGCTGTAAGCTTCCAGTAACCCGATAACAAAAGGAAGTTTTTAACGACCTTGACTGGCTATACAGCCCTTGCACGGTCGGTAGTAACCCGATCTTACCCCTTAGATTCTTTTATCATTCTAGGGCTCAATGTCACTTCTCTATTACTCTTTCTTAATATGTCTCCTCCCCATGTTCTTAGGTTTACCCCTTAATTTGTCTAATAACCAATCAAAGAACAACAATATTTTATTTTTTTCATTCATAATTATCCTCTACTTCATAACTGACATATCAAACTATTGCTTTTATATTTGAGAAAAACAAATCATTTTAGTTAAATAGAAAATTACAAAGGTGCATGAAAATGGTATTAGAAAGGTCCAGGATAACATCATCTTATCTAAGGCCAAATAAATTATTATGTGTGTCTCCTATTACATCTTTGCAAATAAATAGGGTAGGTTGGTATGTTTTTTTTTTTTTTTACACTGAGTTTATGGGAGAGAATTTTTGGCTTTAGCAGTGCTTATTGAAAAATGAACACAAACACTTTAAGGTAGGCTATTTCTTAAGGTAAACTATAGCAACACGACGGGTGCCACATGTGGAGCAGGATCTGCTTACCCTTCTGGAGCACCTGACTTCACCCCTAGTTTTTGGTGGGGTTTGTGTTGTTTATTCTTTGGTTTTCTATGTTATGTCATATGTACTATTGTTTGTCTGTTTGTCTTTTTCATTTTTAGCCAAGGCGTTGTCAGTTTGTTTTAGATTTATGAGTTTGATTGTCCCTTTGGTATCTTTCATCCCTCTTCTATAGGGTAGGTATGGAAATAGGAAACACACATATTTTTTTATTTGGCCTAATACACAAAGAGTATTGTTAGTATGATCAGTCATTAGTAGAAACAAATTTGCTAATTGATATCTCTTTTATGAGTCACTTTAAACTCAGATGTAAGCCTACCCAGAATTTAACATACTTATTTTAAACCTGAATCTAAGGATTGGGTAAAACAGTATCTTAATTCATAAGAGCGAAAAAATCATCAATTGTTTCTTTGTCAACACTGTGAATACAAATGAAAGAATTTTCCTAAAAAAACTAATAGCAATTTTAAATTGTATGACTTGTGTCACGCATATTAGTTAACCTTGCATGTATGCAGAGGAGTATCAAATGATATAATATGGTATAAGTTAGCTGTACTAACAAGGCTGTTGATGTTCTTATTGAGAGAAAAAAATATACAACTGTTTCAATTGAATTGGATATTGATTTGCCTAGCAAGCATTTTTAATATTATTTAAGGGTTTCTTTGTTCCTATTTTTTTCCCTGAAAAAAAAATGGGTATATTTCTATGACTTTTTTATTTTTAAAGGAAATTTATCATCAAGCATTTTTGGAATTGTTCAAACGTTTCTTTCTTCCTGGATTACGTTATTTGTAGTAATATATGCATACACAGAATACAGTTAATGAAATTACATCTCAGAGATCTTTTTTTTAGTTTACAGCTATTTTCCTAATGCATGTAGGTTGAAGGTTTCGTTGGCTTGCTTTTTTGTTAGTTTAAATGTTTGCTCAAATTTGTAAGTTAGATAGACATCTGCAATCAAAATATAAGCAGGGCTTAATTCAGTATTGGAGGCTTGGGACATCATTTATACAAAAAAGCAGGCAAGCACAACAATTTTATTAACTACATGCATTAGGAAAATAGCTCTAAACAAATTTAATTACTCAAAAGTAAAATGGATTGGAAAATGAAAAAAGGCGGTAAAAAGAGAAAAAAGGAGAAAAAGGGTCATGGACAACAACCTTTGGCAATGACTTGTAGAAATATATACTGTAATCAAATAACACAGGGGTGAAAAAAATTATGAAAGAAGAATAACTGCATTAAGCAATCTCCACAGGGCATCTTTTTTCTAATAATTTAAAGTAACACTGATCTTTGAAGATCCTCTTATTTAACGATAAATAAAGGTAATACTTAAAAGATTTAAAATAAGAAGAAAAAAAGCCTGTTAGATGTAACATCCATTGAAATGATCTGACATGATTATACTATTATATCATAATACTTCAAAGAATTTATAAAAAAAATCTTGCATTCAAATGTATCTCAGGTATTTGATAGGTAGTTGCAAATCTTACAAGGTGGTAATATTATTTAGATACATTATTAAATGATGTTAAAATTTAGGTCTATAATGTATTAACTTAAAATTTTAGTTTATCAACCACCAAAGTGTTATGAACATAACATGCAGTTTCAGTTCAAAATAAATATGAGTGTTTTTTAAAGGCTATTCTATTGGGGGGTTCCGATCCCGGATCCCGCTTACTGATTTGTCAGATTCCCGACACGACACAATAATTTGACTTTCACTTTTCACGCTTACAAAAAATCGGCAATCCTGCCTCATTCTAGATAGGGCTTGTGTTGTTTAAATCTTCAATTTTCAGTCTAAGGTTTTGTGGACTTTATTTTTTTTTCCAACTTAGTTGTGTCTGTCTTTCTTCCAAGTCCTGGTTTTTAATGATGAATGCAACATCTTTGTTTACACTTTTTGGATGCTCTCCTGCTCTCAATAGGGCATAAAAATAAACAAGTAAATAAAATATTTTTTAATGATAACAAATATGACATTTTCCCTACTGACCTGGATTTCAAACAGAAACATTCTATATTCAATCAGGTATATCCATACATACAGGTTTTCTTACAATCACCAGTAACTTTTTTAATACTAATAATTTCATCCAATTCTACAGACTTTTTGAAGTTTATGCTAATTGCCTTTATCACTCTTCTTTCAAGGCAAAAAACCATATGCAAGATGATACAATGAATACAAACTGATTTAGCAAACTGAAAAAAGATGTTAAATTCAAAAATTTTATTATAATTGTGTGCAAGACCCCAAGTGATTGACCATGTGTTGATTTTGGATAGGAGTTATAAATTGATATAAAATTCAAAAGTAAGCTTCAGTAAAATATACAAAGCTTTTTTAATTGTAAAATGAATTTTTCATGCTTACAATTTTAATATTTGATTGTGAACATGAGAATGTATTTTCCCTACAAATGAAAAAAGTTATTTAATGTGATGTCCTCAGAATTACCTCCCTTTAAGAAAATCTTAAAATTTTGTTTTTTAGAATATTTCACTTCCTAGCTCTTTCAAGGTTTAACAACTCTTATATTCTATTCTGCAATTTCAGTAAAAATGTGCTTCCTTTTTAATACCTTAGTTTTAAATATATTTAAATTGTTCAAAAAGACAAAGAAACAGACACAAATTCTTGCAACTGAGCAAAGTCATCTCCAAACATCAACTTTTTTTAACAACAAACTTTACAAGGATCAATAAGTTGGATTATTTGCCTGTCATTATTGGTCTAGCTTAAATTACATCACATTTTTTAGTTTTTTATTTTAGGTTTCTTTCCTGATGTTTTGTCTTTTCTTAATGCATGCATAGTTGAAACATTTATTTTGTCAAAAAGTCATATACCAGCAGATGTCTTGCTCTTCCATAAGACTTAAAAAAATATTACAAAAAAATTAATACTGAATGCAGAATTGGATGAAATTTACGAAACAGCTTTCCATTTCAGACATGATTAAAAATCTTTAAATAAAATTTGAAAACTTCACAACACAATTCTAAACAGTAAACTATCACAAGAAGGAGTGCGTAAATTACAACATGGTTTACTGTAGAAATAATCACAGCTTTGGTTATGAATGATATTCACTTATCAACAATTTAACCAAATATATTTTTCAAACAAAATTCATTATTTTCTCTCAAAATACACACACATATGTACAATAAGAAAGAGTTCATATAACTTTAATTCCCTTGGTCAGCCTCCAAACTAAATGTCTATTTAAGTTGCCAAAGTTGTATATTAAGATGTTTAGACAAAATGACAAAATTTTAAATCAAATTATAATTTGCAAATTTCAGATTCAAGATTCAAGTAGTGTGGATTTGTGGGTGAAGATGAACCATAAATGTTCAAAAGAAAGTTAAATGTTCTATGACTTGTATGCACCCTTTGGAAAAAAACAAATAAAATATTTAAGACAGTTATAGTTTTTCAATCCACAAAAATCGGTACCCACAAAAACTCATGAATCCACCTTATTTCAGTTAGAAGAGTTAGCTGTAAATGAGTTAAACAATTACTTCCTACATCCACGTCACATGGAAAGAAATGGACACAGGGATGAAATCGTAAGTCATCATACAGTGGATTCATTTATTTTCGTGGATTGAGAAAACAGTCACTGTTAAGGTTATCTAAATAAACTCATCATAGATACCAGGACTTAATTTTATATATACGCCAGACGCGCGTTTCATCAACAAAAGACTCATCAGTAACGCTCGAATCCAAAAAAAAAAAAAAAAAATGGCTGTTGCTAAAGTCTACATACAGGCCAATGGAAATATTGCATTTGTTAAACATTTAGATTCATGGTAAATCTGTACCCACAAAATCATGAAAATTTGGAGATCAAAGGAATATTAATAAATCCACGGTATATGACCTGTTTACATGATATACAACCTTTTCTTATACAACGTTATATCACAAATAATCTGAAATAATATACTTTAGTAATGTCTTGAATATAGTGATAACATTTTACATGGAATAATTTTCAATGACTCAAATGAACAGAACCTTTCACACACAACTTTGTTTAGTTCTGAATATTATGTAAACACCATTCTACATTAACTTAACGGACACCGAAACTAAGATAACAACACTCTCTCTATCGTCTCTTTACAGAAATAACATGTGAAACCGCGAGCTACTGCTCACTGATGATACCCCCGCCGCAAGTGGATAATATTAATAGTGTAAGAATATGCAAGTGTTCGGTAAACAGGAAGTTGTCGAGTGATGAATCTGAAAACGCATCACACGGTATAGCTGACTTATATATAAATCCTGAAACCAAATTTCAGAAATCCTTGTATTTTAGTTCCTGAAAAAAATGTGATGAAAATTTTCAACTTGGCTATCATGTGTAAAATCATACAAGTGTTCGGTAAACAGGAAGTTGTCAAGTGATCAATCTGAAAACGCATCACACAGTATAGCTGACTTAGATAAACCCTGAAACCAAATTTCTGAAATCCTTGTATTGTAGTTCCTCAGAAAAATGTGATGAAAATTTTCAACTTGGCTATCATGTGTAAAATCATACAAGTGTTCGGTAAACAGGAAGTTGTCAAGTGATCAATCTGAAAACGCATCACACGGAATAGCTGACTTAGATAAACCCTGAAACCAAATTTCAGAAATCCTTGTATTGTAATTCCTGAGAAAAATGCGACGAAAAATATTCATGGGACGGACGGACTGACGGAAGGACAGACAGAGGTAAAACAGTATACCCCCCCTTTTTTAAAGCTGGGGTATAATAATCATAATTTATACATGATTATATACTCCAATATTTAGGAACTTAAATAACAAATTATCATAGAATAAAGATGCTTTGTTATACACAAATGCTTCATAAATGCACAAACATTATTTTTTTTTCAAATTACTTAGTTTTTCAAGCAACATTGTAAGTTTACAGGATATTTTATACTTTTATGCAATCAAAAACAATAAATATTTTTTTTTATATTTGCTGTCTCCATCTTTTAAGAGCTTCAAACTTGCATGACTTTCATATAAGGTCAACCTGAACATGTCAGCAAAGTTTTATCAAAATCAAACAACTTTGCATGGAGCACCATCTGCATGGTTTTCTCATAGATGTCCATTTAAACATTCATATTTATGTATATATGTTTTGTATGTACACCATACTCTATAATTGTAAAAGCTATTTCACTTTCAATTTAAAAATTTAAACATGCATTCAGTATGAGTAATTAGATACATAATTGTGTATTAGAATTCAGATTATAAATTTGTCATGCAAAACTAAAAATAAATGATTTTTCAAAACAAAGGTTTAAATGTTTAATAACTTGCTTTGGGAACAAAACTACAGGTACTTTGATAAAAGCAGAAAGACTTGTTATACTTTGAGCTAGATAGGCACTTTTTACCTGAGCATCTACGGTGGTTCAATCCTAAATTTGTTTCCTGTTACATTTGTCTTCAAACATTTCCACAAAACTGAGAATTTGTAATTGTTTCTTTAATAAACATGCACTTGCTTGAAAATATTTTATTTATATAAATAAGATACCTATGCAGTATAACATTATTTTCAATAATTCATGAACCAAAAGAATTTTTCAAAGATTGGAGTAAGGGAGATAACTTTTGAGCATTTGCTTTAAAAAATCAAGTGGAGATAATATAACTTTCTACTGGCCACAGACAACAATTAATTCCTCTATCAGTTCTTTATAACCTTTTGCATCATTAAAAAAATTGCACCATGCACTTTTGTCAAATTTTTTGTGTGTGTAATGTATAGTCCTAGTCCAAATATATATCCAAAATTTAGAAAGATTAAAACAATCACTTTTACAAATTTAGCCAATACACATCCATACCCCTATTGACAAGTCAAGAGATGTTCCGAAAACTGTAAATATCACCTTTTTGCACTTGGCCTAATCACTCATTCCATATCAAAATCAGTTAAAATACATTATCCAAAAATTTATTTCACCTTTTAAAAAAATTAAAGAAAAATACACTCTAATTAAAAGGAACTATATTCGTGGACAACTAAAAGCGGGGTCATTAATTGTGGTCTTGGGCCTACTGTTTGATATAACAGCAGGAAAACAAGAACAAGTTACCTATTGTTTTTCATTTCATTTCCTTAAAGAACTGATCTAAAAAAAATAAGTTCTACATTTTATTTTTGTTTCTTATTATTTGACAAAGAATTATTTTCCACAATATTATCTATCTTAAATTGTTATTTTTTTATTCTATAATTCTCCTTATTAAGTGTTTGGTGACCTTTAGATTTGAAATCCAAAATCTATTTCATAATTATTCAAGAAAAAAATCTAAGCTATAATTCTATCAGTGTCTTTTCACCTTAATGAATATTATATATATATAAATATATAAAAGAATGTGCTGAAACAAATTTACACATGCTAGTAGATAACAATTTAAAGGTTCTACTGTACAGATATATACAATTCTAAACTACTATGTAATAGCCCTATATTTTATATGAAGGTCATACAATATAAATCATCTGGTTTCAGAAATTTCTTTGAAACTTTAGATGCCACCCATTTTCAAATGTGACATGAATTTCATATAAGTGGGCAGTGTTTTCGAAAAAAATAAATATTCTGGAATCTGATTGTCCTCACTATTTTTGTTTCTATTGCAAATTACCAAATTTGTCCAAGTCCTTGCAAAATTTTGGTGATCTAAACCTTTTCACCACCACTTTTTCGATGAACTCTGAATTGCATTTAATTTGTCTTGGAATCAAATAATCCAGAACTTATTTTGTTGGTTGAGAAACTTAGATCCAGATGATTAATTTTGTATGGCTTAAGAAAACTACAATACTCACTATCACAGAATAAATAACAAATAATTTAGCACACGGTTGAAATGCAAAAAAATTATAAATCTATATCATAATAAATGTATCCAGTCACACCTGGGCAAATCAGGAAAAAGTATAGTTTTTTGCTGAAATAGCTAGTTATTGACCAAATACTGGTTTCCTCCAATAAAGTAATAAATTTTTCATCTGTTTATAAGCCAATTTGGTAATATTTTAACAGTAAACTTTTTCATAAGGAAAGCATTTTTTATTTTTTATTTATGTCCAATTAAAAATATATGACCCATTCATTCTCTTTCAAACTTACAGTGAGCACTTGCTATCTAGCTAAAACTGCCCTATAATTTTAATGATTGCACACATTATACACACCAGCTCACAAAGTTTGAAACTACATAATAATTATACAATAATTAACCCAATCAAAATGAAATAACATTTAATGGTTTACAACATTCTTTGACAATTTTATAACTATACCCAGATCGCCTAAAAATAACTGAAATCCTTCAACTTAAATCTTTTTTGTATCACTAAAAAATGCATACTTTGTTTAAATGGTGACAAATAAATCTAGTCTTTACTCTTCAATAGTACTTTTGCGTAAGAAAAATATGGCTTTGAAGCTATTAAAAACAGCTCAGTACTGTGGATTCATTTATTTTCGTTGGTATCAATTTTCGTGGATAAAGGAAAACTTGCATTTTCGTGGGTAATTGATTTTGTGGTTTAGAAAATCTATGCGTACAAAGCCTTTAGAAAATGTGTGATTCGTTGAACATTTGAATTCTTTGTTCCTCTGTAACCACGAAATTGACAAAAATTGATATCCAACGAATAGTCAAGACCAAGTGAAGAATTTTTCTGTGGAATTGTATACTAAGATGTAATAATACTACTAAAAAAAAAAAAGAAATATGTGAACTTTCTTTGTAGGCTTACATCCTATGAAAGTATCTATGAAAAGGGGTATAAATTTAAATAACCATGATTTTTCTTACTTCCTATGGAAGGTTCTATCAAAAGGAATAAAAATTTAAATAACCATGATTTTCCTAATCTACATATCCTATTACAATTGTCAATAAGCACCCACTACAATATACAATTTTACACATTCTGACTACATAACAAAGTCATGACATCAAATACCAATAAATAACAAACCATGACATCACATAATTACACATATACTACAACAGTTATATACTATAGAAAACATGTGGTGTGCCATTGACAACAGATAATATTTTTGAGAACAACCCTGTCTACTTTTTCCCATGGTAGTAACATCAAGTTCTGTGTTGCGACAACAGTTGTCTATGAGCCGTCATCTCTGTAGGTGTAAGTGGCTGAGCATCGTCTGTCATCCGGTGGATTGGTGGATTGGATGATATGTGTCTGCGTCTTCTGACCGGTACCTTCTCTTTGGGTTGACGGTCATTGTCTGGAGTGATTCCATGAGCTAGATCAGTGATCTGTGTAGCAGTGTCACCACCATCAACAGATGGAATGTCTGATAGGAGTATAGCTGATCCTTCATCCTCTTCACCCTTGTTATCACTAACATACTTGTCATCAATATCAGGGACTACTTGTAGAGGACCACTTATACTAGACATCGCTTTCCTGTCAAACAATAATTGGTAATTAGAAACAAATATATCAATTGATATTTTATAGTGTGTCTTTCTATCAGGGCTTCCAAAACGGTCATATATTCCTGACATTTGTATAATGTCCAGTAAAAGTTCGGCTAGGCAAAACATGAAACTGTCATCTACTTTTTTGTTTTCCAACATTTGGCCTTTAAAGGGATAATTCACGATTTTTCACTTTTCATCTTATTATGTTCATAATACCATAAAAAACATATTCACCAAGTTTTATTTTGATATGAAATCTAATAAAGAAGAAAATTGGGAATTATTAATTTGATTTTTTGAAACTTCCTGACTTATGTGACGTAGTTTAAGTCTTTGATGCATGCCGGGAGTGAAAATATCTCATTTAAGTCTTGTTCGTTAACCATCTAATAACGCGGTTTAAAGCGCATCGACGACTTTTGGTGTAGCTATTAACCAACGAAAAATAAGTGATTGCCATGAACTTTTAAAATTAGATCGTGTGGATTTTTTAAAACGAATTTTAATAATAAAAGTAAATCATACAATAGAACAATTTTATGATTTTTTTTCTAAAAACAAACATATGAAACAGACATGATTGATAGTGTATTAAAAATACATGTTTGTATTCTGACCTTTTTGCTTCATTCCAGCAATCATTTTCACTTGCTTGTACGGTGGAAACAATAAAATGTGTATTGTTTTGTGACACCTAAAGAATGTGGAATGCGTAGCTTAACTCAAGGTAATTAAAAGATTAGTATTATGTAATTCTAATCTTATGATCTTCATTCAGTGAAATCTAGGAGTCACGGTTCACTGGCATTTCAGGTGTGAAAAATATTTCGTATCAATTGTAAACGGGAGTCAGACAAAGTTTCAGACACATGAATGTAAAAAAAAATTAAAAAAAATAATTAACGGGAATAATAAGATCGCACAATAACTGGATAGCTGTTGTATATTTTTATATTTTGCATAAGATCACTTTTAATGAATTATGACTTTTGATAACTTAAGTAACGATAAAATACTGAATTATTTTAATTGAAGTATTTACAAATAAAAATAGCCTTCTTAACACGTGTTTATGAACTAAAAATTGTACTATGTCAAATTAGGATTGGCAGCCTTAAATATTTCAAACAGATCATTAACAACTGCAATTATATATTTTAGTCCATCCAAAGTGATCTTTAATTACCTATTTAGGAATTAATGTGCTTTTAAATCTCACAACACATGAATACTTCAGATATTTGAAAAAGATGTTTTAAAAAATTGACAGGAAATTAAAGGATCTAATTGGAATAGAATCAACAAATTACAAACAGATATGCTTTTCAAGTGTGAAAAACATCAACAAAATTTATACATAATCGGGAATGTCCTTCTTAAAATACTCTTCGTCTCACACCGTAACTATATATAATACTTTAGCTATTTGACCAACGATGTATTAAAAAAAAAATGAATGAATTAAATGTCATCTTTCCCTATTTTTTAATGCAATTATAAGTCTGTTTCAACTGGCAAGAATACCACTAAAGCGGACAAGCAGTTTATTCTTTAAATTGCTGTCATTGAATATCAAGAGAGAAAATAAATCCCGAAATTGATTTGAAACTTTGATACTCTATAGTTTCCCTGGAAAATATTCACATCCCTCGGTATTAGTGTAAGTCCAGTTGTGTATATATAACATGCATGTCGGAACAATTGTGATGATGGCGAATTTCTTCCTTTTTTTCGAGAACAATCTAATTGATATATAAATATCCATAACTTCGATGAGCCAAATAAAGTTATATATCGACCTGTATTTAAATCTCTTTTTCTTCTTCTTTTGGTATACAATAGTCTATCGACATTTGATGATTACATACTGTTGGCATACGTGGACTTGCCATTTTACAAAACTTTTACCCGAATTTACGCAAAATGTATGTTTCTTTCTTATGTACTATGTATACATGTATATATTTTAATTTGCGCTATATAGTTCCGTAACTTATATACAAATGGTCGACAAGTGCGTACATTTTTTTAAATCAATATTTCTGGCCTTCACCATTGACATCAAGTATATATTTCATTTTACCAAATTTACCCTGGGAAAAAATATGTATATAGATTTTTATTTCATCAAATCTGTGTGGTTTTTTTTTGGTATTATTTATATTTTTATAAATATTTTTTTTTCTCACCAGAAATGTTATTCATAAACAATCGTATGAGCTTAGTAATATCACTTTCGGACACGCAAGACAGAGATGTATATTATACACCTAATAGTTCAAAATGGAAAGTT
Source organism: Mytilus trossulus (assembly GCF_036588685.1). Lineage (NCBI taxonomy): Eukaryota > Metazoa > Mollusca > Bivalvia > Mytilida > Mytilidae > Mytilus > Mytilus trossulus. The sequence continues at coordinate 28,355,499 of NC_086382.1, forward strand.
ATAAGTTATCGGCCGTGTACACTTATTAATACACTAAGAAGTGAAACGATGCATGAACTTGCAAACTCGACAGAAAATCGCTTCAATACCTGGATGTGTCACCTCACACCCCCTACAATACCTTTGGGAGTAATACCTTTAGCCATGCAGGTGATCAGTGGAGCGAAGATCCTAATTTATTTAAATAAAGTTTATTACATACTTAATAGATTTCCGAAAACAATTCAAGTTTCACGGAAGACTTATTTATGATTTGAAATTTTGACTTTTTCACTAATTCCTATATTCTCAGTCTAAAAATAACAGATCATGGTTATTTAAAAAAAGAAAGAAGAAAATTTTCCGTATCAAGTTAGTTAACTAGTTAACTGGTCGGATAAAACAACCGTACGATTGACGAGATATCGACATGCAATTACGTCTACATCGGGTTACTGTAGTTTTGGTCCTTAGACATATCTTGACTGCAAATCGGGCAAGGTGACAAAATGGCCGACCGGAGAGAATTGATACTCTAAATTTAAAATCGATGGTGATCTCTTATCTAGCAGAATAAAACTTTAATATCTATGAATTTGAGCATTTTTATACAGAATAAACATAATATCAATTTTTGATTTTTTTGCAAAGTTTCCCTTTAACATCCACACATTTCCGGTCATAAAAGTGGCATGATGATTAATTACTATCAAAACAACCCCTAATGCAATACTTTCTTATTTTAATCAAGGCTAATAAGTTGTTAGACAGGTGAAATCTACCTGTTCAGGCGACAGGAAAACTATTTTCAGTACCTGACTTCGTATATATTGATTGGTCTATTTACAATTATTTTCTTACATTTCAGCGGTTGTATCTAATAGATTTAGTCAAAAGATTAAAATTTTAAGAAATTAGTTTATCAACATGATTTGATGAAAAATTTAAAAGGTTTTAAATGAAAAATTGTCAGAACTACATTTTATGAAATAGAACACATGTGCACAGGTGAGAAATTTAATTATGCATCCTACATTTCTTCAAAAATTATCATTCCTTCATTTCAAGTATTTTATTGAAGAAATAATGTGGAACTCAGTTGTGCTTTGTAAACGAACATGGATTTTACATATCTGTTTATGGTCCATGTTTTACCATTGTCAAGTCAACATCCGGTTTTAGGAAAATGTGATTTTAAAAGCGAAAGTAAAGTTTTTGACAATGTAATTTTACACAAACAAAGAGTCTAAGGCAAATATGAGCATGCTGATGTGCACAATTTGAATGATGCACTGCCAATCTAACAGTTTACATCCAAACATCAAATTCATATCAAAGTAAAGTTTAAAATCGTTTTTTTCTTCAATCTATTAATGTCAATCATTGGAACGTCCATCTGAGTACCATTATAATTGCCTTTTGTGACTTAGTCTTATGGGATTAAAATCGGGATCAGATATAAAATGTCCGGCTGGCTCAAATATTTTTTGGAAGCCCTGGTTGTGATGTTACATTTTTGTTTCAGATAAGGGTGAAGGTTGGTACCTTAAAACATTTAAACCAGCAGCATTTGTTTGCACCTGTCCTAAGTCAGGAATCTGATATTCAGAAGTTGTCATTGGTTGATGTGATTCATAAGTGTTTCTCGCTTTTTATATAGATAAGATTGTGGGTTTCCCTGTTTAAATGGTTTTACACTACACTACCGGTAGTCATTTTTGGGTCCCTTAATAGCTTGCTGCTTGGTGTGAGCTAAGGCTCTGTGTTGAAGACCATTCTTAGACATATAATGGTTTACTTTTACAAATTTTGACTTGGATGGAGAGTTGTCTCATTGGAACTCAAACCACATCTTCTAATATCTATATATCATCAGCAGTGCTATTTTTTTTAATTTAATGTCAACCAATTGAATCAGCATTGATAGATTTTTAAATAGATATTCAAAATTTGCATTTCAAAAAAATTGCATTCATAAAAGGACACACTGAAAACAAAAGAATATCATTGTACTCTTAAATTACACAATTGTGTTCATAAAAGGACACATTGAAACAGTAATCAATGAATGTAATATGTATGTTTCTTCCCATTATCAAATAATCACAGAAATTAGATTAGAACTCTGCCTCGTGGCCCAGTATTGAATGCAGATGAACAAATATTATACATTTGCTCTATGAGTGCACTTACTTTATGGATTTTAGTCATTGTTGAAGGCTATACAGTGACCTATAGTTGTTATTTTCTGTATCATTCGCATAGTTGTCTCATTGGCAATCATACCACATCTTCTTATTTTTATATTGAAGTCACTCCACCCCAAACCATGATAGGGGTAAATTGTTTCTTTTGTGATAAGAAAGTTTGAGTATTCATATCTGTGTTTATTTTAAGATGTATGCAAGTACAATTAATATGTATATCAAGTAACATTAAAGATTTTGTGTTTAAAAGAGTAATTAAAGCATCTCTCACATCACTTTACAGCTGTTTTCCTAATGCATGTAGAGTTAGACTTTGGTTAGCTTACTTGCTTTGTTTGTTTCTTGTACAATTGTAATAAGGATAACATTAAGTCAAATCTCAATATAGTATATACAGGTTTAACTATGTGTATCTGTATTGTTTGCAGATGTAAATCGTAATTACAATGCTTGACCACTGGTTTATACAAACAAAGCAAGCTAGCAAACCAAAGTCTTACTCTACAAGCATTAGGAAATGAGCTCTAAATGCTTGTAGGGTAAAACTGTGGTAGCTTGCTTGCTCTGTTTGTATAAGCGTCAATTCAAGCTTTGTAATTAACATTTACATTAACATCTTAAAACAATAGGCATATTTGAGCCTGTTTATATTATATTTGAATATGATTGGACATTATCCCAGTTACAATTGTACAATATGCAAACAAAGTTAGCAAGCTAACCAAATTCTTGCTTTACATGCATTAGGAAATCAGCTGTAATACACTTACCATTTATCAAGCAGTGACTGTAACTGTTCTATCACTTCTAAAGCTGTCAAACGTTTTTCAGAGTCCAATGTCAAAAGATTTTGAATGATATACTTAGAATCTTCAGAAACTCTTCCATCACTGAAATTAAATAAATATATACTTCCTAGCATTGATGGATAGGACACATGCTATAAATTTGAAATAATTAAAAAGACTTCTTTTAGCTGTACATGTTAACATTCCATATAGGCTATAATGAGTTTCTTTTTTCTTAAATTTAATGTATACATGTATATGAATTCTTTAATGCTTAAATCATATAGTTTTATCTTACTTTATCAACTACTGATAAAGTATGAACGAACCCAGACAAATTTCTATTCTGATTATTTCTACTGTATCATTTTAACTTTAGACAAAAGATGCATTTTGTAAAGCTGCAATTTAGGGCTGTGTTGATTGAAGTATTCAAAATTAATAATCATACCTTGGCATAGTAAACTCGGCAGCTTTTATCTTCCTGAATAACTCCTGTGGCTGACTATCATAGAATGGAAACTGTCCATATAACATTGTAAATAAAACTACACCAAGGGCCCACATGTCACTTGGCTTGCCTAGATATGGTTTGCCTAAAATTATACACAACATAGTAAAGGAACAGTGTTTAAATGAGGGGGGATAGGAGGGGTCCTGATCCCGAAATCAAGGACTTAAAAAAACGAAATCCTGAGGTCCCGAATTTAAATAAAGTAAATCCCAACGTCCCTAAATCCGAAAAAAGAATTTCCGGATCCCGGAAGGGTCAATCAGGAAATCCAGAGCTTAAAAACACCCGATCAAAGAGTCCAGATAAAGGTCCTATCCCCCCTCTTAAATGTTGCTAGAATAAACCTTTGAAATAAATTTCAATTAAATTTGACAAGTAATGTAGGTATGACTAAGCTTACAATGCAACATTCAATATAAATTACATACCAAAGGGACAGAACTCTATTAAAACTAAATGTCAATGATCAGAGCAAATATTCCAGGTCAGCCTGAAAATTCCTGATATAAACCGTAATGTAAAATTCATAACAATACAAAATGAAATGTATGTATGAAAGTATTTACAATGCAGTTTTTCATAAAATTTGTATTTTAGAAGGCCTTATTCCATAATGAAAAGTTGATTGGCACTGATCTTTCGAACTTATCTGAGACTTTGCTGATATAAACCTTAGATATACATTTCATAAAAAATCTGATAAGTATTGTACACTTGACAGCACTTTCAAAGCAATTTCCTCTAAGATTTTTCATTTCGAACACGTCCCAAACATACTGAAATGAATCTTTGATAAAACACGTATAACAATCCCTTCACGAAATATAAGCTTGAAAGCACTTACAATGAAATTTCAATAACTTATATCTCCAAGTGGAATAATTCCTTTACAAATATTTGGCACTTATTTTCTAATTAGTTGAAGACATTGCTGATGTTTTCCTATGACTATGATGACATAAATTTCATATAAATCTTGCAAGAATTATAGGGACGAGTGCTCACAAGACCAATAGACAGATCATGAGATGAAAATTCACATCACAACGAAAGCGACCATAAACCAATCTTTAACATGGTACAGGAGAATACAGGACAGAAGTATAGAATCACTAAGACCAGAAAACATAGTACCCCCTCCCCCCTCCCCCTCCCCCATACCACCATCACTTACCCTTAATATTGTAGAGTAGTCATGAAAGATAGAGGAATCATACTTTATAAAGAAAAGAAGTGATATGATGAGTTTAACTTGAATATTTTTAATTTATGGGGATAGAATATATAAAAAAAGAAAATATGGTATGATTGCCAATGAGACAACTATCCACAAAAGACCAAAATGACACAAACATTAACAACTATAGGTCACTGTATGGCTTTCAACAATGAGCAAAGCCTGTACCGCATAGTCAGCTATAAAAGGCCCTGATAAGACAATGTAAAACAATTCAAACAAGTGAAACTGTGAGCTACTGCTCACTGATGATACCCCCGCCGCAAGTGGATAATATTAATAGTGTAAAAATATGCAAGTGTTCGGTAACCAGGAAGTTGTCAAGTGATCAATCTGAAAACGCATCACACGGTATAGCTGACTTAGATAAACCCTGAAACCAAATTTCAGAAATCCTTGTATTGTAGTTCCTGAGAAAAATGTGACGAAAATTTTCAACTTGGCTATCAAGTGTAAAATCATACAAGTGTTCGGTAAACAGGAAGTTGTCGAGTGATGAATTTGAAAACACATCACACGGTATAGCTGACTTACATAAATCCTGAAACCAAATTTCAGAAATCCTTGTATTGTAGTTCCTGAGAAAAATGTGACGAAAATTTTCAACTTGGCTATCATGTGTAAAATCATATAAGTGTTCGGTAACCAGGAAGTTGTCAAGTGATCAATCTGAAAACGCATCACACGGTATAGCTGACTTAGATAAAACCTGAAATCAAATTTCAGAAATCCTTGTATTGTAGTTCCTGAGAAAAATGTGATGAAAATTTTCAATTTGGCTATCATGTGTAAAATCATACAAGTGTTCGGTAAACAGAAAGTCGATGAATAATGAATCTGAAAACACATCACACGGTATGGCTGACATATATAAATGTTGATACCAAATTACAGAAAGGGTGGATGTGTAGTTCCTGAGAAAAATGTGATGAAAGTTTCATGGGACGGACTGACTGATGGACAGACTGACGGACGGACTGACAGACAGAGGTAAAACAGTATACCCCCCTTTTTTTAAAGCGGGGGTATAACGAGAAAATAGAAGTATGTATTGCAGATAAACCACTGTACAAGAAAAATCAAGGTAAAACAGTTTATAGATATATCACTGAAAAGAGGATACACCAGAACTGACTCTATTAATACAAATTTTCTGTATTTCAAATATCAAATATAAATTGAAACAATCAAAAACATTTCCTCATAAGATGTTGATGTTATTTGTAATAAAATCTGTGTTGTGTTTATAACATTTTATTTTTCGATTTTAATAATTAATTTTGTACTTTCACTTTCTGCAATTAAAAATCTTTTCATTTTCATTTCAATTTTTAAATTATTATCTTTAATATTATTATTTTTTTGTACTCTTAATCTATTAGTTTTGATCTTTAACTTTTAATTTTAATTTTTCATTCATTTATTTATTTTACTTTAACATCTTCTTTCACATTTTTAATATATTTTTTTATATATAAAAATTAAATTATAAAATCAGAAGATAAATCTTCAAAGATGATAAGATTAAATATTGTAATAAATGAATTCCCATATATTATTATTCTTACAATCCCTTACTAAATTATTTACAACTGAAATAAAATTAAAACTGTTTTTTTAACAATTACAGTTTGTCTCACAGCACACAAAGAAATACATTAATTTACACTTTTCTCAAGACAAATTAATGCCTATTCATAAACCTGTTTGGCTTGCAGTTTACACAACTCATTAGTGAAAGTGGTAGATCAAAGTAAATGAGTAATTATTTGTTTTCTTTGATGTCTTTGAAGTTTTCAATTATTACTTATTATTTGTCTCAGCTTGGTAAAGCCAAGGCATTTTTTGGGACCAATTTTTGTTATAAAAAGGAAGCACTTTGTTGGAAAAATCATAACTTGCTCAACTGTTGAACTGCCAATATCTACTACTCTAACAATTACTACCATGGAACTTAGTAACATTCTGACCTATGCTGCTGACCTCAAGTCCTTACTTATTGTCTATGACAATTCTGTTGTTCAATTGTCTATGCTAGGTAGGTTCACACTTATAGAAAAAAAATGAAATTTATCTGGTTAAATTTAACCTTCCTGTATATCTGATAAAAAAAGATTTATAGTAATTTTAATTATGAATTTTTTGTTGGTAAAACACACATGTAAGTCTAATATAATTTTAAAACCTTTAATTAAAGAACTATCTATTCACTTAACATATATAGCAATTGTCATTTGTATTTCATTTGAAATTTAAAGTTATTATTTTATAATATACAAATGTTATCTATCTGACTTAAGGTTTTTGATACAAATTTATAACACATTACTTAATTGTTTATTTTTTATTATTTCAGATACCAAGATTCACCGTCTAGACCAACAGATCTTCACAGCCAACATAGAAGGGGCCAGTGGTTACGGTGTGCATCTACAATCCCAGAAGTCTGTTACAGTTGGTGTCAAAAAGGTGTTTGAAAAGTTAAAGACAAAGAAATGGCAAGAAATCCAAGAGTTATCTGCCTTAATTCTACAGTCCAATGACCCCAGTCATCCTACTCCAACAGCCACGTTAGACAGTCAACCAGAAACAGATACCATGGCTACGTCCTTTACAGAAATGTTCTGTGCCTACTCAAGAACAGCTTAGTGACAATTTGTTATTGTATCAAAATTAGTGCTTATGTTTAAATTGATTATATGTATTGTCATTTATGTCTAAATGTAGTGTATGCATGCTAGTGCTTATGGATGATTGAATAGTGCTTAATAAAATTATATACCATATAATTTGATTTATGTTCTTATTATGGTTTGGTCACCAAAATATTTTTCAGAAGATCAACAGTATTCTTAATACACAATTAAATAACAAAAACACCAGACAAAAAAGTAAAATAAATATGTCTCATCCAAAAAAAAAACAGATATTAAGAATACCCATTTAATTAATTTATGTTGAGTTACACCTAAAAAATGCACAGATGAATGTTAAATTAATTTTCAGTGAAATAATTGTATTTGTACAAAACAAATGTACTAGGGTTGAAAATGATATTCTTTTATCCACTTTTATTTTTTTAGTATTAGTTGACACTTATTTTTGATAATTTATTTGAAAACAATTCACTCAAGAATTTAATTAAAAGATCAAAGTGATTAATATTACTCAACAAACCAATTAATGCACAAAATGATAATAATGTATCAATTATAAGTATCCATTCAAACTCTTTCATCTTTATTCTTGGTCATTGCTTAAAACTGATTACTATTTAATAACTAAGCTTGGGTCAGTCTATAACATTCCTTTATAGAAGTGGTTTTAGTGAACATAAATTATTAATCATTGGATATAAGATAAATCTTTCATTATGTCCAATTATATATGAAAATACAACCTGTTTTAACCAATGTGAGTATATATTTGTTAAGGGGCCAGCTGAAGGACGCCCCCGGCTGCGGGAATTTCTCGCTACATTGAAGACCTGTTGGTTGTTGTCTCTTTGACACATTCCCCATTTCCAATCTCAATTTTATTACCATACTATTTCAACTTAAATAAAGATACTCCTTTTTATGCTTACAACTAAAATTTTGTTATCAGAATAATAAAATGTACCAAAATAAAAATGAAACTATAGGGAAATAATAATAATAAAAAAAAAAATAAGCAATCATTAATTTGTGTTTTCAGAAAGGATAATAATGTATCCGGCATTTGTTTTTAGTCTTGTGAATTTAAATGTCACAAAATTTGATAACTCAATGAATATAGAAAAATAAATGGGAATGTGTCTTATGATGCCCCCCCCCCCCCCCCCCCCCCCCACTGCATATAAGATTATAAAGAGACATTGCTCAACAATGGTCAAATGTGACACTACAAAAAATTGGTCTAAATCTGTTTTGTAGTAATAAGCATAGTACCCAATTCCATAACATTTGCTTGAGACAAACTTAAGTAACAAAATTTAAAAAATTGACATTTTTCAATTTGGTAAAGGGACATAAGTCTAGAAAGGAAAAGTGAGGCCACCAAAACTCAAATGGAAAAGAAAATTCAGCGATTTTTCCATTTATAAAGGGCCATAACTCTAGAATGGTAAAAGTGAAGCTACCCAAATTCAAACTTGACCTGTGTTTTGCGGTAATTAACAGTGTGTATAAGTTTTATAAGATTTGGTTGAGGACAAAAACTGAATATGGGACATACAGGCATACATACAAATGGACAAGGGTAAAGCCTAATGCCCCCATCCGCTACGACAGGGGCATACATATGCAGACTTTCCCAGATAATAGGTCCAGGGGGTGAGAAACTTATCATAAAATTAGTGGTTAGAATGAGCTGCTTGGATAGGTACATATTTCAAGATTCATAATAGATGATAAGGGCGAGAAGTTCTAAAAAGGATAAGTTTTTGATTTAAGAGCTTGTTATAGAGCCTACCACTTAAGACATCAGGGCTGATATAAGCAGGACTACCCCTTTGGTCCTTTAATGGATCTGTCTCTGAGACCAGAAGTTTCCCCAGACAGAAATTGGTGATTGTTATCCTCTTTGTTTTCTTGTTCAGTACCATGTTACCAAGCTTTAAATCACGATGAACCAAATTTTTCTGAAATATAACATACCACATATATAATAATCATGAAACAACAACTCGTCATTTTTTGTCAGCCAATGAAAATCATAACAATTGATCCTATATAATTTTAAGTTACAATAGAGATTTTTTAGGCCATAGTACAAGAGAGTTTTAAAATGATGTCAAAAGGTCAAGTGTCACAAATAGTTTCACTTCGGCATCTGACTTATGGTATGAGCACAAGTGTGTAGTTGAGAACAGTACTGTGGATTGATTTTTTATCGTGGGTAACAATTTTTCGTGGATTGCTGAAAACTTGCATTATCATGGTTTTGCCAATCTCTGTGTACAAAGCCTATTGAAAAAAGACATTTGTTGAACATTTGAATTTGTGGTTCACCTGTACCCACAAAACCCACAAAAATTTGTATACAACGAAGAATAATGAATCCCTAGTAAATTGAACTTCACGATGAATTTTGCCTTCTTTATTCCTTGTTTTTTTGTTGATTTGTTGAATCATTGTCAAACAATAAACATCTCCTTTTTTTGTGACCGCAATAAATCCTTTTGAGTTAATGTGATTTCATTGATGTGGTTTATCATTATTAGTGAAATTAAAATCAAATATTCAAAAATACAGCATTTCATGCTTTCAAAAGCCAAACCTGACAGTTATGTTTTATTTTTGTGTTTCTTTTCTTTGATTTTGATCTTTCTAAGGAATTAATGTATGCAAGTGGATATTTTATCAAGATTTAATGTTAATCCCGAAAATTGTCAGTAAAAAATTAATCTCTCTCACTTTACCATAGCTGTCAACTGACCCGTATTCTGCGGGTGTGACCCGAGATTTTCACAATTCTGAGGGATCACCCGGATCACCCGCCGGGTCATTGAAATAACCCGGGAATTCCGAAAATGACCCGATTTCACCCGTATTTCTTAGTCTTGAGATTGATTTCATAAGTTATATTCAATTGAAATACCGGCAAATTCGTAATTCTTCCTTGAACAGAAAGTTCATCTAGCTATGTAAACGGTCAAATTAAGTGACCCATTAAGTGCATGGCTTCACTTGACAGCTTTGGTGTCAAACACACTTAATTAATACCAATTACCCTGGCCTGGCTTTAGGTCGTAAATAAATTGCACTATTGGTTTAAAAAAATATTTCAACCAAGATTTACTTCCCCTTATTTGTCACCATTCAAAATTATTCCTTATATTTACGTTTTATGGGTGAAAAGGATTAAATAATCAAAATATAAAATTCAAATACATATTGAAAAATAACTTATCATTATTTTTATACCTTTATATAATTTTTAAAAATAGTTGAAAATTATATCTTACATTTATACTTCCTTTGACTGTATTACTATATTTTATCATAGTCTAATTTCCTTATAAACTGGGAGATGGTATGTTTAAAAGCTACATAGCCAGTAGTGTCAAACCTTTTAAAATTACATTTGAATAATACAGTGAAGTGTTTCATCATCTCAAAAAGCAAACAACATAAGACTGTGTTTCTCAAATTTATAAAAAGTGCAATAAAATAATAATAAATAGAATTTAAAGTGACTTAACCAAGATAACATGCATGGATGTTTTGGTATCTTTGATTTACATTTCAAGAAAATATACCATTAATACTGAAATTCTGCTCGAAAAAGTTTGTACGCGTTATGACCTGAGATTTGATTCTTCAATGCAGGTCATGACCTGCATTTTCATCATCACAGGTTGACAGGTATGCTTTACAATATGTTATAAATGATATAATGTACCCTATGTAAACTCTCCACAACTCTAACAATATCAAGAAATACGATTATGGCTTCTTTCTCCGACAGTTTCTTCTCTTTAATGACATAATGTTGTAGGTTGACAAGTTCTTGATTTTCGTCACTAAAATCATGGTGAACCAGACAGTCTAACACCAGACAGAGTCGTCTTCTCTTTCTAGGGACGGACTGGCCAGGATAATACCGGGAACTTTCTTTATCCTCTAATGCTTCATCCTGAAAAAGGGAATCATTCTTTTATGGATATCTAAGAAAAAACAAGAGGCCCGTAATTGCTTACGTATAACTTTTTGCTTAAATTTTTCAGCAATGATTACCATTGTTTTTCAATATATATTAACATGTGGCTTTAAAAGGCCATTTAAATGTTCTTTGTATCTGTCATATTAATTCAAAAGCAAAAAATGCATTTTACCCCTACATTGTATGTTCCATTTCAGCCATAATGGTTATGTTACTTGACGTTCATGGTAATAAAATACAAAATTTATCCTAGAAACTGTATTTCACTCTATGTTCTATTTTTAGCAATTGCAACCATGTTTTCTGAAGAATCAGAAAATAAAACATAAACTTAATTTAGATAACTTAAGAATCATTCATCTTAAGTTTGGTTTAATTTAGCTCAAGAAGGGGAGACTTTTTTAAAGTTAGAAAACATGATAAACAAATTGTGTAAAATTATCCTCAAAGGGCAATAACCCCTTAAGGAGTCAATTGATAATTTGGGACATATTCACTTTTTTGTAGATCTTAATATGCTGAACATTATGACGTATCAAAAATTCTAATATAATTTATAAACTAAATACTCTAAGTAACATTCAGTTACACTTTGACAGTTACTGGCCCAGCAGGTTCAGATTCTTGAAAAAGTTTACACCAGCAATGGAACCAAGTGATGAGCTAAAAAGGGTTTGACCTAATGACCTAAAAATAAACATTCTTGAGAAAATAGAACATTTTGTTAATTGTTTAGAAACTGAGATTTTAAATATTGCAATGTTCCCCTTTTCACAAGGTGTTGATGAAAAAACATGTATCATTCAGATTTTACAGTGTAAAAGTTATTAAGTGAACCTGATTTGCATGAAGACTAGGTTTACCTTAAACAGTCCATGATGATGTACAACTCCATCTTGGTTGTGAAGTAAAGACAACAAAGAATATTCTGTGTGTAACAACATTTTCCCTTGTCTATCATCTTGGCTCTCTTCTCTGGGGTCAGACAGGGTTAAAATCTAGAACATAGAACATGCAGTAATAAAGCATAAACATGACAATCCTCACTGTTTACATGCATAGGAGTGAAATCTGTCTTTAAAAGGCAAACGGTCGTCCCTTAGAAACAAATATACATATACAAGAACATATGTTGAAACTTCTCAAATCCACTAATGTTTTTCAATAGTTTCAATCAATGCATTGCATTTGAAAACATGAATAAATGCTTAAGAATGACAGATAAGAATCTGCTAAATAAAAACTTAGACTAAATCTAGACGGGGTCTCTGATCTGGGTCACGAAGATGGCTGTATGCCTTGACATGAAAGCAATTGCTTTAAAACCATCTGTATTTAACATGTTCAAATTTTGTTTTACTTCTGATGATTTTTGGTATTAAACTTGAAAATCTTATGCTGTGATTTGTACAAAGTTTGATGAAGATACTAAAAAAATTATCTCAAGATGTATTGTCTGCAAAATAAAATTTCGGCCAACATTATATATCTTTGGAAACTGCAAAGGAAAAAGACTTGTCATTCATATAAAGCAGCCATTTCCAGCATGGAAACCATTTAATACCTTTATAGTGTAGAATTTATCTGTCCCATCTTTTCTTGCCAAACACTGTACAATACTTCTTACAGGAGAAGATCCTTGTCTTGGTCCTATAAATAGATTTCCTTATATTATCATTTGAAGACAACTTTAGACATTTTCATTAAATTCCTGTCCCTAATAAGTATCCAGTGATTCACATTTTATAATACACTTTACAAGGGCATTCAATTGTGTGCTTGGTTAAATTTCCAAGACTGTTTTTTTTATGTGTCATTCATTACGTGTGGCTAAGTTGAAATAAATTGTCTTGTCTTGTCTTCAAACATTTGCCCTTCATTAATAATATTTTTGAATTGTGATACATGTATATCATGTATATATATAAAACATTGAAAATCATGAACACTTGTTAAATGTGTAAAATGATATTTGTTTCAAAGAAACTGACCTTATTTATATATTTATCTTGTCTTATTCTATATATTTGTTACCTAACAGATAAGGTCCAGCTTTCCTGACTTCTGCGGAAGGTGGATTTAATCTTTGGACCTTACTACTAGTGGATTGCTGGTTTAAGGAGGAAACTCCTAAGGACCTTTTCATCATTTAATTCCATCATAACTGTATTCTTTCTTTGGTCATCATCGTTGATCCACAGATTAAAAGAATCACTTTAAATCTGTAAAAAATATTGTATTGAATTGTATAAAGACTGTTAGACATGTTTATTAACTAGATTCATGTACATTCATTTCATTTATTTATCACTACAAAAAAATATTTAGAAGACTAATTCCAGCATATGTGCATGTGTAATCAAATGTGATTGAGAATAAAGGAATAAACAAGTATTCTGTGAGTATTGCATAGAAATACATAGTCTACCAGTTGAAAAATCATTATATTGGAACAAAACTTTATCTATAACTTGATACGGTGTAATCTATATAACAAATATCAAGTCAGTACCTTCAAGCATGACGAAAAAAAATATTTTGAAAACTGATTATGTAAGTGAATTTTTCAAAGTCCAAGGACCATAACTCTGCACATAATCATCAGACTGGAACAAAATTCATACTTGATCTGTAACTTGTCAATTTTTAAAAGGGGAAGGGATTTTTACTAAAGCAGGAGAAAGCAAATAATGTTTGGATTTAAGAACAGAAATAAAAATGCTACACTGAACAGACAAATTGTTGGAAGCGAAAAGCAATGAACCAAGGCAGTTTAATAACGATACACCTTATCGCTATTCCCAGCTGACCAGAGAATCTGCACTGCTTGAACTATTGACTTCCTACCACAATTACTTTTCCATTGTGGCTTCATACATTTTGTATTTTGACATTAAAATTATATGGGAACCTGTTTGATGTCCAGTAATGCCGGACAAATAGCAATAAGGTGTATTAAATCCCTCTGAGCAAGCTTCACATACAAGACAACTTTGAATACAAATAAAGGGGATGCAATATCATATATTAATCAATTGAATTGATATGTAACATGCACCTTTCTTTTTAGTCCGAGATTACTCTGACGTCCGACGGCTGTTTAGCCAGACAAGCTGGGGCTGTGGGACGTCAGAGCTCGTTCCATATCAAAAAGTGTGTATTTGCCCACCCAAAATTAGTCCGAGATTACTCTGACGTTCGACAGCTGTTTTGCCAGACAAGCTGGGGCCGTGGGACGTCAGAGCTTGTCCCATATCAAAAAGTGGATATTTGCCCACCCAAAATAGATGCGCTGCTGTGTCGCTTCTGGAGCCGACTGAGGGCCTTGGCATTATATAAATCGGGCTTCAATCTCTTCATTTTTCATTTATCTCTTCATTTATGTATGTTTCACCTACCTGCCAAACCTTTATTTTTCTATATTTTAACATTTTTCATAGAGACTCGTGATTTCTCCATCTAGCCTTTCATTTTCAAAGATTATCACGTGACCACGAGAAAACAGTTCAAATGACCATAATGTAACACCTCGTTCATTTACTATGCAAGTTTTCTAAATGACCGAGAGCTTCCGATTGTTATCGTGGTCGAAACTAAATGCTTGTTACCGATCTCCTGTAAAGGAGGAGAAAAAACGTGGTTGCTTCTTAATGTTAACCATCGATCTCCTATAAAGAAGGTAACAATATAAAGATATTTGCATATTTGAGTCTCGAGGCCACGAACTCTCTCGTAACTTGACGTCCATTTGAAAGTGAAAGTCAAAAATGGAGAAATCATGGGTCTCTGTGAAAAATGTTAAAATATAGAAAAATAAAGGTTTGGCAGGTAGGTGAAACATACATAAATGAAGAGATAAATGAAAAATGAAGAGATTGAAGCCCGATTTATATAATTCCAAGGCCCTCAGTCGGCTCCAGAAGCGACAGAGCAGCGCATCTATTTTTGGTGGGCAAATATCCACTTTTTGATATGGGACAAGCTCTGACGTCCCACGGCCCCAGCTTGTCTGGCAAAACAGCCGTCAGACGTCAGAGTAATCTCGGACTAACCCAAAATAGATGCGCTGCTTCCTCGCTTCTGGAGCCGACTGAGGGCCTTGGAATTATATAAATCGGACATCAATCTCTTCAGTTTTCATCTATCTCTTCATTTATGTAAGTTTCACCTACATTGTACCTGCCAAATCTTTATTTTTCTATATTTTAACATTTTTCACAGAGACCCATGATTTCTCCAATTTGCCTTTCATTTTCAAAGATTATCACGTGACCACGAGAAAACAGTGCAAATGACCATAATGTAACACCTCGTTCATTTACGCTGCAAGTAACCTAAATGTCCGAGAGCTGCCTATTGTTATCGTGGTTGGAACTAAATGCTAGTTACCGATCTCCTGTAGAGGTGAAAAAACGTGGTTGCTTCTAAATGTTAAACATCGATCTCCTGCAAAGGAGGTAACAAAATATAAATATTTGCATATTTGAGTCTCGAGGCCACGAAATCTCTTGTAACTTGACGTCCACTTGAAAGTGAAAGTCAAAAATGCAGAAATCATGGGTCTCTGTAAAAAATGTTAAAATATAGAAAAATAAAGATTTGGCAGGTAGGTGAAACTTACATAAATGAAGAGATAAATGAAAACTGAAGAGATTGATGTGTGATTTATATAATTTCAAGGCCCTCAGTCGGCTCCTGAAGCGAGGAAGCAGCGCATCTATTTTGGGTGGGCAAATATCCACTTTTTTATATGGAACGAGCTCTGACGTCCCACGGCCCCAGCGTGTCTGGCTAAACAGCCGTCGGTCGTCAGAGTAATATCGGACTAGTTTCTTCTGAAACATAATTTGGGGAGAAAAACAAGGTCCAAAATTAATTAAATCTAAAGAGCTTGTGAGATGGAATAAATTTAAAGCATGATCATTTCCTTAATTCTTTATCTTCCCTTATCTTTTAAAATATGATCATGAAGACATCTACCTATAATAGCTAGTAAATTACTTGTATTTTGTGTTGCAATATCATGCTGTCAAATTGCAACTAGCCGGAAGTGATATTTTCGTCAATGTCTTCTAGACGTTTTTTTCTTCCAGAAATACCTAAATACAATCCCGCGATCCCGGCTAGTTGCAATTTGACAGCATGATATTGCAACACAAAATACAAGTAATTTACTAGCTATTGCTGTAGTGCAGGCGATTTGGTGTCACGATATCACAGTAGCATGGGTTCGAATCCCGGCGAGGGAAGAACCAAAAATTTGCGAAAGCAAATTTACAGATCTAACATTGTTGGGTTGATGTTTAGACGAGTTGTATATACATTATGTACACAGCCATGTATCACCATCATTGATGGCGATCCGATGGACACATCTGTTGTAGGGTTGTCACTGACTCAGACGTACTTATGAATATAATTATTTTCTGTGACTGTATCTTACATTAATTTGTAGGATCCTTTACTATAGATAATTTAGCTGATCTGTAACAATAACATCTTCATGCCTTATATATCATGTACTGTAGTACGCCGCTAGATTAAAACTGACGAGGAAAGGTAACATATGCCCACCGAAAGCTCTTTTTTTGAGAGCCCAGGTGGTCGTGTGGTCTAGCGGGACGGCTGTAGTGCAGGCGATTTGGTGTCACGATATCACAGTAGCATGGGTTCGAATCCCGGCGAGGGAAGAACCAAAAATTTGCGAAAGCAAATTTACAGATCTAACATTGTTGGGTTGATGTTTAGACGAGTTGTATATGGTTCTTCCCTCTATATATACACGAGTCTAAATTGAAAACTACGTTCAAACCTATGACTGCGTTGGATAAAAACCGCAATTTTTATACGTGTGCATGTCAAACAAATTTCGTTGTAGAAGGGTCTAAAAACAGCACAAACAACATTTTCCAAAAGACCAAAAGCGTGAACAAGTATATTTAAACATATATATATACAACTCGTCTAAACATCAACCCAACAATGTTAGATCTGTAAATTTGCTTTCGCAAATTTTTGGTTCTTCCCTCGCCGGGATTCGAACCCATGCTACTGTGATATCGTGACACCAAATCGCCTGCACTGCAGCCGTCCCGCTAGACCACACGACCACCTGGGCTCTCAAAAAAAGAGCTTTCGGTGACCATATGTTACCTTTCCACGTCAGTTTTAATCTAGCGGCGTACTACAGTACATGATATATAAGGCATGAAGATGTTATTGTTACAGATCAGCTAAATTATCTATAGTAAAGGATCCTACAAATTAATGTAAGATACAGTCACAGAAAATAATTATATTCATAAGTACGTCTGAGTCAGTGACAACCCTACAACAGATGTATCCATCGGATCGCCATCAATGATGGTGATACATGGCTGTGTACATAATGTATATACAACTCGTCTAAACATCAACCCAACAATGTTAGATCTGTAAATTTGCTTTCGCAAATTTTTGGTTCTTCCCTCGCCGGGATTCGAACCCATGCTACTGTGATATCGTGACACCAAATCGCCTGCACTGCAGCCGTCCCGCTAGACCACACGACCACCTGGGCTCTCAAAAAAAGAGCTTTCGGTGACCATATGTTACCTTTCCACGTCAGTTTTAATCTAGCGGCGTACTACAGTACATGATATATAAGGCATGAAGATGTTATTGTTACAGATCAGCTAAATTATCTATAGTAAAGGATCCTACAAATTAATGTAAGATACAGTCACAGAAAATAATTATATTCATAAGTACGTCTGAGTCAGTGACAACCCTACAACAGATGTATCCATCGGATCGCCATCAATGATGGTGATACATGGCTGTGTACATAATGTATATACAACTCGTCTAAACATCAACCCAACAATGTTAGATCTGTAAATTTGCTTTCGCAAATTTTTGGTTCTTCCCTCGCCGGGATTCGAACCCATGCTACTGTGATATCGTGACACCAAATCGCCTGCACTGCAGCCGTCCCGCTAGACCACACGACCACCTGGGCTCTCAAAAAAAGAGCTTTGAGAGCCCAGGTGGTCGTGTGGTCTAGCGGGACGGCTGCAGTGCAGGCGATTTGGTGTCACGATATCACAGTAGCATGGGTTCGAATCCCGGCGAGGGAAGAACCAAAAATTTGCGAAAGCAAATTTACAGATCTAACATTGTTGGGTTGATGTTTAGACGAGTTGTATATACATTATGTACACAGCCATGTATCACCATCATTGATGGCGATCCGATGGATACATCTGTTGTAGGGTTGTCACTGACTCAGACGTACTTATGAATATAATTATTTTCTGTGACTGTATCTTACATTAATTTGTAGGATCCTTTACTATAGATAATTTAGCTGATCTGTAACAATAACATCTTCATGCCTTATATATCATGTACTGTAGTACGCCGCTAGATTAAAACTGACGTGGAAAGGTAACATATGGTCACCGAAAGCTCTTTTTTTGAGAGCCCAGGTGGTCGTGTGGTCTAGCGGGACGGCTGCAGTGCAGGCGATTTGGTGTCACGATATCACAGTAGCATGGGTTCGAATCCCGGCGAGGGAAGAACCAAAAATTTGCGAAAGCAAATTTACAGATCTAACATTGTTGGGTTGATGTTTAGACGAGTTGTATATACATTATGTACACAGCCATGTATCACCATCATTGATGGCGATCCGATGGATACATCTGTTGTAGGGTTGTCACTGACTCAGACGTACTTATGTATATATATATATATATATACAACTCGTCTAAACATCAACCTAACAATGTTAGATCTGTAAATTTGCTTTCGCAAATTTTTGGTTCTTCCCTCGCCGGGATTCGAACCCATGCTACTGTGCTAACAATAACATCTTCATGCCTTCTACAGTACATGATATATAAGGCATGAAGATGTTATTGTTAACAATAACATCTTCATGCCTTATATATCATGTACTGTAGTACGCCGCTAGATTAAAACTGACGTGGAAAGGTAACATATGGCCACCGAAAGCTCTTTTTTTGAGAGCCCAGGTGGTCGTGTGGTCTAGCGGGACGGCTGCAGTGCAGGCGATTTGGTGTCACGATATCACAGTAGCATGGGTTCGAATCCCGGCGAGGGAAGAACCAAAAATTTGCGAAAGCAAATTTACAGATCTAACATTGTTAGGTTGATGTTTAGACGAGTTGTATATACATTATGTACACAGCCATGTATCACCATCATTGATGGCGATCCGATGGATACATCTGTTGTAGGGTTGTCACTGACTCAGACGTACTTATATATATATATATATATATATAAATAAAAAAAATAGTTTATTGTCTCTTTGATATTTTTCGCTTCCCTTCGTCATTAAATTCAAATAATGTTTTCGTCACTGAGCAAAAGAAAGAAAACATTTACGGTACCCATTGCTGAGCTTAGTAATAGCATAAGTCCATTACTAGTCTAGTACGTAATGGACTTCTGGTAATCATTGAGTAAACTCGGAATTGATAGTAAATAGCAAATACACACTCTGAGAATAAGCTACTTGTAGTGTATCTATGTTTTAAAATACAGAATAACGCGTAATATAAAAATAAATAGAAAACGAAAAAATAACAGATTTAAACAAACAAAAAAGGAGGAGGCCTAAGTACCTGTGGTCCAGTGCACAATTGAAAAGTTTGGTGCTGAAGCTGTTAATGAAGATTTCTTAATCACAGAGACCTTGCTGAAGAACTTGTCTCTTTATCTTGTTCTGATCATTCAACTTTAATCTAATCACGAAATACTGTGACTCATATCGGCAAGGAGACCTGTCAGCAAACTGTTAAATTGGAAAAACTAGATAATACAATGCACTTTTGAAAAATGTGTCAAAAGGATGCAACAGGTCAGTTAATGTACAGCTCATGACGAGAATTGCAACACTTGTTGAATGTCGATCAAAAAGAAACACAGTCAAAGACTTGTTTTTCTGTTACAAATGTGTTTGAAGAAGATTTATGCAAAATTTGAAGGGAAATTTTGAATAGTGGTACATTTCATTTTGATTTGTGGTACATTACATTTTGAATTGTGGTACATTACTTTTTGAATTGTGGTACATTACAATTTGAATTGTGGTACATTACATTTTGATTTGTGGTACATTACATTTTGATTTGTGGTACATTACATTTTGAATTGTGGTACATTACATTTTGAATTGTGGTACATTACATTTTGAATTGTGGTACATTACAATCTCAATTTGAATAATTGCATTTTTGATTATGGTTCATTACACTTTAGATAGATACATTTTAAATTGTGGTACATTACATTTTGAATGGATACATTTTAAATTGTGGTACATTACATTATGAATTTGAGTACATAACATGTTTTATAAACACATTTTGAATTTTTGAACATTATATTTTAAATTGTTGAACATAATATTTTGAATTGTTGAACATAACATTTTGAATTGTTGTACATTACATTTTACATTGTTGTGCAATGCAATGTGTATTACTTTTTTTAATAATTACATTTTGAATGATTGTGCATTGTACATGAGTAGATATAACAGGTTTAAAGTATGGCAATCTGAATTTCCGATTAAACAAAAATAGATCAACTCAAACATTTTGTGTTCAGTGCCTTTTGCAAAAAGCAATTAAGATTTTTTGATAGTCAACATCTGACATCAAAATAATAGCTGATCTGATTTTAGAAAGAATCAACCCGCACTTTATTTTTAAAACTAGGACATATATATATTTTCATACGTCTTTGATAACACAAATTTTGAATAAAAAAAAATGTTCTCTGAAACTGACACCATCAAAGTTCTTAATTTTTTTTTATTAAATAATGTTTGCTACCTTTGAACAGAGACATATACTATGTAATATCGTATCATAAAAAGTAAAATCACAAAAATACTGAACTCCGAAGAAAATACAAAAAGGAAAGTTCCTAATAAAGTAGCAAAATGAAAAGCTCAAACACATCACATTAATGAATGGATATAACTGTCATATTCCTGACTTGGTACAGGTATTTTCTTTTGTAGAAAATGGTGTATTGATCTTTGTTTTTTCAACTAGGTAAACCCCTCACTTGTATGACAATCGCATCAAGTTCCATTGTATTGACAACGATGCGTGAATAAAACAAACATACACAATAGGTAAAAATGTTTAACAAAATAAAGGTGAACAGCAGTCGACATCGAGTTATCATCTTAATCACTATAAAAACAAATAAAGTTTATGCAGGAGCTTTAAAGGGAGAACGAAACGAAAATAATGAAAACTTGAGAAGCTAGCGTGCCGCTATATAGACGATGTTTTATCTCTGAAGAATTTGAAATTTAGTGTCAGTACTTATAGTCGCATATATCAGTCCACCAATTTTTATAGAGAAATGATGATCAGCAGAAAAGGATAACAAAGATACAGAAAATAATCTATCTTTACTTCAGCATCTACACAAATGACATGCCAGTATAGGTAATCGCTAAAGGGTTAGACTCTTTGCAGATGATACCATAGTTTATCTGACCATTGCATCAGACGCATACAGTGTGAACCTACAAGAGGACATCAACAAGCTTGTAATCTGGGAAACAAAATGGAAAATGGCCTTTCATCCTGATAAATAACAATGTATTAACAATCACAAGAAAACGCAAACCTACAGTTAGAGAGTACAAGTTGCATGGACACACGCTGGAGCCTGTAAATCTGTCAAATATCTAGGTTGTACCATAAGCTCAGACTTAAAATGGAACGAACACATCAGAAACATCTGTAACAAAGCAAGCAAGAGCATTGGAATTCTGAAACGAAACCTCAATATTAGTAACACGACTATAAAGGAAACTGCATACATATCCCTATATAGTCAGGCCAACCTTGGTATACGCATGCACAGGTACGGGACCCTTTCCAGCAGAACAACAAACACTGGCTGGAAATGGACAATGAAGAGCAGCAAGATATGTCATTTACAGATATCACATCACCTCATCTGTTAGTGACATGATTTCCATACTAGCACGGAAATCACTTGAAGACCGGAGAAAAACAACAGGACTCATGCAACTTGCAAAAGGGATGGTAAATGTAAATATAGAAGACATTTGTTGAATTTGGAGGTAGGCTTTTTCAACAAAGTGTCGGCATTCCTATGGGAACGAACTGTGTGCCTCTCCTTGCCGACCTCTTCTTGATTTCATATGAATTGGAGTTCCTTCAAACACTTGTGAAAAATAAGAAAGAATCCATATAATTTAATTTTACTTTCAGATATATTGATGATGTTCTTTCCATATATATAACAATCCGAAGTTTTCTGATTGGGTTCCATTAATATACACCCAGAACTAGAAATTAAAGAAACAACAGTCACGGCTTCCTCCACCTCATTTTTAGACTTAATATATCTCGAATGTTACATACAAGTGAAGTCATCTCAGTACCAGAATATATGACAAACGAGACGATTTAAATTTTGAAATTATAAATTCCCCCACCTAATTAGCAATATATATCAACTTCATCTGCATATTGGATATATATTTCCCAACTTATTCGATATTCAAGAGCTTGCAGTTCCTACTCAGACTTTGAAAAACGTCACCAGTGTCTGAGCAGAAAGTTGATGAACCAGGGGATGGCAAAGAAAGTCTCGCCCCTTTCCTAAAAAAGTTCATCGGAAGGTACCAAGACCTTGTTGATAAATATTTCTTATCAACTTCACACATAATACATGATGGTCTTGATGTATAGATTCTGAGTACTGACGTTGTTTATCATCTTAACAACGTGTTATATTGTTCTTTCATTTGTCTTTGTTCTATTATTATTTATGTATATCAGTTACTTTTACTGATTGGATTGTCTTCTGTGATATCAATTTGACGTGGCTCGGTACTTATACATGCCGTCAATGTGTTTGTATTATCTGTCATTTTTGCTGGTGTGTTTTGTATATGCGACTTTACTTAAAAATATCCCGTCATTATGTTATTCTTCTATATATATATGTCATTATGTTAAAGTTCAACTATAAATTAGAAAATACTTTGAAAGACAAACGACAAAATTATTTTAATCGAGTAGTGGTATTAACCATTTGTGGATTCTTAGAAATTCTACAGAGCTTCTGGACCATTTTAAATCTCGGTCTATTTCTGAAATTAATTCTAACATACTTTTGATTTTTTAACCCTCATATGCCAACATTCCCCATGTGAAATTATAAAATGTTTTTTGTAAATATTGAACGACAAAATTTCTTCCTATGTGACATATAAATTTTCTGACGTCAGACACGCGAAGCAATGAATGTGTTTATTATATGATAGATGCCTTTGTGCTTTTTTTGTTTTAAGATTGTGATGACTGTTGTATCCATATTTTAACTAATGTGTTTATTATGTCTGTTTTGTTCACGCATCGTTGTAAATATAACGGAGTTTGATGAGACTGTCGTAAAAGTGAGAGGTTTAGCGCTATATACATTTTGTTTTATCGAAAACATTCACATCCGCATCCAAAAGTGGCAAAATATTCAGTTTATTGATGTTGGCCACAAAATGATCGAAGTAGAAATGGACGATGGAATTCTAGAGGCGGATTTGTAGTGTTTTCTATGGGTCTCCTTTTGTGCTAACAATTTGGTTGATTATATATCAAGTCAAGGAATAACCGGCTGAAGCATGAAGGGAGCGGGCCACCATTAAACAGTCCGCCGAGTACCCCTCCCCCATTTTATAAAAACAAAATCTGGATCCGTATCTGAGGTCGACGATTGAGAGATTTCTGGTCCTATCCTAGCGACAGAATTATCCTCGTGCGATTGAGATTGATGATGCGGACACGAATGTTAAAAGGCACTGGCTACGGTTACATAGAAATGTAACAATAATAAAAATATTATTGTTACATTGGAGACTAAATGCCGGAATGCATAGTTGGGTAAGGACCTGTGTAATTACGAATGTAACAATAATTACTGAGGCTACAGTTTCATTACATTATTGTTACATGAAAAACAGCAATGTACGATGGGACTGGTAATATGTACTAAATAATAAAGGTTGAAGACATTTATTTTATATTTACAATACATACATTATTACATACAATTTATTTACCTTAATTTTTTATTCACAATGAAAATTTCTACGAATCCAGTAAAAGGTTTTTAAAGTCCGACACATTTTTGATAAACGAAATTACGTTCTCCACGGATACAGAAATTCTTAGTATTTAAGTTACAGTTAGCAAACTTTGCTTTTGGTGTATCAAGTTGCGTCAAGTTGTCGCTGTAAGAAATTTATGTCTTGATATTGTTTCAGTTTCGTCAAGGATTTGTATAGTGAGTCTCACTATACAAATCCTTGGTTTCGTTTAAAACGCATCCCAAGTTTTTTCACCCTAAACAAAATTGGTTTAACGTATAATGACAGTAATAAGAGTAGGTGTTCAGTTAAATACTTTTAAAAAGTGACACCATTGAACTATATCTTTCGCCTTTGACACTCATAATCTTGAGTATAGTATCTTTAAGAACATAAAAACCATTAATACGTAAAACTATTCAATTTATACACTATTTGTTGAATAATAATATTTATTATTTATCAGTATTACAAGTATTGTTTAGTACATATTAAAGAATTAAGCAATACAACTATAGAAGCTATAAGTTTATTTGCTGTTTTTCATGTAACAATAACGTAATGCAACCGTAGCCTCAGTATTTATTATTACATTCGTAATTAATCGGTTCCTCGCCCAACTTTGCATTCCGGCAATTAGTCTCCAATGTAACAATAATATTTTTATTATTGTTACATTTCCATGTAACCGTAGCCAGTGCCATGTTAAAAATCCTATTTACTTGATCAATGGTTTCTTCGGTTATAAATGGTACACTTAATTGACTACAGTGTCCTACAGTAGTCGTTCATTTGAAACCATAATAGATACTATGTTTAGGGACATATGTTTCAATCTGAAAATACTTTCGAAAATTAAACAGATAAATCATAAATGAAATGATCGTATCCTTTTAAAACAGGACTAACGACCGGAATGGACGGTGATGTTTTAGCTAGATCGAAAATTTCAAGCGTCTGTTTAACGTTGAGTCCATAAAAACTCAAGCAACATGAATATAATCCAAAAACATATTTGTAGATGTCTTTTACAGAAATGCAACAGTGGTAAACACCTCAGAACATTGCCTTTTTTTATTGCTGCGTTTTTTAGCTATCCAATTGTTAACGATTGAAAAACAACAATGGGAATGCAAAATTGTTCACTATTCGTAAACACTAAACTTCTGAAGGTCCCCCAGAGAATTTTTGTCTGCTATAGAATCATTTGTTGAATAAGCATTCGAGTTATTTTATCACTTGGCGTCCGACGTTGTCCTTTAACATTTACTAAAAAGTAAAATCTCCTCTGAAACTACTAGGCCAAATAACTATAAAACTTGACCTAAAACATCCTTTTTGTAGTTAAAAAGAAGTTATCTGGTGACCGATTTTTTTGGTTTATATTGTTGAAAGGAATGCATTTAGTGCAAATCTGACCAGGGTTCAAAATGTTCATCAGGTCAAGATATAGATCTATCTGCCTAGAAATGTTCACACTAAAAGTTTTTGGTTATTATCTTGAATATTAATTATAATAGATGGAGATACAGCAAAATAGTTAAGTAAAGTAAGATCTACAAATAAGTCATACATGAACAAAAATGTCAATTGGACCCCATTCAGAGTTATTGCCCTTTAACATGTTTTTAAAAGTCAATTTTTCATAAATTTTTGCAATCTTTAAAGATAAAGTAAAATGTACCCCTCAAATGATTACTCTACCAACTTCTAAAATACTATGGCATTCAAGACAACTTCTTCTACTGTCTTTTGACCTGTACACTTTTTGATATTTAATGAATGGCTATTATTTATTTTGAATTTATATTGAACCATAAAATAAATTTTTGACTCTTCACATTACGGATTATGTAAAATTATGAAGAGTCAAAAATTAATTTTATGGTTCAATAAATTCCAAATAAATTATTGCCATTCATTATAAATATTTTTTTTTATCAAAAATATGAATATGTACAACATCAGAGTGGGTGTGTCACCCTAAAAATTGACAACATTGAAAATAAAAGTGATACTTTTAACCAATCAGAAGACAGTAAATACACCAAATTTATTTATGTATGTATAAACAATTTTCCAGAATACCTCCATCACAGCAAATTACGACTCTTAGCTATCAGATGGTAGCATTATATCCCATGAAATAAAATAACAACAAGATTGTACTAAACTGCAAGCAGACCTTAATGCAGCTGCTGCTGGTTTGCTCATGGCCTTCCATCCTTGAAAATGCACAGTTTTAACCATCACACAGAAAAAAACAACATTCAAACATTCAAACACAATTACATCCTGCATAACCATACTTTAGCACCAGTAACATAAACAAACTATCTGGGTTTAATCTTTAAAAAGGAAGACTCAGTATGACAACACCATATCAAATAAAAACATATATCTTGGCTTCCTTAAGAGAAATCTAAAAGTATCTAGCACCTTTTTCTAATCCTGTGCATACATGTACCAATCCATAGTGAGACAAACTTGAATATGCCTGTCGTTAATGGGATCCACACACAACAGAATACAAAATAAGCTAGTAATGGTACAGAGGTGTGAGGCCTGTAATGTATGTAACAGCTACTAAAACAGAGCTAGTAATGGTACAGAGGTGTGAGGCCTGTAATGTATGTAACAGCTACTAAAACAGAGCTAGTAATGGTACAGAGGTGTGAGGCCTGTAATGTATGTAACAGCTACTAAAACAGAGCTAGTAATGTTACAGAGGTGTGAGGCCTGTAATGTATGTAACAGCTACTAAAACAGAGCTAGTAATGTTACAGAGGTGTGAGGCCTGTAATGTATGTAACAGCTACTAAAACAGAGCTAGTAATGGTACAGAGGTGTGAGGCCTGTAATGTATGTAACAGCTACTACAACACCAGAAGTATTACCTCCATAAAAAAACAATCTGCTATGGATCTCACTTGCTGAGCGCCTCCTCAAATCCAGACTAATTATGTTCTACAAAGTTGTCCATGGACTTATTGCAATTCCATCGCTTTTCTTTATACCAACAGATACTAGAGTTAGAAAATTACATACCCAATCATTTCAGACAAATTTCCACCTCAAAAGAAAATTACATACCCATTCATTTCAGACAAATATCCACCTCAAAAGAAAATTACATACCCAATCATTTCAGACAAATATCCACCTCAAAAGAAAATTACATACCCAATCATTTCAGACAAATATCCACCTCAAAAGAAAATTACATACCCAATCATTTCAGACAAATATCCACCTCAAAAGAAAATTACATACACAATCATCTCAGACACTTATCCACCTCAAAAGAAAATTAAATACACAATCTTTTTAGACAAATATCCACCTCAAAAGAAAATTACATGCCCAATCATTTCAGACAAATATCCACCTCAAAAGAAAATTACATGCCCAATCATTTCAGACAAATATCCACCTCAAAAGTCAGTTACAAATGGTAATTTCCCCCCAAACCAATAATTCAACCACAAGTAATTAATAGCACGGGAAACGATTTAAACTTTTAGAGAACATTTAACATTAACTTTTCTCCACAACACAAATAACTTATATGAACACCAATGAACACTTTTTTTTAATTAAAAATGGCCTCCTCAAATCCAGACTAATTATGTTCTACAAAGTTGTTCAAGGACTTATTGCAATTCCATCGCTATTCTTTATACCAACAGATACTAGAACAATGAAATTACATACCCAATCATTTCAGACAAATATCCACCTCAAAAGACAATTACAAATGGTAATTTTTCTCGAAAACAATAATTCAACCACAAGTAGTTAATAGCATGGGAAACAATTTAAACTTTTAAAGAACATTTGACACCAACTTTTCTACACAACACAAATTACTTCTATGAACACCAATGAACATATTTTTTAATAACTTGTTTGTCTTAAATGTAAATGTCACCATTCAAGTCATCTACAAATTTGAAAAATGGATTTTTGTACAATGATAATTATCACATACTCTGTGCAAGCCATGCAACTGTTCATAATCTTCAATATAAATGAAGCTGAAACAGTGAATCAGAAAAAATAATAATAATAATTTTGAAATAATCAGTTTTAACCGAAATTAAAATACCTGATTCAATATACAAAAATTATGTATATTAGGTGCTTTACCCCCCAAAAAACACAAAAAAATATGCAACTTTTCAAATTATCATAAAAATTGAAATAGACATCATTATTGGTATAAAATATATTTAGGAACACTTTCTTGAATCCTCAAGTTATTATTTTTATTACATTTTAAAGTTGTCTCTTACATCAACCATTTTAAGTCTTTTAAGTTCTATTTGCATACAAATGTAGTAATACATAGATGCATGTACATGTATACATATAATATATATATATATATATGGATCATAATTTTTTCACCAAGATTTAAAAACTTGGACATGCATGTCTTTCATTATTAAGTTCTAATAAACATATGTGAGGCATTACTTGTATTATCTTTTCTTTCAGGAAATGTTCCATTGTCATTTGTGCCTGCAAGACAAGCTACAGTGTTAAACTGGCTTTTAGATAAACATAGAAAATCACAGTTGTCCCAACAACCTGAGAAAGAAGATGACATTGAACAAGAAACTATTATGGTTCCTAGAGATTACAAGTACTAAAGGATTTAATTTAGCTAGTTTTCTTTGTCTCTATCATGTTTTTTTTTTCCATAGCAAATTAATTAAAGATAATTCTTACTGAAAGTATCATGGTCTTTTGATAGTATACTTTGGAATTTCAATTTTATATACCCTTACCACATGTTGAACTATGAGACATGCTGACTTTTTTGTCTTCTTTTTAAAAAATTGAATGTTTATTAATTGATAATGGATATATATAACCACTCAATTCACTTGGGGGAAAATCCTTGATATACATGTAAGTTAAGTCTTTATAGCGTGCTGTTCCGTGTGAGCCAAGGCTCTGTGCTGAAGAATGTACATTGACCTATAATGGTTTACTTTTATAAATTGTGACTTAAATGGATATTCGTCTCATTGGCACTCATTCCACATCTTCCTATATCTATATAATTATATAGAACATATGGATACTGTTAATTCAGAATTATTGTTGAACCAGCTCAAGCAAGAAAATCAATCTCATTGAGATGATCAACCATGATCTATAAATTTTGCGAGGTACCTTGATACTATACAGTTAAATTGTTTGTGTAATGTGGGTAGTACATGTATCAGACAAGGTACACATAATGATTACTTTTTTGTAGATATCTGTCTTTGTTCTATTATTATTTATTAATATTACTTTTACTGA
The DNA here is from genome assembly GCF_036588685.1 of Mytilus trossulus. Classification (NCBI taxonomy): domain Eukaryota; kingdom Metazoa; phylum Mollusca; class Bivalvia; order Mytilida; family Mytilidae; genus Mytilus; species Mytilus trossulus. The sequence goes on from NC_086382.1 coordinate 28,385,341, forward strand.
TTGGATTGTTTTCTGTGATATCAATTTGATGCGGCTCTGTACTTATTCATGCCGTCAATGTGTTTGTATTATCTGTCATTTTTGCTGGTGTGTTTTGTATATGGGACTTTACTTAAAAAGATCCCGTCATTATGTTATTCTTCTATTATATGTCATTATGTTATAGTTCTATTATAAATTAGAAAATACTTTGAAAGACGAACAACAAAATTGTTTTAATCGAGTAGTGGTATTTACCATTTGTAGATTCTTAGAAATTCTACAGAACTTCTGGACCATTTTAAATCTCGGGTCTATTTCTGAAATTGATTTTGATCTTTTAACCCTGTATGCCAACATTCCCCATCTGAAATTATAAAATTGTTTTGTGTAAATATTGAATGACCAAGGCTCTGTGCTGAAGACTGTACATTGACCTATATTACGGATTACAAATGTGTCGAGGTTTGTGATTGGATAACAACACAGAGATTTCAGTATATATTCGGGAAACTGCCGGGGTATATACTAGTACGACGTTTTTATCCCCAATTGGAACCTCAAAAACGTCATCATAACACTGGTTACTATGTGACGTTGTCAAAAGCTATGGGACTGTCAGAGGCTCACAGAGGGAAAATAATGATGTGCGTCAGTCAATAATACATTTTTGATACAAAATCACGCAATTTACACTTTTAATACTTAAATTTAATGCTAAAAGTGTTATTATAAATTATTACATACACGATAAAATTATGTTCACAGCAAATTAGAACATCCTTCACGTATGCCGAACATATCAGGTTGGATTGTTCAACATATATGTGTTGTCAACAAATACTTGCACTGGAAAATAACATAAAGTCAGGGGTAATCCGTAATATATGTGTAATTCAGGTCTCAGACAGGGTATATACTGTGACATTTCCGGCTTAGGTCTTATATCCCCTTCGCCTTCGGCTCAGGGAATATAAACTCTAAGCCGGGAATGTCACAGTATATACCCTGTCTGAGACCTGAATAACATATAATATTGGTTTACTTTTATAAATTGTGACTTAGATTGAGATTTGTCTCATTGGCACTCATTCCACATCTTCCTATATCTATATAATTATATAGAACATCTGGATACTGTAAATTCAGAATTATTGTTGAACCAGCTCAAGCAAGAAAATCTATCTCATTGAGATGATCAACGATGATCTATAAATTTTGCCAGGTACCTTGATACTATACAGTTAAATTGTTTGTGTAATGTGGATAGTACATGTATCAGACAAGGTACACATAATGATTACTTTTTTGTAGATATCTGTATCCAGAATTTTTACCACCAACAAATTATCGTCATAGAGATAGAATAAGAGAGAAATTAGAGAGACAAGACATGTTTTGTAGAAGGACAATGATAGAAGTTCCTGAATTCTATGTTGGTATGTATATTTTGCATTTGAACAGAAAATCTAATACGTTTTTTGATGATCTAGTATTTAAGGGAGTTGGCTTCTTAGTTTCAAAGTAATTAACTTTCCAAAGCACTAGTTTATATTGAATGGGGATTAATAAAGGAATCCAAAGAGCAAAAAATATATATAGGTCACCATGCTTGTTTTCGAGATATTAGCCATTGAAATTTTGGCGGGAAAATATTCTCTCTTGACTTTTCATAGCTTTATCATTGACAAGTTGAAGGTCTCAAAATCTGTTGAAAAGTAATTAAAATTTGATAAGACTTTTACAGATGGCTTATCATTATACATGTAAAAGATTTACAAAAAAAAAAGGGGGTTATTGGGCAAATTTTTTCAAGGCATTCAAATGGATAAAACCAGAGGATTCCAAAGGACAAACCAGCTTCCTTAACAGAAAATCAAATATGGTTTTTGTTCTGTTAGTATATTGATGGGCTTTGTCACTGTCCCAGGTCAGGGGATTGGTTAGTTTGACCAAACCCTACCAAAAGGTAGAGACAGTGGTAGGTAGGTAAGCATTTTCTTTTTTTTTCTGCAAAGAGAAATTGAAGCATCAGATGTTTTTTAGTCTTCATGATAAAATCTATCTGATAAAAAAAAATCTGAGCAGAAAAAAAAAACCTGAAAGAAATCATCCTGAATATGTGAAACTTGATCATTACCTATTTAACAACATCAAATACATATGAAAGTAGCAAAATTAAATTGTCAGGAAATGAGCTAGTAAGGGCTAAATGCAAAACAAAAGATCTGTGAAAATAAGTTGGTTTACAGTATATGTGATTGAAAATAAATTTGTTTTTATTTATATTTTAGGTAGTATTCTAGCAGTTAATGTAGCAGATACATATGCACCAAGCAAAAACACAAGATTTGTAGGCCTTTGTATAAGTAGAGTAAATGATGGATTAAGAACAAACTTCATCCTGAGAAACCATATCGATGGAAATGGTAAGAAAAAAACTTATGTCCATGTTTCATCAGCAGTTGACCTCTAAATGAATAGCAACATTAAGTTGTCAAAATTATGGTTTTAATATTTTCAGAATCATATATTTTTTAAACATTTTTGATTATTAATCATTGTTCATTTTGGAATTTAGTATGACACATTTTTGTTTAGGGGCCAGCTGAAGCACACCTCCAGGTGTGAGATTTTCTGACTATATTGAAGACCTGTTGGTGGCCTTCAGCTGTTTTCTACTCTTTGGTCGGGTTGTATCTCTTCGACACATTCCCCATTTACCAAAATTTTACATTTTGGTTGACATCAATGTTTATCCTTTTTAAAAAGTTTCAATTCATATTGAAACCAAATGGTTGTGTGTGCTCTCTTCCATGATTATTTCACACTTTTTTTTGGAAAATGACGCAGTCATTGTTCCATAACTGCCGACCTGATTTCTCTGCCTACCGCGCTTGGTTTCGTATTTACTAATTTCAATACAAACTGGAATGTGCTTGCATTGTGTTATCATTATGCATGAGCATTGTGTAGTAATCAGCCAGGAACCAGTTTACAAACTAACTGGTTTCTGTTTGTATTCCACTACAGTCGAACAAAGTGTTGTAGTTTGACAGGAACTAGTCCAGAATTTTGTAAACTACAAAACGTAATCGGTTATTATCATTCCGTTTTGGTGTTTCATACCGACTTATATGGTTTGAATAAGCTTAAAACCCTCCAAACCTTAATGTGATAGGTATATTAAAGACTGTTTTACAAAAGGATGAAACTGTTTTGCTTTAAAAGTCGTACTATAGTGATATATGTTATGTACGGATTTCCACTCTCACCGGTTAATTTCTTCTTTTACACGTGCTTTTGAAACTTCCTGTTTAAACATTGCAAGTTTTAAAATTGTTTTTTGAGTGAATTAAACTTATTTTAACAATCACGAAGCATTCGGGAATCATTTCAAGCAGTTTCTTCTTCTCTTTGATGATGGAAAATAGGTTTTCTCAAGAAAATACCGCAAACGATCGCAGAGGAATTGAAACGTACAAGTCAAGTCGGCACCTGGTTAAATTGGCATCTAGTCAAATCGGCACCTATTTGACGGTAATTCGGCTTCCAATAATATTTATTATAATATTTTCTATTCAATTAATTAAAAACTGTTACCAAGTACATAGTGAATATTAGGTAAACAACGAAACCAAAGTGAATATGTTGTTGTGTATAAAAGTAAACAACGAAGCTATTGTTTTAACCATTACACAATTATTAAAATTAAATGGAAAACTATGAGTCCCTTTCAATAAATCAAACTTTCATGACAAATAATTAGCAAATTTAAGGTGTTTTTTTTTCAGTAATGTTTAAACAGCATTAAACAAACAATCCTGTAAAAGACTCAACTGGTTAAATAATGCATAAAAATATCCAATATCTCATGTATTAGTCCAAATAATAATGACGTCTGACAAGGCTATTTTATTTTTTTCTGGGACGCCTTCCTAAGACGTTAGTAGGAAGGCTTCCTAAGAAGGCGTCCCAGAAAAAAATTAACATAGCCTTGTGGTCATAGGAAGGTGTCCCAGAATAAAATTTAAAAAGCCTTGCCAGACGTAATAATTATTTGGACTACTCTGTATATCATTAAAAATACACCAAAAAATTCATGTAGTTGAAAAAAAATAAATACATACAAAATGTACATGAACATCCAAAAAAGTGAAAGTTAGTATTAACTCTTTTTGCGTTAAAAATTTACAACTGCATTTAAGTATTGAATGCTTTTTTTTTGTAAATTCATTGAGGTGTAAAAGCGTTGACCAAAGTACTTTTTGTATGAAGCGTGTAAGCGTAAGCGCTTCATTCTAAAAATGTGCACACAGTCAACGCTTTTGCAACCCTATGAGGTTACAAAAAGAAACATTCAATACTTATAATTACTTTTTTTAGCTAGGATAATGAAAACACGAATTTTATAACTTTTTTATTCAATTCATCTGTGCACTTTATTGTGGGACCACGTGTTATCATGAATGAAAAGTTTTATTGAGTGATGCAATTGCTTGAGGAATAACATGTGATGTGCAGTTAGCCAATCAGAATAAAGTATTATAATGAAACATATATCAAATGTAATTATAACAAAATACATTACGTTGTAAGAGTTATCTCCCCAAACACTGTTTTTCTTGTGGCCACCTCTCCTTCGTAACCGTAAAAGATTTTATTTTACCAAATTGCTAGTTACATATTTAGGATAAGAATATTCGTTTGAACCATAGCTCTATGGGGACTCCATATGAGAGTTATTCCCCCTTTTTCATTTGATTCAAGCGATATGCATTTTCAACTGGTAAACCATAACTGATAGAGACCTAGGGTCTTCATGAGGTCATTGGTACTAAAAATGAAAATGAGGTCAATGTCAAAGGTCAAGGTCATATTATAAATTTTGATTTTGGCTTATTTTCACTTCTTTTCAAATACTGTATGACATTTTGACAAATAATTTTTCATAAATTATTAGTTGCAACATGTCCTTACTTGTATATTTTGGTTGAAAGGCTGCGCATACAATAAAAGGGAGTTTTTGTCCATCTTACATTTAAAATTACGCGTCAAGTGGTAGTACTCATTAACCAAACATATTAAAGACCTAGGATATTTAGATTCAAGGTCCATGGTTTGTGACCTTGAAATTGAGGTCAAGGTCATAGGTTAATAGGACGTCATAAAGCCATAGGAACTAACATTTTAAACTGATTTTTCATATTTCAATATAAAAATTGATCTTTTCTAGTGGAAAGACTTCAAATGTTCTCTGAACAATTTGTTTTTAATTTACTTCATATTTTGTGGGAAAAGGGGGTTCAGACTATGTGGTATCAGGTCTGTTTGCGCCCAATACATTTTCGCACCTCGCACGTTCACACCCAAGGTCCGTTCGCACTCTACTCATTTGCGCCCAATTTTAATTCAAATTCAAGTTGAATAATTGGAAAATCATGATTGTTGTTTTAAATTGCTTTGGTGTAAATACTGAATGTATTTATAGCTTGGTATGAGTAAAACATTGAAGATTTTAAAGGAAAAACACAAAAGATAATTGTTTTTAAGCCCTTTGATCTGAAACAACGAAACAATAAAATATAGGAACCAAAATATAGCAATCCACTTTTATAACCAAAACATGATAAAATTTATTCAACACACAGAAAAAAAAATAGTCAGAATCTCACTTCATTATGAAAGAGGTCAATGAAACAAAGTATAGCAATACACTAACCAAAACATGATTAAGAGTTATTCAACGCTAAATAAAACGTTGACAAAATACCACTTTATTTAGAAAGGATTATTATTATCTTTAACAATACGCTAATCAAAACATGATTAAGATTTATTCAACACAAAAAAAAAATGCTGTCTCACTTTATTTTGAGACAATGACAACAATTATACTTATAAGAAAACACTTGCTTACAGAGTTATTAAACACAAAACCAATTAAGATTAGTTGCGAACATATAGGGTGTGAAAGTGAAAGGGGGCGAACATGAGTTGGCGCAAACGTGAATGGGCGCGAACGGACCCGGATTCAGCCTATGTACCAGTGAGAAATATAGAAGCCTTTCTACGGTATTTATTTCTACAATTCAGGTAGTCTTGACCTATTCATTTGTCTTAAAAAAAACCCAGCCAGTTGGCACCTTCACTTCACACACACACATATACGAATATCAATTATATGCTTACAAGACATGCTGCATTGTTAAACTAATTACGGTATGTGAAAATCAAGACTTGCATAAAAACTATCCCAATATTAGAGACAGTGGCGTCATTTTTCTTCAGAGCTTTCAGCTCTTTGATTATTAGATACTGTGAAACATCTCTTACAAGAATCCCTTTAAATTTATAACAGAAGAATTGCTCAGTTGATACAGGTATCTGGTTTATTCAGGTATACAATATGTTGATGCTGCTGTAAATGCATTGGAGAAATTGTTGATGGTTCTGACCATAAATTTGATTTTGAAAACATTTGCATGGGAGATAACTCTGTTTTTTGAAGAGCAATTATGTGCCTCTTCCTTTTCTAAATTCCTATGCACTGAATACTTTTATTTCATTAAACCTCTTCTTTGTATTCAGGAAAAACAAGTCCTGAGGATTCCTTTATTTTCATGGGTTTCTATTTTCGTGGGTAACTGAAAACTTACATATTCGTAGATATTTTATTTCGGGGTTTTGCCAATCTCTTAATTTGCTTAAACAAAGCCTATCAAAAATATGTTATTTGCTGAACATTTGAATTTTTGGTTCACCTGTACCAACAAATCCATGAAAACTGGTATCAATTGAATAATAATGAATCCACAGTATTTTGATGAGAAAAAAATCTTTTCTTTTTAGGTATAGAAATAAAATATGACATGTACAGTCCAATACTACAGAGTATAGAAGTATTAAAACTTGAGAAAAGATTAGACGATGAGTTATTTTACCTGAGAGATTGTCCCCCAGAATACAGTACCATACAATTTGATATGGAGCCTATTCATCTGCCCACAGGAAGTGCTGTTCCACTAAATACAATAAAGGTTAGTTGTTTTAAGTACTAGTAACATCTTGAGGATGTACTTGAGTGAGGTTTTAGAATTTGTGTCAGATGTTTTGGACTCTTTGGTCTTTTTCTCTATGATACATTGTAAAATATTTTGCCCCATAACACCCATTTATCTTTTTATTTACGAAAATTTAATCAGATTCTTGATTTTCTTTCTTTTAATTTTAGACCCAAGTAATACCAATGCAAATTTAAGGTAAAAGGATGAGTCAGTCTTTTCCTGCCATATTTTCAAGCTAAGGAACTCCATGACCTTTCAATATGTTTATTTTTTATCCCTAACTAATGCTCTTCCATCTTTATAGTATCAATTTTAAATTCTTGATTTGATTTTTTTAATTTCACCGAAGTACATTCTGAACGACAAGTTAAAATTTTGATGAACATAGTTACTGTAAATTCAGAAATTATTGCGTGCATTTATTATTGCGATTTTGTCATTTTACACTTGAATGCGATTTTAATTTCTACGATTTTGAGAAAAGTCAAGCTTAAGTCAATTAAAATTTTACAAAATGCGAGTTTTAATTATTGCGTTTACAACTCAGTCACATTATTCGCAATAATAAAAACCTCGCAATAATTTCTGAATTTACAGTAACCTAGATATTCTTATGTCATCATGTTGTACACTTTTAATTACAGTATGAAAAAAAATTCCATAAAATCTTATAATCTGCAGCTTTTAGCAATAAATCAAACTGTTCACTCTTAAAGTAAGACATTGTAGATTATACCAATATTCTATGTAGGATCTTCTGGCAAGTGACTGAAGTCATTGATGTATGAACAATGATGAATGGCTGCAATGGAATAAATTACTACTCACACATACAAAATATATACATATAAAACCAAACATTGTCTTGAATGGAAAAAAAAAATATTTGTACTCTGCTGAGAAGAGATTTGAGGGTTTTCAAGCATTTCTATCCTGATTTCTGTCATATACAAATGAACTTTCCATCGAAGGTATTGGTTTTCACATTATGCTCAAAACTAAATAGACTGCCTCTGTTGTCTCATCGTAGCATGCCTGCCTCAAGGTACATTCTCAGAACAGGTCCTGAATATGCAATCCATTTGCCACTGGATGTGAAGGCATTCATTTATCCTAATTATCATCAAAACTAAATACTTAGGAAGAAACTAATGAATATTTGAAAAAAAATATGCAACATGAAAACCGACTTTAATATTATTTAGATGCTTACAATGCTTTGCATATACCATTTCTGTATTCAAAACTGGTTTAATGAAGCTTCTTTTTTCCAGGTGCCCCTTGGTCCAAGACCATGGGATAAAAAATGGGATATCAAAAATTTTAAAGGGCTTCAACCATCAAACAGAGTATTGGGTAAGAGAGCAGCCACACGACTAGAAAGGAGTGCTAAACCTTGGGAGGAACATGACTTGATGAAACAATATCGTGAAAATATAAACGATGAGGATGTAGAGACAGCCTTAAAAGAAGTAGTTCTTAAAACAAAGAAAAAAAGTACAAAATCTCAAAGAAGACAATAAACCATTAAAACAAATATTACATATTCATATAGTTTCTTTCATTGGCGGATCCTAGGGGGGAGGGGTGGTTACAGGGGTTGGAACCCCCCAATTTTTTTGGGCCGATCAATGCATTTGAATAGGGACATATAGTTGGAACCCCCTCTTTGTCCTGGGTTGGGAACCCGCCTTTTAAAATGGCTGGATCCGCCCCTGCCTTTATTGTCTGCTTTTTTTTAAGATTGACTGCCATCACACTTTTATGGCTTCTTTTGAAACAGATTACCATTGGTATTAACATCTGCGATTGAACTTAAATATTTTGAATATGTGAATTTAAGTTAAGATTGAAAAGGCTCCAATATGACATACATTTAGAACCAATTAGATAAACTGCAAAATTGATTAGTATAAACCTTTGTTTCAAATAATATTATTTTCCATACTTCACATATTCAATTAGTTTTTGTCTTGCCTTGACAGATTCAAAAAGGGAGACAGGTATACTTTGGACCTGCCCCCTTAGTCATGGTGTATTGACTAGGAAAGTTTTCTTAATTTACATAAATTAGTTTGGGATTAGGTCAGTTCAAGGGGAACCATTAGTGGTGTTCAGTTGTATAAGCATTTGCACATCTCATTTCCATAAAGAATATTTGGCCAGCCCCCTCAATCATGGTTTTTTGACTTTTACATTTGCTTAGTTTATATGTATTAGTTTGTGATAAGATGAAATACTAATGTTAAGTAGATGGTATTTTGTATGGAATTTATTGGCATAAGCAAGTTTTATTTCTGTGGAGATATAAAGCCCCACCCTTCATCATAGTTCATTGACTTTGAAACTTTTATATAGTTTGAAAGTTAATGTTTGTGTTTAGGTTTGTTTGAAGAACTGATCATGATAAGTCAATGGTATTTGGTATGCAGTTGTAATGAATCATTAAGAACTAATGAAACACCAATTGATAAGTACTTTCAGAAACTTGCAGATTCTATAAAAACAATCCAGATGTGTCGAAATGTGCAAATTGAATTTATTTTCAACTTACTTTCACTGAAAGCGATAATTTCCCTGTTTATCATGATTAGAATTTTAAATCGTTTTTTTCATTTCAAAATTTATGAATAAAATTTCCTGTTATTAATTTTTAATATACCTGTTTTGCAGGGATATCTGACCTATATGAAAGGATAAAGAAATCAGAAATTGTAAAAAAATTACTTATTTTTCGTAATTATAGGGAAAATTGTGAAACATTTTTTTTTATTGACAACTGTCTATTGTAGGGTTAGCTAGCTTTAAAACCAGGTTTAATCCACCATTTTCTACATAATTAGTAAAATGCCTTTACCAAGTCAGGAATATGGTAGTTTTATACATTCGTTTGAGCTTTTGATTTTGCAATTGGATTAGAGATTTCCACTTTGAATTTCCCTCTATTGAAGTTCACAGTATTTTTGTGATTTTACTTTTTTTGTGGTTGACCACTCGATCAGCGTTGTTTGGTTTCTATCTCAGTTATGTATATTCAATATTTCTAACATATCAATTTTTATTAGATATTGGGCCAGGTGAGCTTTTCTCATCACTTGGCTCCGTTGTCCATCGTCTTCCGTTAACTTTTACAAAAACCTTCTCTAAAATTACTAGGCCAAATTTAAATAAACATGGCCACAATCATCATTGGTGAATAGATCTAAAATTGTGTGCGATGACCCGACCATCCAACCAAAATTGCCGCCATGGCTAAAATACGGGTAAAATGTAGATTCTAGCTTATATCTCTGAAATCAAAGCATTTAGAGCAAAGCTGACATGGGATAAACTTGTTACAGTTTTTGATTATTATCTTGCATATTATTATAGATAGAGATAAACTGTAAAAACAATAATGTTCAGCAAAGTAAGCTCTACAAATAAGTTTCATGACCAATATTGTCAATTGACCCATGAAGACGTTATTGCCCTTTAAAGTCAACATTGGTTTAGACACATGTTATACTTCAATTAAATTAACAAAATACCGTACTCCATGAAAAGTTAAAAACAGTAGCTTTTTTATCAGGTGGCAAATCAAAATCTCAATCACATAAAATGAATGAAAAACAACTGTCATATGAACTAATTGTCATAGTTCAACGATTGCTTGATTTTTTTTAACAGCTATTTTAACAAGTGCAATACTCACTTACTATAAGAAATAGGACAGATATATATTTAGTATATTTTAAAAATCTTTGAAAGATCTACATATCTGCCCTCGACCATATTATTCAGTGATCAAGGTTAGGTTTCCGTGGTTAAGTCACGTGGTTAAGTCTGCATCTCATATTCTGTAAACAACAATGTATTTGGTATGTGGAATAATTGTGAGATGAAATATCCCTGGCAGGTAAATCTGAACTTTTTTTTAATTTTCGTTGTCCATTGGTCATAAGTCAATTATGTTCGGTGTATGTTGTCTGGCAGAGTTCATCTGACCTTTAAATCCTTTTTTTGTCGAGCCTTCGACTTTAGTCGAAAAAGCGAGACTAAGCGATCCTACTTTCCGTCGTCGTCGTCGGCGGCGTCCACAAATATTCACTCTGTGGTTAAAGTTTTTGAAATTTTAATAACTTTCCTAAACTATACTGGATTTCTACCAAACTTGGACAGAAGCTTGTTTATGATCATAAGATAGTATCCAGAAGAAAATTTTGTAAAAATAAAATTCCATTTTTTCCGTATTTTACTTATAAATGGACTTAGTTTTTTCTGCGGGGAAACATTTCATTCACTCTGTGGTTAAAGTTTTTAGAATTTTAATAACTTTCTTAAACTATCCTTGGTTTGTACCAAACTTGGACAGAAGCTTATTTATGATCATAAGATAGTATCCAGAAGTAAATTTTGTAAAAAGATAACTCCATTTTTTCTGTATTTTACTTATGAATGGACTTAGATTTTCTTCCAGTTAATACATCATACAGTCTGCAGTTAAAGTTTTCAAAACATTTATTAGATTCATTAACTATCCTCGATTTTTACCAAACTTGGACAGAAGCTTCTTACAATCAAAAGATAGTATCAAGAGGAACATTTTTATTGATTTTTTTCCTAATTTTTGTTGAGCCTGTGATTTACAGCAAAAGTAGGTTAGACACTGGGTTCCGCGGAACCCTTACACATTTTTTTTGTTTATTGATCAGTTTTTTAATCACTATATGGTCAGATACTATAAGTAATATGCTGACATCATTTGGTGTATGGTATGAAATTCAAGCATGATAAGCAAAGCAGCCCAGACATTTTAGCCTGTGCACTCTTGTAATATATTCAAAAAGAGAAGAGATCCATAAAAAGGCAGCGGTGTATTAAAAAAAAATCAAGAAAGTCGAGAATAATTTAACCTTTTGAGAAATACCCAAAACTTGAACCAATCATTCTGTTACTGATGTGTTAATTTTTTTTTTCATTCTCATACAATAACTAACTTTCTTTTGATATTACACAATGAGATATATTTTATTTGCAGATTCGGGTCTAAACATTTTTAAAAGGGGGTTTAAAACCCCTGCGACGCTGAGGCTATGACCAATAAGTCATCATAATGAATTTATTTAAGATCAAACATGGACATTACATGCAACAACTTGGTTATGTATTTCGTATGTATATAAATCTTCAGTGTAGGACTTTTTTGACAGTGGCCACATATTCTTCAGTATTCCTCTTTTTCCTGTGTGGTCCTTTTAAAAATGTGGATATTCTGTCTAATGCTTTCAGTTTCTGATAGTATTCCTAGAATGTAAACATCATATGTCACTACCTTGTTTAATCAGTATAAAGTCATAAAGAATATATTTCATTTAACGTTTTAAAAGGTCAAATTAGACCTTAATATTGTAAATACTGCTTGTAAATCAGCATATTTGACTAATTGTATATCTTTCGCTATTTGAGCTATTTTACCGCATACTTAATCAAAATAAGTACCTTCAGTATCGGATATGAATCCATTAATTCCATGCCAAGGAATTCTTCTACAGCCAAAAGGCACTCAAGCAGTCCTAAATCAGCAATACTCATAGAATCCCCAACAAGGTACTTTGTGTTGCCAGTTTTCAAAATCTAAAATCATACAATAATGTAAAAAAAAAATGTTTTTTAATAAAATTTAAAAAAAAACCAAAAATAAACCCACTAGACTGTATGACACTGAAACATTTTATACTCTCAAAGCAATTAGCGATCTGATAAATATCAGTGGCTTTTTTTACTTTTTTGTGTCATGATGAATCAAATTAGAATGCAAGACTTTTAATCTATTGACCTTAAAACATCTAACTCGGAAATTAAATCATAAAATAGTTCTTGAAATCACATACAATATGTTTATAGTGGTTGCCTTTGCTTTAGTTTTTGAAGATTTTGTATGAATCATCTGTACATAATGTATCACCTACTGATATATGTCATGCCGAACTTTACAAATTTTAATGTCAGATTCACATCTTTTCTTTTAACAATTGAATGGATAAATCATTGTGCACCCTTTAGAACTAAAAACCGTATTAACATGTAATATTCAATTATACATAACAATAAAATGCAATGTAAAACTCAATTAATTGATACATCCTCTCCTGGACAACTTGAAATTTTTGTTTTGCAGTTTCTTTTTCAAACACTGATAAATATGACGATTTATTATATCATGAATATAATTAATTGGAAATGAGAATACCTTTTCATATACAGGAAAATATTTTGGTACCGTAACCTCTTTAGCTTTTTTCAGTAATTCGTTTTCATCCGTGAAGACCATATATATAAAAACTGAATAGAAGTCTCTAGATCCTTCATAGTACATGTCTACTCTAAAACAAACAACGTATTAAACACATTAAGTACAATTCGGAATAGGACAGTTGTGTTTCATGCACGCATAGTACATGTCTACTCTAAAACAAACAACGTATTAAAACACATAAAGTACAATTCGGAATATGAATAAAGGCAACAGTAGTATACCGATGTTCAAAACTTATAAATCGATAGAAAAAAACAAATCTTGGCCACAAACCAAAAACGAGGAAACGCATTAAATATAAGAGAATGACGACACATTATTAAAATGTAACACACACAGGAACAAACTAAGCATCAGACAAAATCCGACGAGAATAACAAATATAGCATCAAAACTAAATACATGAATTTGGGATAGCTAAGTACCGTGACACGTCTTATAATAAAGTGAATTCACACTCAAATATAAGAGGAAACAAACGACACAAAAGAAACAAAACGACACAAAAGAAACACAACGTTGTTGACAGTTGTGTTCCATGCACGCACGCATTTAATGTGTTAGAGCTTTTGATTTTGCCATTTGATAAAGGACTTTCCGTTTTGAATGTACATAGAAGTTCGGTATTTGAGTTATTTTATACTAAACAATACTAATAATGCGTACATGTATTTATGATAGACTTCTGAGAAATTAATCCCTATCTGAACATTCAAGACCGATCCAGACAACGTAAACATGTTGTAGGGTTAAACAAATTTCACTAAGGATATGCAAAGTGCATTCATCGTCAATGCATGGCCATTCGTGTTTCTCGCGGACTCCATAACAACTTCTTAGCAGTTTTAACTTACTTGACAGCCTCCTGATCGGTTGAACCATACATGTTGTATTTCCTGGCTAGGTATCTAGCAATAGCTCCAGTCTGTATCAATTCCAAACCATCTATCTCCAGTAAAGGAAATTGATTGTATAGTAATTTACCACCTGTAATTCGTTAAGCACCTCATTAAAACATGTTTATAGAATGTCCGTCATTTTAGTGATCATGGTGACTAAGGTTATAGCATAATGATCCATAGTGTTGACTGCTATACCCTATTTTGACAATTTCTACCTATTATGTCTGTTTGTTTAATGCACACATCGTTGTATATTGGAATTGTATTCGACTGTCAAAAATGAGAAATTTATCTAGCTATAAAACCAGGTTTAATCCACCTTTTTCAACATTAGAAAATGCCGTTACCAAGTCAGGAATATGACAGTTGTTATCCATTCTTATGATGTGTTTGAGCGTTTGATTTTGTCATTTGATGAGGGACTTTTCGTTTTGAATATTCCTCGGAGCTCATTATTTTTGTGATTATACTTTTTAGTTAAAAAAAACCTTTTGACAAGAGGGACAAGCCTTGTGAATCACGATCTTTTCTTGAAAATAATTGTTAAAACATAATTATTTCATTAAATTTGAAATGATTGAAAAACATACATATCTAAGAAACTTGAAATGAAAAATAGTTATATGAGATCTCCATGTTTCTGCTAAAAATCATTTCTTGTACAGTTTTCTCAACGTTTTGGCTAAACAGACCGACTTGATTCATAATAAAATATGAAAAATTGACTACTCAAAAACTACTCATTGTAATTACATATTTTTTTCACAGGTTTAAGTTTGATTAGAACATTTTATAAATCCATTGCTATTAGCAATTTGTAACACATGTTTTGGAATTGATTCCAGAACGAGATTTCAACGAGACTGAAACGTCAGAAGAATACATCCTTAATGAGCGAAGACAGTTATTGATAATGTAAAATTTCTGCCATGAACAACAAACAAACAAAAATAATACAAAGATATAACTAAGAAACTACAATCACTCACGAGGTTCCTAATATATTAGAGGGTTAAAAGGAAACTTTATGTTCCGGTTCATTAAATAAATAAATTAAGCTTCAAAACTAAGTGAATACTAAAACTTACTCTTTTTCAACTCCTCCCACTGTTCTTTGGTAGTAAGATATTCCTCTGTGTACTGAAAATATAAGTAGCAAAAAAAAGAAAGAATGTCAATGAAAAGTTACATGTATTGGGTGGGAGAAAGGCATACAGGAACATGTTTCCCCCCACATGATCGAGAGAGCATCGCATGAAATACCATGATGATCTGAATCGGGTAACAAAATACCGCCAACTTCTTTTTCTATACTATGACACCCACGTCCCTCAAAACCGAATCTTTGAAGTTAATTGTATATTCTCCTGATAAAATCAGTCTACGTTATGTGAGATGCATAAACCTGAATCATGTGACTGATGCATATCCCCGCTCCCGGTGTAGAACACAGATTCTCTTAAGGGTTGTTCCATTGCTTGTTAAAAATTGCAATAGCTAACTGTTAGTATCTCATCAAAACTTTCTTAATTGAGAACTAGAATCTTTCAGAATATTAAGCACTGCTTTTAGCTCTAGCAGGTTGACATGCTGAAGTATGAACTATTATTTCCACTGACTATTAAAACAAACAATTGGTTTGAAATCGTTCCCCCTCCCCATTGAGACATATTTGTCTATTCAAACAGAGATTGAGAATGAGATGGAAGATGCACGTCATTTATGATATCGTGTCTCTCTTGCAACCAAGTATAAGTGACTCCATAGTGCTTGAAGTACTGTATTGAGTCATATAAGCATTTTTTTGTAACCGGGCTACTAGAAGTGGGACATTTAATGACGTATCGTATCCGTATCTGATACGTTGACGTATATAAAGGTATATGTGTGTTATCATTCAATTGATTATTCACAGTAATCGAGAAAAGGGAAAAGAGGTGCGGGAAAGGAAAGGGCGATGCAAATTTTTGTTCTCTTTCATATTTAATATATAAATTGTTCGTTTAAGGTTTATGTACCCTTCTGTAGCCATTTTTGTACGAACTTTTCAAACTTCAACTGTATCAAAACTACAGATATAATGAAGAAAAGAGATAGGCCATTTTGTACATATTCCAAGGGGAAACGTGATGCAAAGCATTATTTTTTTACAGTTCCATTGCATTTAATAGAAAAAGAGGACTTTGTGGCAAATAAATCAAGATTTTTTATTTTTGTGTAGTCTTCGAATTTTTTTTACTGAACTCTAGTGGTACCCTATGTTAAATGCATTACGAATAATTGCGCTCTTGTAACCTACTAGTGCATAACGATGGGTATACAAGAGAGAAATAGCTGTAGAGAGGGGAGTTACGCTTTTGTATACGAGAGAAGTGTACCACGTGTTCGTAAGAGATGTAAGATTATGCCATTGTATAGTTGAGACTGCAGTTTATAAATTTTGTAAATGCTACATGACTGTTACTACTTTGGATTTTAAATGAGACAGTATTGAACTTTTAATGTAATTTTAATTTCTACAATAATGATAACATGGATAAAATCCACTGACATAAAAATGTATATCATAACGTGACAGTATGTATACAAAGATGAAATATTGAATCAAATAATTCAAATCTTCAGTACATAAGAACGCTAACTGAAAATATTTTGTAAGATAAGTATTGTATGTATGAAGCAAATATAATATAACTATCTTGGGTTTCTTTGTTTCCTTTACAAATGTCGATATTTGAAGATTGTCTATAACATACCTCTAAACCTACTCCGGCCAATATTATCCTGATAATTTCTCCTCTACCCCTGCCATTAAGATACGTCAGTTTTGTAGCCATTGTAACTATTGTAACTAGATTTTCGTAAATATGTGGTATCTTTTATGTGTCAACACTAAATACAGACGAAATGATAACACTTTTTATCAGCACATTTATTTTTTCTAACCGGTACAGGTCAACATTAATACACATTCAACAGGTAAATATTCAATCTAATTTGAAGGGCTTGTCATCTATGGCGTGTCAAACGTTGCCATACTTACACACACAAAAATATGTGTCCATGATGTTGAATTATACTTGTAAACGAATTCATGTTCATTAACTCGAAATTTATATTAAACAAATCAAAATATGTGTACATATATTAAAGTGAAAATTTAACAAAACTTTACATCATTTGTATTAATTTAAAAACATAATTACATCAGATGTATGTTTCATTATAAAACGTTATTCTGATTGGCTAACTGCACATCACGTGTTATTCCTAAAGCAATTGCATTACTCAATAAAACTTATCAGGCGGAAGTCTCACTTGAAATAGAACAAAATAATCGAAGCTCTTTGTTAAAGAAGGCGATACTGTAATGTTTACTATAGTAACACAAAGTTTATAGAAACAAATAAAACGACAATTTTCTTCTCAATTACGAAGTCTTTTATTTTAAAAACACCATTTGCATAAGTTTTCAATTTATCTATCACATAGTAATGCAGAACAGTTAGATATCAAGTCGACGACAAAGGTATATATCAAGTTGGATGTAGAAAATGCTTAACCTCTGCTTTTTTTTTTTTACCACGGACGGAGAACATATCATTGGATGGAGAGTTGTCTCATTGGCACTCACACCACATCTTCCTATTTTTATATCAATCTATTAGTTCAATAATTTTCGTGTCTGCCCTTCCATTATGTGACTCAAT
Organism: Mytilus trossulus; assembly: GCF_036588685.1. Classification (NCBI taxonomy): domain Eukaryota; kingdom Metazoa; phylum Mollusca; class Bivalvia; order Mytilida; family Mytilidae; genus Mytilus; species Mytilus trossulus. Next base: position 28,403,297 of record NC_086382.1, read on the forward strand.
TGCTACCCAAAAATGGGTAACAATTGTATCGAAAGAGAAAATAGAGTGCACCTTTTTATGTAAGGGCGTGTTTAAGGTGTATATTTTATCTTTAAAACGTACAAAGCAAGAGTATTTGATATATAATCTCACTTCAGATTCTATAATGTGTATATATCAAAGCTACAGGTTGACTTAATAACATAAAAAAAAGTTCACAGTACGAAAAGATAAAGTATATGGGTCAAGTGAAATACCAATCTAATGAATCACAAAAAACAGAGTAGGTGTGTTCGAATAGCTTTTTTTTTTTACTAAAAGTACTTGACGACAGTCTTTTAAGTTGGATGATATAAATGCATATCTTCGAAAAAAATATAATGTATTGTATGTGACAACTTGGGTTTATAATCTTCAACCAAAGATAATTTTTAGTCTGCCCTTCCTAGAAATTTTTTAATTAGAATTTTTTAAATGTTTAAGAAAATGAACCGGCGTAATGATGGTAATGGGGAGATAATTTTGACGAGGTAGAATCCTGACTGTTATCATTCATATTCCCACAATAAAGTGCACAGGTGAATTTGATATTTTTTTTAAATAAAATTCGTGTTTTCATGATCCTAGCTAAAAAAATGTAATTATAAGCATTGAATCCCTCTTTTTGTAACTTCATAGGGTTGTAAAAGCGTGACCTTGCGCACATATTTTAAATGATGCACTTTCGCGCTTCATATAAAAATCCTAGAAATAGAAGCCATTGCAGGGATGACGCGCTGCCAATTTTGCTCTTGCAAACCGATAAATTTATCCCCATAGCACCATTACAATCCTTATATGTCAGTTATATTTTAAAAACAAAATCATGTACTAGCGTATGATCTTGTCTGCATTGATTCAACTTAAAACTATCGTCTGATCGGTTGTCAGGTGGAATTTTCGAAAATTCTTAATCATTTAAAAAATTCTAATTAAATATTTCGTGGAAGGGCAGACTAAAAATTTTCTGTGGTTGAAGATTATAAACCCAAGTTATCACACACAATACATTATATGTTTTCGAAGATATGCATTTATATCATCCAACTTAAAAGATCCCTGCAATGGCTTCTATTTCTAGGATTGTGAAAATGAACAGGCGTAATCATGGTAATGGGGAGATAATTTTGATGAGGTAGAATCCTGACTGTTATCATTCATATTCCCACAATAAAGTGCACAGGTGAATTTGATATTTTTTTTAAATAAAATTCGTGTTTTCATGATCCTAGCTAAAAAAAATGTAATTATAAGCATTGAATCCCTCTTTTTGTAACTTCATAGGGTTGTAAAAGCGTGACCGTGCGCACATATTTTAAATGATGCACTTCTGCGCTTCATATAAAAGTCCTAGAAATAGAAGCCATTGCAGGGATGACGCGCTGCCAATTTTGCTCTTGCAAACCGATAAATTTATCCACATAGCACCATTACAATCCTTATATGTCAGTTATATTTTAAAAAACAAATGCATCTACTAGCGTATGATCTTGTCTGCATTGATTCAACTTAAAACTATCGTCTGATCGGTTGTCAGGTGGAATTTTCGAAAATTCTTAATCATTTAAAAAATTCTAATTAAATATTTCGTGGGAGGGCAGACTAAAAATTGTCTGTGGTTGAAGATTATAAACCCAAGTTATCACACACAATACATTATATTTTTTCGAAGATATGCATTTATATCATCCAACTTAAAAGATCCCTGCAATGGCTTCTATTTTTAGGATTGTGAAAATGAACAGGCGTAATCATGGTAATGGGGAGATAATTTTGATGAGGTAGAATCCTGACTGTTATCATTTATATTCCCACAATAAAGTGCACAGGTGAATTTGATATTTTTTAAAAATAAAATTCGTGTTTTCATGATCCTAGCTAAAAAATTGTAATTATAAGCATTGAATCCCTCTTTTTGTAACTTCAAAGGGTTGTAAAAGCGTGACCGTGCGCACATATTTAAATGATGCACTTCCGCGCTTCATATTAAAATCCTAGAAATAGAAGCCATTGCAGGGATGACGCGCTGCCAATTTTGCTCTTGCAAACCGATAAATTTATCCACATAGCACCATTACAATCCTTATATGTCAGTTATATTTTAAAAAACAAATGCATCTACTAGCGTATGATCTTGTCTGCATTGATTCAACTTAAAACTGTCGTCTGATCGGTTGTCAGGTGGAATTTTCGAAAATTCTTAATCATTTAAAAAATTCTAATTAAATATATCGTGGAAGGGCAGACTAAAAATTTTCTGTGGTTGAAGATTATAAACCCAAGTTATCACACACAATACATTATATTTTTTCGAAGATATGCATTTATATCATCCAACTTAAAAGATCCCTGCAATGGCTTCTATTTCTAGGATTGTGAAAATGAACAGGCGTAATCATGGTTATGGGGAGATAATTTTGACGAGGTAGAATCCTGACTGTTATCATTCATATTCCCACAATAAAGTGCACAGGTGAATTTGATATTTTTTTAAAATAAAATTCGTGTTTTCATGATCCTAGCTAATAAAATGTAATTATAAGCATTGAATCCCTCTTTTTGTAACTTCATAGAGTTGTAAAAGCGTGACCGTGCGCACATATTTTAAATGATACACTTCCGCGCTTCATGTAAAAATCCTAGAAATAGAAGCCATTGCAGGGATGACGCGCTGCCAATTTTGCTCTTGCAAACCGATAAATTTATCCACATAGCACCATTACAATCCTTATATGTCAGTTATATTTTAAAAAACAAATGCATCTACTAGCGTATGATCTTGTCTGCATTGATTCAACTTAAAACTATCGTCTGATCGGTTGTCAGGTGGAATTTTCGAAAATTCTTAATCATTTAAAAAATTCTAATTAAATATTTCGTGGAAGGGCAGACTAAAAATTTTCTGTGGTTGAAGATTATAAACCCAAGTTATCACACACAATACATTATATTTTTTCGAAGATATGCATTTACATTATCCAACTTAAAAGATCCCTGCAATGGCTTCTATTTCTAGGATTGTGAAAATGAACAGGCGTAATCATGGTAATGGGGAGATAATTTTGATGAGGTAGAATCCTGACTGTTATCATTCATATTCCCACAATAAAGTGCACAGGTGAATTTGACATTTTTTTTAAATAAAATTCGTGTTTTCATGATCCTAGCTAAAAAAATGTAATTATAAGCATTGAATCCCTCTTTTTGTAACTTCATAGGGTTGTAAAAGCGTGACCGTGCGCACATATTTTAAATGATGCACTTTCGCGCTTCATATAAAAATCCTAGAAATAGAAGCCATTGCAGGGATGACGCGCTGCCAATTTTGCTCTTGCAAACCGATAAATTTATCCACATAGCACCATTACAATCCTTATATGTCAGTTATATTTTAAAAAACAAATGCATCTACTAGCGTATGATCTTGTCTGCATTGATTCAACTTAAAACTATCGTCTGATCGGTTGTCAGGTGGAATTTTCGAAAATTCTTAATCATTTAAAAAAATTCTAATTAAATATTTCGTGGAAGGGCAGACTAAAAATTTTCTGTGGTTAAAGATTATAAACCCAAGTTATCACAAACAATACATTATATTTTTTCGAAGATATGCATTTACATTATCCAACTTAAAAGATCCATGCAATGGCTTCTATTTCTAGGATTGTGAAAATGAACAGGCGTAATCATGGTAATGGGGAGATAATTTTGACGAGGTAGAATCCTGACTGTTATCATTCATATTCCCACAATAAAGTGCACAGGTGAATTTGATATTTTTTTAAAATAAAATTCGTGTTTTCATGATCCTAGCTAAAAAAATGTAATTATAAGCATTGAATCCCTCTTTTTGTAACTTCATAGGGTTGTAAAAACCTGACCGTGCGCACATATTTCAAATGATGCACTTCCGCGCTTCACATAAAAATCCTAGAAATAGAAGCCATTGCAGGGATGACGCGCTGCCAATTTTGCTCTTGCAAACCGATAAATTTATCCACATAGCACCATTACAATCCTTATATGTCAGTTATATTTAAAAAAAAACCAAATGCATCTACTAGCGTATGATCTTGTCTGTATTGATTCAACTTAAAACTATCGTCTGATCGGTTGTCAGGTGGAATTTTCGAAAATTCTTAATCATTTAAAAAATTCTAATTAAATATTTCGTGGAAGGGCAGACTAAAAATTGTCTGTGGTTGAAGATTATAAACCCAAGTTATCACACACAATACATTATATTTTTTCGAAGATATGCATTTATATCATCCAACTTAAAAGATCCCTGCAATGGCTTCTATTTCTAGGATTGTGAAAATGAACTGGCGTAATCATGGTAATGGGGAGATAATTTTGACGAGGTAGAATCCTGACCGTTATCATGCATATTCCCACAATTAAAGTGCACAGTTGAATTTAATATTTTTTTTAAATAAAATTCGTGTTTTCATGATCCTAGCTAAAAAAATGTAATTATAAGCATTGAATCCCTCTTTTTGTAACTTCATAGGGTTGTAAAAGCGTGACCGTGCGCACATATTTTAAATGATGCACTTTCGCGCTTCATATAAAAATCCTAGAAATAGAAGCCATTGCAGGGATGACGCGCTGCCAATTTTGCTCTTGCAAACCGATAAATTTATCCACATAGCACCATTACAATCCTTATATGTCAGTTATATTTTAAAAAACAAATGCATCTACTAGCGTATGATCTTGTCTGCATTGATTCAACTTAAAACTATCGTCTGATCGGTTGTCAGGTGGAATTTTCGAAAATTCTTAATCATTTAAAAAATTCTAATTAAATATTTCGTGGAAGGGCAGACTAAAAATTTTCTGTGGTTGAAGATTATAAACCCAAGTTATCACACACAATACATTATATTTTTTCGAAGATATGCATTTATATCATCAAACTTAAAAGATCCCTGCAATGGCTTCTATTTCTAGGATTGTGAAAATGAACAGGCGTAATCATGGTAATGGGGAGATAATTTTGATGAGGTAGAATCCTGACTGTTATCATTCATATTCCCACAATAAAGTGCACAGGTGAATTTGACATTTTTTTTAAATAAAATTCGTGTTTTCATGATCCTAGCTAAAAAAATGTAATTATAAGCATTGAATCCCTCTTTTTGTAACTTCATAGGGTTGTAAAAGCGTGACCGTGCGCACAAATTTTAAATGATGCACTTTCGCGCTTCATATAAAAATCCTAGAAATAGAAGCCATTGCAGGGATGACGCGCTGCCAATTTTGCTCTTGCAAACCGATAAATTTATCCACATAGCACCATTACAATCCTTATATGTCAGTTATATTTTAAAAAACAAATGCATCTACTAGCGTATGATCTTGTCTGCATTGATTCAACTTAAAACTATCGTCTGATCGGTTGTCAGGTGGAATTTTCGAAAATTCTTAATCATTTAAAAAATTCTAATTAAATATTTCGTGGAAGGGCAGACTAAAAATTTTCTGTGGTTAAAGATTATAAACCCAAGTTATCACAAACAATACATTATATTTTTTCGAAGATATGCATTTACATTATCCAACTTAAAAGATCCATGCAATGGCTTCTATTTCTAGGATTGTGAAAATGAACAGGCGTAATCATGGTAATGGGGAGATAATTTTGACGAGGTAGAATCCTGACTGTTATCATTCATATTCCCACAATAAAGTGCACAGGTGAATTTGATATTTTTTTAAAATAAAATTCGTGTTTTCATGATCCTAGCTAAAAAAATGTAATTATAAGCATTGAATCCCTCTTTTTGTAACTTCATAGGGTTGTAAAAGCGTGACCGTGCGCACATATTTCAAATGATGCACTTCCGCGCTTCACATAAAAATCCTAGAAATAGAAGCCATTGCAGGGATGACGCGCTGCCAATTTTGCTCTTGCAAACCGATAAATTTATCCACATAGCACCATTACAATCCTTATATGTCAGTTATATTTAAAAAAAAACAAATGCATCTACTAGCGTATGATCTTGTCTGTATTGATTCAACTTAAAACTATCGTCTGATCGGTTGTCAGGTGGAATTTTCGAAAATTCTTAATCATTTAAAAAATTCTAATTAAATATTTCGTGGAAGGGCAGACTAAAAATTGTCTGTGGTTGAAGATTATAAACCCAAGTTATCACACACAATACATTATATTTTTTCGAAGATATGCATTTATATCATCCAACTTAAAAGATCCCTGCAATGGCTTCTATTTCTAGGATTGTGAAAATGAACTGGCGTAATCATGGTAATGGGGAGATAATTTTGACGAGGTAGAATCCTGACCGTTATCATGCATATTCCCACAATTGAAGTGCACAGTTGAATTTAATATTTTTTTTAAATGAAATTCGTGTTTTCATGATCCTAGCTAAAAAAATGTAATTATAAGCATTGAATCCCTCTTTTTGTAACTTCATAGGGTTGTAAAAGCGTGACCGTGCGCACATATTTTAAATGATGCACTTTCGCGCTTCATATAAAAATCCTAGAAATAGAAGCCATTGCAGGGATGACGCGCTGCCAATTTTGCTCTTGCAAACCGATAAATTTATCCACATAGCACCATTACAATCCTTATATGTCAGTTATATTTTAAAAAACAAATGCATCTACTAGCGTATGATCTTGTCTGCATTGATTCAACTTAAAACTATCATAGGGTTGTAAAAGCGTGACCGTGCGCACATATTTTGAATGATGCACTTCCGCGCTTCATATAGAATGTACTTCGGTCAACGATTTTACACCCCAATGAAGTTACAAAAAGAAGCATTCAATTCTTAAATGAATTAAATGCGCGTCATTTATTTTGTATTACAGTCTACACATACGAAGGAAAACATTGTTTCTGCATTGAACCTATCAGAGATGGCATATACAAAAGTCATTCTCCAAATTGGCAACAACCAATCATCAATCGAGATAAATAAAGGCAACAGTAGTATACCGCTGTTCAAAACTCATAAATCCATGGACAAAAAACAAAATCGGGGCAACAAACCAAAACCGAGGGAAACGCATTAAATATAAGAGGAGAACAACGACACAACACCGAAACACAACAGCACACAATAAACGTTGAAGCATATTATAGTTTGCATTTTTATCAAGGAAAAAAATTAACTTACATAGGTCATTATTTTACGCCTTATATCATAATTCATGAAAACTGGTATCGTCCGGGTATCGTCTGGCGTACTAAATTATAATCCTGGTAGCTTTGATAACTATTGATTCTTTGAAAGAGTTACCTCATTACCTGTCATTCGGATAGAAAATTATAAAGATCTGAAGTAAAATATGTGTAACCAAGTTAAATTTAAATAAAGCATAATCAAAAGTTTTGCATAAACAAAGTTTGATTAAAATATTTATTGTTTTCTGCTAGTTCCAAACCAAATCCTTATATATCTATGGAAGAATTTAGTAAACGTTTTGATAATATCTAACACATCATTTTACATCATACTCATACTAATGAAGGAAATCTGATTATCCAAAATCTTGAATTATTGAATTAAATGTTTCCATTTTTAAATATTGGTGTAAAATAAATGAATTGTATACGTGTATCATTCCTCGTAAAGATCAAGCGCCCTCAAGAGAAATATATTTGACTAATAATTTCTAGGCGTTATATATACAATGTTAGATCTGTAAATTTGAGAAAGCAAATATTTGTTCTTCCATGAACTGGATTCGAACTTATTCTACTGATATATCGTAGCACTAAGTCGCCTTGCACTATGTCCGTCGCCCTAGACCAATCGACCACCTAGGCTCGACAAAAATCAAGCTTTCGGTGGCCGGGTGTTACCTTTCCTGGTCATTATCTTTATGTAGCGTCGACGTAAAACAGTATCGCATGTTGATGAAATCTAACAGATAAGTCGTCTAGTGCAATGAATTTTAATGTGCGTATTGTTATGCGTTTATTTTTCTACATTGGTTAGAGGTAAAGGGGGAGGGTTGAGATCTCACAAACATGTTTAACCCCGCCGCATTTTTGCGCCTGTCCCAAGTCAGGAGCCTCTGGCCTTTGTTAGTCTTGTATTATTTTTATATTAGTTTCTTGTGTACAATTTGGAAATTAGTATGGCGTTCATTATCACTGAACTAGTATATATTTGTTTAGGGGCCAGCTGAAGGACGCTTTCGGGTGCGGGAATTTCTCGCTACATTGAAGACCTGTTGGTGACCTTCTGCTGTTGTTTTTTTATTTTGGTCGGGTTGTTGTCTCTTTGACACATTCCCCATTTCCATTCTCAATTTTATGATTTGGTGCTACGATATATCAGTAGGACGAGTTCGAATCACGTTCTAACAACAAAAATTTGCTTCCGCAAATTTACAGATCTAACATTGTTTGGATGGTATTTAGACGATTTAAATATACGAAATGTGTTTTCAGCCTTGTATCACCGTCACTGGTTACCCGATCTGTCGACGAGTTGGCACTGGTTTAGATGTACTTACCGTTATAGAACGTCTAGATAGACATATAAATATAAATATTGACGCTATATTTCTATTATATATTGGTGGTCAATTTAATCTGCACAAGTCAATATATAACATAATTACCTCGTCAAAAGTCCATAATTGATAATTATGAGTTCGAATCCTGGCGGAGAAGAACAAACATTTACTTCCGCAAAATAGAATTAGACATTCTTGTACAGACGGCATAACATCTGTAGACGGCATAACATCTGTATAACTTTTGGTTACAGAAATCAAAAGTATCTACGAGCCCAACTGCATTTGGCCATAACACTTCAAATAATCTCAGCATCTTCTGTGAAAATCTACATGTTGTTATGTTAAGCATAAGCTATTTGTATAAGGCGTTTTTTTTTTATTTCAGAAGGTAGAAGACTTGAATGGATACTTCATATCTTTTATGCAATCAAAGTTTCTGTCAACAATATGTCCAATGTACTCTATAGTTTAGCGACTATACTTGAAAAAAACAAGGTTATTTTTGTCATGTGAAATTCTCACTTGTAATGTGTACTAGGATAACTAAATTTTGCACATGTGTTCCTTGCAACGTCCACATATCCGTCAGACAGAGTTCAACTGACCTCAACCTCATTTCATGGACCAGTGATCAAGTTTTAAGTTACGTGATTTTGTCCGTTTCTCCGATACCATAAGCAGACGGTCAACTAAATTTGTTGTATGAAATAAATGGGATGGGTAGTTTAGTGTAAACATATTTGTTTAGAATGGATTGGGAAACAAGTTTTGCAACTTATATTAATCCCTTTCCACTTTGCGGGTGCGAGTGCTGCCTTGTAGCGGCATTAGCCTGCTCTTTTTCGAAATCTACAAGGGTGTCTTTAACATGCAAGATATATGGCTCTCTCTTAACACGGGTCATCCTTGTATCGTACCCTTCCGACGGACTATAATCGTTTCCTCAAGACCATACTCGCAAATGGTGTCAAGGGAGAGCCGGAAAATTCAGGCCCTGAAATTTTCATCCCAGACGGTATTCGAACCAGAAACATTTGTGTTAGTTGTCCAATGGGTACATGCCATTCTTGCATGTTTCATCAAACCATGACCTTACATTTGTACCTTTACGGTTCATTGGTCAATATGAACATTTTGTATTTTTGTCTGGGTTTCAAGTACTATAAGCAATGGGCCAACTATATGTGTTGTATGGAATGATAGTACCGTGTAAATGTCTGTCTGGCAGGCATTATCTAAAGTTGACTATATGCAATTGCTTGTTTGTATGTTAATGTTAAGTTTGTGTGTGTTTTTATAAAGTACCAAAATCAAGACAATAACAATCAAAACCAAGGAGTAAACAAAGACTCACAAAACCAAAGGATATTTACATGAACAGTTATAAATAATAATTAAGAAAGAACACAAACTCCACTAAAAACCGGGAGTGAAATCAGGTGCTCCAGAAGGGTAAGCATTTCCTGCACCGTATACGGCACCTGTCGTGTTATTTCTTTGTAAACTGTAATAAGTACATGGCATGATTGTACAGTGGACATGTCTGTCTGGCAGGTATCATTTGACCTTGACCTAATATTTATGATGCATTGGTCAACGTTAAGTTTTTGTGTCGATTACTTATAGCAAAAGGTCAGCTATATTTGTGTGTATGTAATAATTAAAAGATACACATGTCTGTCTGACAGGTATCACCTGACCTTTAACATTGATCTGTGTTACGTTTTTGTGTTTTGGTCTGCTTTTTTCTCAAAATATACACAACAGGTCATATATATTTCGGGTTTATATAACAAGTGTAAGGTGTAAATGTATGTTCGACAAGTCTGATTAAAATCAAACCTCTCAGCGCTCCGTTTCTGATATGGGAGCCAGGCGACATATCAGAAACGGGAGCGCTGAGAGGTTTGTTTGTAATCAGACTGCCGTGTGACACGATTTATCTGACCTAGACCTTACTGTCATTGATCTTTAAAATGTTAAGTTTCAGTAAATAGTTATCAAAGGTACCAGGATTATAATTTAGTACGCCAGACGCGCGTTTCGTCTACATAAGACTCATCAGTGACGCTCATATCGAAATAGTTATAAACCAAACAAATACAAAATTGAAGAGCATTGAGGATCATAAATTCCAAAAAGTTGTGCCAAATACGGCTAAGGTAATCTATGCCTGGGATAAGAAAATCCTTAGTTTTTCGAAAAGTTCAAAGTTTTGTAAACAGGAAATTTTCAAAAATGACCACATAATTGATATTCAAATCAACACCGAAGTGCTGACTACTGGGCTGGTGATACCCTCGGGGACTAAACGTCCACCAGCAGAGGCATGCTTTTAATAAATCTTTTATCTTTAAATCTTTCAACATAAAATTAATGGTCAGTAAAGCAGGTGAGACATTTCAGCGTGTGCTACTCATTTTATTTGGTATGTTTGTCAGATACTGTAAGCAATATGCTGATTATATTTGATGCATGGTAGGAAATTCATTCATAATAAGTGAAGCAGCCATGACATTTTAGAGATTGCACTCTTTTTATTTATTCAAATTGTAAAGCGAAGGGTTTCAGGAGAATGTTTTGACTTTAAAAGAAAGCCATAAAGGCAGAGGTGAATTAGAATATTTTTTTGGTTTGAGAAATACAAATTGTGCAAATCACTCTGACGGCTACAAATGTGTTGAAATGTCATTTCAATTTACATGCCATAGCTAATTATTTTTTTAAAAACATAATGGTCGGGAATATTCTACTAGCAGGCGTGGATCCTGTCACTTTGGAAAGGTGCTTCCATCACTTGTTCATGCTTAGGCTATGGCCAATAAGTCGTGATAATGAATTTATTCAAGAGCAAACATGAACATTACACGCAATAACTTGGTATGGATTTAAATCTTCAGAATAAGACTTTTCTGACTTCGGCCACATATTCTTCAGTATTCCTCTTCTTCCTGTGTGGTCCTTTCAAAAATGTGGATATTCTGTCTAAAGCTTTCAGTTTTAGATAGTATTCCTAGAAAGAAAATATTATATGCCTTAAAATGTAATTTGTAAAGAGTGTCTTTATCTAATTGGCTTCATGAAAAAGACAAACTTTCAATGACTCCTATGTATCATTATGATAATTATTTTTTGCAAGTCTATTTTGTATATTTTTATAACAGAACACCATATTTATGAGAATATTGATATTATTAAGACATGTACTGTGATACATGATGCTTCAACATCAATAGCAACTTCAGTCATTCTAAGTCAGAACTTTTGTTAGAAGATTGCTCTATTTTCAAAATAGCATGATGGTCTAGCTATCATTTTAAGTATAAAGACACTTCAATATTGTTAACATATATATAATATACATGTATATCTAATTATACAAAACCAACCACTAGCTCTAATTAAAAATTATGCCATTAATTTCAATTTGATTTTCTTAACTTATTAAAGTTCAATAATTCACATTTAGCATGTTAAAAATCTAAATGTTTAGATGCCCATATAGAGATTCAAATTCATCACTAGAACAATTTATGACAGGAAAAGAAATTATGTGACTGAATTTGATTGTGAAATAAGAAGATGGTAAGACCATTTGATTTTCAAGAGGTGGAAGAACATAATGAAACAGTATCAATTTAATTTTAATTATTTGTAATAAAGATAGATCATTACAAAATAACTTTGTGTTTTATAGCCCTGCAAGATCATGAAATATCTAATGAACTAATCGGCTACACTGTTAAAGTCGTGCTTAAAAATTAAACACTTGTATTGCATGCTTAGGATTGCGTTTAATTTCTAAACACATTTCGTAGAAAGCACATAAAATGTAAACATGTCTTGAATTTTTGAACACTTTTAAATGTGTTTTAGAATGAAATTGTTTCGGAATAAAACACTTATTTCAAAACTAAAAACGATTCTAAACACAATCATAAACACATTGTACTGAGATACGTTTAAACCAAGACATGTATTACATTTTAATGTTGTGTCGTTGTTCACCTCTTATATTTAATGCGTTTCCTTCAGTTTTAGTTTTTACCCCTAATGTTTTTTTGTCCATGGATTTATGAGTTTTGAACAGCGGTATACTAGTGTTGCCTTTATGTAAAAAAGGTACACAAAAGATGTTCTTAGAATTGTGTTAAGGATCTAAACACTATTTTTAAAGTGTATTTGAAAGATATACACTCATGCTTTATCGATATAAATACCTTCAGTTTAGGGTATGCATCTATTAATTCCATTCCAAGGAATTCTTCTACAGCCAACATGCACTCAAGCAGCCCTAAATCCGCAATACTTATACAATCTCCAACGAGGTATTTTGTAGTGCAACTTTTCAAAATCTAAAATCATACAGTAATGTTCAAAAATATGTATTGTTCTCAATAAAACTAAAAATCGCTAGATTGTCGAATTCAGTTATGGACTCTACTACATAGCCACCATCTAATGACCCATGGCTTATTTTGGGACTTTTTTTTGATAAAAACAATGAAGCAAATAGTAAAATAACAAAATTATCGAATACAAAGGAAAATCTAAAACGGAAATTCCTATATCAGATTGCAAAATCAAAAGTTCAAACACATCTAATGAATGGAAAACAACTATGATATTCCTGACTTGGTACATACATTTATAGCTTTATAGCTTGTTGTTCGGTGTGAGCCAAGGCTCTGTGTTGAAGACCAAACTTTGATTTTAATGGTTTACTTTTATAAATTGTGACTTGGATGGAAATTTGTTTCATTGTCACTCATACCACATCTTTTTATATCTATTTACTTTTGTAGAAAAATGATGGATTAAACCTGCCAAAACTCAACCTTACCCGGTACTTAAATTTATCACTCGTTTAAAAAAATGAATCCACAAATATATAACATGTATAATGAAAGCATCTAGTAGTTGACTTTGCTGTACTTTTTTTTTTAGGTATCTGCAAACAGTGCATCACCTATTTTTTTTTTTTATTCATTTAATTAAACTAAAAGGTCGACTCAGTTTTTTAATCAAAATATTCTCAAATAATTTGTTTTACTAAATAGAATCCATAGCCCGATTGTTATAAACCTTGGATCAAAGCTGATTTATACAGAAATAGCATCTCAAGAAATGAGTATTTAGTTGTAATTCCGTTCTTAACTGATATCTTGATTCAACAGTTTTACGGTTAACATTGAACTTATAGCATTTGCCTGTACCAAGTCAGGAATATGACAGTTGTTATCCATTCGTTTGATGTGTTTGGACTTTTGATTTTGCCTTTTGATTTTTGATTTTCCTTTTTGAATTTTCCTCGGAGTTCAGTATTTTTGTGTTTTTACTTTTGATTAGGGACTTCCTTTTGAAATTTCCGAGGAATTCAATATTTTTGGGATTTTACTTTTATTTATATGTATGCTGACTGCAGCAATGGAGACATAGGGTTAAGTTGAACCCAGCACAAGTTTGGCTGTCGTATATTTACTGTTTTTATTTTATTTTCGGAATGGATAAAGTATTGTGTAATGTAGAGAATATACTGCACATGTACTTTGAAACGATTATACCTTTTCATATACAGGAAAATATTTTGGTACCATAACCTCTTTAGCCTTTTTCAAACATTCGTTTTCATCTGTGAAGACCATAGCTACGAAAACTGCATAAAAGTCCCTAGATCCTTCATAGTACATGTCTACTCTATAATAATGGGAAACATACTGAACATAGTGAAGTACAATATGCAATATTTATGATAAAGGTACGTTTTATAAAATTCTGAGAAATAAATTTCAGTCTGAACATTTAAGACCGAGACAATGTAACCACATTTTGTTGGGTTAATTTTTATTTAACTAAATAGTTCTTCTTCAACCAATGCATATGCACCCATGTTTCACTGGGATCCCAAAATAACTTCTCGATAGTTTCCGTTTCTATGCAAGTTGAATTGTCGTTTGATTTTGTTGCACTTCAGTGTTTCTGTTGTTTTGTTGTTTTCCTCTAAAACTTTATGTGTTCCCCTCGGTTGAAGTGTTACCCGAATTTGTTTTCGCTAAATCGATTTATGACTTTTGAATAGCGTTATATACTACAGTTGCTTTTATTTAACTTACTTGACAGCCTCTTGATCGTTTGAACCATACATGTTGTATTTCCTGGCTAGGTATCTAGCAATAGCTCCAGTCTGTACCAACTCTAAACCATCTATCTCCAGTAAGGGTACTTGATTGTATAGCAATTTACCACCTGTAATATGTATATTCGTCAATTATATCATTGCTTACAGAATGTTTGTCGTTTTAGACATAATAACATTTATAAAACGGGAGCATTGTTTACTACACGTTTTGTTCATGAAAAAATAGTTTGAAACATATTTACAATGAAGGAGTTGTTGACCATTTGAAATGAAGTGAATGTAGTCTATTCCATAGATATAATAGCCTTTATACCAATGTCTATATTTATCGCACCGCGGGTAAATTATCACGTCGAGATTGGTTTTACGCCCTATGAGACCATAGGGGGCTAGTAAATTTCATAGGGGGTTCATGACGCGTTAATGGTGACTTCATATATTAATGTTGTTGTGTTTCATTGTTTATTGTATAACTTGTATAAAATAAATTAGATAACATCACATACTCATTAAGATGTGAACATATACTGTTAGCAATAAATAGAATAAACCTATATAAAGCTCCAAAAAAAGTTACGAGTAATGTTCTCGAGACTACAAAAACTCTACCATAATCAAAGTACAAAACAAAACACACAAAGATATAGCTACGGTGCAAACACCACTAGAGAGGTTCCTACAAAATTAATTTGTGAAGTGAGCATCAACAAAACAAATATTAATGATATACGTTGTTCTTTCACAATGCAGCTGACAATTAAAGAATCACTGAACTGTAATAACTGTATGGATAATTAAAAGTAAAACTTACTCTTTTTCAACTCCTCCCATTGTTCTTTGCTGGTAAGATATTCCTCGGCGTACTGAAAATATAAATACATGTAGTAAGACGAATTTCTATGAAGAGTTCCATGTAATAGAAAGGCATAAGTAAACATGTATACCAAATGATTAAGAGAGAATCACATGCCATAACCTAATGATCTTGATAAGTTTGCAGAACATCTTCAACATCTTGTTGTAAGGAGTCTTGAAAACATTTATGCATGGCAAACCACAGTAGGAAATATGACCCTTAACATTGAATCTTTAAGAGTTCACTAGCATTTTGTCCTGAAAAAATAAGGCAACAGAACATTCCTTTTTCACTGGTATGTGAGATATATAATATCAATTGTAGCATATCCCATCATCGAAAACACAGTTTCTCTTACTAGGTACCACATTGCTTGTTAAAAATTAAAATAGCCGTTACTGTTTTTCATCTTATCAAAACTCATTTATCTCGAAGATGAAAATGAAAATCTTCCTGAGCATTCCAATCTGCCTTTATCTCTAACAGGTTGACATGCTGAGGGATAAACTTCTTTGTCGACTGACTTTGGGTACAAACAAAAAATTGAAAACAAGAATGTGTCCCCAGTACACGAATGCCCCACTCGCAATATTATTTTCTATGTTCAGTTGACCGTGACATTAGGGTAAAAACTCTAATTTGGCATTACAATTAGAAAGATCATATCATCGGGAACATGTGTACTAAGTTTGAACTCGGTTGGACTTCAACTTCATTAAAAACTACCTTGACCAAAAACTTTAACCTGAGGCGGGACAGACGGACGAACGGACGGTACAACGGACGGACGAACGGACGCACAGACTAGAAAACATAATGCCCCTACACTATCGTAGGTGGGGCATAAAAATATTTCCATATCCCCATTGAGACACATTTAAAAAACAAGAACCAGAGAATAAGAACAAAATTGAAGGGGAACGTAATGAAATAAATTGAGTCTCTTTTACAACCAATCATTAGTGAAACAGAAGAGATTGAATTACTGGGATTCAAAATATTTCGGTCATCCCGGTTTTTGCGCAAAAATTACAGGAAGTACAACTGAGTTGGGCCCATAAGTAAATGAGGAAGGGTCCATGTTTATACAAATGCCATACAGCCAAGCATTCGGTGGAACACAAAAGGCTTATTCATATATTTATCCACAACCTCTCTTATAGCCTGCTGAATCGCCACAAAAATTAATATATATTCCGAGGGAAAACTAAACATTCTTGTAAGTTGAATACTGCTCCTACATACACATCATATTGGGTGTGACTGAACTCTCAATTGTCTATAGATTGACCACTAGACCCACATCTACATGGAGATTGACTGTTTGAAACAACTGACGTTGCAACAAAACATGTGGCATTTTTTTCTCTCAAGGCCACTCGACCGAACACATGCATATCACAAACGGCTCATTTCAAAAATATCTAACGGCAGCCATTACTAATAAAAGACTTGGGACACCCCAATCCTTATGTCATAGTCTGAAAATCTGTAGTGAAAATATTTTGTTAATGAATCCAAGGATATTAGAGCTTATTTTCACAAAACTTGTGTGTACATTGCTTCCATTTTTGGTATCAGTCTGGTTGAACTATACAATTAGTAGATATTTTCATTAAAAGTTGGAACTTGCAGAGCTCCGGTTAATATTGGCTTCGCTAGGTTTAAATTTGTAACTAGCCTCGGATTTTTTTCTCTCTCAAAATCCATTGACAACTTTTGAACAGCAGTATACTATTCTTGCCTTTAATTACCAGAAGACGCAACTCTAAGTATGTCGGTTGAGGTCAGAAGAGCTGAAAAAATAAGGCAACAGAACATTCCTTTTTCACTGGTATGTGAGATATATAATATCAATTGTAGCATATCCCATCATCGAAAACACAGTTTCTCTTACTAGGTACCACATTGCTTGTTAAAAATTAAAATAGCCGTTACTGTTTTTCATCTTATCAAAACTCATTTATCTCGAAGATGAAAATGAAAATCTTCCTGAGCATTCCAATCTGCCTTTATCTCTAACAGGTTGACATGCTGAGGGATAAACTTCTTTGTCGACTGACTTTGGGTACAAACAAAAAATTGAAAACAAGAATGTGTCCCCAGTACACGAATGCCCCACTCGCAATATTATTTTCTATGTTCAGTTGACCGTGACATTAGGGTAAAAACTCTAATTTGGCATTACAATTAGAAAGATCATATCATCGGGAACATGTGTACTAAGTTTGAACTCGGTTGGACTTCAACTTCATTAAAAACTACCTTGACCAAAAACGTTAACCTGAGGCGGGACAGACGGACGAACGGACGGTACAACGGACGGACGAACGGACGCACAGACTAGAAAACATAATGCCCCTACACTATCGTAGGTGGGGCATAAAAATATTTCCATATCCCCATTGAGACACATTTAAAAAACAAGAACCCGAGAATAAGAACAAAATTGAAGGGGAACGTAATGAAATAAATTGAGTCTCTTTTACAACCAACCATTAGTGAAACAGAAGAGATTGAATTACTGGGATTCAAAATATTTCGGTCATCCCGGTTTTTGCGCAAAAATTACAGGAAGTACAACTGAGTTGGGCCCATAAGTAAATGAGGAAGGGTCCATGTTTATACAAATGCCATACAGCCAAGCATTCGGTGGAACACAAAAGGCTTATTCATATATTTATCCACAACCTCTCTTATAGCCTGCTGAATCGCCACAAAAATTAATATATATTCCGAGGGAAAACTAAACATTCTTGTAAGTTGAATACTGCTCCTACATACACATCATATTGGGTGTGACTGAACTCTGAATTGTCTATAGATTGACCACTAGACCCACATCTACATGGAGATTGACTGTTTGAAACAACTGACGTTGCAACAAAACATGTGGCATTTTTTCTCTCTCAAGGCCACTCGACCGAACACATGCATATCACAAACGGCTCATTTCAAAAATATCTAACGGCAGCCATTACTAATAAAAGACTTGGGACACCCCAATCCTTATGTCATAGTCTGAAAATCTGTAGTGAAAATATTTTGTAAATGAATCCAAGGATATTAGAGCTTATTTTCACAAAACTTGTGTGTACATTGCTTCCATTTTTGGTATCAGTCTGGTTGAACTATACAATTAGTAGATATTTTCATTAAAAGTTGGAACTTGCAGAGCTCCGGTTAATATTGGCTTCGCTAGGTTTAAATTTGTAACTAGCCTCGGATTTTTTTCTCTCTCAAAATCCATTGACAACTTTTGAACAGCAGTATACTACTCTTGCCTTTAATTACCAGAAGACGCAACTCTAAGCATGTCGGTTGAGGTCAGAAGAGCTAACATTTGGGACCGCTCCTGATAAAGGTCAGAGGATTTTTAAAGGATTTTTATTTACATCTCTATTATTGTTTACACTCTCTTGAAATATATTTGGTTCTGACATTGGAAGGGTTATTACTTTATTTTAGTCCTTTTCATTTTAAAAGCAACATCTTGGAGATGTAAATTCCTCCTAGCATTATTAGAATTCACAGGTAGTCAGTCGAGGGCTGTATAGCCAGCCAAGATTGTTAAAAAATTCCATCATCATTGGGCTAAATATTCTATTTCATGTGTTACTAGGTCGGCTTCTTTATATCGCTCGTAATTAAGTTCTATTTTGTATTCCTAATTACTTCTGTATTTTGTAGGGCAGATTTTTTTCATCCCGTCTTACAGTTCTTAACAGGTCACTATATTCATTCCTAGATTGCTGCAATCTTTTCCTCTCCATAATATCAAATAGACGTATATACAGAGATTCCCTAATTGATTGATTAGTGCTTGTTAACTCATTATTTGAACAAAATGTGCTAGTACAAATTACAATTTGTACTAACTTTGACTAAATTCACTTTTAACTTGTATAATAATTTATGGTATGGATTTTGTAATAAAAAAAAGCATTGATATTATGCGTACAAACTATAGAAATTTTATTTTATGACCACATAACAAACCTTATTAACAAAATACAAAAATACCAAGATGGAGACAAGAAATGTAATGATACATACATACATGCATGCCAATTAAATCTGATAGTACAATAGAAATTGGCCCCAGTAACCATTCTGACAGTAGAATGGAAATTTGCTCCAGTCACAATTCTTTTAGTATAATAGAAATTGGACAGATTGACAATCAGGATGAACAATTTTTCAGTATGATCGTGCCCAAACTGATCCTAGTAATACCATAGGTGTAATAATTGAACCTCGATAATTTGGGTACTGCATTTGAACAACTGAATGAATTTCAACAAGATATTTGTTAAGAAATCAAATTGAAGCTTTTAAAGACATATCTTTGTAAGAGCCAACGGTTCACGAGCTTCATCTTTCGCTACACTGTAAATCTTAGTGTTAATTAATAGAACACTTCTTGGACGCTTTTTTGTAACACATTTTGAACGTGTAATGGTGTTCCAAATGTTTACACTAGTGTTCATCAATTGAATGGGTGGTGTTCAGTTTTTTATGCCTTTGTGTTTCATTTTTGAACACTTGATGTTAAAGACCTTAACATTAGTGTTCAACGATTAAACGTGTCCGGATGTTCAATAAATAAAGACAACAATAGTATACCGCTGTTCAAAACTCATAAATCCATGGACAAAAAACAAAATCGGGGTATCAAACTAAAACCGAGGGAAACGCATTAAATATAAGAGGAGAACAACGACATAACACCGAAACGTAACACACACAGAAACGGACCAAGCATCAGACAAAACACCACGAGAATAACAAATATAACATGAAAACCAAATATTCAAAATCTTAATACGTCGACGCGTTCAACAGCCATGAAACACTTTTTGAACACACATAACATGTTTTAAAGCCAAAATGTTAAGATTCAGAACACCAGACGTTAACATTCAGAACAGTTGACATAGGTGTTCAAATTGATGGTGTTCAAATGTGGAACACGTTCTATTGTTAAGCGTACATAATTTTCCATAAGTACTAAACTTAATTAAACTGTTATAAAAACTATATTGAATCAGGCAAAATACAACAATAAAACATATTTTAACAAGTAATTCTTTATATAATCAAATGAGCATATATGTAAGAAAAGTGCACAAGAATACTTTATGATATCACAAGTAACAGTCAGTGAAATCACATACATAATGTTTTTAAACCGACTTAAATATATCACAAATGATTATTTTCTTCTACATGACAAGATATAGTTGCCACATCATGTGTTTCCTAACCAAAAAAAACCATGACAATGTGATAAGTAGATAGTTTATGATATAGATATTTGTCACAATGAAAGTTTAAAAGTTTGCAAATTCCAACAGTTCTTGTACGATCACACACAATGTACGCTCAACTTTTCAGGGCATCTTTACTTAAAACTATCAACTGGGTAGCATTTTATGTGTTATCGTCAACTTCCAATGTCAAAATCCTCCACAACAAGTAATGTCTATGAGCCTATATATCCTGCAAAATAAAATTTAGAATTAATAGAAGAGAGTTTTTTTTATAAAGCATCAAATTATGCAATAGTTTTTATGCTTTAATTTCGATATATACTAGAGTACAAATTGATATGCTATGGCGGTGAAATGCAAGTTTTGACATTATAAATTACATAAGTCGATTTCTTGACCTAAGGTATACAGATATAGAAATGATACACCTACATAAGCTATTAATATACATATATTGTCATACCTTTTTTACATCTTTCTTTTTTCCAACACTTTATAGCATGCAGAAATGACATTCTAGGGCTTATTGGTTTCTAATTCAAACATTCCAATCAAACGATTGCTGCAAATAACAAAATGCATTTTCTAAGTCAAAAATGGTGTTCCATATGTTTACACTAGTGTCCATCAATTGAATAGTGTTCATCAATTGAATGTTTGGTTTTCAGTTTTTAATGCCTTTGTGTTTCATTTTTCAACACTTGATGTTAGAGTTATTTAACACTTAGCGTTCATCAATTGAATATGTGGTGTTCAGTTTTTAATGCCTTTGTGTTTCATTTTTGAACACTTGATGTTAGAGTTATTTAACACTTACGGTTAATCAATTGAATGTGTGGTGTTCAGTTTTTAATGCCTTTGTGTTTCACTTTTGAACACTTGATGTTACAGTTATTTAACACTGAGCGTTAATCAATTGAATGTGTGGTGTCCACTTTTTAATGCCTTTGTGTTTCACTTTTGAACACTTGATGTTACAGTTATTTAACACTGAGCGTTAATCAATTGAATGTGTGGTGTTCAGTTTTTAATGCCTTTGTGTTCATTTGTGAACACTTGATGTTACAGTTATTTAACACTGAGCGTTCATCAATTGAATGTGTGGTGTCCACTTTTTAATGCCTTTGTGTTTCATTTTTGAACACTTGATGTTAGAGTTATTTAACACTTAGCGTTAATCAATTGAATATGTGGTGTTCAGTTTTTAATGCCTTTGTGTTTCACTTTTGAACACTTGATGTTAGAGTTATTTAACACTTAGCGTTAATCAATTGAATATGTGGTGTTCACTTTTTAATGCCTTTGTGTTTCATTTTTGAACACTTGATGTTAGAGTTTTTAACGCTTAGTGTTCAGCTAATATACGTGGATGTAAAAAATCATTATTTATTCTGTATAACAGACAGACGATCACAGACTGGTTATTCAGCAGTTTAGAAAATCATCAGAACAAAGCTGACAGTTATTTACGTTAAATACTGTTCTTTAATTCGTCTTTTATGTTGAATATTGAAAATTTGAATATAACAGTTATAAATATTTGACAAATATATATCTGACATGAGAAAATAACAAGGAAGCCATCGAACTACCTATGGAGATTATCCTAACGTGTTACTCACTTCTTTCGTGTTCATGTGAGAAAGAAGTCCCTTCTCCAGTTCTCCTCCTTATGTGTATTCTTTCTTCGTTTAACCGCCTAAATCACCAGCCGATATCTGTTTTCGGTATTTGGTACTCTGGTATATATTTTTTTAACGCGAGGTGTTCAAAATTTCGAACGATTTGAACACTGATTGAACATGTCATGTTAATAAACTGAACGGATCATGAAATACAATAAACATCGACATATTTTTATTACGATATTATCATAATAGGCCTCATTGATATGCATAATTATGTCACTTAGAAGTAAAACTAGTAATGATAATAAAATAAGATCATAAACTATACATTTATGCCAATTTGGAAGTTTAATATTTCACAATTACTAAATTATTTGTCAAAAAATCACACGTGTACATTCAAATTTTAAAATGAAATTCTTTGTAAATTTGCCAATTGGAAGGATAGAAAATCGGACAAACAACTATCTTCTTTTTAGATCAGAATTTGAACACCGGTGTACACTGTGTCTGAACACACATGTTAATATTTTTAACACAAACGTTAAAACTTTGAACATGCTCTAAGCATGAACATATGACGTTGAAATATAATGAAACATCGCACGATACTGGTGTCACCTAACGTTACACACTCAAAGACGTAAGACAAAATAAAAACGTTGGAATGCATGTTGTTCAGATGGCTTTTTACAATAAATTTTATAAAGGATTGATTTTTCCCCTAATAAAGGATTATTTTATTTCTTAGATAAAAGATGTTAAGCTGTAGTTTTATTAACAAATTAAAAATAAAAAAGTAACTTGAATTGAAACCATTTAATTATATACATTTTAATTATAAAGGCAATCGATTTCTTTTTTTTTGATGGATAAACTATGCACTGCAAATGCATTCATTTTTGCGAAAAGACTACGACATATCTAGCATGGCAGTTCTGCACAAATATATGCAAGGGAATCAGCGGGAACAATTATTAAAGCTGTTTTTTTTCTATCAATTTGTATAATAGCGGATTCGACTATTATAGTCCGGAAAACATTTCAGTTCTGCGAGGAAATCTCTCTCCCCACCCCCTTCTTTATGAATCGGTAGAGCTTCAACATAAAACATTAATTTTAAAGTTTTCTTATTAAGCAACACAATAAAATAGCCGTATTCCAAATCGTCTGTGAAACCCGCAATAATGACAATTAGACGGAACGTTAGAAGCATATTTTATTTTTAAAATAACGTCAAAATCGTACGGGGGGACATTGTATCGGACATTTTAGTTTTATCTGATATCTCGTATATTAGATTTAATTTATGGGAATTTAATATAAAAATAAAGATATTTTTTGTACTTTTATCTATTATAATGTTTTTTTATGTAACGAATGACACTGTATTAAATAAACATCATGAAAAAACAGAAAACGTAACCCTACGTTTAATTTGGTTTGAAGGGGACAAAATGTCGGACATTGGTAATCAACTCGAATAAAAAGAATTTGTTTTTGAAAATTCCTGATAATTGCGTGAGGCGAAAGTGTGATCTTTGTACATAATGCTAGTATAAGAATTATTTACTTTCGACATGGGGATTGCTCTGGAATTCCCTTTTTGGAACAATTAAAAGTAAATTACGGCAACCTTTCTTTCATGGGACACATAATTTGTATCATCTTGATCCCTTTTTTTTTCTATATTTCCGTCTTTTCGGGAGAGAAAAATCGACATCACGTCATCGCCCACTTATACATTGCTTGTTCTAGACAAACTTTTATATCGTTTGGTAAAAAAACCATATGTTTTTTACGGTATTCAGAATTTCACAGAACTAAAAGTGTAACGCGGGACAAGAAAATCATATTGCAAAATAAAGGTTTTATTGAGTTTTAATTAATGTAAATGGTCTGTTACATATACAAAATTGCAATAATCCGAAAGAAGAGTTTTAAAGCTTTAAAATGATATACAACACTTTATAAGATAATTTTTTATGTTTAAAAATTAACAAGATGAATGTGTCTTGTCCGTGATTTAACCAAAGTAACACCAGTAGCGTGCGACGTTTCTGAACATTCGGTGTACACATTTTGAACGCGTCCGGACGCGTCAGGCGTCAGGTAGATTTACAGTGTATGTGAAGCACGTAAAAGGCGTTAACAAATTTGTGGTCAGAAGTTTCTTTCGTATAATGTACAGGAGTTGCCGCACTTCTAAATGTTTATGTTAAAAGCAAACGATGTTGTGAAATTCCCTATGCCAAAAATCAGTCATTTGCTCAAACAAATGATGCAGAATTACTTTTGTATTTTGTAAATAAATTTATTGTGTGGTCATTGATTAAAAACTTGATAGTATGTATAAAAAAAAGTAAATTAACAAAAATACAAAACTGCAACGGACATTAAAAAAACGGAAAGACCTTTATAAAATGCAAAATCAAAAGCTCAAACATGTCTGAATGGAAAACCATTGTTTGTAGATAGTAGATGTGTTTGTGTTCTGTTAAATTGTTCCTTTTAAAATTGTTATACGATGATGACTGATGTACCCATATTTCAAGTTGACCATTTTATTTATTGTGTCTGTTTAGTTAACGCATCAATGTAAATATAATGGCATTTGATAAGACTGTCATCAAAGTGAGAGGGTTAGCGCTATAAAACCAGGTTTAATCCACCATTTTCTACATTTGAAAATGCATGTACCAAGTCAGGAATGTCAACAGTTCTTGTCCATTCGTTTTTGATGCGTTTTGTTATTTGATTTTGTCATGTGATTATGGACTTTCCGAAATGATTTTCCTCTGAGTTCAGTATTTTTGTGATTTTACTTTTTGTCATATACCGGACTTGGTACAGGCATTACCTTATGTAGAAATAGTTGATTAAAAATGGTCTCAAGATCTTTCAACGATTTTTTTTAAATATCAAATTCCATTGCTATAATTTATGTTAAGTTATGTGTGAATTTTAGTCAAATCTTGTACAGGCACATTTTGTACACAACATATATAACAGTGAATTATTGCATCTAATAATACAAATCTTAAAGAAACAACTTCACAAACATGAATATTTTAGAACTACCTGGGAGATTTATAACTGAGAATATTTTATAAGGCAACTTATTTCATATAGCAATCCTATGAAACTATGTTATGTTAAGGTTCATTGTAACAAACGGACAAATCATATGGCTTTTGATGGGCATTTTTTTCTTCTTCATGGGTGTAAAAATTAACTAAGTTGTGGTACAACTGTGAGATGCTCCCTCAGGTAAAAACCGGTTTGTTTTATTTTGATTGTCCTAATTGACATAGACAAGAGGTATTTTAACTAACTCACAATTATAGGTGAGTTAAAGAAGTGAGTGAACAGTATCAAAGTGATTCAGGTGTTTGTTTGTTTTTACACATTCTGCAAAGGAAAAAAATGCCTATCTAAAACCAAGCAAGATTTCATCTTTCTGAAGCTAAAAATGCATTCAACTTAACTTTTACATATCAATAGTGGTCACTGGATGCTAGGCCTTAAAACTTTCCAAACAGCACAAGTAAGTCTGTACACAGAGCAGTTTATGAGGTGAAAATACGGCCATACTGGTCCATTTGTTATGATGAACCTATCTTAAGGTTCATGTGGATCATATGGCTAAAATGGCCGTATTTTCACCTCAAAATTTACTCTGAGTACAGACAAACCTGCGCATCTGTAAAAAAATTGAGGCATAGCATGCCCCAGATAAATGAATTTTAAGTATTTTTTAAGTTTTAGAAAAATAAAAAATTACCAGGATTTTGCCGTGCACTTTTTTTCATTCCTCCAGAAGGTGCTAAAATAAACTAAGTTGGGAAACAGGTTTGAGAAATTCCCCACAGGTAAAAATTAAAGTGAGCATTTTTAATTGACAATAGATACCTGACAATAATTGGTTAATTAAACTGTGTACCTGAGTGGACCGTATCAAGGTAAACTCAACTGTTTGTTAATTTTATCATCTTCTGCAGAGACGAACAAAAGTGTACAGCAAAATCCAGTTAAGTTATGAATTTTCTAAATCATACAATGCATTTGAATTCTATTTATCTAGGGCATGCTATGCCTTAAAACTTTCCCAGATGCACAGGTTTGCCTGTACTCAGAGAAAATTTTGAGGTGAAAAAACGGCCATTTTAGCCATAGGGTCCACATGAACCTTAAACACGGTAGTGATAACATTGTCCTAAATATTAACTTATATATAACCTCCATTTATAAAATGTGAAAAATTGCATGACAATCAATCTCGGAAATTATATGTCTCGATCTGTGCGAAGGCCTAGACAGATTTAAGTTTTAATTATAACACAGAAACACGAAATTTTGCGCTGAAGACACTTTTTCGTCAGACAATTTATTTTCTTTACAAAACTATATACCTGTAATATAAACGTGCTACACAAAACACA
This sequence comes from Mytilus trossulus, assembly GCF_036588685.1. Lineage (NCBI taxonomy): Eukaryota > Metazoa > Mollusca > Bivalvia > Mytilida > Mytilidae > Mytilus > Mytilus trossulus. The sequence goes on from NC_086382.1 coordinate 28,430,167, forward strand.
TCGTACTAACGTGTATTTAAATTTACTTTACAAATGTTGATAATTTTGATAGTCTTTAACATACCTCTAACCCTGCTTCTGCCAAAATGATCCTGATTATTTCCGCTTTACCCCTGCCATTAGCATATGTTAGTTTTGTAGACATGATACCGATTGAAACAGTTACTATATGTTACATTTATATATGTAAATCCCTTTTTCTATTTTTAGCTATTATATTTTTCACCTGAGTTCGTCCTTAAATTTTTCTTCGGATCATTTTTTTTACGATATTCAAACCTCATCTGCATTGACAGTATTTCTTTAGATTGAGAGAAAATTCATGTTTTTACAGTTATTGATATTCTAAACTGTCTTTAGTACAATCATATATACCTATTTTAGGACTTTATATATGGGAGAATTACACAAACAAATAAAGTTAACTTCCGTTTGTTTGTTATTTCAAACTTAAGAAATAAATGATATATATACAGGCTATACTTTATTGTAGTTATAACATGTGTAGGCATTATATTCGTGATTATTTTTGCCCGAGCGACAGTGAGGGCTAAAACCAGTGGCGGAACCAGAACTTTCCCTAAGGGACTCTGACTGACCTAAATGAGGGGGGAGGGCGCTCCATTCATGCTTCAGTGATTCCCTATATAATCAACCAAATTTTTCCCACAAAAGGGGGGGGGCGGCCCGCCAGCCCCCTGGATCCGCCTATGAAAACACACGAATATAATGCCTACCCATGTTACACAGGCACTTGTCTCAAAAATATTTTTCCTATATACCTTAATATAACACTAATTAAGGTATATAGGGGGGAAAAACTGAGACAAGTGCCTGTGCCATGTTAAAACTAAATAAAGATAATAAAGTAAAGCTTGCAAAAATTATTTCAATTCTGATAAGGACAATTAATTTCTATGTCTGATGTGTGTAAATGTAGAGCGTTTGTGTAGGCTCTTCCGTGAACCTGTATTTTTTGTTGGTTTAAAACAAGCAAACTACTGGCAACATGATTATTTTAGTTTGAACAGCCAACAAGAACGGATGTCGTATCTTGATAAATATACTGAGCAAAAACAGTTTAGCAACACTTTTTTTCAATTAATTTTTTTATTGTTTCTGCAAAATATTTTTGTAAACATCGTTTTACCTATAATGGTTTACTTTTTAAATTGTTATTTGGATGGAGAGTTGTCTCATTGGCACTCACACCACATCTTCCTATATCTAATCATTGATATAATACTGGGGTCTACCTGTTATTATAAACATGCAGTCGTATTTTTTACCGTGTGATTGATTTCGCGCCATTCTAGTCTCGATTATCCAGACGCTCCATATGCACAGCTATTGTTGGCTGTAAGAACGATAACTCTGGTGCATCGAGACTAGCGCCATTCAAGCTTTGCACGTGTAATTGATATTTTACCTTCTGTACCTGTACTTTTAAAACAAAATGTGAAATTTGTATTTCACTAACGTTCAGACTTCAGAGACATACCATTGGTAGGAATAACACATGAACATTAGAAAAAAGAAAATGGGGGCGTCCACCAGGCCTCCCCGAAAATGGCCATCAGTAAGCTGTGGGAATTGCTGATGCCGGATTGAGTGATGCCGACGTCGCGGCTCGATTTAATGTGCACAAGTCAACAGTTTAGAGACAAACAAACAGATATCGACAAATTGCAACTACACAGGATAGACCAATAACTGGTAGACCCAAAAAATATAACATCGAGGGAGGAGCACTACCTTCGCTTAACTCGAACACGTGACAGTTTATTCCGGCCACAAGAGGAGTGCATATGCTTAGGGCAGCTAATGGGTTGCTTGCCACTCCTTAATTTATGCACGTGGAGCATGGATGAGAAATTGATTTTGAATAGCACTATATTCATTTCTGCATTTTGACCCTACTGCGCTCAATACAAAGAAATATCTAGTGAATGTGAGTAATAAACATGCATGTTGCTTCTGACATGTAATAATTCAATTTTGTAATTATTAAAATTATATGTTGTTAACATTTTAAAATATATTTGTTGCAAAACCTTTTTGGCTCAGTATTTGTCAATTTCGAATTACAACATATTACAGTCATGAAACAACATGTTCATCATTATTAAGAAAATATCATACACATAATATTTATTCTAAATATTAAGCAATTGAAATATAGTGTGAATATTACACACTTTCATTCACGATCAAAAACACTAACTAATATAATGGTAACCTCCTTAATACTAATTAAACAAAATTTCATGACAATCTATCCATGAAATGTTGTAACGGTATTCAGGCCTAGAGTAAGACAAAATATAATTTTGAGTATCCTCCCTTTAAGGTTCCACTAAAGTCAAAATATAGGACACTTCATAAACATCTAAACTTTGCCGGTATTTTTCAACCTATAATGAATAAAGTCATAAACTATGAAAACATATGTTCATTTAAACATACTTTACATGTACACACAGTGTAAATTGTAAATAAACTTTAAATTGTTATGTTGTGGCCAAACCGGTTCTTGGGGTGAACACTAAATTTTCAAGAAAATCTGCAGGCCTGCAAGACGACTTAATTTGCTTAAAATTGGTATGGATGAATACTGTAACATGTAATGCAGGGCAAGCTAATGCTGATTTGTCACATACATATGTTTTAATGGCATATTTGTCCAATTTCTGTATTGTACCTTCCATATTCGTTCACTTAGATACATATAATTAACTAAAACTCGAAAATCAATACATTTTATAAAAAATCCACTATGGCTTGCCCTGCATTACATGTAATAGTATTCGTCCATACCAATTTTAAGCAAATTAAGTCGTCTTGCAGGCCTGCAGATTTTTTTGAAAATTTAGTGTTCACCCCAAGAACCGGTTTGGCCACAACATAACAATTTCAAGTTGTTACATGTCACGTGTTCGAGTTAAGCGAACACGTGACAGTTTATTCCGGCCACAAGAGGAGTGCATATGCTTAGGGCAGCTAATGGGTTGCTTGCCACTCCTTAATTTATGCACGTGGAGCATGGATGAGAAATTGATTTTGAATAGCACTATATTCATTTCTGCATTTTGACCCTACTGCGCTCAATACAAAGAAATATCTAGTGAATGTGAGTAATAAACATGCATGTTGCTTCTGACATGTAATAATTCAATTTTGTAATTATTAAAATTATATGTTGTTAACATTTTAAAATATATTTGTTGCAAAACCTTTTTGGCTCAGTATTTGTCAATTTCGAATTACAACATATTACAGTCATGAAACAACATGTTCATCATTATTAAGAAAATATCATACACATAATATTTATTCTAAATATTAAGCAATTGAAATATAGTGTGAATATTACACACTTTCATTCACGATCAAAAACACTAACTAATATAATGGTAACCTCCTTAATACTAATTAAACAAAATTTCATGACAATCTATCCATGAAATGTTGTAACGGTATTCAGGCCTAGAGTAAGACAAAATATAATTTTGAGTATCCTCCCTTTAAGGTTCCACTAAAGTCAAAATATAGGACACTTCATAAACATCTAAACTTTGCCGGTATTTTTCAACCTATAATGAATAAAGTCATAAACTATGAAAACATATGTTCATTTAAACATACTTTACATGTACACACAGTGTAAATTGTAAATAAACTTTAAATTGTTATGTTGTGGCAAAACCGGTTCTTGGGGTGAACACTAAATTTTCAAGAAAATCTGCAGGCCTGCAAGACGACTTAATTTGCTTAAAATTGGTATGGATGAATACTGTAACATGTAATGCAGGGCAAGCTAATGCTGATTTGTCACATACATATGTTTTAATGGCATATTTGTCCAATTTCTGTATTGTACCTTCCATATTCGTTCACTTAGATACATATAATTAACTAAAACTCGAAAATCAATACATTTTATAAAAAATCAACTATGGCTTGCCCTGCATTACATGTAATAGTATTCGTCCATACCAATTTTAAGCAAATTAAGTCGTCTTGCAGGCCTGCAGATTTTTTTGAAAATTTAGTGTTCACCCCAAGAACCGGTTTGGCCACAACATAACAATTTCAAGTTTATTTACAATTTACACAGTGTGCATATGTAAAGTATGTTTTAATGAACATATGTTTTCATAGTTTATGACTTTATTCATTATAGGTTGAAAAATACAGGCAAAGTTTAGATGTTTATGAAGTGTCCTATATTTTGACTTTAGTGGAACCTTAACGATACATTACCAAATATATTGTCAATATATAGACAATATTTCACATAGAAAAAATAAATTGTTCTAGCCTATACTGGAATTAAATCATAAACATGCATCAGCAAAATATAATACTAGTAATACTTTACTGAAAGTTTGCCCTTATTTGGGACACTATTTCATGGGACAATAGTTTTGCTTTACAAAATTACACCTGCAGTGTTCATATAAACGTGTTATTCACAAAGCACCTTAATAAAGTGTGTTTACTTTACAAATGTCGATAATTTTAAGATTGTCGGTAACATATCTCTAACCCAACTCCGGCCAATGCGATCCTTATTATGTCCGCTTTACCCCTGCCATCAAAATAGGTCAGTTTTGCTGTCATTACAATAATGTTCTGGTATTTACGGATTCTAACGAGTATGAAGTAACAGGTAGTTTCTTTGGTTAGATTCTGTGTTAGCTCAACCATGAAATCATTATTATTTATATTACGTAAGGTACAACAATCCTTTCGGTTGAGGCAATAGTTAAGCAGAGAACCAATCAGAACTAGTGACAGAATATAAACATTGAAAAACTAGTTTGACATGTCAGTTTAAGAATAAGTTTTCAAATATAAATTTATATAATTAGTGATGATTATAAGTTAATGCACACGCATGTTGTAGGTGTGTTTGATTTGTCAATTTTATTTCAATCACTGTTCATTTATAAATCCAGTAATGTGTATGTACTTCACATAACTTCTTTATATATATGTAAAACAAACAAAAGCTATTAAATTTTGGTCATGGCAAATACATAGACAAAATAGAAATAATGTAAACTCGACAATATTATAGACATAAAATACATATCATGATGTTAATATCAGATTATTACATGGTATTTTTCATATTGCATGTATTATCAGCCCTTGGTTCAATATCAGCCCAAGAGCCGCATGGCTCGAGGACTGATATTGACCGAGGGCTGATAATACATGCGATATGAAAAATGACATGTTATGATCTTTTTATCATATGCTTCAACAGCATGAATGATGAAAAATGATATGAAAAATAACATATTCATATTTTGATCCTTTTACGTGGTTCAAAAATAGAAGTTCAAAGAGTGAAAAGTTCACAGACGTCGGACCTTAAATTAAGTACATTCAATATGAAATCTTTCTATATGACTCAACAGAGAAGAACAATATTTAAATATGGACGAATCGACAAAAAAATACATAATAAACACTGTTTGGAAATTAACATTTTTGAAGTAACTCTCTAAATATTGTTTGAAACTTTGAAAATGCATTTTTTTTAATAATTTGTGTGTTTGTTTTGTTTTGTTTTGTATGCTTTGTTTTGTTTGTTTGTTTGTTTGTTTGTTTTTTGTTTTGGTTTTTTTTTTACACAATATACTTTCCAGTATCCAAATAATTGTTTTGTACACTACTAATTGTAATTTTTTTCCTTGGAAACGTAGCATTGTGGTGTATTTTCCGGAATTTGCCGAGTATCACCGGAATGGCATGCGATAACGTTACGGAAAGGCATGTGATAACAATCGAAGCATGTGATAAACTTTTCATATCAGCCCGCTAAGCATCAATTCGAAAAATATGGAATTTACGTTCATTTAATGCTATTAACATACAGTAAAATTCATAAGTTATTTAGTCTAAGTATATGATAAAGTAATTTTACACATATACATGTACCGCTATCAAGGAAACTTGTTTGAATTTTGTTTTCTTGAGAGGATGTCTGTCCATTTCTTGTATTGTTTCCAAACGTAAGGAAAGATTCATCTTCGTTAGCCAATGGTTATGAGAGGAGGGAGTTGCATCGTCACCCTTGGCTAGCGAAAACGGAAAGATGTGTTATGATTGAATAAAGCAATGTACACTCATGTAGAGACTAAAGGTGTAATTACTTGTATTTTCTGAAGTCATTTATTCTAAAAAAGCTCCCATTTTTGTCATATACCTCCTGCATGATTACACTTTTTGTTTCTCAGAATGAAAAAGAATAAACAATGATAATAAGTATTCAATTATTTTCTAATGCGCCTAGATAATCAAACACGCAGTAAATTATATTATATATATAAAATTGAAAATGGAAATGGGGAATGTGTCAGAGAGACAACAACCCGACCATAGAAAAAACAACAGCAGAAGGTCACCAACAGGTCTTCAATGTAGCGAGAAATTCCTGCACCCGGAGGCGTCCTTCAGCTGGCCCCTAAACAAATATATACTAGTTCAGTGATAATGGACGCCATACTAATTTCCAAATTGTACATGTACATATATATAATCCTTCAAAATTATAGCAAAAGAAAAAAAATGACAAGAAAAGGAATAACTTTTAAAAATGTGTTTGGCCAGTCGTGATCGGTTTTTCTCAAAATCGGTAATACCGAACTTTATTTGTGTAAAATATTACTATGTCTTTTTCGATTCGAATTTTATTTCTAGAAAATAAATAGCAACTCTATTGATTCCACAGTGAACAATAACAAATATAAAAAAAACCTTTGATTGCCAATGAGACCACTCTCAACAAGAGAACAAAATGACACAGAAATCAAAACCGATAGGTCACTGCATTGCCTTCAACAATGAACAATGACCATACCGCATAGTCAGCTGTAAAAGAGTCCGGAATAACAAATGTAAATCAATTCAAACAAGGAAACTAACGGTATAAATTACGACCAAAACAAAAATGAACGAAAAACAAATATGTAACACCAGATCAAACGACAAGCACTGCAATACAGGCTCCTGACTTAAGACAGACACATGCATACAGAGTGTGACGGGGTTAAACATGGTAGAGGGATGCCCTTCCACCTTACCCTGGGACAGTGGTATAATAGTACAACATAAGAACGAACTATAAAAATCAGTATATTTATGTGTTTTTATTGATATTTTTGGATAAATTATAAGAACGAACAATAAAAATCAGAATATTTATGTGTTTTTATTGATATTGTTGGATTAATTATTAAGGGAGTAGCATGAAGAGCATGATAAGCATTATTATAATATTATAATACTATGATTTTTTTCCTAGCTAAAGGCCTAGGTGGTATATGGAGCGCTAAAACTGTCTCCTCTCTCCTTTTTATTATAATGAAATGTTTATTGAATAAATGCACATTTATACCCCAATGGGGTTGAAGGCATATATAAATGAACACAATACATCATACAAAAATAACAACAAAAGAACAAACATTGTATACATATAAGTATCTATCATGCAGTTGTTGAGTCCACTCTCCTCAGTGACCATGACTTTTTAACAAATGAAGCCGTATACTGCATAATTGACGGACAAGAAAGACATAAAACCAATTTATCCACATTATCCATATTATCTATATCAGAATAGGTATTTCTAACTTTCTGCAAAAATTCAAGTCTCAAATCTTTATTTTTAATACATGTAAATAAAAAATGTTCTTCATCATCTATTTTATTTAGACAACAATGTTGACATAAACGTTCTTCCCTTTTTATATTTTTGTATCTACCCCTTTCAATTTCCAAAATATGGTCACTTACCCTTAATTTAGTAAATTTTTTCCTTATTTCAAAGTTATTCTCTTTAAGTAAATAAGGCTCTGCATTTATTATTGTATAATGTGATTGTGTCGTACATAAATTTATGATAAAGTGTGCATATGGTCTTTTGTGGATAGTTGTCTCATTGGCAATCATACCACATCTTCTTTTTAATATATGTGATATGCACTATCCTAGTACCAGCCAGAAATTTTTCACTTATGTCTTCTAACAAAATAGTCACTTATAGCTCAACATAACTACTAGAACATTGTTTAAAAAGAAAGAAAAAACATGTTAAATCTTACAATTTTGCTTTCAAGTTTGCAAAAATGAGGGAGGCGTTTTTTTCCATATATTATTGAATTAGTTACTTTACATTACATGTCATGTGTGGTACAAGTTACATAGAGGAACCACAACGCGACATTTCTTTACAGATTCCACCCCCTTCCAATCTGCTCTGGCAATCGGGGTTTATTACATTGAAATTTAAAAAGAGAAAAAAAATTGAACATTTTCGAACCAATTATTCTTTAAATTAAAACACAAGTTTAGACGTGTATGATATAAAAAAAAACACAAGTTTAGACGTGTATGATATAAAAAAAAAACACCATCCGATTCGATTCTGTTACATATTTGAAATCTACGACCATCTTTTGAATTTTGAATATACGCAATATTGAATTTAAAGAAACAAAAAGACAATTGAGTGCAATGATACTTTATTTTAGAAATCCTTGGCCAGAGAAAATGGATTTTGAAAAGAATGATACAATCATTAGCGCCTTATTAGTTGGCTTGAATTTGCTTCTGTTCATAATAATTCCTTGTCACAAAGAGTTAACAATGATTAATTAACGACAAAATGGAATATTGACACAGTGACTTTTCCCCTGTTTTAAGAAAAAGATGACACATACCCATTATTTCTTTTTTAATGATGTTATACTGCTAAAACTGATCCATCAAAGAAACCTCGAAGGTTGCCTACTTAATCAACAGTTCAACAGTATAGATAATGATATTATTTGTTCTTTAATTCTCAGTAAAATATTACTCCAAATGTTGATAAATCATTGTAATTTGATAAAAAAAAAACCTTGCGCTTTGAACATCAATCATGTTATGTTACGACAAATCCGCAGCAAAACACATTGACCTTCTTTTGTAGCAAATGTGTAAGACTTCGAAAAAATGATGACATAGTTTGTTATTAAATTATCAATATTTGTATACTACTGGAGTCATATTAATATGGATCATAAATTTGTAACCAAACAAGCGATGCTCTTTGAAGTTTGATTATCTTTATCTTATAAGAAACGTGTTTCTGGTATTAATATAATGTTAAGGAAAATGTTATTGAACCAATATGAACGCATACTTATATACTAAACTAAGTCTTCTGTGCACGTTACTCTTTGACATTTAATACGAATCCATAACTTAAATAATCGATAAAAAGTATATGATTTGGTTGCATGCAGTTGATCCAAACTTCGGCTATTAGTTTAGGTTTCGTTGCCGAAGTCTACCAATCGTAACCTTGATAAATGATGGAAGTTATTATTAGCACGTGTTTATTAGCACGTGTTTATTAACCATGTTTATTTGATGTTTTCCTAATTTACTTCAGTTTCAATTTGTTAATTTCACTTTGCCAAAGCAGTTGTTTAAGGATTTCGTGTGTATAATGTTTTCTTTAAGAATCTGTTAATACTAGTACTAACTAGAACTTCCATACTTTCTTGTCAGTGATGTTCCGACAGGGCGGAGTATTTTGACTGCCATTTGAAAATAAGGGTATATATAAAGGATATAATCAGATATTTCTCCTTGCAACAGGCTACCTACGGACCTCTGATAAAGATGGTGAAAGAGTTCTCAACATACGAAGAACGTGACACTATCTATGCACGAAGCATTGCATTCAAAACCACCATTTTGACTTCTGGTTTAGATTTAAAACATCCCACAAAGCCAAACGAACCTATCACTTTAGCAAGGATTTATTATAAAACACCTAGTCAAAGACATTAAGGCAACACCATGACAAAATAAAAATGACGAACACACAAATAGAAATCCACAAAAAACTCAACAAAAGAATAAAGATTGATCAAAATAATATCTACTTAAACCACCAGTGAACCCCGGTGCTCTAGAAACAAACCCAACAAAATATCATGGTAAACTCTGATGCTCTGGAAGGTCAACAGTGCTTGCTCCCCTAGTGATATCTGTTTTGTTACCCAAGTTGAAATCTATTGATAAAATACCCGCTAATAAGGCATCACACCGTATCTGATTGGCACATGTCTTTAGATTAACCCGGCTAATACGTCACGAATGCTATAAACGATCGGTATGATAATTATCTAACACATAAACTTGACCTAATGTGAAAGTTCCAAATGTATATACGGTTTTCGGAAAAAGAAGAAAGAATAGATAGACAAGACAGACTGTAAACAGTGAAAACAACCCAAATATTGAAACAAAAATACAACACTTTTAAGAAAGAAAAAAGTCACATGTAACCCTTATTATAAACCTGGGGATAACTCACTTAAACCTTCGGTTATTAAAGAAGTTCCTTGTGAGAAGCAATCTCCTATGTGACAACAAGGATATGATACGCAAGCTCTAAGATATCGTTTCAACTGTACGTTATGCTATAGATGTACGGGCTGCTGTAAGTTTGTAGAAAAGGTAGGATTTCCTGCTCTATTACTGAAACCCTTCGTACTATTGTGTTAATGATGGCAAGTTAGATTCTTGGATATCAAATAGGGACTGGAAGAAGAACGGGATTCTAGCTACGAGAAATGGAACGTACCAGTGATCATTTGCAAAAAAGATATTGGACAATGGACAACCAAATGAAATAGTGAACGTTACACTGAACATTTGCGAAAAAGATATTGGACAATGGAAAACCAAATGAAATAGTGAACTTACCACTGATCATTTGCAAAAAAGAAATTGGACAATGGACAACCAAATGAAATAGTGAACTTACCAGGGATCATTTGCAAAAAAGGAAATTGGACAATGGACAACCAAATGAAATAGGGAACTTACCAGTGATCATTTGCAAAAACGATATTGGGCAATGAACAACCAAATGAAAAAGTGAACGTACCACTGATCATTTGCAAAAAAGATATTGGACAATGGAAAACCAAATGAAATAGTGAACTTACCACTGATCATTTGCAAAAAAGATATTGGACAATGGACAACGAAATGAAATAGTGAACGTACCACTGATCATTTGCGATAAAGATGTTGGACAATGGACAACGAAATGAAATAGTGAACGTGCCAGTGATCATTTGCAAAAAAGAAATTGGACAATGGACAACGAAATGAAATAGTGAACGTATCAGTGATTATTTGCCAAAAAAAAGATATTGGACAACGGAAAACCAAATGAAATAGTGAACGTACCAGTGATCATTTGCGATAAAGATATTGGACAATGGAAAACCGAAGGAAATAGTGAATGTACCAGTGATCATTTGCAAAAAAGATATTTGACAATGGAAAACCAAATGAAATAGTGAACGTACCACTGATCATTTGCGAAAAAGATATTGACAATGGAAAAACAAATGAAATAGTGAACGTACCACTGATCATTTGCGATAAAGATATTGGACAATGGAAAACCAAATGAAATAGTGAACGTACCACTATTCATTTGCGAAATTGGACAATGGACAACCAAATGAGGAAGTGAACGTACCACTGATCATTTGTGAAAAAGATATTGGACAATGACAACCAAATGAAATAATGAACGTACCACTGATCATTTGCGAAATTTGACAATGGAAAAACAAATGAAATAGTGAACGTACCACTGATCATTTGAGAAAAAGATATTGGACAATGGACAACCAAATGAAATAGTGAACGTACCACTGATCATTTGCGAAAAAAGATATTGGACAATGGACAACCAAATGAAATAGTTAATGTACCAGTGATCATTTGCAAAAAAGATATTGGACAATGGAAAACCAAATGAAATAGTGAACGTACCACTGATCATTTGCGAAAAAGATATTGGACAATGGAAAAACAAATGAAATAGTGAACATACCACTGATCAGTTGCGAAATTGGACAATGGACAACCAAATGAAATAGTGAACGTACCACTGATCATTTGCGATAAAGATATTGGACAATGGAAAACCAAATGAAATAGTGAACGTACCACTGATCATTTGCGAAAAAGATATTGGATAATGGAAAACCAAATGAAATAGTGAACGTACCACTGATCATTTGCGATAAAGATATTGGACAATGGAAAACCAAATGAAATAGTGAACGTACCACTGATCACTTGCGAAAAAGATATTGGACAATGGACAACCAAATGAAATAGTGAACGTACCACTCAGTCGGATTATTTGCGAAAAAAGATATTGGGTAATGGAAAACCAAATCATGACGGCGTCCATTAAACATTCGGAAGAATGGCTTTACTGTTCGGATCTCTTGTTTCATTACTTTCTTTGCAGAAACACCTTATGATAGGAACATAAGCCTTGTGAATGTATCAGCTGGGAGATATTTGCTCTATATTGAAGATGCTTCTATAAGGTTGCAACACAGAAATAAAAAAAGTTTATGAAAGTCTAATCATCTGTTTTTTCAAGTTTATTGTATCTGGACATACAATCATGTAAATGAGATTATAATCATTTATAATCATTTTGCTTAAAATGTGTTTTTTCCTGATTATATAATATTGCAGGTGGACGTTACAAATAAAGTAATACGAATGAATGAATACGTCGGCTAACAAATATCTACAACTGGTTAGACCCTCTGGTCATCTCGAGGTATTTTTTTTCAATTTTTAAAAGTTTATTGAAAAATCTTCACTGCTAAGATTACTGAATATTAAAGATTATAAAATCTCTAAAAAAAATGGGAAACAGTTTTAGCTAAACTTAAAAGTGCGATTTTTTATTGCAATAATTTAAATATTGCTTATTCAAAATTTTGCGAACAAAGACGTAAATTAAACATGTCACATTGTCAGTTTGAATTTGAAAAGATAAATCTATTTAATGTTATTTATTCATTGATATTTTAAATTTTTATTTGATGTTTGGACAACATGTTTATTCTAATTTAATAAATTACTGATGATATGTTTTGCCAGACATACATAATCAAATATGAGTGCTTTTGTCTTTTTTTTTTTTTTTTTTAATCCTAAATGAGCTTACTGCATTTTGAAATTGTATAAATACATAAAAAGTGATTTAGCTAAACGTAGTTTAGACAGTAACAAAGCAAAAATGATAATTAAATATCAGATGACAACAAGAGGTCAACTAATATTCTGCTTTACAAATAGACAGGTGTTTTAAGATGTCAACTTTTTTAAATGTCCAAGGAATTTAGAATTGTAGTTAATAAATTAAACAGAGACTATCAAAACATATTGACGTAAAAGAAAGCAAAAATGACTACACGAAAACTTGACGCATCTCAGTAAAATGTGAAGATCATATCATGTTGCTACGGTCAGGTATCAATCATTACTATGCAGGCGGTTGAAATGTGTTCTTGAAATGGGGAATACAACAGTACAAAGACATACAATCTTAGACAACACGCAAACTACAGTTGCCCTATTGGAATTTAACATGCATGTAGTGGGGTATTATTATTATTGAGACTCGATCAATAATGTAATGATAAATGCTTATTCGGTTCAATCCTCTTGAGAGGTCCACATTTGAAGTGTGTTTCATATATATTAAGGTTGTACCTAACACTACAGGGAGATAACTCTGTAAAGTCAGCTAGACGTTTTAATTACGTTGTGTTGTAAAAGGAATATTAAGCTTCTCAATGATCAAACTTGGTGTTTGTCAAATTGCTATATAACCAGTGTAATTTTTCTGACAAAACGGTAAGTTCAATTTTTTTTTAATTTCTATATTTGATAAAGTATTTACTTTGACAAAATTATATGAAAACGAGCCAAATTAATTTTAGTGAAAGTGTTGGGTACCACCTTAAGGGTATATATATTTGACTAGAAGACCAGACACAAGTTGGTTCCTTTTTCCTTTTTCCTTTTTCGATATTCAAATTTTGAAAAATATTACAAGTCCAAACTAATTTTTTTTTCCTTCAAATTTTTTTTTCCTCAAATTTTTTTTCCTCAAATTTTTTTTTTCCTCAAATTTTTTTTTTCCTCAAATTTTTTTTCCTCAAAAATTTTTTTTCCTCAAAATTTTTTTTTCTAAAAATTTTTTTTCCTCAAAATTTTTTTTCCTCAAACTTTTTTTTTCCTCAAAAAGTTTTTCAATTTTTTTTTCGTTTCCTTATTCGGTTTCTTTTTCCTTATTCGATTTTAATTTCCTTATACAGTTTCTATTTCCTTATTCGATTTCCATTTCCTTATTCGATTTTCATTTCCTTATTCGGTTTCTTTTTCCTTTTTCAATGTTCATTTCCTTTTTCAGTTTCTATTTCCTTATTCGGTTTCTATTTCCTTATTGGATTTTCATTTCCTTATTCGATTTCCATTTCCTTATTCGATTTCCATTTCCTTATAGGGTTTCTTTTTCCTTATTCGGTTTCTATTTCCTTATTCAGTTTCCATTTCCTTATTGGATTTTCATTTCCTTATTGGATTTTCATTTCCTTATTCGGTTTCCATTTCCTTTTTCGATATTCAAATTTTGAAAAATATTACAAGTCCAAACTGAATTTTTTTTTTCCTTCAAAATTTTTTTCCTCAAATTTTTTTTTTCGTTTACTTATTTGATTTTCATTTCCTTATACAGTTTCTATTTCCTTATTCGATTTCCATTTCCTTATTCAATTTTCATTTCCTTATTCGGTTTCTTTTTCCTTTTTCAATGTTCATTTCCTTTTTTCGGTTTCTATTTCCTTCTTCGGTTTCTATTTCCGTATTGGATTTTCATTTCCTTATTCGATTTCCATTTCCTTATTCGATTTCCATTTCCTTATAGGGTTTCTTTTTCCTTATTCGGTTTCTATTTCCTTATTCGGTTTCTATTTCCTTATTCAGTTTCCATTTCCTTATTGGATTTTCATTTCCTTATTGGATTTTCATTTCCTTATTCGGTTTCCATTTCCTTTTTCGATATTCAAATTTTGAAAAATATTACAAGTCCAAACTGAATTTTTTTTTTCCTTCAAAATTTTTTTCCTCAAATTTTTTTTTCCTCAAATTTTTTTTTTCCTCAAATTTTTTTTTTCGTTTACTTATTTGATTTTCATTTCCTTATACAGTTTCTATTTCCTTATTCGATTTCCATTTCCTTATTCAATTTTCATTTCCTTATTCGGTTTCTTTTTCCTTTTTCAATGTTCATTTCCTTTTTTCGGTTTCTATTTCCTTCTTCGGTTTCTATTTCCGTATTGGATTTTCATTTCCTTATTGGATTTTCATTTCCTTATTCGATTTCCATTTCCTTATTCGATTTCCATTTCCTTATAGGGTTTCTTTTTCCTTATTCGGTTTCTATTTCCTTATTCAGTTTCCATTTCCTTATTGGATTTTCATTTCCTTATTGGATTTTCATTTCCTTATTCGGTTTCCATTTCCTTTTTTGATATTCAAATTTTGAAAAATATTACAAGTCCAAACTGAATTTTTTTTTTCCTTCAAAATTTTTTTCCTCAAATTTTTTTTTCCTCAAATTTTTTTTTTCCTCAAATTTTTTTTTTCGTTTACTTATTTGATTTTCATTTCCTTATACAGTTTCTATTTCCTTATTCGATTTCCATTTCCTTATTCAATTTTCATTTCCTTATTCGGTTTCTTTTTCCTTTTTCAATGTTCATTTCCTTTTTTCGGTTTCTATTTCCTTCTTCGGTTTCTATTTCCGTATTGGATTTTCATTTCCTTATTCGATTTCCATTTCCTTATTCGATTTCCATTTCCTTATACGGTTTCTTTTTCCTTATTCGGTTTCTATTTCCTTATTCGGTTTCTATTTCCTTATTCAGTTTCCATTTCCTTATTGGATTTTCATTTCCTAATTGGATTTTCATTTCCTTATTCGGTTTCCATTTCCTTTTTCGATATTCAAATTTTGAAAAATATTACAAGTCCAAACTGAATTTTTTTTTTCCTTCCAAATTTTTTTCCTCAAATTTTTTTTTCCTCAATTTTTTTTCTTCCTCAAAATTTTTTTTTCTCAAAATTTTTTTTTTCCTCAATTTTTTTTCCTCAAAAAGTTTTTCAATTTTTTTTTCGTTTCCTTATTCGGTTTCTTTTTCCTTATTCGATTTTAATTTCCTTCTACAGTTTCTATTTCCTTATTCGATTTCCATTTCCTTATTCGATTTTCATTTCCTTATTCGGTTTCTTTTTCCTTTTTCAATGTTCATTTCCTTTTTCAGTTTCTATTTCCTTATTCGGTTTCTATTTCCTTATTGGATTTTCATTTCCTTATTCGATTTCCATTTCCTTATTCGATTTCCATTTCCTTATAGGGTTTCTTTTTCCTTATTCGGTTTCTATTTCCTTATTCAGTTTCCATTTCCTTATTGGATTTTCATTTCCTTATTGGATTTTCATTTCCTTATTCGGTTTCCATTTCCTTTTTCGATATTCAAATTTTGAAAAATATTACAAGTCCAAACTGAATTTTTTTTTTCCTTCAAAATTTTTTTCCTCAAATTTTTTTTTCCTCAAATTTTTTTTTTCCTCAAATTTTTTTTTTCGTTTACTTATTTGATTTTCATTTCCTTATACAGTTTCTATTTCCTTATTCGATTTCCATTTCCTTATTCAATTTTCATTTCCTTATTCGGTTTCTTTTTCCTTTTTCAATGTTCATTTCCTTTTTTCGGTTTCTATTTCCTTCTTCGGTTTCTATTTCCGTATTGGATTTTCATTTCCTTATTCGATTTCCATTTCCTTATTCGATTTCCATTTCCTTATACGGTTTCTATTTCCTTATTCAGTTTCCATTTCCTTATTGGATTTTCATTTCCTTATTGGATTTTCATTTCCTTATTGGATTTTCATTTCCTTATTGGATTTTCATTTCCTTATTCGGTTTCCATTTCCTTTTTCGATATTCAAATTTTGAAAAATATTACAAGTCCAAACTGAATTTTTTTTTTCCTTCCAAATTTTTTTCCTCAAATTTTTTTTTCCTCAATTTTTTTTCTTCCTCAAAATTTTTTTTTCTCAAAATTTTTTTTTTCCTCAATTTTTTTTCCTCAAAAAGTTTTTCAATTTTTTTTTCGTTTCCTTATTCGGTTTCTTTTTCCTTATTCGATTTTAATTTCCTTATACAGTTTCCATTTCCTTATTCGATTTTCATTTCCTTATTCGGTTTCTTTTTCCTTTTTCAATGTTCATTTCCTTTTTCAGTTTCTATTTCCTTATTCGGTTTCTATTTCCTTATTGGATTTTCATTTCCTTATTCGATTTCCATTTCCTTATTCGATTTCCATTTCCTTATAGGGTTTCTTTTTCCTTATTCGGTTTCTATTTCCTTATTCAGTTTCCATTTCCTTATTGGATTTTCATTTCCTTATTGGATTTTCATTTCCTTATTCGGTTTCCATTTCCTTTTTCGATATTCAAATTTTGAAAAATATTACAACTCTAAACTGAATTTTTTTTTTCCTTCAAAATTTTTTTCCTCAAATTTGTTTTATCTCAAATTTTTTTCTTCCTCAAAGTTTTTTTTCCTCAAAATTTTTTTTTTCCTCAATTTTTTTTTTCCTCAAAAAGTTTTTCAAATTTTTTTTCGTTTCCTTATTCGGTTTCTTTTTCCTTATTCGATTTTCATTTCCTTATACAGTTTCTATTTCCTTATTCGATTTCCATTTCCTTATACAGTTTCTATTTCCTTATTCGATTTCCATTTCCTTATTCGATTTCGATTTCCTTATTAGGTTTCTTTTTCCTTTTTTAATAATCATTTCCTTTTTCGGTTTCTATTTCCTTACTCGGTTTCTATATCTTTATTGGGTTTCTATTTCCTTACTCGGTTTCTATATCTTTATTGGGTTTCTATTTCCTTATTGGATATTCGTTTCCTTATTCGATTTCCATTTCCTTATTCACTTGCACGTGATTTTATAGGATTAAAATTTATTTTGTGCACAAGAGAATGAATCAAACAGTCCTTACTGGAACTGAGTTGCCTCGACCTTTATATTCTAAATATAGATTTGCGTTTCTGTATGGCTATATTTCTGTTTTTTGTATATTAAGAAAAGGATTAGAATAAAGAATGTTTTCTAGTACTTAAATATAAATTGGAATAATCAAAAATTACTTATAAATAATATTTTACTTGTACCTTACTGGTGTCGTTAATGACTACATAGACGGATCCAGGGGAAAGGGGGGGGGGGGCTTGGGGACTGCCCCCTTTTTCGTGGCAAAAATTTGGTTGATTATATAGAGAATCACTGAAGCATGGATGGAGCGCGCCCCCTTTTTATGAAAAGTTCTGGATGCGTCACTGAACTAGTACACGTGTTAATGGCAAAAATGAGTTCAAAATTGTGTTGATTTCTCATTAAAATATTTTTTTATTAATTAAGCTATCTTTTCGATCATTTGAGCAACATTTTTCATAAAACGCAACACACATTGTAAAACTACCACTGTCTTTTTCCTTATATTTTGTCAATTAACTTTTTATAAAATTGTTGATTATATTAATTACTGAAAGAATGAATATAAATTTTATGACACTAACGAAAATAATTTTTTGAGTAGAAATATTTGTCATCACGATGTTACTTCATCGTGTTAGCTTATTATTATTAGGTCACTAGATATCGTTATTACATTAATATTTGTAAATATAGTCGCGAGTAAAATCGCACATGCCTGCGAGTAGTATAATATAATCTACGAGGGGTAATATTAAACCAATATCCATCCATTAATCCTTTTGTCGTACAGTATTGCCAGAAAAACTTCATACAACACAGCGTATTTTGTTCACTGATAACAGCAATAATTTGACGCTATATTTACACTTAGTCTAATGCAATATGAATATGTCTTTCTAACTCTTCGTAATGTTCTACGGTTCTGTCTGAGTTTTCTCTCTCGGCTTACTGCGAAAAAGATATTAAAAAAGGGCATGTTTCGAAAATGTATAGAGCATATTGATTTTATAAGGGTTTTTTTTATAAAGAAAAAACTTTAAGCCCCACGGTAAAGATAATTGTCCAAAAAGGAAGGATGCCAAGTAAATACGATATCAGCCATATCTCTATGCATAATTGTTCAAATTGAAGATGTAAACGACCTTGTATTTTTTATAACTTCATTCCGGATGTCTGATTTTTTTTTATTATCTTTATTCAATTCTTCAACATATTTATATACAACAGATTACATATTACACAAAATTATCACAAGGCAATGCTATTAAGTGTAATGACATTACATAATCAGTACAGTAATAAAAAATCACGCGTTTTGACACCTTCGGTTTCTTGTAACAGAGTGTTAATTTTTAAAAAGTATGTCTGATGATGTCTCCCTGGACTTTTTTATCTTGATTCTATATCGCTTGACGTGTGTTGAGACTGATATAATTAGAATTATTGTTAAATTTATAAGCGACATGTACATATCTAGAAATGCTCTATTAAGCACTAAATAACTTTGTGGTACCACCTCCGCATATAATGTTTATAAATTTGGTATGATATATATATGTTTGTATGTTTGTGTATAACAGATTTGTATTGTCTTGGTATCAATCCTGTAATGTTGGATATTAAAGCGATAAAAATTACTTTCTTACTTACTTACTTACTTGACAAGCACGCACTGTCTGAACAAGTATTTGGTTTTATATTAATATTGTCATTTTTCTTTTGTTATTAAAAGGTAAATTTATTTTTTTCAAATACATTTTATTTGATCATGTTTTCTAAAAACTTACCAAAATAAATACAAAACTTTAACATTTTATAATGATACATAAAGTTATTACAAACAAAATTTATAAAGTTTTAAATTTGTTTTGTAATTTAGCTTCTTTGTATCTATGTTGTTTCATGGGGAAATAACTCTTAACTATAAACCTTTCGTACCGACGGTTACTTGCAACGGTTGCTTGAAAGCATAATCGAGTGCACACACTTTTGTTTTCTACGAATACAAGAAGAAACCACATGAAATTAGTCCCAAATTACAGCTAAAAATTCTCTAAACAGTTCTGCATATGATTCCTAAAACATTTGTTGATATAAAGTGTATACATCAATAATTTTCAAAAGTTAAATGACGGCTCCCACTTCGTACTACAGTTCGAACGGTAGCAAATCTGGAAACCTCTAGTAGAGATTTTCAATAAAATGACATACGTACCTAACTCGACGTACGCACGTAACGGGACCGGTTATTGCTAACCAATTAATTTGGTTAAATGCGTTACTCAAGTTTTCACTAAGTATTCCTAAACTATGAAACACATTCATAATAAATTTTATCAATATCAAATATTTTTAAGATGCTGAAAAACGAAAGAAATCATGATTTCTATATATCACGTGATTATTGATATTCCCGCCTAAACTTCACTGTCATAAGACCACGTATATATACGTATCTTTACCTATCATACGATTCATTGGAGTTGTCTTTCATAGTTTTGACAATGACTTTGATTTTCAGATAAAATTGCAAAATTTAATGAACCTATTATTTGATATTTTAATTGTATTGATTTTGTTTGTCGTTATCAGATAGATTCTTCTTTTTGATTTTTTATGTTTTATAATATTTAAATTCCGTGGGTATTAATTTATATAGATTATGTCGTAATTTCAGAAAAAAATTATCTCAAAATGTTAATCAGAACGTGTCTCAGTTAAAGTTGAAAACTGGGATTGCATCATACTCATTTCAAACGTTCTCTCCCTCTGCACTTAATCTCCTCAATTTATAATCTTCTAAAAACAAATTCAACAGGGAAAACGTACGTAAACGGGAAGAAAAGTGAATATTTAAAAAAAAAAAACAATTCCAGGTCATGTACTTCTTTAAATTTTAGTAGTTGACATATTATTTTCTTTCAAATGAAAGTCAACGAACATTATAAAGGAAAAATGTAGTTGATAATAATGTGTGTAAATAAATGTGTACACCAATTCGTTAGATTGTAATTTAGAAGGTGTACTTGATTATCAATTGATGACTAATAACCTGCATTGACCACTGTGGATAGTATTTATAGTAATTTGCTAAAAATATCCTGTCCCCAGTATTTCTTATTAAAAGTAGATGAGAATGTCAATTTACATAGCTGTTACATTTTTGAGACAACTACTAAGTATATATAATGTCACTTCAGTCTTTACGGGAATATTCTTTTACTCGTATTTATTCAATTAGAAGTAGATTCTAAAGCTATCGCATATATTGATTGAGTTAGGGAAAATTTTGAGTTTCAACTTTTGTCTCGCTTTGGAGGTATATATATAAAAAAGTGACAACTATGCGACAGATCCAATGACAGGATCACCAGTGAAGGTGTTACACGATTGAAAAAAAACCATTTCATATTCATAATTATATACTTGTATATGGGATTGACTGGTAGCAAGCTAGTGTAACCGGGAGACTGGCTACTGATTTGAAGTTGATAACGAGCTGCAACCCACGACCGGTTGCAGATGCTGGCGATGCCAACATTGACGATGATGACTAGGATCTAGTCACTTGACTGAGAATACTCGCTTTAACTCCACTTGACGAATTAGACACAAGTCCTATGCAGTAGTTAACAATTTAATGATTCAGGATGGAATACATGTAGTTTTACAAAATGATGTTTTTTAACACATTAAACAGATAGATACAAATTGACAAATCGAGCGGATGTTGCCAGTACGAATGCCCGACTCTCACTGAAGTTTAGAACTTCAGAAAACATATTTAAATCAAGAATTTACATGGTGACAATTAAATAATAGAAACGAGATTACAAAATGACAATGAAATAATACGATAAGAATTAACAAAAGATTATAACAAAAATCTGTCGATTGAGCTTTTAGGCTAAATAGCGGCGTAATTGAAATGACTAGAGGATTAATTATTCTTTACGTAAGAAAACTTAAGAACTCTGTAAAGCTGTGACTTTATCTATTATTTACAAAAAGAATTATCTTGAAACAAATTTCTGACTTTGTGAAAATATACTTGACACTTAATTATTACTTATAATACAAAAAGCTTTACAAAGAAAAATCGTTACATCATAATGAAATTACTTTGACGGACAAATATTGCAAATATAATGATTTCGATAAAACAATGAATAGTTTAACAATGAAATGACATTTTATGACCGTACAGTTTGTCAACGAAAGTTCAAAAGTATCATATTTCTGAAGAATACCCTTTTCACACAGTTCCAAATGAAGATGCATAATTTACACAAATTATCCCTATCACACTAGCCCCGAATACAAATTCAATTATTCTGTTGGACCCCCTGGTCGAATACTTTAAGACTGCATTTTTCGGCTTCTCCACCAAGCATGATGCATTCACGAGCAAGAGCAGGTATTGGTTTACTCGTAGAAAGACAAGTGTTTCTTTAAAGTGGTTACGCTCATTTGTTAGCTAGCATATGAAAATGCTACTCTTAATTGTCGGGGATGTTTAAAAAGGTATATGTATTTATCATTATAATTAATTTTCATCATCCTCAATATATATGTAATATTTGTCGCTGGATATAAGACATACATAAGTATCATCATCATCATAAGTGCTATAGCTTGAGGCATAATCTTCGTTGTAAGTACATGTATTATATATAGCTTGAGGCTTCTTCGTCGTAAGTATACCGTGAGGTTTAATTCTTGTTTTATGTTTCAGCCGGTTTATGTTGAGAACTAATTTTACGCATGCATATCTATGATACATAGTTTTTATAAATATCCAAGTAATAGACAATCATAGAAGTATGTTTATCAAATGATCATGATCACAATTAAAACAGATAGATAGGGATTGACTCGTGAGACTTAAACGAAGCATAAAAACAGCTAGCCATTTCTAGTATTTCCAAATACAGTAAGCTCTATGTACCTAAATGATAGTATCCACAGCTGCTGAACACTATCTTTAAAACAACTACAACTAATAAATAAAGAATAATTATCTCGTATATAATATTGATTTCGTACTGTTACACCATTGTCCTAGTGCGGATGTGACTGTTCCAAGTCAGAAAATTTTAATTCAGTGCTTATCGTTTGTTGTTGAGTTTTCGTTGATTTTTTTAAAAATTAATTTGCCTGTTAGTTTTTGTTGTTTTACATTTGTCATTTTGGAGCCTCTTATAGCTGACTATGCTGTATGGGCTTTGCTCATTGTTGAAACCCCTTCGTTGGACTATTGTAGTTAAAATTTCTGTGTCATTTGTTCTCTTGTGAAGAGTTGTCTCATTGAATATCATACTACACCTTGATTTTTGTATATATCCCAAATTAAGAATAAAAAAATCATAGACACTCTAGAAAAGCGAGATCTTTTGTCATGTCAAAATTACAGAGTATCTGTAGGACCATTAGTGGTCATAATTGTATAGCAGATTTTAAGTAGTAGTGCCTATGTGTCCATTATATTACACGTCAGTATCACATTTCTGTATTCAGTGAGCGGTATGAGCTTTGTTCATTGTTGAAGGCCGTACGGTGACCTGTAGTTGTTTATGTTTGTGTCATTTTGGTCTTTTGTGTGTAGTTGTCTTATTGGCAGTCATACCACATCTTCTTTTTTATATAAACTAAATCACGGGAAAAAAGACTAATTCAGTTCGTAGTTTTAAACTTTTAAATCACATACCAGATGCCTAATGGTTAGACATTGTTGTTTTTAGCTCACCTGGCCTGAAGGGCCAAGTGAGCTTTTCTCATCACTTGGCGTCCGTCGTCCGTCGTCGTCGTCGTTAACATTTTACATTTTGAACTTCTTCTAGAGAACCACTGAATGGAATGAAACCAAACATGTCATGAATGTTCCTTATGAGGTGCTGACTAAGTGTTGTTACTTTGTAGCCGATCCATCATCCAAGATGGCCGCCAGCGGGGGACTTAGTTTAACATAGGACCCTATTGGAAATGCATACAAATGACTTCTTTTAGAAAACCACTGAATGGAATGAAACCAAACATGGCATGAATGTTCCTCATGAGATGCTGATCAAGTGTTGTTACTTTTTAGCCGATCCATCATCCAAGATGGCCGCCAGCGGTGGACTTAGTTTAACATAGGACCCTATGGGAAATGCATACAAATGACTTCTTTTAGAGAACCACTGAATGGAATGAAACCAAACATGGCATGAATGTTCCTAATGAGGTGCTGACCAAGTGTTGTTACTTTGTAGCCGATCCATTATCCAAGATGGCCGCCAGCGGGGGACTTAGTTTAACATAGGACCCTATGGGAAATACATACAAATTTCTTCTTTTAGAGAACCACTGAATTGAATGAAACCAAACATAGCATGAATGTTTCTTATCTGGTGCTGACCAAGTGTTGTTACTTTGTAGCCAAATTTTATCTTTTTTTATATGAATTCAAAAATCCAAATAGAGTCAGGTGAGCGATACAGGCTCTTGAGAGCCTCTAGTTTAAAGTATTTATCAAAGTCAAACGAAAATCATTTACCTTTTTGTTTTCGTGCAATAAAGTTCGTGATTATGAGCGGATCCAAGATATTTGAAAGAGGGTGACTGACGAGCGAAGCGATGCAAAAAACAATTTGGACAATTATACGCTAAAATGATATTGTGGAAAACATGAGATTTTAAAACTTATTTATCGATCGAAAAGGGGGAGTACACCCACTACCCCTGTATCCTCGGATGCAAGTTTAGGTATACTTAAACAAAAGCCACGCCCCATTATTTGGTATAGGTAAAGACGAGAAAGTACTTTTGAAAAATATATATAATTTCTGCCCACATCAAATTATCTTCAATTACATTATAGAAAAATATTATTTTGTTTTAAAAGTCGAGTACACCTTTTACATTCGGGTGTGTTGGAATTTACTTTAAACGTTAAATCTTTTTAAAACAATAAAGAGGCAACCTTCTCGCTTCGGAATTCGTTATTTTAATATTAGTATGCTTTAGTCGTCTTGGTAGTTTTTAAAATTCATAATGTGAGAAGAACTAAAATATGGGTCAAGTAAAATGACAAGAAATGATGGGTGTGTTTGATTACAAGTTGTTTACTTGTTCCATTATAGTACTTATGTCAATAAAATCAATCAAAGTTTAATGACAAAATATTTAAAGAGTAAAAAAAAATAGTTGGGGTTGAATTTTACTGAAGGCATATTCCAGCAACAATGCTTGTTCAAAGAGAAAAACATGCATGCAGTGTATGCTCCCCTCAGTCATGCTTCAATGCAGTAGGACGACATACGTTGAGTTAGGTTGGTTATGTCGAGTAAAGTCATTTTATTGGAAATCTCTAGTAAGCGATGTACGCAATGAAACTTTAACAATATAAAATGATGATCATTTGACGAATAAATGAGGAATGAGTTCCAGAACAACATGTAAGACTAACATTAAAGTATATCCGACTAAAACTGACGTTCGGTCTTTACTACATCTTCATCCCAAAAAAGCTCGCTATATTTTTCCTTTTTTGTCTTTTATTCGAGCCTGTATATAAGGAAATAGAAACCGAAAAAGGAAATGAACATTGAAAAAGGAAAAAGAAACCAAATAAGGAAATGAAAATCGAATAAGGAAATGGAAATCGAATAAGGAAATAGAAACTGTATAAGGAAATGAAAATCGAATAAGGAAATGGAAATCGAATAAGGAAACGAATATCCAATAAGGAAATAGAAACCCAATAAGGAAATAGAAACCGAATAAGGAAATAGAAACCGAATAAGGAAATAGAAACCGAAAAAGGAAATGGAAATCGAATAAGGAAATGGAAATCGAATAAGGAAACGAATATCCAATAAGGAAATAGAAACCCAATAAGGAAATAGAAACCCAATAAGGAAATAGAAACCCAATAAGGAAATAGAAACCGAATAAGGAAATAGAAACCGAAAAAGGAAATGAATATTAAAAAAGGAAAAAGAAACCGAATAAGGAAATGGAAATCGAATAAGGAAATGGAAAACGAATAAGGAAATAGAAACTGTATAAGGAAATGGAAATCGAATAAGGAAATAGAAACTGTATAAGGAAATGAAAATCGAATAAGGAAAAAGAAACCGAATAAGGAAATAGAAACCGAAAAAGGAAATGAATATTGAAAAAGGAAAAAGAAACCGAATTAGGAAATGGAAATCGAATAAGGAAATGGAAATTGAATAAGGAAACGAAAATCCAATAAGGAAATAGAAACCCAATAAGGAAATAGAAACCGAAAAAGTTAATGAACATTGAAAAAGGAAAAAGAAACCGAATAAGGAAATGAAAATCGAATAAGGAAATGGAAATCGAATAAGGAAATAGAAACTGTATAAGGAAATGAAAATCGAATAAGGAAACGAAAAAAAAAATTGAAAAACTTTTTGAGGAAAAAAAAAATTTGAGGAGAAAAAATTTTGAGGAAAAAAAATTTTGAGGAAAAAAAATTTTTAAGAAAAAAAAATTTTGAGGAAAAAAAATTTTTGAGGAAAAAAAAATTTGAGGAAAAAAAAAATTTGAGGAAAAAAAAAATTTGAGGAAAAAAAATTTTGAGGAAAAAAAATTTTGAAGGAAAAAAAAGTTTAGTTTGGACCTGTAATATTTTTCAAAATTTGAATATCGAAAAAGGAAATGGAAACCGAATAAGGAAATGAAAATCCAATAAGGAAATGAAAATCCAATAAGGAAATGGAAACTGAATAAGGAAATAGAAACCGAATAAGGAAAAAGAAACCGTATAAGGAAATGGAAATCGAATAAGGAAATGGAAATCGAATAAGGAAATGAAAATCCAATAAGGAAATAGAAACCGAATAAGGAAATAGAAACTGAAAAAGGAAATGAACATTGAAAAAGGAAAAAGAAACCGAATAAGGAAATGAAAATCGAATAAGGAAATGGAAATCGAATAAGGAAATAGAAACTGTATAAGGAAATGAAAATCGAATAAGGAAAAAGAAACCGAATAAGGAAACGAAAAAAAATTTGAAAAACTTTTTGAGGAAAAAAAAAATTGAGGAAAAAAAAAATTTTGAGAAAAAAAATTTTTGAGGAAGAATAAAATTTGAGGAAAAAAAAAATTGAGGAAAAAAATTTTGAAGGAAAAAAAAAATTCAGTTTGGACTTGTAATATTTTTCAAAATTTGAATATCGAAAAAGGAAATGGAAACTGAATAAGGAAATGAAAATCCAATAAGGAAATGAAAATCCAATAAGGAAATGGAAACTGAATAAGGAAATAGAAACCGAATAAGGAAAAAGAAACCGTATAAGGAAATGGAAATCGAATAAGGAAATGGAAATCGAATAAGGAAATGAAAATCCAAAAAGGAAATAGAAACCGAATAAGGAAATAGAAACCGAAAAAGGAAATGAACATTGAAAAAGGAAAAAGAAACCGAATAAGGAAATGAAAATCGAATAAGGAAATGGAAATCGAATAAGGAAATAGAAACTGTATAAGGAAATGAAAAACTTTTTGAGGAAAAAAAAAATTTGAGGAAAAAAAATTTTGAGAAAAAAAATTTTGAGGAAAAAAATTTTTTGAGGAAAAAAAAATTTGAGGAAAAAAAAAAATTTGAGGAAAAAAAATTTTGAGGAAAAAAAATTTTGAAGGGAAAAAAAATTTAGTTTGGACTTGTAATATTTTTCAAAATTTGAATATCGAAAAAGGAAAAAGGAAAAAGGAACCAACTTGTGTCTGGTGACTAGAAGAGAGAGACAGTTGTTGAGACCTTTATAGTTGATTTGTTTAATTTTTTTTAGACTGATTTTATTTTCGACTTTGAGAACTTTTTTTCTTTAATGTTTCCTTTAATGTTTTATAAAAAACTTTATTGGAGGAGTTGATGATGGAGGGTTGTTTTTGTAATGTTAAGGTTCATCATAACAAACGGACAAATATGGCTGTATTTACATGCCAAAAATTACTCTGAGTACAGATTTACCTGTAAAGTTGGAATAGTTTTAATGCCTAGCATCCACTAGATATAAAAAAGTTAAATCCATTTTGTGTTTCAGAAAGATAAAATCTCTTTTGGATTTTGATGGGCATTTTTTTTCCTTCATGCAAAAAGTGTGAAAATTGACTAAGTTGTGGAACAACTATGAGATGCTCCCTCAGGTAATAAACCGGTTTGTATTGTTTTCATTGTCCTTAATTGACATGGACACCAGGTATCTTCACAACTATAGGTGAGTTAAAGAGTTTATCTGGGTCAGTGAGTGGACAGTATCAAAGTAATGCAGGTGTTTGTTTATTTTTGCACCTTCTGAAGAAAGAAAAAAAAAATGCCCAGCAAAAACCAAGACAGATTTTATCTTTCTTAAACACAAAATGCAATTAACTTTTATATATCTAGTGGATGCTAGGCATTAAAACTTTTCAAACAGCACAGGTAAGTCTGTACACAGAGTAGTTTTTGAGGTAAAAATACGGCCATAGTTGTCCATTTGTTATGATGAACCTTAAGTATACACGCATACTTATGAAGCTATTGCTGATTAGTGATTAGAACAAAGAAATCCTAAATCAAACATGTCAATCTAAACCAACAAGTTTCTCTTGATAAATTGCTATTGGATGTTAATTATTTATCAGTTGTTTAAAATTTAGTTGATGTTTAGTTTAATTTGACAAATTACTGATGATTTGTTTTGGTAGACATACAAATTTTAAAAATCGTATACAAGTAATCAAATGGGAGAGCTTATTTCATAATTTGTTTATCCTAACAATGACGTGAATGATTGTTGAGATGTATGAAAAAAGATGGAATTTATACGTTATTAAGACAGCATCAAAACTATAAAAAAGAAATGAAACCAAATGACAGAGATTAATTATCCGTCTTCAAAAAAGGCAAGTGTATATTCTAGGTGTCAACTCTTAAACAACCAAATTAGTCAAGAAAAAGTAGAAAATTTTATCATGAAATTACAAAACAGTGAGAGATCAAATTCACCAGGCACACTCCGACAGAACTAACAAGATCAGTTATCGATGGGCGATTCGATGTTTGGACGTCGGTGGACTGTATTGTTGCTTATGTATATTGTTTCCGGAAATGCTGAAATACAACAGGTCAGTATACAAGCTAAACTGTGTGACAGAATGCACCCAGTTACACAGAACAAAAAATAATATATTGAGATATCATAGTTCAAACTCGGCGTTCGGAGTTTAGTATGAAGTTCATTATCACTGAACTAGTAACAGATTTGTTAAGGGGCCATCTGAAGGACTCCTCCGGGTGCTGGAATTTCTCGCTGCATAGAAGACCCATTGGTGACCTTCGGCTGTTATCTGGTCTATTTTGTTGTCTCTTTGACACTTTCCCCATTTCCATTCTCAGTTTTATTGTAGATTTTGGTGTAAAATGGAGGTTTATCATACTTGTCTTCGTTCATACTTTAAATGTGAAATTATTTGAACTGAGGACAAGTCCAACATTTTGATGTGTACCTCAAGACATTCAAACTAATGCTTGATCTGATTTTAATATTCACAAACTTATTTACTGTAAAATCAAAGACACTTAGTTCATGGCAAAATGAAACGACATTACCAAAAATATAATTAAGACTTATTCATTTGTGAAGTCTGAAATGCATATATCTGAATCGGTATGACACAATACAACTATCATATGTATGAACGTCGCGTCCGAATAATGAAACTTATCGGTCATCCCTCTGTCTATATCACTCTGTTCAGCTCTTAAGAGCTGATCTCAGAGAAAACCATGCAAAATTTGAAAATTTTTTTTCCAGAAGCAACTATTGAGATTTGTTTTTTTGTGTTGTTGGTTGGAATGTCAAATGACTCAGCATCACTTTGAAAGTGTTTCAAATTATACCTGTTTGTGCTATTTTTAGTAACACGTGTTTCTATTTTTAGCAAATGGGAAATCCGAAAATCTTTGAAATTTCATCGAAATCGCACAATTTTTGAACCAAGAAAAAATATTATTTTGACATTATATAATGATAGATTCTATGATAGAATCACAAAATGTATGTTACAGATTAATAAAAACTCATTGTTTTGCCTGTTGTGTGAAAATTGGAACTTTGCCAATATTTGGAAGTTGTGTCAGTTTAGAGAAGTGCATACGAGAGGTGTTTTCTGAGACTCGTTTCTGTCAAAGTAACGCTTTAAATATTAATATTTTTGGCTAGAAGGGGTCATTATGTGATAAATTATTGATGTTTAATAGCTTTTGCTGGTGATTTGATTATAGGCTGTATTTTGTACAGGTTAAGTTTCAAGGGAATTGGTGCGAAATACATGAAATTTAAAGGATGTTTTTAACACAATCTATGATATTAGCTGATTTTTTTTTAGCCATACGTTTCAAAATGTTTCAAAAAATAATCCCATAAACATTTCACTAGGTTTTTTTTTATTTAAAGCAGAAAAACAAAATTTTAAGAAAAAAATTGCCATTAAAATTTTATGGTTTGTGGTAAAAAACACATTTTTCATCCAATTTATAAAATCTTTTCATTAGAAATGTTAATTAATGACAAAGGATTGTTTAAAGGGTTTATTCTTTGTTTAAATACTTTCCTCACGATTGAACCTTAAAGATATCCCAACTACATGGGGATCTTTTAAAGAAAGTTATCTTAGAGTTATCTCCCCTAATATAACTTCTTCAAAAAAGAAGTAACGTAAAGCAGATTAGTTGAGAAAGCCAAAGTTATCACAGATGATGAAAGTATTTACAATTATACATATAGAGAGACTATCTACACAGTAAAACATAGATAATGGTATTATGCTAATATGTCACAACAATGTTCCTTCAAAAATAATTCTCCCTGTGGTAGCTCCCAATATTATGCTTCATCTGAGGAGGTCATACACATTTTGAAATGTGAGAAGCCAGTATCACAGCATCTTCGTGGGTTATCCTGTGACACAGATTTACAGATACCAGAGGGCCTTCTTATTTTGTATAGATATGGGCATTTTTCACTGGATTCCTCTACTCTAGAGAAGTATATTTGTCCCAAGCATAGGGACAATCTGGGGATTTATTGGAGAAGACAACAAAGAAGATGCCAGTCAACATTCCACCCAACAAATAGCCATGCTAAAGTTGAAAGAGGTATCCAGGTACAAGTTGCAAAAGAAATATGGATGGAAAGTGGAGTCTATATTCCTATTGGTGCAGGTAAGGATAAATATTTTCATGTGAATTATATGAACATCACTCAGTGATCAGGTGATGACCTCAGTGTACATATTAGTCCAAATAATTATGACGTCTGGCAAGGCTTTTTTAATTTTTTTCTGGGAAGCCTTTGTCGTAGGAAGGCGTCCTAGAAAACAAAAAAATAGCCTTGCCAGATGTCATAATTATTTGGACTATGTACATGTACATATATGATACATGTACATGTATGTCTCCATTATATATAAATTATTAAATAGCATGCAAAAGTTGTATACATAGACTAAACACAAAAAGTATAGAATGTCAGGTGTAAAGACTTCCTCCCAGAATGATTGTCTTTCTTCTTATGCTGTTTTATTATGCATGTTATATGAGGAGTGTACAATTTTGTTACAAGTGAATTGACAGCTCTGCACTCTTGTCCTGAAGGCTAAAAATGCTAAATTGCTACATGTAAATACAAATGTTTATAATCAAAGGTGCAATCAGAATAAAAGAATAACCATGATAACTAGGCCTTTGAGGCATATAACATGTATAACATAATAGATTTGAAATGTAAAAGTTTTTTTTTTATTTAACCTTTAATGTCATGAATGTGATTAGGGAACAGTATACTGTCAACCTTGCAAATTTTATACATGTAGGCTAGCTCTGTACATGTATCTATCATAATTATTATTTAGAAGTAGGATTTACCCATACATTTTGTAGTTGTGACTTATCATGCTTATATACATTGTACAATGTAGTTGTGTTTTTTTTAAACTGGACAAAACACAACAAACAATAATATTATTATTTCACAAATGACACAGCCCTGGTAAAGCCAAGGGATTAATAAAAATCAGTTACAGACTGACAGCTAATAATTACAACAATAAACATGTTCAATGTACATGTATATTTAGTATACATGTATTATCATTGGTCAGAATCAGAGCCTGGTGCACAACCATATAAATAATGGATTCCCCAAATAATAAAATTACATTACAGATGTTTATACATGTATATGCATCTATTATTACAGCTAGTTTCCTAATGCATGTAAAGCAAAACTTTGGTTGGCTTGCTTGCTATGTTTGTAAAATTCTTTGAACAAGATTTGTAAATAAGATTGACCATGTTGACATCTTTAAACAATACATGTACAATGATATAGGCATAGTTTAACCTGTGTACATACTATATTTGAATTTAATTGGGTGTTATCCTAATGATTGTACATTATAAAACAAAGCAAGCAAGCTATCTAAAGTCCTGCTCTATATACATGTATGCTGTAGGAAATTAGCTGTAAATTATTTACTTTTATTTACTTGTAATTGTGATATAAAACAGTAAAAAAACTGTTATTTTGATATTTGAAGAAGAATACATACTTTGATCTATGTTTATCAGAGGCTCCTGACTTTGGACAGGCACTTAAATGGGGCGTGGTTAAACATGTTTATGAGATCTCGGTCAACACTCCCCTATACATGTACCTCTGGCCAATGTAAACGCATAACAATACACACATTATAATTCATTTCAAGAGAAGTCTGAGTCAGATGTCAGAATTATTAATGGAAGTCATACTTAGAACTCCAAATTGTTCACAAGAAACTAAAATTAAAAAATAATACTTGTATAATCCATTTTTTTATTTTCAATATACATGTAAAGGTTACTATGTATGATAACAATAAGGAATAGACCACTGACTTAAAAGTATCTTGTTCCTCCTCCGTAGATTAGGGTTTGGGATGGATTGGCATTGAGTGAAGGGGTATATATTGAAAATCAATATTCCTTTTCAACAATGTTTAACGTGTTTGAATAGTCCAGCTTATATACATGTATTTCAAGTGGCAATGGCAACAACAAATTATTTCCATTCTTGTTACACACTTGCTTCCCTAATTTTTTTTTACATAATCCCCTCAACCCCTTCCCCTTTCCTTGTTATTTTTACACAAATGTATTATTAGAAAATTTATGAAATGGTGGTGTTTAGATTAATTTTAATTAATGTAGAAATCGACAAATTACAATAACCTGTTTAAACAAATATTGTTCTTTTTTATATTTATCATATTCATACATTGTCATATAAAACAACAAAAATGTTTTGAAATTTATTTCAGGAATTTGTAATGCATGCAGGCGGAAGCATTTGCCAAGATCTGAAGAAGGCAAAAAAATCATACAGAGAGATATAGGTAATATATTTTATTGATTTTTTTAACAAAATGTTAAATTTATATTCCAACCTATATTGAAGGTCGGAATATGTCTACAGCTAATGTTATATTTAAACATGGGATGATGTGGAATGATTGCCAATCAGACCACTCCCCCCAAATACCAAATGATGTTATGGTTACAATTAACATGATTAACAATTTTAGGTCAATGTATGGCCTTCAACAATGGAAAAACCTTTACCACATAGTATCTATTTTAAAGAAGTAAAAGGTCCAGGAAAGAACAAATGTAATGTAATTCAACAGAGATTTAAGTCATGTAGATAAAATAAAACCATAAAAACTGCATGTCTTCTGTTTGTTTCATAAGGCATGTAAGGTTGCTGTCTTATTGTAATTATAATACTTATATCCCTTTTGGTGGTTTGTGAATAAAAAGGCAACATTTTGTAAAGTTCCTAGTTTCATTGATAAACAAAATAATAAAATAAATGTAATTGATAATAGTGAGAAATAATTTAAATGTACATGTATCTTGAAGAATGAATCACCATCTATATCATCTTTTAAATTATTTTTTGTTCAGTATCAATAATCATTAAATTATTTCTTCTAAATATATAAAGTGGCAGAAACAAGAGTTTTTCCCAAATATCTTGGAAGATAAGTTTGCTAATTTTTCTTTCATGATTTGAAAAAAAAATCTTTTACACACTGATCCTTCAACTCTTTTTAAATGTTTAGAAAATTCTCATTTTTAAACTTTCTAATCAGGCTAATCCAGTCATCACTTTGTCCTATACAAATTTTGTTTCCTTACCAACCTTTTTATTATGTCTCAAAATGCCTATCCTGATTTTATTAAACAGACAGATTTGATAGTAAATTTATGACAAAACTCTCAAAATTGCACTTTCTGAATGAAATCAAGATTAAAAAGAACCTTAATACAGAACAGTTTGAAATATAATATATGTATAACGTTCACCAATTATATTATAATTGTTAAAAAGCTTCTGAGATATACATGATATAGACCTAACTGAATAAATACAGTGAATGAAAATCCTTAATATTTTGTTCTTTATCTTTTTTAGATCAGTTCATGAGATTTTCAGCATGCAGCAAGACATATTCATTGCCGGAAGATTCATTTTCGCAGACTTCAAATGGTAATTAACATATAACAATAAATAACACTTAGGACAGTTTATTCATTCAAATTCAAACCAGATGCTCTGCAGGGTGCAGCTTTATACGACTGCAGAGGTCAAACCCTGCAAAGTTTGGCAAGTAAGGACACAACATTCAAGCTTGATACAGCAATACATGTATATGTATTGTGATTAAATAGTTGACAAAGAATATGTTTCTGAACTTTAATGAATGTGGTCTAAGAACCTAAAAAAAATAATTGGATTTTTCCATTATATGGTCCAATACCAAAAATCTAAATTATACGATAACCATGATAAATGGTATATTTCTTTAAAAATGAGTGATTGTCAGTAACCCAAGTCAAAGTGAAAGGCAGTTTCTTGGCAGTTCATTAGCCTTCACAGTTCACAAATTAAGCAGTTTTTAATGCTTGGCAGTTCTTAACCTTCCAAAATTAACCAGTTACTTCATATACAAAAATTAGCAGTTTTCCTTAACCTTCACAGTTCCTTAGCTGCTTTAGGCAGTTCCTTAGCTGCTTTAGGCAGTTCCTTGGCAGTTTTTTTCACGAAATATTTAAATTTAGTACTAAAAACTGCTTTCATTTCATGAATATTCATAATTAACTGCTACCAGATAATTAATATGCATGGAAAACTGGGATGCAACTGCTAAGGAGAATACTTATATGGTCATGAATTATGCATATTCATAAAGGTACTGCTTATACTGCTACATGTAAATGACCAAAGTGACGAGCACTTAGTAACTATTAAAGCAATAAAATATAATAAACATCAGAACAAATTTATTTTTATTAATTAACAATCCTGAAGTACATGTAACTTAAATAATATGTTTAGCTTTTCAATATGATAACAAATATTGATGTCAGAATAAAATGCATGCAATATATATGTAATTTCAAGAAATGGAAATCAATTTTCTAGCTATATATGTATGTAGCTCATAGCTTAACATTGAATATCATGATACGTACTGGTAATCAAATTATTAGAAATGTAATTTAAGCATAATTTTCATGATATATGAACTGATCAGCTAATAATTCAAAATATCAAAACACATCATATAAAGAACATACAGTACATTTACATGAAATTAAGTGATCATTAAAATCATTTAAAAAAATATTATTTACACCAGTAAATTAGCATGAATTAAGGGGCACTGAGGATTTATAAGTACCAAATGTTTTGTTTTAATGAAAAAGATTTAGCTCATTGAATTAATAGTTACATTGAACATGTTAAATATATATGTATAGCAGTTTGACAAAGTACACAAATGTATATACCATTATATATGTAATTAAAAATGGTCTTTCAATATAAAAAAAGTATTTTCATCAGATCTTTATTCTAAGGGGGGATGTGTCCAGTCACCATGCATGTTTAACAACCTACATTTTTATATACATGTATTCAAAATAGGGTTTTATAGTCAGATAGCTAGCTGGCAGGAAACTTGATAAAGTAATATTCATGGCAATACAGCAACTTACCTCAATAAGAATTAAACTTATACTTCTCAATAAACACATTTTCCATATA
The DNA here is from genome assembly GCF_036588685.1 of Mytilus trossulus. NCBI lineage: Eukaryota > Metazoa > Mollusca > Bivalvia > Mytilida > Mytilidae > Mytilus > Mytilus trossulus. Next base: position 28,466,292 of record NC_086382.1, read on the forward strand.
AACTATATCCCATATATACAAATATACATTGTATTTACTTTCAATATATATTGTGTGCCACTAATGCACATTCATGTACATGTATGCAAATATCTAAATGTTATTGTGTTCTTTGCTAAATAGTACAAGGACCCATCTTTCACTTTTATACACACACTTAATAGAATCCTGCCACTTTTTTAAAAGAGAATGGATAGCTTAGCTAGAATTCATAATTCTATCACACTATTATTAAGACAACACTAAAAAATTTCCATCTTATAAATACATGTGTATATAAAAGCCATGTTCACTCAACACATGTATAAATTTATGTAAAGAAAAATTATGACGCAAATAATCCAGTTGATTGTTGTGTATGTCCATATCCAAATGTACATTAATTGTAATTCAACAAGATTTTTTCTTGAGCACTGGATGAGTTAACAGTTTCCTTCTGCAGTTTGTAACTTTGTTGGTTATTGTTGTATTAAATTCAACTTTAGAAGGCAGCTGCCATCCCTCACGCGTACAATGGTACATGATATACTCTGCAAATAAAAAGTATTTTTTACTTAAGCATTTGGTTTCGCAATGATCATGATCATCATTTTAACATGTACATGCATGCATTAATAAGAAAACATCATTTTATATATACCCAGAACAAAAACATGATGACTTAGGGAAATAAATCATTTTATTAAAGTGTGACTATATGATTTGATGTAAGCTTTCATCATCATATTCCCCGACCCCCATTCCATTCATTATTCTAATTATGTTTTTATTTATATATATAAATTGTTGTTTTGATTTAGACTTGTATATATATCATGTACGTGTATATCAGTTGTATACTGTATGTTTAATACTGAAAATAATGGTTTTTTGTATAATCTAGCTTATAAAACAACATGTATGCATTATTTTCAATTTTATTTATACATATATACATGTAAAAAACATTGCAAAATTACAGTACATTGTACATGATATTACATGTATGTATAAAAGAACAGAATGCTTATATTTAAATTACCTCGTATTGCTTCAATTTTTGTACCATCCAACGGGCAACTAGCTACTTCTCCTTTCATCTTTCTGATGCCTAGTCCAGAAGAAACAGCTAATTCTGCTTTGGTGAAAACACATGTCAATATAGCATTCAATAAGGCTATGGCTGGTCTCTTTGAAGATTTGGCCTGCAAACGTGCATGTCTTTCCTCAGTTTTTACTACTAGAACATCCTTGAACTTGTTAGGGTCCAAGGAGTCTTTTATAAGAACAGTCAGCTGCTGAAAGAATAAAACAAATTGTGAATTCATGTACATGAATGTGTACTATATTAATAATTTTTTAGATACTTTTTACAATTTTAAATACATTTTTTTGCAGCTATATCATGTATGCACAGAAAGACTGTCTATAATAATTATACAACAAAATGTACATATAAATTACATTTATAACAACATAGCTGAATGCATGCAGACAGCAGTGTGTATAATAACATTAGACCTAATGTACAATGGGTAGTTTGTATTACATTATTTATGCAGAAAAGGAACTTCTTAAGTAGGTCTGTTCCAGAAAACAATTTATTATAACTCACACACGTCATGTATAAATACTTTATTTGTTTAAATAAAAACGAGTCCTTAACCAATCCAAATATCTCAATACAACTCCTAAGACACAATTCTTCTTTTCTTGTAACAACATAAATCTGCAAAGATGTTGAAATAAGAACGAGTCCTTAAGCAATCAAAACATCTCAATATTATCGCTAGGACATACTCCTCTATTTTTGTAACAGTATATATCTTCAGAGAATCAGTGACCTATTGTATCATTAAATACATATGTCGGTTTTTTTCTATTTAAATATTTGAAATAGTCGGTAAATATTACTATTAATTATAATCCTGGTACTTTTGGTAACTATTCACTATTAGTTTCGTTTTGAACCAAACTATGTAGGCAAGTATCTATCTATTATTACTTCAATAGTAAAATCATACACGCATAAATACGCATAGATAAGAACTAATTGGTTTGATGATGTAAATTCACCTGGTGTTTCGGTTTAGGTTTTATATTACCTAGGCATTATCCTCATCAGGTACCCTAGCCTTACAGCAACATGATAAAAATAAACGAAAATTCTGGGGCACTCTGTTATAATAAAACACCCATGCAACCACGCATCCCATATTGCTGATAGGACCCGACACAAATATCAATTTCGTGTTTCGGTAGTTAAGCTTGGGATGGTCAATTTAAGATGCATTATTTGAATATAATCAAATATGAAAATTATTCATATTTATATTGATATATTTATATTTTTATTCTTCTTCTTTATATCTAGTTATTATGACAGATCTACCATCATCAGGGGTCCAACTGTCAAATTTAATGTTAAAGTCTTTAACTTTGATCTACTAAGCATATCTCCAATACTTTTATGTTTGCTATACGCAACTATTGGTGCTGCATTGAATATTTGTGCACAGTCTTCATCGAACTGTAATAACTGCCAGTGTTTCATTATACGTTTCTTTATTTTACGTATATATGGATTATATTTAGTTATTAAAACTAACGGAATACTTTGCTTCTCTTTAGATTTGTTTTGTTGTAATAAATCAGTACGGTCAATTGCTAAAGCATCAGTAATACTATCATCTATTTCCACGTTATCATAACCCCTATCTAATAATTTCACTTTGAAATTAGTTAGATTGTTTATTAATTTGTTATGGTCACTTGTATTTCTAATTTGCCGTATTGCTTCACCTTTAATAAATCCTCTGAATACATGCTGTGAGTGACAGCTATTTCTGTGCAGAAACAGATAAGAATTTGTTTCTTTAAAATGTATTTCGAGGTCAAGAATGCCATATGTTGTAAATCTTTGACCTTTAATTACATCAACATCCAAGAACGACATTTTATCGTTTTTGATTTCATAGGTGAACTTTAATAAGGGGTTATAATCATTTGCTAGACGAAAAAAATCTGTAATTTCATCTGATGTTCCATCATATATTATGAATCCATCGTCTCTATATCTGCCATGATAGAATATTTTGTCTTTATATTGAAATGCAGAAATAATTTCATTCATTATTTCAAACATAAGAATGTCACAGATTTCCGGTGACGGAACTGCACCAATTGCCGTACCTATTATTTGTTTGTAAATTTTCCCATCAAATTCAAATACATTGTTTTCTAAAATGATTCTCAACAAATGTATTAATACATTGACTGGCGGAGCATTGACCTTGAAGTTCGATTTGTCAAAACTGTCATATGCTCGTTCAACTGCACGCAATAATGCTTCTTGAGGTAGATTTGTAAACATCTGTGTTATATCATACGAAACTAACAGGCTGTTTGCCATAGGTTTTAATTTCTCAATGATATTAATGAACGATGTAGTATCTTTTATATATGTGGACTGATTTTGAACTATTGGTATAAGAAAATAGTCAACGTAATGACCTATAAGTTCAGTTACAGAACCACACTGTGATATAATTGGTCTGCCAGGTGGAATTATATTTAATTCATTTAATCCATCTTGTTGTATTTGTTTAAACGTCTCTATTTCAAGGCGGTGAATTTTTGGAAGAATATAAATTCTCCCTAATCGTGCATCTCTTAATTTTTGACCATTGGTGCAGTTCCGTCACCGGAAATCTGTGACATTCTTATGTTTGAAATAATGAATGAAATTATTTCTGCATTTCAATATAAAGACAAAATATTCTATCATGGCAGATATAGAGACGATGGATTCATAATATATGATGGAACATCAGATGAAATTACAGATTTTTTTCGTCTAGCAAATGATTATAATCCCTTATTAAAGTTCACCTATGAAATCAAAAACGATAAAATGTCGTTCTTGGATGTTGATGTAATTAAAGGTCAAAGATTTACAACATATGGCATTCTTGACCTCGAAATACATTTTAAAGAAACAAATTCTTATCTGTTTCTGCACAGAAATAGCTGTCACTCACAGCATGTATTCAGAGGATTTATTAAAGGTGAAGCAATACGGCAAATTAGAAACACAAGTGACCATAACAAATTAATAAACAATCTAACTAATTTCAAAGTGAAATTATTAGATAGGGGTTATGATAACTTGGAAATAGATGATAGTATTACTGATGCTTTAGCAATTGACCGTACTGATTTATTACAACAAAACAAATCTAAAGAGAAGCAAAGTATTCCGTTAGTTTTAATAACTAAATATAATCCATATATACGTAAAATAAAGAAACGTATAATGAAACACTGGCAGTTATTACAGTTCGATGAAGACTGTGCACAAATATGCAATGCAGCACCAATAGTTGCGTATAGCAAACATAAAAGTATTGGAGATATGCTTAGTAGATCAAAGTTAAAGACTTTAACATTAAATTGACAGTTGGACCCCTGATGATGGTAGATCTGTCATAATAACTAGATATAAAGAAGAAGAATAAAAATATAAATATATCAATATAAATATGAATAATTTTCATATTTGATTATATTCAAATAATGCATCTTAAATTGACCATCCCAAGCTTAACTACCGAAACACGAAATTGATATTTGTGTCGGGTCCTATCAGCAATATGGGATGCGTGGTTGCATGGGTGTTTTATTATAACAAAACTCACATTGTAAATGATTTTGTGTTAAAATCCTACAACAAATACTTTATCATTCACTTGGTGTTACAATTTTATAAAAACTTACGATTACATATAAGTTCCTTTTTAGTCTGCTCTTGACTACTGTCTGTTGGCATGTCATGATCATTGTTAAGTTTTTCAAACTCATCAGTTTCTTTCCCAAAGTTCGAATGCAATTCATGCACTTCTTTCTTGTCCATGTCATAGATGCTATTAACTGAGTCGACAAAAACACCATCCCATTTGTCAGTTGACTGGCCTATTGTTGATATGTTTTCTTTTGGTACATGTATTTGTACTGCATCATCCAATTTGTGGGTAAACAGAACTGAACTACAGTGTTTTCTTGGTGAGCGCCTTAAACTTGCAATTGATATGGGATCAATTGTAACTGTCTGTTTAACAGGTGATATATCTTCATACATAGAAGTGACTGTCTTTTTTGGGCTGCATATGTCCTGTCTTTTAGGTGTTGAAGTACAAGTAGTACTGCTCATAACTTTAACCAAATTTAGATCTTCTTTTCCTTGAGACTGTTCTATGTTCAACATTGCTGAAATTTCAGCCATCTTATCAGGATGAAGAGCACTCTTAACAGCTGTAGCCTTACATGTATCTGTTGATTTTTTGGCGGGTTTTGCTGAACCATTTGATGTTGCTACATGTACTTTCTTAGACTTAATAGTTGACTTGGTTGAGACTTTGTCCTTTTTCACTTTCTTCTTCTCAGATGGACATGGTTCTTCATCTTGTAGCTCCTTTATGGCCTCTGTTAATTTGGATGAGGCATTTCTTTTGGTGTTGGCTTGAAAATCTTTAAACAATGTCTGAACTGGTAGACCATCTGTTAATTTCTTTTGACATTGGTTTGCCAACTCTTCTGCTTTCTTTTTAACTGCAATTAATATCATGTAATATGTTATGATTTTATTTTCATAAATAAATCAAATGATATTTTCTTAAATTTAATTATATCAAGCAGGGTCGGATCGATCCAACCATTTTAAAAGGGGGTTCCAATCAAGGAGAAATATGTATATACAAATTTATATGTCCCCATTCAAATGCATTGATCATCCAAAAAAAGGGGGGTTCCAACCCTGAACTCCCCTATGGATCTGCCGCTGTCAAGAATAAATGTGCATGGTTCATGAATTAAGAGGATCAAGGGATTCTTATTATTAGACTATATAACATAAATTTTAAGATAATATTTTTCATTTATAAAATACATGTCATTTGCATCCACTAGCTGTCGATCTGCATGTATATATATATAATATACTATATGATGACACCAACTACATACACAAGTTGGTCTTTGGAAATAGTATGTGTATATATATCTTCTACACACTTTATATCACTCTGGTAATATTGTAATGTATTTTTTTGTACCTAACACCATCCCCCCTCCCCTTTTTCTCCAAATTAAGCCAAATGCAAGACTAACAAAATTATTCCATTTTTTTTTAATTTCTTATGTTCATGCCAATGTGTACTATCATTTTTTTTGGAAAATAACTCAACACTTTTCTTACCTTGTCCAGAACAGAGAATAATGCCATCATAAAGTTTTGTCTCCACAGTGTCTTTGCCATCCTCACTGATGCTTTCGGTCTCGAAAGGTACCTGGCATTTAGTTCCCTTCACCATTTCCGCCTCTGTTTTATCACATTCTACCTTTGACATATTGACTGCTTCAAATGCATTGTCAAAGGCAAAATAAATAACTAGAAACTCCATATTTATTGCGTTATTATTTGTGTTGATATTATTTTCTCTGATCTGATGATGGCGGTCAATTGCAATCTGGTACGTTATCGATATCAGGTTTGTGCTCAGCGTACACTTTGACTTAAAACAGGAAACCAGTCGGGTTCAAAATTTGAATTTTGCTATTACTCGGCCTTTTCCGGCGAAGAAGAACAAAGAGGATGTTGATTTCCGATGTTAGACGGAGGTAAACGAGTATGATCCGTGGATTATTTGTGAAGTAATTAAATGTTTTTTTTTGTTTTAACGGCTTTGAAAGAATTAAATGATAAAAAATTACTCAAATTGAAAGTTGATTGCAAAATTAAATCCATAATTATTCATCCTGATTAATTTACGAATTGGAAAATCTGACACCGGAAGTTGTGATTATTTTGAACTCACGTTTGTTCAGATAAAACTTACAAACAGTGATAAATATATATGTAAAAATGCCGAAGAATCAGAAAAAAAGAGGACCTTATAATAAAAGACGTAAAACTGAGGTAAGTACATGTTGCACTACAAATTCAGAAAGTAAAATAAGTAAGAATTCTCAAGACCAATATGACAATCGGCAATGAATGTCAATGAAGACTGAAGATTATTCTTCCGAGGTTCTCGACATCGATTTGATTTGTACAGATTTGCTTTACTTTGACATACACTATTGTATTCGTAAAGAAGACAATAATATTGTGTTGTGGGATGTGTGCATTCCGATAGAAATGGCGTTCATATGTGGTCAGTGGCAGCAGTGGCGGATCCAGAGAGGGGGGGGGGGGGGGTTCGCACCCCCCCTTTATTTTGGCCGATCAATGCATTTGTATCGGGACATATGTTTTACACCCCCCCCCTTTGCCCTGGGTTAGCTCTCCCCCTTTCGAAAATTCCTGCATCCGCCCCTAGGCAGATCAAAACTTACAAAGGCCGAAAGGGGGAGGGGTAGTGAGAAAGTACTGTCATAAGGGGCTGCCCCCTTTTTACATGGGCAAATTTGGATAATTAATACACTGAAGTGAAAGTGAAGCCAGACTGGAGCCCCTCCCCTTTTTGGTCAGTCAATACCCCCCTTTTCTATAAAAAGTTCTGGATCTGCCACTGATTTACAAACTTTTGCACTTACGCCATGACTGTATACATATTGAACATGCACATGTATTTAATTTATACCGTCTGGGTACCCAAATCACCCAGTTTGGAGGTGGTTTTTGACAATTGAAAAAAAACTCTATATATATGTTGCATTATTGTTGATTTTTATTTTTGAACAAGTATATAGACTTCTCAAGTATTTTTCACACATACATTTAATTAGCATGTAAACACTGATTGTCTGACATACAGTACTGGTTTTCAGTCACATTTCTGATCTGCATTCGCCATTGACAGACTATCAAAATAAAATGGGGTGGACGATCTGGGTACCTGACGTTATGCTTTTGTTCCTACATATTTACAAATATGTTTTTATGTATATTTTTGTACATTTTAGACTGGAATTGATGAACATTCAGACAATGATCAAGAAGAAACTGTCACAACATGTAGTAAATATGACAACCATGATATACACACAGCTTCTTATGAGGAAGATACCATAGCTGTAGTAATAGAATCAGATAATATAGGATCTGCTTGTTCCCCAAGTCCTACATGTATACCAGAAGATGAAGTTCCATCATCAACAAGTGCAAAAAACTATGTAGATGAGACATTTATGGTAAGTTATAAAAGAAACAATACCTCTTCTCATGTATGAATATTTTATTTTTCCATTTCTCTTAATTTTTTATACATATTGACTTTATTGTACATGTACTG